>NW_022900922.1:16119200-16183618 GCF_012274545.1 Fukomys damarensis | reverse complement strand
AAAAAAAAAAAAAAAAAAAAAAAAGAATCCATTCTGGAAGAAAGTACACCCTTAAACTTGAAGCACATTTCCCACATGTAGTTCAAACCACAGGAAAAGTTTATATGAATATATACTCTTTTATTTTTGTACCAGGGATCAACTCAGGACCCTGTGTTTGCAAGACAGGCACGGTGGCACTGAGCTAAATCCCTGGCCCCTACAAATTCATTTTTAAAAAGAAGAGTAGTAAGAGGGAACGGAGTGAGAGCCCCACAATTCTAAGAGAACAAGCTTCTTGAGAATACTATCACTATTTTCTCCAAAGTGCAGAGATAGCAGGTGCCTTTCACAGACACTGAACTCAGTACAAGATAAGAGCTTCTGGTGTTGGAGCACAAGTGCTCAGGAACTGGGAAGGCAGGAATGGAAGAGCCACTGTAGGAAAACCAGCCCAATATTGAATTGAGATTAAGCAATGAGGGTCAGAACTCCACAGCAGAATAGGGATATCAAGATCCCAAGAGTAGTAGTGGTACTTAGAACACAGAGTAAGGTTAGGATAGGCCACTGGAGGAAGCTTATGAATCCCCATGCCTTGATTCCCAGCATAGGTCATTAATATTTCCTGGATATTGATAAAAAACACATATAGGGCCAAGATTTAGCTCAGTGGCACCACGCCTGTCTCACAAGCGCAAAGTCCTGAGTTTGATCTCCAGTCCCAGGAAAAAGAAAAAAACACATAGTTTTAAGACATTCCAACTTTATAAAATTTTTTTTTGTAGCCTTTTTTCTCAAATAGGATGGTTAAAGAACTAACATCTTGGGAGCAGGATTTTCTAATCATTAGTCTACCTGTTTATTTACCCCTCTGTGTTTGTCAGCTTTCTGTTACTATAATCCATACCAGAGACAATCAATTTAAAGAGAAAAAGTTTCTTTTGACTAACAGTTTTGGAGGGTTCAGTTCTTGCTTAGTTGGCTCTGTTGCTTTGAGCCTATGGCAGACAGCAAGTCACTGCGGGTGTGTATGGTAGAGCAAAAATGCTTACATTATAGCCAGGAGACAGAAAAAGGAAAACGTTTGTATCCCACAGTCTTCTTTGAGGGCACATCCCCAGTGACCTAACGACAGCCCACCAGACCACCTCTTACAGGTTCCTCCAGCTCCCAAGCTTTTGACTCCTGGGCCTTTGAGGATACTTAAGATCCAGCCATCTAAACTTCTTTTCACACACCACAGGTAGATGTCTGAGGTTTGTCTTCAAATGTTAACCCTCATTGTTTCTGGGTAGCAGGATTTTGAGTAATTCATTATTTTCTTCTACTTTTCTTTATTGCTTGGGCGCTTAATAATGATCCAACATTTATTTTATAAAAGCAATAAAGGCACAATTCTGACTATAAACGTGCCAGTCCCATCCTTTTAAGATTCCTGTCCCTCCACTTCGTCAACTCATTTCCTCTTGTTGGTTAGATTTTGTTTAATTTCCCTAAGACATAAGTCAGAGCAAGAAGCAAAAAGGTCTTTCTTTTAAGCTGATGGGGTTTAATGACATTACCATACAAGGCAGAAGTTGGAGAAAGTAGGAGGATGTGAAAGGAGAGAAAAGGAAGTTCTTCCTTTGGAGGGTTTGGTGTGAATGTTGCAGCCTGCAGGTCCCGTTCTGCTCAGGGATCAGGGGAGCTAGGGGTCAGGCAGAACCAGGGGTTTGGTGCCTTGGAGTCCAGTTCCCTGAGCCGGACTTCAGATATGTGGCTCTTGGGAAGGAAGGGTCCAGAGGATGAGAGTAGTGGGGTGAAAGTCCGTGCAAGTGAGGAGGGGATTGGAGTTGAGAGCTTGCACCCCAGTGCAGATCAACTCCTTCAGTCCCTACCCTGCTCTGCGTGGCCGGTGAAGATGAGGTGTGGAATGCAGCACTAGACACAGGGGAGTTGCCCAGCATAAATCTCTTCACATCAGATCCACATATACAGCCTTCTTTCACTCTGGAGGGAATGGGGAGGGGATGGGGAGACTCTGGGAAAAGGGGACCCTGTCCTCAGTCAAGTCAGACCCCTGCAAACCTGGTTGGATCTCCTCACCACCCAGAAATTGCTCAGAGGCACCTTGAGCAGGTGAGATTTGTGCTATATTCAGCTTTATTGGTGTCCAAATACCTGAAGGTGAAAGCCCAGTTCTACTCTGTGAACCTGGGAAGATGAATCCAGTCCTGGCAGCAGACCCAGCTCCATAGCAACACAGGCCAAATCTCATGTGAGCCCCAGGAGAGGAAGAATCAGAGGAAGACCTGGAGCTCAGTCTTCGGCTCCATTTATGTATCTGTGGTCAGGATTGAAAGGCTGAGGCTGCTTCATTCAAAAGCCATGCTGATGACTTATTAACAGCAGTTGCAGTATTCTGTTCCATGGGCCTTGGTGTGGCACAGTGAGCTCAGAGTTTTTAACACACTCACATCCAGGTCTTCCGAAGCATGAAACAATCATACTGGAACAAGACCTCACCCATGGCTGGAGACAAGGGGATGTGAGCTGGGACTGTGTGCCGGTTCTGGTGGGGGTGACCCTGGCTCAGACCAGCTTCTAGGGCAGCACTGTTCCTGTCCTGAGGCACATCTACCACCATGCAGCCTTCTGTGTGAGACAGCCAGTCCTGTGAGGAGGCATAGCCTCCGCTCCTGGGAACCCTTCACCCTTTTGGCCACACAGTAGGGAGATGCTAGAAAATAGATAAACACTAACAAAAAAACTCTCTGGCCTCTGGATGGTGATATCTCTCCTTGTGTCTGAAGCCACCTCGGAGAAATACACACATTGGACAGATGGTTTGGATTCTGAAGTGGCATTGAGTTTTAACACCTTGTAACATGTACACATTAAAATATTCTTGTTTGGGGACTTAAAGAGTAACTATATTATCCTATATCTCAGCAAAATAATCTCATCTTTCAAAGAAAATTTAGGAAGCACAGATAAGATTTTTATTTTTAGCCAGGCATGGTGTTGCACGCCTGTAATCCCAGCACTCGGGAGGCTGAGGCAGGAGGATCACTGTGAGTTTGAGACCAACCTGGGCTACATAGTGAGTTCCAGGTCAATCTCAACTACATAGTGAGACCCTGTCTCAAAAAAAAAAAAAAAAAAAAAGAAGATTTTAATTTTAATTTATTTATTTTTTTGTACCAGGGATCAAACTCAGGACTTTGTGCTTGCCAGGCAGGCACTGTGCCATTGAGCTATATCCCTGGCTGGAGATTTTTAATCTAACTGACCTAATTCTGACATTCCTGGCTGGAGGGGATCAGTAAGGCGAATGTGGCATACATAAAATGCCACCCACCACGGGACTCCTCTGAATGACATCAGGGATGTATACAGCGCATTGTACAGAGAGTAATGCTGAGCTATATTCACAGTCTTGTTTCATTTTTGTTAAGTGATATAGCACACACACACACACACACCACACACACCATCACACACCACCGCTGCCAAATATGACCCATGAGTATCCCAGAAGGGGTCCATTTCCTGGTTTTGTTTGCCCGTGCCTGTGTGTCCTGCAGGTTGCAGAAAGGATCCCCAAGGCAAGGCCTACTCCTCCTCCCAGCTCCATCCGGGCTCTTACTCCTATTTTAAACACCAAGTGGGTACTTGATTGTCAGGTGGATTTAGAAACTTCGAGTACTTCCAGCCATCACTGCAGCGACTGTCAGAAATGACAACTTTGCCCACCCTGTGGCTCTGATGGCTCAAACCAGAGGACCTTGTGTGGCAACCTGGGACATTATCCTTCCCTGCCTGTCCCCAAGACTTGTGCCCTCAGAAAGGTCTGAGGTGTCTGCAGCAGCAGCTTCCTGAGGACCCTGGTTTCATTTGGGAGATGGTATTTCTGAGCGGCAACCCTCGAAGCATCTGAGATGTGTGTCACTTCATTGTTAACTCGTTGCTCAGAGCAGTGAGGGAGCTGATTCCCAGTGTTCATGTTCTGTTTTCACCAATAACGATATTAGGGGAAAATTGACTTTTGTATTTAACTTTAAAATTGCAAACAGCTTTATTGAGATATAAATTCACACACCATAGCAGTTCACTTGTTTTTCACAGTTAATGGTTTTGAGTATATTCCCCGAGTTGCACAACCACCACAGCAATATAATTTTAGAACATTTGTGTCACCACTAGAAACTCTGGCCCATTAGCAATCACTTCTCACCACCCACCCCAGCTGGCATCCTGTCCTAGGAAACCATGAATTTGCTTTTAGGCTCTAGAGATTTGCTTGCTCTGGACATTCTCTCTCTCTCTCTCTCTCTCTCTCTCTCTCTCTCCCCCTCCATCCCCCCACCTCTCTCCCCTAAGTCATTAAGTTACCCAGGCTGGTCTCCAACTTACGGTCCTCCTGCTTCAGCCTCTCAGACTGCTGGAATTATAGATGTGTACCACCACACCCTAGGACATTCATATAAATGAAATCCTATCATACATGGCTTTGGGATGGGATAGAAAAATTAAAGATATGTAAAGAGGAGACTAAACATTTGTAATTTTTAAATAGTACTTTTCAGAAAAATTGCAGCTTTAAGATACAAGTTTCCCAAGCCCTTTTCTCTTCCAGGAAATGCATTGCAAAAAAAAAAAAATTTTTTTTCTCCTCAAAGTGTTTTAAAGACTCAATATGCCTGTGAATCAGGTTCTGGGCCTGTGCTTTTCACCTATAAATTATCCTTCCTTCCACAGACTTTTATTCTCAAGGAAGCAGCAATATTAGTGGGTGGCAGATCTCAGCTTCAAACACAGGTAAATAATTTGTGTTCTAACCCAGCCTGTCAGATGGGTAGCATGACAAACGTTAGGAATACATATCCTAGATAACTCATCTAGAGGATGTCACCAAAACCACATAACAATCCCCAGGCCCAGAGTATAATGTATCTCTCCCACAAGGGCCCGCATTCTATTCTGAGTGCATATTTGGAAAACTCTGCCTGATAAACCTCTTTATGCATCTCAAAAATTCTTTTTCTGAGCCAGTGATGTAGCTCAATGGTACCTGGGCCTACTTGGCAAGTGCAGGGTCCTGAGTTTTGTCCCTGGTAAAATTCTTTTTCTGTGACAGAAATCGATGAACCTACAACCTACCCTATGCGTAGGGTGAGTTGAGGTCTCCCCCTCCTCTTTGGGGGAACTCCTTGGATTCTGTCTGGTGACAGCCTTGTAACTATCTTCTTTCATTTTACTGCATAATGTATTGGAATTTTGCCCCTGTTGTAGTGTGAATCAATACCTCATTCCTTTTTGTTGCCAAAGGATGCTTTGTTGAATCAGTATACCACATTTTATTTGATATTCATAGGTTCAAGTTTTGGGCAGTTTCCAGTTTGACTTAATGCTGCTGTGGATGTTCATGTACACAGTTTTGTGTGGATATGTGCTTTTCTTTTTCTTGGATATGTCTAGGTGAAGAATTTCTGGGTCATATGGCAACTTTATATGTAAAATCTGAGGAGCTGCCTACACTATTTTACATTCCCAACAGCGATGTACAAGGGTCCCAATTTCCCCAAATCCTTACTAGTGTTTGTTATTGTCTGTCTTCCTGATTGCCACCATGCTTGTGTATTCCAAATAACCACCAATTCTCCATTTTCCTGATACTGCCCAGGCTCATCCAATTCAATTAAATTCTGTTACTGATCACCCAGAATTGGTGTCAGACTTTGCAGGTTAAGGGCTCAGTCTGTGATGGGAGGACTACAAATTTGGTGGGGGCGGTCCCCACTCCCTTCAAGTTCAATACTCTAGATGGACTCACAGGAAAGCGCTGCACTTATGGTGATAATTTATTTTAAAGGGTGCAAGTTGAAACCACCAAGTGGAAGAGAGGTACAGAGCAGGAATGGAGGACTCCAGGCATACACCACCCTCTACCACAGCGACATACATGCTCACTAACCTGCAGCTCTCTCACTGCTTTGTTTTGGTGTTCTTACTGACTGTCATTAAACAGGTATCATAGGTTAGATTGCTGGCCTTCCTGGAGCTAGGATCTGATGGGTCCAGTCCTCTAGTCACTTGGTTGGTTCTCTTGGCAACAAGCTGTCACCCCAAACCGCCTAGAGCCCCCTGTGTCACCTTAAGTGTCACAGACTTGGGATGGTTGAAAGGGGCATGAACAAGACTTATGATTATGAACAAGACTCTCCTGTTCTCAGAAAGTCCCCAGGATCGTAGGAACTGTGTGACATAGACCTGGGACAAAGACCAACTGTGCACTTTTCACTACGCTACAGCCACCTCATAGGTGACGAGCGATACTTCTTCTTTATGTGTGTGTGTGTGTGTGTGTGTGTTTTACTGGGGATCGAACTCAGGACCTTGCTCTTGCAAGGCAGGTGGTGGCACCACTGAGCTAAGTCTCCGGCCCACTTCCTTGTGTCTTTGACTTATGCTTCCCTGATGACTGATGGTGTCAAGCATTTCTTTGTGTTTACTGACCTTTTACATGCATTTCTTGGTACGTACATTTTATATACATTTCTAGTAGATTTTTTGCCTCTTTTTATTGGGTCATCTGTCTTTGTATTATTGAGTTGTAAGACTTCTTTCTGTATTCTGGATACATTTCCCCTGACAGACTAGCAAAAACTTTCTTTATTTCTGGGGTTGTTTTTTTCACTTTCATTATTGTGTCCTTTGTCCTAATACTAAAGTTTTTCATCTGGATGAAGACCAACTTGCCAATTTTTTTCCTCTTTGGTCGCTTATGCTTTGGATGTCAATGTAAAATAATAACTCTGGTTTAAAGGAAATAAGAAAGAAGTTTGTGCCTTTATGTAATCCTAGCACTTGGAAGGCTGAGGCAAGAGTACCATGAGTCTGAGGCTAGTTGGACTACATGGGCAGACCCATCTCAAACAAAAACAAACAAAAAAGATTATGCTGAACCAAATATGAGTGACTACAAGGACATGGATCAAATTTGCCCTGAAAGATGCTTTCCACCACTGAAGACGTGATGTGGACTTCTATAGCCAAAGAACAGAAAAGATCATAAACCAATACACTTAGCAAATACTCTGGTGAGACATTAGGTGGATAGGCAGCAGCAAAGTGGAGGAATCTTTTCTAAAGGCCCATATATTCTCTTAGCATTCTTAGCTTCAGGGTTGGTGGAAGCCAGAGGCGTGCCAAACTTCCCAACACACTCCAAGTGATTTACCTAATAGTCATGGTGATGTTAGGTCAGATATCTGAAATATTCTATCTCTCCACAATTAAGAGCTGGTGGGCAGGGGATCTGGCTCAGTGGCTCTGTTGCCTGCCTCGCAAGCATAACAGCCTGAGTTTGATCCCTGGTACCACCCCCCCACCAAAAAAAGAGCTGGTGACTTGATATCCTTCTCAGCTGAGGCCAAACAGCTTGGGAGATCTTTAATACCCACATGGCTTCTTCAGACCTCAGCCCCAAGAGCAATGATTTAACTTCAGCTCAGAAGAAATTGGCTTCTATATCTTCTTCTGAGAGTTTGATGGTTGCAACTCTTATGATTAGGATTGTGGTTCCTTTTTAGTTAATTTACATGAGAGAAAGATTTCATACTTTTCCCTTCACAGCTATCCCTATATCAGAAGAGACTGCACTTCCCTCCTTGGATAGTCTGGATATAGCAGTTTTACAAAGAGTAATTTTCTTTCTGTTATAAAACCCTGAAGGTAAAAAACCATCTACATAGAAGAAATAGATTGAGAAAAGAGATAATAACTCACAGGAAGTTTCAATTAGTTTTTTTCAGGATAGAAAAATAAGATGGTCAGTGACTTATTAGGACAGAAGTGCTTTCGGCTTGGCCATAAAAAATGAAGTGGTTTGCCCAAGTCCACAGGACTGGGAAGTGCGAGATCCTACAGAAAGCTGAGAAGTGGTATGGGGCGTGGAGCTGTGAGGTGTGCATGGGGTGTGCTTCAATCTCTGAGTCTTCTTCCACACACTTGCAGCCTGGAGCTTCTGCCTCTTCCTGAGGGGAAGAGAGAGTTATTTGGGCTCATGGCCATGGCAGCTGGCAGTGTCCTCTGGGGTGCAGATTAGATGATGGAACTTCTCTTACGTCCTTTTCGAGGCCGGGAGCTGGATCTGCCCTCTGCTCCCCCTGTTCCTCCCAGGAAGCAAAGGGCAGGCCTCTGTCTGCTCAAGTGTTCCTGACTGGGCCTCCCCGCTAGGAAAACATGGCTCCTGTCCATTCCCCTCACCTCAGGAGACCTACTCCTCAGGCACACGGCTCACAAGCAGATTTTGTCATCTGAATTTCTAATGTGAATAAATATTTGAAGGAAGTCTTCAATATCAAAGACAGATAAATGAAAATAAATAGGAAAAGAAAGAATCCAGAGGAAACACAGATCATGCAAGAAGCAGAAAATGAAAATAAAAAACAAAAACACTCTCTTCACAGCTTCAGGGAATATGAAAAACAACTCAGAAACTAAAAATAGGATATTAGTGGGAAGAGAGGATCAAGCTAAGGAACAATTCCAAAGACTTGGAAGTGAACAAGAAAAACAAATGCCTGGTAAGTGGAGTGGGGGATAAAGACCCCATTCAGGAGCTTCAATGTGGTGAAGAGATTGAGAGAGAAAGGGGGAGAGAGAGAAAGAGAAGGAGAGAGAGAGAGAGAGCGAGAGAGAGAGAGAGAGAGAGAGAAAGTGAAGTTGGTGGAGAGGAAACGATCAAAGCCATTGTATTAAAGAAACATTATATTAAAGAAATTTCCACAGTTGAAGGGAACACACTTTCCAGATGAAAGTCGCCAGCGCGGCCATGGTGGTGCATTCTTCAGCAAGGGTCACATGGTCATTTCAGATCCCCAGGAGAGAAAATGTCTAAAAGATTCTGGTGTGGCAGGTGTTGGAGAGCGTGGATGTGCACGACATATAAAGGATCTGTAATCGAAGCAGCATTGAAATTCTCGATCATGAGACGGAGTGGTGGAAGATAATGACACAAAGCCATCAGTGTTCTGAGGAATTGATGACTTTCAGCTAGAGCTCTACACTCGGGCATAATATTAATCAGGAGTAAGGGCAGGAAGATGACGTTCTCTGAAAACCGAAGACTCGGATTTTCTCCCTCCTATGAACTTTCCGTAAAAAGATATGTCTCAGCAAAGGGAGAAATGAGTGGACAAAGTAGAGGGGCAGAGCACGACCTCCGCAGGTGCTCAGCCCCAGCCGGCTGGAGGTTGGAGATCTGGGAGGAGTGTGCTGGCAGGAGTAAGAGAAACGGCTGCGGTGTCCGGAGATATTAACAGTGCTATTGAATTGGGATTATTTTGGGGAAAAGATAATCACTCGGACATAGAAAATCTGACTTATATATTAAAAAAGAGAGCAATTATTACCTCCAAGGAAAAAAGCCCTGCTGCTGAAGGAGGTGTGGTCGCAGTGGGTTTTTCCTCACACCGTGCAACCCTTGATCCAGCTAGGGTCTTATAATTCTGCCCAATTCTGACCCCATGCATCTCTCCTGCAGCCAGTGCCACCTCTATAACAGTGACACCTGTCATAGGAAAGGAGCAGGTATAGAGGTGATCCTATACGTAGGCTGAGGGGCTCCTGCTAAACTGACTCTGCAGGAGTCTTTACTAAACACACAAGCAAGTGTGCAGAGAGTCCTGGGAGATGCTCAGGTTGTCCACTGCAGACCCCAGTCACAAGTCCCAGTCACCCATGTCCTTACCAGCCATCTCCTGGCTTCAATTGTGTGAGAGCAGCTCATAGAACTTGGGAAGGCTTTTATGACACTGGCTGAATTATAAAAGACATTAGGAAGGGTGCAGATGGAGAGCCAAGTGAAGTCACCTCCCAAAGGGTCCTGAGCACAGGAGCTTCATCCTTGTGAATTTGGGGTCGCCATGCTCCTGGCAGGAGATATGTTCCTCAGCCCGGAAGTCCCTCCCCCTGTCCCTGGCTCTGTTTGCTGCTCCGGACTTTCCGTAGGCCTGAGTCTCCAGCACCCCCACCCGCAGCCCCAAAGGATGGATGAGGTTCCACCAGCCCATCCTGACCTAGTAAAGGTCCTCATCCTCGGTTACCACAGGTCGTAGTAACAAAAGCTCAGGAGAACAGGGATGCATTGTGAATAACAAGAGGCAGGGTTTAGGAGCTCTGTGCCAGGAACAGAGACAAAGACCAGACAGAGTTCTCACTCTGGTCATACCCCATAAGTTCTACTGGCGTCTCTCTCTCCTAATTTATTTCATTTGTCTCTAGCATCCCCATATCCTCACCACTGGCTGCACCAGTGTTGGGGACAGATCTCTAGACTGGCCTGAATTCTTTCCTTTGCACTCCTGGGGTTTAGCCTTTAATACTTCTCTGTCCCTGGGATCTGACAAGTCTGGCCCAGGTCTTGCTGCCCCCGCCCGCCAGTCAAGCCAGCCACACACACCAAGGCACAATCTCTTGTTCTCCCGTGCTGGCCAAGTTTCAGATCCTGCTTGCTCGAGCACTCTAAGCTGCCCTGGTACTCATCCACCTAATTTCAGGCTCTCCCCACGGCAAGACAGACAGTCGAGCCACAGACAGCAGCACCCCTGACATTCCCTAGAGATGCCAGGTTGGGGCTCAGCTTTGTTTGAGGCCAAATGGGGGTTGTTACTATTGCCAACCCAAGCAATAATCTGAGATTCTCCAAAGAATCATGATATTGGTTTGAATCACCTTGGGGATCTATATGTCACAGTAAACTATGAGCTCAGTCAAGAAGGTTTTAATTATATATATATATATACTGTGGGTGGTAGGTCACTTATTATTTTTATTTTATTAGTTAATATTGAGTATGTATTCAAAATTACCTACAACCTAGCCTTCATGCTCTCAGTCTTGGCCTTCCAGTGAAGCTAAATTGTAGATTTTTATCAGATTCATTATTTTTCATATGTCATTTAAATTCGAAATTTCAAAATGTAAAGGTGTGTGTGTGTGTGTTGTGCTGGAGATTGAACTCAGGACCTTGTGCTTGGGAGGCAGGCGGTGGCACCGCTGAGCTAAATCCCCAGCCCTAAGAAGGTTTTAATGATAAAACAAGGAGACTTAGATATTCTGAATCGGTAAACCTCAGCCACAAGGATTAATAACTGGCATGGCTGGCTGAGCTGACAGTTGCTGGACAGATGTCCTGGCAGAGTGTTTTCTGTGTAATGTTGCAGTAGCTTTTGTGCAAGGTGGGGCCGTAGCAGTTTCCCCACTCTAGAGCTGAAGTCTCCCCTCAACTCCAGCCCATGCAGTGGCCCCGTGGCCCTTGGCTTTCCTGCTGAGGGTGGCTGGGATTTCACCCTGTAGTTGGGGCTCCTTGACCTTTGGTTCCTGCGCTGGCCCCTTTTCCTGGCTCTTCAGGGAACTCATCTGCATAATTTTTCTCCTCTCCAGCCCACCATGCTGTGGTTGCTCATGGAGCTCTGGAGGGTTGGTACTTCTCTTTCTCACTTATGCCTCATTTCTTAATGTTTTGTTCTCTTTGATTTCTTTTCAATTCCATATGACTTCCAGGGTCACCAGAGTACCCGAGAGTGTCTTCAAATAACCCAGAGTGAAAGGGAGGGAGAGAAAAGGGAATCTGTAGAGGGAAGGGCTGTGCTACAGTCTGCAGGCATTGCATGCCCAATGTGGGTGAGACACAGCATGGGGAAAGCATGGAAGGAGATCTAGGAGACCTGTAAGGAGACGTTTCTCCTAATACCTAGGCTGCCTGTGATCCCACGGGGAGAACTTGGCCCTGGCTCCTGGCCATGGTGCCCACATCTCTATTGTGCTCTAAGGATCCTCCTGTTCTTCCAGGCTCTCATAGGTTGAGATTTTCCAGACACAGCTCTGTACAGCCCCTGCTTCTTTGCAGATCTGTTGCACTTAGGTCCTGCAATTTGTCTTAAGTTGCAGCCACCTGAGTTTTCTAATATAGGAAGTTGGGAGCGAGGCTGTCTTTGACACCCAGCCCTCTTGCTCTTGTTGCACCTGGGGTGCACCCGTAGGCTGACACCCCAAAGCCCCAGAAAGTGGGGCACACTTGCCCTCTGTTCTCTGCCCTGGGGCAGCCTCTTCCTTGTAGCTAACATTTCAAGGACCACACAGACAATCCCTTCTTCCTGTGCCAAAGCAAAAATATAGCATTCCAAGCTGGACGTCTTCCTCTCTGGAAGCTATAGTGTTGCTGACCTCCATTCAGGACAGGCATCGTGCTCACCTGGTGGGATTCACATTGAACGTGGCAATGACCATGTCTTCTCCACCAAGTACCCCTCAGCTGCCCCAGGGGAAACTGGAAATAGAGCAAAGGAGGTACAGGATACAGTGCTTTGTGAGCTGTGTATCAGCATACATACAGGTCTATTGTAGAAAAGGGTATCCATTATCTTTTCATATTTGACTCTTTCCTCTGGGGTGGGAAAATGGATTTCTATGTAATAATGCTGTCAGTGATCCGAGGGCCTTTTCAGACGCAACCTCATGGAACGGATGACAGGGCAGGAGGTCAGGACAAGATGTGGACTGTGCACAACTCAGGATAGGCGCTCAATAATGTGTGGAAATGAATGTGTGGAGAAAAGCAGAGCAAGGAGTTTGATGGGGGGGCGTGAACACCGGCCTGGAAGCCCAAACTTCTGGGTCTTCTCTAGTGCCACGAGACATGCTGGGAGGAGGAAGATGCCAGAGAGACCACTCTGTACCCGCAGCCCTGGTGATATGCTCAGAGTGGGGCACAGATCGGAGCTGTGAGTGCCGACCCTTGCCGACTGGTCAAGAAGCACTTTAACTGCAAGTCGCTCAATACAGCAAGTTGACTGACAGCCCAGTTTAAATTAAAAAATGGATTAAAAAAGTGTTCATGGTGATGGTTTCTGCCTGTTTTAACAACTACAATTGGGACTCCATATCTGCAGGTTCTGCATTTGCAGATTGAATTACCTGCAGATTGAATGTTTTCTTCATTCCAGGAAGTTCCAAGAAGCAAACCACTTTGTTGCATACTGATACTACACCAAGTCTGTGTGAGTGAAGCGATGTTCAGGGATTGTACTAGGAACTGAGTCCTCTAGAGATGGTCTACAGTGCACGGGAGGATGTATGCCCATGGATCTTGTATCCTCAGGTCCTGGAGTCACCCCTGCTGATTTGATGGGGACACCTGTCCCATACTGGCACTCACCTTGCTCCCCAGCTCTGATCTCTCCACCCTGGGGCTTCTAAGTGTCCCAGATAAAAGACTTCAATCCAATTCTCCAAACTCTCATTGAGATAGTTGGATTTAGAAGCAAATAACCATTGAAAGAAAAATTTAAAACTAAAGTAAGTTACAACATTGTTGTTATTAGTATTCTATTAATAAGTCCTCCACTCTACCAGCTGAACTCTTGAAGGGTGCACATTAGTATTTTTAAAAGATAACTTCTCACTCTGTTGCCTTGGCTGGTCTTGAACTCCTGGGTTCAAGTGGCCCTCCTGCCTCAGTCTCTCAAGTACCTGAAACTATAAGCCCACCAAGTCTAGCCCACAGCATTAATAGCTAATATTTTCTGGCCATGAGGTTTTGGATTAAATGCATTGTGTGAATTGTTTTATTAGACCTCTGTAAACCTCCAAAGATGCATTATGTTACACTTCTGTCACTTCTTCCCTCTATTTACTTTTTAATTTAATTTAATTTTATTCTTTTTTTTTTTATTAAGACAGGGTCTTGCTATGTAGATCAGGTTGGCCTTGAACTCCTGTTTCAGCCTCCCAAGTGCTGAGATTACAGGCATGCACCACCACACCTGACTTTCCTTCTGTTTATTACTATTTTAAAGATGAGAAAACTGAGGCCTAAAGAGAGGCCAAGATCTCTCTGAGGCGCTGCAGCTCATGACAGCCCAGCATGGTCAGGGCCTGGCTCCAGAATGCTTGTCATGTTGTCCCTGGGTGCATTTCTTTTTTTAGGGAATTTTGGTAAGTGGGATGCATTCATGGTGGTGGTAAGGGAAAACCAAGACAATGCATCAAATAGCTACAAAGGTCCCAGGGTCTCCCCAAAGCCTTTCCTCAACACTGATAGCTGACATTCTGGACTGTGTCTCCTGAATTCCTGCCCCACCATGGTAGCAAAATGCTTCAGGCTGTGTTGGCTGCTGATGGTGCTGGAGGCTGGAGTCCATGAGCCTGGTGCTTGTAGATCTGGCACCCAGTGAAGTCCAGGCCTCTGCTTCTGAAGGTGCATTGAGGCTGCATCCCTTCTGCAGAGGAGCCGTGGTCCATTCCTTACTTTGTTAGGTACTCATCTCACTTACAAGAGCTCTGTCCTTTTAATACTCTGGCACTGGGGGTTAAGTTCCCATTGTGAATTTGGGATCAGCATTGAGACTATTGCAGGCGTTTGCTCTTTGTCCTGGGCCATTCTGTGCATGGGGGTCAGTCAGTGGCCCCTGGCCCCACACTCCATGCCAGGGCATCCAACCATAATGTGATGACCCAAAGTGTCCCTAGATATTGCTGAATGTCCTGTGTGCAGCAAAGTTATCCCCTCCCACACGAGGACCTCTGACTTTCAGATATGAATACTTAAGAGAACATACTAGCAAAAATACTTAGAATATATAAAGAACTTAAGAAAATTGGACCCCCCAAATATAAAGACCCAATTCAAAAATGGGCATCTGAAATGAACAGACATTTCTCAGACAAAGAAGTAAAAGCAGCAAATAAACATGAAAAAATGTTCACCATCACTGGTCATTCGAGAGATGCAGATGAAAACAACACTGAGATTCTACCTCACCCCAGAATGTATGGCTGCTATCAAGAAATCAACAAATAACAAATGCTGGCGGGCTGTGAGGAGAAAGGAACCCTTCTCCATTGCTGGTGGGAGTTCAGACAGGTGTAACCACTGTGGAAATCAATATGGAGATACCTCAAAAAACTAGGATTAGAGGTCCCATTTGATCCAGCTATTCCCCTGTGGGTATCTTCCCATAAGACTTAAAAGAATTATACCACAGTGATGTATGCTCACCCATGTTTATAGTGGCACAATTTGTAATAGTTTAAACTTGGAAACAGCCTAATTGCTCATTAACTGGAGTCTGGACAAAGAAGATTTTGTGTGTGTGTGTGTGTGTGTGTGTGTGTGCACGTGCATATTTAATACAATGGAGTACTACTCAGTCATAAAGAGTGAGAAACTAGAGACTTTTGTAGTTAAATGGATGCACATTAGGCCATACTCTTAAGTGAAGTAAATAGGACACACATGTGTAAATACTGTATTCTCTGGTGTGAGAAACTGAAAGTGTAAATAAGGATAAAATATATAATAGATAATATGAAACAAGAAGAAAAGGTCTAAAGGGGAAGGGGAAGTGGGAGAACCAAAACATATCACATAAAGGTACAAATCTCCAAGGATGAATGTCATTGTGCTGTGTACGTTAAATACACCAATAAACTTAATAAATAAATTTTAAAAACTCGTAGTCTTGACAAGGACCCTGAGCAGTCACTCAGCTCAGAGGAGTGAGGTATCCTCCAACATCTGTGCAAGAGCCAAAGTCGGCCACGAGGAGGGGCACCCGGTGGGAGAGGGGCCCAGACGGAAGTGGGCTGGCCAGAGTGGACAACAGACCTCGGCAGCAGAATCTGTCGGATCCAGTTCACCAAACACTTATGTGAGATCTGGGTTATCAACAACACTGCAGTTCGTGCTTTGGTGTTCCTTTTGTCTTATGATATTTGACTCAACTAAGGTAAGTCTGTTTTCTTATTTCCTGCATCTGTTCAACACTCACAGCTGGTGCTTATTGTATGCATTGTATAGAGCAGAGTTCTTTCCATCCCAAGGTCTGGTGTGCAAGAACCTTCATAAGTGGGTGTTGATCGTGTTCCAAATAGATGAGGGGAAGTTGCCTGTGGGAGTGAGGCCATGGTGGAAATGAAACCACTGCTGCCTTTAGTCCTCCTGAGGTAGCACAAGTCATGATGGTTGATACCTCAGTGCTTGTGATGGTCCAGCCACACACATACCCTTATCTATGAGGAAAGTGCACTCAACACCCTAAATGTCTGGCTTTTCCTAGGATGGCTCGTCAGTGGGGCAGGATTTGAAGGAAAGGAATCTGGGGAAGGTTCACCGCACTGGCATTGGAGGTCTGTGGGGACAGGAACAAGTGCAGCATGGTGTGCGTCTATCCCACAGGGAGGGGAGTGGACCTGCAGCCTGCATTCCCACCTCTACCCTTTGCTGCACTTCCATTTGGCTGTTTCTGGCTTATTTTTCTTTTTTATTTTTTTTGAGACAGGGTCTCACTATGTAGTGAGACTGCCCTGAAACTCACTATGTAGCCCAGGCTGGTCTCGAACTCATGGAGATCCTCCTGCCTCAGCCTCCTGAGTGCTGGAATTATAGGCGTGCACCACCACGCCCAGCTTGTATTTTTTTTTTTAATAATAAAGCTAACCCTCAGTATAGCACTTTCCTGAGCTCTATGAGTCATTCTAGTGAATTATTAGGCCCAAAAGGTGGTTGTGGGGCCCCCAAATTACAGCCATTGTCCAGCAGTGAGAGTGGCTCCCGGAACTTGCTGCTTGTGCCTGCGGGGTTTGGGGAGCCGCTGCCCTTAACCTGTGGGGTCTGTGCTGAGTTCAAGCAGCTGGTGCAGGAATGAGCCATCTTGTGGGCCCTGGCTGGCCTCAGAATCCGCTGCAGCCCACATAGGCCCATCAGGCCACCCCTTCTCACTCTGATTCTTTTCTCTCAGTGTGGAATAAGCGAGTCGTGACTACATTTTCTCAGCCTCTGATGAGTCTTGCTGAGGTGTCATTGTGTCACCAGGCAGTGTGGGACCAACTTGAAGCCAGACAGCTCTACTTAGTGACTCCAGCTGTCATTTTGAAACATAAAGTGACTGAGTGCATTACTGAGCAACTTCCAGGGTCCCCCAGAGTACCCATCTTGAGGATCTTTCCTCCGACTGATAGGAAACGGCTTTCTCTGCAGTCTCCCCGCTGCAGCCCTAACCCAAACTCAGACCAACTCTCTGCTGGTTCCACGGGAATTTCCACCTCTGTCTTTTGTTGGAACACTTACTTCAGAGCTATCTGAAATCTCTGATTCTCAGATTGCAATCCTAAGACCCCCAAGTAAAGCTAATCAAAAGCTTCATTATTAGCTCAGCATAGTGGTGCCTTCCTATAATCCCAGGATTCTGGGAGGCTGAAGCAGCATCCTGAACTCAGGTCCAACTCTGGAAACTTCACGGTTTAACAAGACCCTCTCTCAAATTTAAGAAAAAGACTCGGAATGTCATTAAGTGCAAAGGTCCTGAGTTTAATCCCCAGTAAACACACACACACACACACACACACACACACACACACACACAAAGACTTCATGATTGATTATTGATTGACAGTAGGATGAACAACTCCTGGCTTGCTCGGGACTCTCTTGGTCTCTTCCTCCTCCTTTTTTTCAGTACTGGAGATCAAACTCTTGGTTTTAAACCCAGAGGTCCTGGCCTCCGGTTTCCCCTCCAACCTGGGAAGACAGGGACAGGAGTCTCCTGAGGGTCAAAGCTGAGCTCCAGAATCTGGGGACAGTTGTCTAGGCTGCTCCAGGGCAGGACCCACAGCTGGCTGGGCCTGTGGGAGGCTCATCATCTTCCTCAAGCACACGTGAGCTGTAAGCATCAGGGAAGCAGCTCTGAGGCCATAGACCAGTGGTGGCGAACCTATGGCACATGTGCTATTTGTTTTTCTTTTAAGACAAAAGATGTTAATGTGTGAGTTGTTTTTCCTAAAGTAAAACTTCAGTGTTCAAGTTTAATTGCAGTGTTGTCCCTTTGTGATAAATAAGATTCTGGGTTGCAGTTTGGACACTCTTCTCTAAAAGGTTTACCATCACTGCATTATTGCAACCTGCAGACAGTGAAGTCATTGCTGAAGGGAGAGGAACCAGCCCTGGAGCAGGCTCAGGCAGGAGTGGGTGGGCTCCTATGTGGGCCAGCACTGGCCTGCCAGATCATCTCTCTGCAGCAAGTGCAAAGCTTAATGAGCGCAACAGCTCAGGGCTCCTAGAAATAAACATTCCCAGGTGCTATCTCCAAGTGTTCCGACTTTGTAGATGGGAGGGAGAGAAGCCAAGGACTCTACCTCTCTACCACTGCTGGTAGTGAGTGGTATGTGGCTATTGGGTGGGGAGCTGCGGCCTTAAAGTAAGAAAGGATGCTTCTGTCTCTGTGTATATGTGGTAATTTCACATGGATCTAGGCATACTTTTGTTTACTCTAATTTAAGCCCTCACAGCCATTCAACTCTTGAGATGGCCTTAATTTCTGTGCTTTTGCAATTTTTCATGTGAATAAATTTGTAAACTAGATAATATTCTTTTGGGGGGGTACTGGGGATCAAACTCGGGTCCTTGAGATTGCAAAGCAGGCCGTGAAACCACTGACCTAAATCCCTGGCCCTAGATTATGGCAAGCCATTATGGTGAGCCTTGACACAGGCCTAGCCATGATTGAACTTTGAGTCACCTCGCTGGCACGGATGTGCTCTCGCCCATAGCCACGGGCGAGTTCAGCTGGTAGCAGATGTAACCCATAATGGTTGTTATTGTTTCCCTCTGGAATGTGTGGGCGGTACTCTCGCTCCCGTGCAGCCCTCGCTCCCATGCAGCCCTTGCTCCCATGCAGCTGGAGAGTATAAAAGGAAGAGGTTCTGTAATAAAGCAAGCAAGGAACTTGAGAAGAAAGGTGCCTCCCATCTGTCTGTCCTCGTCCTTTCAGGTTTAGGACCTGCTGGCAGGATCCTGACGTCGCGGCTCGCGACACTGGATAACAGTGTTTATCAGATTTTTAAAATCTTTTTTCTTAATTGGAGGAAAAGATCAGTGACCGCCAAGGAGAAATGGAGGCCTCAGAGCAGTGTCAGGGTCACAGCTTCTGCAGCCAGCCTGAGGCTCAGGGACTGGAAAATAACTTTCTTGGGACTGCCTTCCTGGGCCTCCATGCTATTCAGACCCCAAATGCAGGGCCAGGAGAACAGCAATTGAGCAAATTGCAGCGAGCTTTAGGTGCATAATCTCCTGTGAGTGGTCCATGCCTTCTCTCTGTTAGTTCTGCTTTTAGAGTTCATTTCCATGGCATTAGCTGTCTCGGGTTTCTTTTTTCCCCTAAGAAAGAGGCCATTAGAAGCAGGAAAAGGCAGAATCATAACAAGTCCAAATGAGGGTGCTTCTGGGATTTCATGCACCAGAAGCATTTGATTTCCTCCTCAAATCTTGAATTGTTCCCAGAACCTTCCAGCTTCTGCCTCTGCTCTGTGAACTCCCTGAAGCAGATACTACGTTTGTTGGAGCCATTATCAGAGGAAAACAAACAGCTTCTGCCTCCAGCTGCCTGCTTCAGTGTATGCCAGAGACCTTGTGAGATTTTCTGGGCTCTAAGTGGTGCTCACTGCCTCTCCACACCTGCTGGTCCTCTGCTCCCAAGGTAAGTGATGTATTCGTCCCAAGGCCTCAGAGAGTCTTATTGGCTATCTATGTTGCGTTCAGGCCAGTTTTGTCCATTTTATAGACAGTGACAATAAATCACCCCTGCTCTGAAGAGAGAACACTCTCATGCCCCAGCTGAGTCAGACAGGTGTCTCCTCTGAAGAGGCGCAGGAGGAATGCCACTTGGTGAGACTGAGCTCCCAGCACAGGGCTCGTCCCTGGAGACCCGTCACTCTCTGTACTTCCCCTCTCTGGAGAGAACCTGGGTTTCAGTCTGCTGCCTTCTTCCTTTGGCCATGTGTCCTGCTCCCTGATTTTCCTTTGGAGGTTCCTTTCATAGTCCTTTCGTGCCATCTTCATGGGCCCTCAATGGTGGAGTGGTGATGGGACCTTTCTACTGTGCACTTTCACAGGTGGAATTCAGCAAAGATACTTTCCTGAAAACCGATTCCTCCACATTCAATGGTGTCTGGGCTTTTGGAATCAGGCAGTGATTTATGGCTTTAATTCAGGGAGTTGTCCCTGCTGTCATTTTTCAGAGGACAAGCTCAGCTCACCTACGCCATTGGTGATCTGGGCCCCATCTGACTAGCCGCTCCCTGGAACCTGGTTTCACAGATCCTCAAACAGGGCCAAGAATGAGAAACTTAGGGAAATGGGGTCTGAGGGTAAAGAAAATATGTGACCTCAAATAGAAGAGGAAATGCCAAAATTGGGGAGAAAAAACAGGGAGAGACCAAGGTGAGACCATGAATAAAGAATTCCAAATGAAATTTTACTCCTTATGCCTTTGGTATAGGAAGCATGAAAATATTCCATGCAGGGAGCCATGAGGCAAGACCAGGGCAGCCAACCTCCTCTTATGATGCTTTTTACAAAGAACTAAAACCCTTCGATTGTTAATATTGCTAATGTTTTAAATTATAGTGTGCCAGATAATACTATAGTTCTGTTTTTTATTTCCTTATTTATAACTGACGGCAGAAGAGTCGTGCCTTAATACCTGCTTTTGAGAGATTTTCAGTCACGAAATAGTCATGATTTTCCCATCAGGCATTTGCAGGCTTCGACTGCTGTGTTCACTTCTCCAGTCTGGGCTGCTGTGCACAGGCTGCAGGTGCACAAGTGGGAGGAGGCTGCTGTCACAACTTCAAGTGTGTGTAAGCTCTGAGTGATGTGCTCCTATAGGGAGGTCTCTAGGTGGGTGTGCGTGATTCAGAGGTTGGCAACTGGCCTCCTTAGTGCTGAGTGCTAGATGAAGCCTGATCTGTCCCCGGTTCTCTCTAAGAGTCTGCTAATTTCTGGGGTGCAAGCTGGAGTAAGGTCCCCATGCTTCTTGGGACCTTTGCTTCTGAGCTTCTTTAAGGACTGCTCAGACTTGGGCTCCTCACCTCTTATTTCCATAACAAAGAAGTCCCTAGCACCAGGCTTTCCTCCCTTCCCTTCCCTTTCCCTTTTCTCCCTTCCTTCCCTCCCTCCCTTCCTTTTACTTTCTTTTCTGGCAAGGCTGGAAATGGAACCCAAGGCTTTGCCATGCTAAACACACACTGTGCCCTTGAGCTGCACTGTCAGCCACACTGAGTTTTCGAGTTCAGTCAACTTCATCAAGAATTTGGGAATCTTAAAGAGTCACACAGAAGGAACAGTTTTGTGCCCTTCGTTCCTCCCTTTCCTCTCCTTCACTGCTCTTGGAACAGTGAATCCCCTTTCCTGGGATATTCACAGCCCCCTCTCCCCAGCTCTCGGGTGTAGGGGAGCTAGGGATGCTCCCAACTTCCACTGACTTCTCATATTCCTCTGTCTTTCCTAACAAAGCCTGCTGTCTTCCTGAGAGTGGTTCTGGTCTCAGCTGTTAGATCTGTCTATCTATCTAGATACAGATATATTTCACATAAGAAGGGAATTGTATGCATGCAGATGTTTGCCTTTGGTGAGTTTTGTGGGGTCGCGAAGATTACAGATGTTATTTTCTTTTTCCTTTTGTATCATGAATGTATTTTATAAAATGTGCACAATTCACGTATATTAAATATTAATAAGAAAAATTATTAGCATAGGCTGTGAGAAGTTCAGGCAAAGGCAAGGCCATGCGGGGTGCTGTGGGGACGGGGCCTGAGGAGGCATCGGATTCCCATGTAAGGCAACGTGGCTAGGCTCCATTGTGCTCCTGCGTTAGGAGGCTGGCTAACAATTGCAGCCATAATTCTAACAGTTTTAGCCTCTTCTGTGAGCTGTGGTCTCATTCTCCCCCAGTTTACTGCCCTGGCTTCTTCATCCTGCTACTGCAGAAGAAAAACCCTCCCTTATGGTGCATCCTTGACTTTAGCTATAACCTATTCTTGGCCTGACACAAAACCATTTAAAAATTGCCTGCCTATGTTAGAATGGGAATTTAATGGCCCACTCTGCAGAAAGCCATTGAACACTGTAGTGGCTTTAGAAGGACCCATGAGTTAGGACCAAGAAGGGCACTGTGCCTGCCACCTGCCTCCTGCTCCACTCATCACCCCCATCTTATCCTTGGGGTTTCCTCTCCTCACAAGTGGGAGCCGTGGTTCTCTTGCTTTGAGCTGCGGACTCCGGTGTCAGCAGCATTCTCCAGCAGTGGGACTTAGAGCCAGGAACTTGTGAAGGGGACAGGGCCACGCTAGGGCGTTGGATGGTGGAGGGCAAGGGGATAGGTTCAGATGTGCCTCTCAGCCCTGCAAGCACAGCCAAGTGAGAGGGCAGGAGCTGGAGGAGGGACACTGCCTTGGGCCCGAGCTCATCATCAACCCACTCCTGACTCACAAGAAAGCCACAGACGACAGCCAGTCCTGCCCTGGGACCCCACCCCGCCTTCCCACATTTCTCCAAGGTAGGCCCACACGTACAGACTCATTTCTGCCTTCCATCCCTCCCTTAGCCCATCCAGCCTGTGTTCAGCCCCACAGCTCTGTGTGCAAGTGAGGTTGTGCTTTCCAGGTTGGGGACCATGTCCCACCCTCCAGAAGTTATTTTTCATGTCCTGCCTGCCCTGGGTCAGTGCTTAGGTCCCATTTTCCAGCTTTACCTGCTCTGACTCTTGGCTCAGCCTGTGCCTGGCAACCAAAGCTATGAGCTTGGCCATGATCTTGACTTCTTCCAGGCCAACACTGCAGGCACCAGTGGGATCAGCCTCTTGTTTCCAACCCTGGCACTGAATGCTCATTAAACCTCCCATGTGCCCTCCTATCACCTCACCTGCCCTCTGCTCAGGCCACTGCTAACTGCATCTTGCTATAGAGTTCTAAGGTAGCTGTGTTGTGGGCTGCTGATGGTTCTGTGAGATTTGCCTCCTGTATCTTAATGGTGGCAGTCCACAATCACTTTCTTGAGTGATTCATCTCTCATCCCAGGCTCTGCGGGGATAGGTCCCAGGACCAGAGGAGGACTGACTCCTGGGAACAGCTGTGGACTCTGGAGCTAATGGTGCTGCGTTCTGTGTTCTTGTAACCCCAGTAATTCAGGCTTGTTCTAACCAGTTTTATGTCTGCGGAAGGATGTGCTGAAGCCTCTCACAAGGATGGCGTGTTTATTGGCCACTCTTTGTAGTTTTATCCATTTTTACTCTGTGTCATCTGGTGTGTTCACGCCCCTTTCTCAGTGTTGAGCTCTGCATGGAGTCTCGGGAGAAATTACTCATTCTGACGCTTCAAGAGTGTGCTCTTTCTGCCTCCTCATCCAGGCATTCAAAAGGCTATTCCCAATAGAACAGCCCCCAGTTGGTAGGTGCTGGCTGCTGAGAGGCGCTTTGAAAATCGAAGCCCCCATTGGGCCCCCACAGTCAACCCTGATCTGGGCAGTGAAACTCCATAAACACGGGGGGAGGGGCAGTGACCCCTGCTGTCCTGGAGTTGTCATAGGGGGCAAAGCAAACACCCAAAGTAGAAGTGGGGAAATATGTAGCAATAGATCATGGTCAGGGCTCAAGGAAAAACAAAGCAGGAAAAGTTTGGGTAGAAGGCCTGGATTGCAAACGGGGATTGAAGAGGAAGAGATGGTGTCCGGGTGTGCAGGAGCAGAGATAGCCCAGATAGGGGACACTGTAATCCACTAAACTGATGACTCCTGGATCCACAATGAAGTAAAAAACCCCAGTACCATCTCTTCGCTAGGATGGAAAAAGATAGTTCCAGAACACGTCACTCCCGGACACTCTCTTCCCAGAAGGGCTAAATTCCCAGGCCCTATGATTCTTTCACTCCCCACAGGCACCCTGGTGTATGTGGAGTCAAAACAATGGCTTCCATCATGGGTCCCTGGACTCAGAGGTAGCCTCATGGCCAAGGTCAGCCTGCTGGACACCCTCAGGGACAGGACAGAGGTCCTGGCTGAGAGCACCTTAGGGAGCCCTAGGGAGTGTGCAGCCTGGTGAGAATGGCCCTAAGGGAGAAGAACAGCAGCTCTCACTGCTCTCAAGTCTTCTTGAACAGAAAAGGAGACAGCTGTTTCCTGGTGCATGGCCTTCTGCTTTTAGGGTGCTGTGGTCATGCTTGGACACAGAACGGTAGAGGCAGTGCCCCTACAAATCTCTGCCAGAGTCTCCCTGACCAAACATTGCCCCCGTGGGGTCGGAGCCTAGTGTTCTTGTGACCTGTAAGTGACCAAACTTTATTTGAGGAACTTTTTATTTTTTTGTGGTCTTGCTGTATAGTTCAGGCTGGTTTTGAACTCACTACATAGCTTCGAATGCATAGTGATCCTCCTGCCTCAGCTTTCTAAGTGCTGGGACTATGGGTGTAGGCCACCAAACCCAGCCATTTGTAGAACTTTGTGTCAGTTTTGAAGTTCACAAGGCTCATTCTGTTCCATGAGAGAGCTCTGTGAGTTTTTCTGTAATTACAGTGATTTTCCTAAAACATGTCAAGGAAAATCAATGCCCAGAAGGGGTGGTATATGTAGCCCATGGCTCCATAGGGCCCAGGGTCACTGCCTCATGGCCTGGCAATGTCGTCCCCTCTGAGAGGCACAGGTGGCAGAATTCTTGGGCTGGGGTCAGAAGGCCTGGCTCTCCTCAGGCACTGCTAACACTGGGCCTGCAGGCAGCATTTCGTGTCTCTGGGCTGCAGTCTGCTCATCAGCACACAGGAGCAGTGGCACGGTGACCTGGCTGGTGCCCTGCACCTAAAGCATTCCCCAGCACTCTGGCCACACGCAGCCCCTGCAGCATTTATTAATTTGGAAAAATCTTCCATCAGAACTGAACACTTTGTTTCTAGCCTAGCAAGTTTTAGTGAAGTCATCAGTAGGAAATCTCTCCAGTCGACTCTGAATGGTAATAGGAAAAAGTAGCATGTTCTTTCTGTTTTTAAGTCTCAGTTGCCCACTGAGCTGTGCCAAGCCTAGGTGGGCCTGACCCATGGTCGAGCAGCCACAGCCTGGCTGACACACTCCATCCTCCTGTTTCTCTGGCCTCTTGTCCCTGGGGAACAGGAAGTGAGAGGCAGGTGTGTATTTAAGGAGGCACAAAATGGAAAAGACTTGCTGAAGTTTGCACAGAGCTGGTCTTGGGGTAGAGCAGTTGGGTCCCTTGACTCCTTTCGAAACTCACTGGGCACAGGAATGGAGATTATATGATCAAAGGCCCCCGATGTGAGGGATCATGTGAGTGCAAGCTCACGTGAATTGTGAGGTACTGTACAAATGTTACCACTGAGACCAGTAGATTTCACGTATAGAGCAAAGGGTCTATGTTGCCTCCTGTCTTCTCTCATGTTTGCTCTGCTTGCATTGGCACTCGGATTCCTCTCCTCACTTCAGATGAGTCAACTTAACCAGAACCCTTACGTTTAAGTAGACATGCATTATTGTCTTGCTGGCAGAAAAAAAAAAAGGCTTGTTGTTGGACACGCCCCTGAGGTCGAGGGCCACTATGGCTGGCTAAGCTCCAGGGAACCCCAAAAGTCATTTAACTCCTCGGTGTCTGGTGAAGGGCAGCCTCCTGGGCCTGAAGGCCTGTCTAAAATATTTAACTGAAAAAAATGTTTTGCATCTCTGACAGAATATGTGAACAAACAGGACAATACGGGGTTCTCATGCAGTCACCTCCATTTCCTGTAAGTGACTGTCATTGGGTATTACCTGGCAGGACTGAGCCATTAACCACGGCACACAGAGCTGCAGGAAATTAAGTGTCTAATTTTGACCTGTTCAAAGGAAATTCCATAGGAAGTACATCATGAAGCTTTAGGTCATGTAGAATTATTGGTGAAGGGAGAGCTGGTTTGAATGCAGTCCTTCACTAAGGCTTGATTCAAGCCAGTACTTGATGCCACCAGCCCAGAGAGTAGAGTTTCTGAGTGAGCCAGGACTCATATGTGCAGATGGCTTTTGATGGGGTAGGTGGGTACTTACCCTGTGGTTGTAAGGGGAGTACAGGGCTTCAGAAAGAGTAGTAGGCTCTGTCGAGGGGAGGCAGTGATATCCATGGGGCTAGAAGAACTGGTCAGAGTCTTCCCTGGCCTGGGCAGCACAGAAAAGCATGGTGGGAGCCAGGGTGAGGCCATCCCGGTGCAGGGTGCTGTTAGTGGGAACCCAGTGGTGATGAGAGAGGCCCCTCTGCTCTTGCACCAGGGCCTGTTAGGCTGCAGTGGTTCTGGGGACAGAGACAGGCCAGCAGCAAATGGGATAGCCCTTGAGGTATGCTGGGCTTGGAATGGAAGACATCCCACAGCAATGTCCGTAGGTACAACTGGGGGATGGCCACAGACAGTGGGGGAAGTAGCTTGGATTCAGCAGATGACCATTTTTGGGAGCTGCTTGCTTCATGCCCACCTTCCCTAAGAAGAGGTGAGGACAGGAGTGGTATAGCACAGGCTACAGCTTTTACAGGATATGAAGTCAAAGCCACTAGACTGCACACATCCATCAAACGCAGTTTACTGTACATAAATCACACATAAGTAAAGTGCATTAGTTTTTAAATTAAAATGTCACCAAAGGGCATAGTTCTTGCTATCATGTAACTAACTTCTGTGCTAGCCTGACCAGGTCTGGTCCAGTGTGCCTCAGACAAAAGCAGGGAGAAGACCACATTCCAACATCATCTCACATCCTGCACCTTGACGCTGTGCATCGTTTCAGCCACTCCAAAGGCAGCCCTGTGTGTGCTGTGCTGTCTGCACACAGCCTGCTACACTCTGAGCTGGCATCCCTGCTCCAGGTCCTGCATAGCCAGAGAGCCACCAGATCCTCCTCCTTGTGAATTATCTCCAAAGATTCTGGTCCAGGTCCTGCCCACGAGCCTCAGGGCAACCTGGCTAGGCCAGGTCTCTGCAGAGAAAATGTGGCCCATGGAAGCTGGAACAGGGAGGGGGAAAAAAGGAGCAGGCCCTGCCTCCCCCAGCCCTCTAGGAGGAGTCGGGCCTGGGGGCCTCTGCTCCCTCTCCCCAGGGCCTCCATTAGCCAGGAGTTTCCCTGGTGTCCCAGATGCCTCACCTGAGAACAGAAGTGACCCAATGAGGTAGCAATGCATATCCACATTCTACAGGTGAGCAGGCTGGGACTTAGAGAGCTTTAAAGGCTTGTTGGAGGTCGTGCAGCCATCTATTAAGTTTCTGGCCCTGTACTTACTGGGGGGCTCTTGTTCCTCACAGCTCACAGTGGGTCCCAGTCAGAGCAGCCCCTGCAGAAGGCCTGTAAACTGTCCACAGTGTCTGGGGTGCTCCTCACGTCCTTCACTTCCTAGACTCTCTAGTGACTCAGCAAAGATGAAATAATGCATACAGAAAAAGGCCGTAGACACCCTCTGAATCCCTGAGTGGGAAAACGAAAAAGGGCAGAGATTATGAACTGATCAGCTAAACACAGTGATCAGAGGCCTGGGCTGGCAGAAGCTGCTATAATTTAGCAGTGAAAGTGGCTGTTCGGCTGCAAAAGCAAACATAGCTCTAATGTTTTGATTGAGGAATTGCCCTGTTTATTCACACAAACTCTCTCCTGTTGTTTGCTCTGATAGAGATGCACAGTTCTGGCTCCTATTGAGTGATTCTGAGCAGCACAGCAGACAGTGTCTACAAAGCTCATTGGAAGACAGACCAGTTCTACGTCCATTTCTTATGCAGATCTTGGTAAAAGTCTGGGCTCTGTGGGAGCTACCATTTCATTAGAAGGGCCTCAGTACAAGGTGGACAATGACCACATGGCCACGTACTATGTGCCACCCAAGCACAGCCCTTCCAATGTGGCAGGTCCTGAGAGCATCAACACAGGGCTCACAGCTGTGGAGGGAGTTCTCTGACACTGCGTTTCCCCGGGAGGTGGTGCCGGGTCCCATCACCTAGGAGATGGACATTGTTCAGTAGGAGCCCCCGGTGGCCACCACTCTCCTTGGTGGGGGGAGCTGGCTGAGGTCCCTGTGAAGGGCTCCTTAATGTCTGGTGCTAAGCCCAGGGTCCCCAGGCTCACTTCGGAGGCGCTCACTGCTAGTGTCAGAGAGCTCTGCCCTAGGGACTGTGGGCAAGCACCATGACACCATTCTGGGCCAGGAAACTTCAGTGTGGCCCCCAAGACGTGCCCCACCTGCCCATCTCCTGTAAAGCTGCATCCCCCACACAGTAACAGGAGCAGGAAAGTGAGGAAGAGTTGCAGAGTTGCGATTTTCCTCCTCCTCTCAGAGAAAGGATGAATGTGGATACAGGATAATGTATTTTCAGCATCCACTATCTTTTCTTCCCACCTTCATTTCTTCCATCCTTTCCTGGCAATGCTGGGAACGATACCCTAGGCCTTACGCATCCCAGGCAAAGTGCTGTAAAACTGAGGATACTCCCAGCCCATAATCCTCACTTTATAACTGATTTTTTATTGGTGTGAAATATGGATAACATGAAATTCCCCACCATAGCCATTTTTACCAGTTCAGTGACACTGAGTACACTCACATTGCTGTAAGCCATCGCCACTGTCCACCCTCAGATATGTCCTCATTTTGCAAATCTCAACCTCTGTCCCCATCAGACACTAAGTCCCCCTAGCTCCCCTCCTCTGAGTTCCTGGAAATCACCATTCTGTAATCTGTCTCAGACTCTGATTACTCTGGGTCGTCACATAGGTGGAGTACTATCCTTCTGTGACTGGCTTATCTCCTTGAGCATAATGTCCTCCATGTTCACCTCCTACTGAATGTGTCAGATTGATTTTTCTCTCTCCTTTTTGGTACCAGGATTGAACTCAGGACCTTGTGCTTGTGAGGTAGGGGGCAGAACCACTGAGCTAAATCCCTGGCTGATTTTTCTTTTTATGGCTGAATGACATTCCACTGTGTGCAAAGACCACATTTTTGTTTCTTCTATTTTCTACTGATGGACACTTGAGTCACTTCCACCTTTGGCTGTTGTGGATAACGTCACTGGACACGTGAGCAGGCAAATATCTCCTGTCACCTTGGCTTCAGTTCTTTTTAGTATGCACTGAGGACAGGACTCCCAGGGATCGCAGGGCAGTCACATCCTTAATCTTTTGAGGAACTGCCACACTGTGGGCTGTGGGGAGGACACTGCTATGGTCCATGCGAGGTTCCACTGATTCTCACTGCCTCAGAGACCTGGGATCAGGGTCATCACTCTACCTGTGAGGAGACCGACAGGAGGGTGAGGGTCCAACGCCTCCCACAGGAAGCCTGCCCTGCTTCCTCCCTCACTCAGACTCCGGCAGGCCAACCAGAGGCAGTAGGGTGATGGAGATGAGGTAGCCCCTGACATTTACCCACCCAAAGAGCAGCTGTCCTATCTCCTGCAGTTCTGGCCAGGTTGGGAGAAGGGTGTGGGTGCTTGGCCATGAGAGAAGCAATTTAGTGGTCAGCAGTGGTATCCTCAGGATCACCTGGCTCACCCCCAGACTCCTCCCTATAAATCGCCCCCAGGGTGACACTGCAGAAGCTTTTACCTCAGAACCTCTTCAAGGACCCTGGAAAATGCTTATATTTTAGGCAGGGCTAGAATGTGAGCTATTGAAAATGAAGATTTTATGTATTTGTACAAATGAGCCTATAAATAAAGTTTATCTCCACCCTTAGGGGTCTGGTCGCTCCAGTTTGGTCCTAGTCACATCTGCATGTTCGTTGTTAACAGTGCCTGCAGCCACTGCTGGCCTCCTTGAAATATCATTCTCATCCGCTGCGGGCCTGCCGTGGAGCGAGACCTCCTTACGGAGGAATTACAGCATTCACATTAGCACACCTGCTAAGAAATTCTTATGCTGGCAACATGCACTTCCCAGAAGTGTTTCATGGAAATTAGATTTTAGGATAACAAAATCGCAGAGGGCTCAGAGGCTGCAGGAGGAGGGGAGCCTTCTTTGTTGCTCATTCGCCCAGTAATTAATTTCTTCCCCAGCACAATCTGAAGATTAATTTATCGCCCACCTGCTCCTCAGGATTGTTTTGATCACTTTTCAACAGCAGACTTAGCATCCAGGAGGGAGGTTTCATCTTCCCAAGGACTGGCAGCTAAGTGCAGCGAGCCATGCCCTCCCAGTGATGTTCATCATCAAACACACCCAGGAGGACTCCCTGGCTGCTACCGCCACCCCGTCATCAGAGCCCCTTGTGCAGGGTCCCTGGGACAACATTGCCCGGCATCGACCCTGCGTCTCCCCTCCTCGGAGTCTAGGAAGTTGTCTTGGGGTCTCTGGATACCACCAGATCCTCTGGTCCCAAAGCTCCTGCATTGCCAGTGACGGGAACATCCCTGCAGAGGAACCAGCCAAATCAAGCCTGAGTTCAGCAAGGGCAGGCAATTCTTGTGGCAAATCTTCCTATCTGTAGCAACTGTGGAGGGCTTGAAACCATCGGGCTAAATCTCACCATCGCCTCGCTTTCAACCATTTGTTATTTTTTATTTAGACATGAGAATTACAACTAGATAACATTTAGAAAATTATATTTAACCCTCATTTAGATTCAATCTGAATCAATTTAATGAAATGCGAACACTTCTCTAGAGTTACAGAAGCAATAAAAGGAAATTTAAACCAGAAAAAAAGCATCTGACAATTTTCCCGTGCCCAGCAGATATGATGCCTGGCTCTTTGGCCAATGATGGAATGATCATTTCCTACTGTAACAGAGCGAGAATGCTCCACACTCCATGAAAGCATGGATTAGCATGCCAGGCACAGTGCCAGCCCCTGGAGACTCAGGCAAGGAGGCCATACCCTTCTTGCCTATAGCTGCCAGGCCAATGGGCCAAGCAGACATTGGCTAAGTTACTACAGCAAGTACAAAACCACAGTTGAGAGGGAGCGTTGCCTAGAAGAAAGGAAGTTTTCCCTCAGTAGAAATCGGGATGAATGTCACAGACTAGAGGGAATAGATAGGGGAAGATCTTCCAGGCTGAGAACAGTATGTGCAAAGGCCCTGCAGCCAGCATTTACGGACACAATGGCTAGTGTGGCTGAGATGGACAGCAGAGATGAGCACAGTCTCAAAGACCTGAAGAGGTCAGTGGCTCAACATGGCAGGTTTAGTCAGGCCACATAGTCCGTGGGATTCTAACCTCCTGGACATCTTGAAAATTGGACCCAGACTGCTAGGGTAGGCCTGGCTCTACCATACATCACCTGAGCAACTGGGCATGTCCCTATAGCCTGCCTGGGCCTCCACGTCCTCTTCTTTGTCTTTAGAGGCCTTAGCGGGGTTGAATGAGTATGTGGAAAGGGCTTAGGGACACAGGACATTCCACCACTGTTGTCCTTGGCTGTCGTCATAATACAGTGATCATTTTCCCCAGGCTTGGAAGAATCTCACCTGTGATGGCACTGCACCATAGAGAGGAGAGGGACACAGATGACCGGGAGTCTTCTGAACGCTGACTTCTGGAGGAAGTGACGCTGTGGACTTGGGTACTCCCTGGCGGGCAGATGCTGGAGAAGGTTCCCGAGGGTGAGGACAGTTGGGGCTGTGGTGTGGAGCTCACAGTGGGCCTCATGCAGGCCTCACAGCAGCTCTGTGCAAGTGCAAAGGAATCCCCTTTTTGGAACTTTGTCACAGTTCCATGATGTCACCACCACCTGTCTGGAATCCCTGTGGTAAGTAGGCTCCTTTCTATGTCTCTGTGTGGCCCTCCCCCTTGGCGCTCCAGGACACGGAACCCTGCACACCCGTCCCACTGAGGTGACCATCTAGCAGGCAATCTCAGCAGTACCGCTTGTCTTAGTCACTTTCTTGTCACTGAGAAAAATCCCTGATGCTCACAACTTACAGGAAGAGAGGTTTCTTTTGGCTCAGTTTCAGTCCATGGCAGAAGTGGTGTGGTGGAAAGGCCAGATAGAGGACAGCAGCTCCACCCACGGCAGCCAGGAAGCAGACAGATGGAGGAGGCAGGGAGGCAGTTAAACCCTTCCCTGTCACATCCCCAGTGACCCACCTCCAAGCTGACTCTGTCTCCTACAGCAAGTCAGTTATGGCACCTCCACGACTGATCACCTTCTACATCCATGAGAGCATGGGGAGCCATTTTAGATCTAAACACACAGACTACTGCTTAAGCTACCTGTGGAAAGATAGAGGGGGAGCTGTGCATGGGGACCATCTTAGAAGACCAAGCCCAAGGTGCAAAGCTGGGAGTCTGTCCAGTATGCAGGGAGGCTGAGCCACGGGGCCTATAGGAAGGGAGAGGGTGGAGAACAGTGCCAGGTAGGAACCCGCCAGTGAGGACCAAAGCTGAGAGGTGTCCCACTCAGGCTCTCTCCGCTCATGGAGCCCAGCCGGCTGGCCGGGGTTCTGCAGGACCACCCTCCCTATTTTGCCATCACTACGAATGAGCAGTGGGATTGCCTGCAGCTTCCTGGGAAGGAGGCAAAGTCACAGCCCCACAGATCCCATCATAAACAAGTGCTGGGGCTGCTTTCCATGTGAGACCCTGGACTGTGTGTGCCAGTCTGCCGGCATGCTAGGAAAATGCCAGTCCTGGTTTGGACCACAGAGGCGGCATCTGTGGCTCCTCAAGCTTCCCAGACAGTCCACAATGGACACCCACTTGGGCTATGCCTGGAGGAGGCGCTGAGGATCTGACTCTCAACTGCGAAAACAGGGATGGCGCTAAAAGAGAGAATGGTCTCACGCACAGCAAAGTTCAGGGGGTTCTCAGAGACAGCGCTGTTTATGGGGAGCTCCAGGACTGGTCCACAGTGGTCTCTGGGGGAAAGATCGAGAGGTCAGACAGCACCTAGAGGGGCCAGGGGATGAGAGGGCAGGGACAAGAGGGTGGAGAACAGGGCGCAAGGACCAGAGGGCAAAGATCAGAGGCCCCAGGGGACCCGGGGACAGGGGACAAGAGAGCCTTGGCAGGGCTTTGAGACCTGGAAGGGATCGTGGAGTGTAGTAGAGAAAAGCAGGGAAGGGATCAGGGGAAGAGAGTGAGTAAAGGGCTGGAGGTGGCAGCAACTTGCTCTCGGAATACTAAATAGCTGCACATTGCAAGACAGGTGGTTTGTAGTAGAATCAGGAGCCAAAGATGAAAAATGAATTCACACTTAATCATGAGGGGCTTTGAAGGACAGAGAAGAGGGGACTCGAGCTTTCTTGCTGCCACTGCAGATATGACTCTAGATCACAGCAGACTGATGGCCACCACGGATATGGCCTGGTCACCAACCTCCAAAAGGTCCTCGTTCTGCCCTCAGGGAGGCATAATGAGTCTCTGACATCCTAGCTGCTACTTTCTGGGACATCTGGACCAAGGAAAGCAGACTAAGAAAGGGAACTGGGTGAATTCCCTATGTGTTCCTAGACTACTTCAGATCCCAGCACCCCAGAGCTGCCAGGCTGAGAGCCAGAGGCAAGAGCAACTCAGCTGCACAGCACAGGGGGAGCACTCAGTGCTGGGATGGAGAGCCCTGGGCTCTGGTCCTGGCTCTGATGCTCTCAGCCCACCCTGTGATGCCCAGCTGGGCTTTCCTCTCCATGGAGGCTCAGCTGGGTGACCTCTCACATCTACCCAAGCTGACCCATCTTTCAGCTCGCCACCACAGGGTCTCTCCCCTGCTGAACCTCAAGCTGCAAGGACATACCCCTCATCAGGGAACCCAGTATCTTTCATGGTGACTTCGAGTCCCTCTTCGGTTGTCCAAAAAAAGGCAAAATACTGAGTTCTTGAAGGACTGAAGAAAGCTAGAGGGTGACAACAGCAGGGACAAGGGGTCAAGTGGTTGAGTGAATATGAGTTGGGGTGACTCTATGTGCCAATAGCACGGAGAAGCAGGTACCATAGGGAAAACTCTGTGGCCACCCACGCATCTGCAGTGGCTGCTCTTTCACTGAGGCACTTACAGGTCCTGTGGACTGTGGAGTAAATATAACTTTTGTGTTAGTGGGGCAAAGGCCACTATAAAAAAGGAAATCAAATTGAGTCCTTCATAGTTTACTTTGACAAAGCACCATGACATTCACCATACACCATTCTTCTCTGCTTGCCTTATGGGAAGTTTTATTAGTTGGCTAGGGTTACCATGACAAAGTACTCAGGTGAGGTGGCTTAAAGACTAGAAACTTATTTGCTCATGGCTGGAGGCCAGAGGTCTGTGCTCAGGGTGTTGGCAGGTCCCAGAGGTCCAGGATCAAGGTAGTGAAGGATCTGGAGGTCCAAAGTTGAGGTGTAGGCAAGCAGCTCTCTTAGAGGCTCCAGACCTCTCTCCCTGGCTTGTAGGCATCTTGTGCTCCCTATGTCTCTTCTTATGGTTTCCGTCTGTGTGTTTCTCCATGTCCAAGTTCAACATCCTTAAAAGGATGAAAGCCTACCTGAAATAAGGTCACATTTGGAGGTAGTTGGAGTTGGGACTTCAACATACAGACTTTGGGGGACACAGCCCAGCCCACAGCAGAGGGTTATTTGAGAAGCATTTCACAGCAAGCTAATTTCAGCCCTGAATCCTGGCCCACTGGAGGTGGGAATGAACCATTCCTGAGGTGACCAGTTGTGCCAGGGTGCTCTTTGGGAGAGCTGATTCATGGGATCCTGCCAGGTACAGGCGACCCTAAGAGTCAGGGGAAGCACATGTGGAAGGAAGAGCTGGAGAGGAGAGGCAAGCAGAGGAAGGTAAGTGCTTTCCCTCCACAGAATATTCCATATCCATTTCTTGGTTCAAACTAAGTCGATATGAGCTTCTCCACACCTGTAGTGCTGTCGAAAGCCCTGCTGCCCTGCCAGCAAGTCTCCAAATCTCATCACCCACCCTCCACCTACTTCTGTAGGGCCAACCCTGCTTAGTGGCGCTGTGGAAGTCCGTGTCTGCTTCTTGGGAAGAAGGTGAGTCTGTTCCCTATCTTACTCTCAGCATTGAAACCAATGAGAAGCAGAGGCTAGGAAAACTGGGAGGCAGTGGGGAGCCTCAGTTCCAGAGTGACAGTGGCTCCATCCCCAGCAGGGCCAAAGGACACTGAATCCCTGGGGGCCAGATGAGCCTTGTAAATAGAAGTTGGCTCAGGTGGTGACCAGGTTTTGTTTCCATAGTAACACCAAATTGTTCAAGGGGACCCTGCTTTGGTTTGCTTTCTCTTCCCAAGACACACAAGGGTGCGTGTGCACACAGATGGCACACAGCACAGAGCACACACATGCATATGTATACACAGCACAATATACACACATGACAAACAGTACTTATGACACACACCCGACACACATAGCAACCACATATGTGTAACATACAACACAATACGCCTATGTGCGCAGTATATATAACACATAGCGTTCCCTCAGTGCACAGCACACACACAAATGACTTATGGAACACCATATATGGCTGAGAGCCTGACTGGGTTTCTGAGTTCGCCCTCCCCACTACCCTGGACACCTGGGGTGGCCCAGTCTCCCTCCTCTGCAGAAGGTGAGGGAACTTGGTCAGCAGAGTGTACAGCAGTCCTGGTCAGCTCCGGGCTCGGGGTCAGTGGCTCCCTGCAAGAGGGCAGTGCAGCCCACAGGCAGCCACCTGGGAGGCTCGTGGAAAAGGGGCTCACGTCAGCCCCGAGCCAGGGCCCAGTGCTCTGAAGGAAGCGTGTGACCTCCCAGCAGGGTGGCCCTCCTGGAGGCATGGAGACTTCAGATTTGGCTGACAGCCATAGGCAACATCCTGACAGCAAGAGAGACACGCGAAGCCCTCCAGCTCACCAGGACCAGCCTCACTGGACACTGTGGTGTAGGAAGAGGTGGTACCTGGTCTGGCAACTTGAGACTCAGGTCCCTTTGCGGTGGAGGGTGCCCTCTCACCCTGTGCCCTGGAGACCCCAGCTGTCCACATTACTGTAGCCAAAACGGGTGCCGCTTACTTCTGAGAGTGTGGACACTCGGCTGCCAAGTGGTTCAAGGGAGGAGGACTTTATGAGAAGCAGGGGACGAGAGCATTGACTGAGAAAATTCACTTTTCCCCTACCTAAGGATGACTCTGAGCACTGTGCTGTTTCTTTAGAGATCTGGTTAACAGATCTCTGCCCTAAATGGCCCCCCTTTAAAATCTGTTGAACAGCCCCCTCCTCCAGGAAGTCCCTCCTGACTGCCTGCTGCCAGGCATTCCCTTCCACAAGCCTCAGAGGGCTGCCACAGTGCCAGTGCACTACTATGTATCCCACTTTTACTTAAGTCATCTCTACCTGAGCCTGACACCCAGCACCCAGAAAGCAGGGACTCTGCTGGCTATTTTACTGTTTCCTTTACATCCCCGGAACTCTCCACCACCCCAGGTCTCCTTCCTTTCTCTCCTCACAGATGCGTTCCCACCATGTGCAAACAAGTGCACACACTGCACCGCCACCGATGTTCCAATCGTGATGGACTTTGAACGGAAATCAGAACCGCTGCTTCATTAGAAAGACTCCTCAGGCAGCCGGGAAAGGGGATGAACTTTGGACCTGCAGTTGGGAAGGCAGAGCAGGACCGGAATACTTGGCTCATCTTTTCCTCGCCTGACTCCTGAGACTCAAGGTCAGGATGCCGAGGAGCCCTCGCTGGCGCTCACTGTGACCTGTCCACCCACCCACCCTCAGTCACGTCAGCCGTTCATCTGGCTCCTCCTCACTACCCCCCTTCTTCACGTCATCGCTTCCAAGTTCTTTTCTTGAAAGCAATTCCTTATGTGTTCATTTCTCAAAAGCATTCCAAGGTCTGAACCGCAAGGGTACAGACTCCAGTCTGCAGGGCAGTTCATGCTTCCATTTCATAGGCCAAACACTTTTGCCAAACTGAGGACGTAAAAGGTGGCACACCCTTGTCAAGCGAGGTCCCGTGATGTGCCCTTGTGTAATCGAAAATCCAGACATGGAGACCAAAGGGATGGGATACTAGGCCTTCTGCCAGGTCCAGGCAAGCGCTTTGGCCAGTGGCTCCTGCTCCTGCTTCTCTGCATCCTCCCTGGGCTTTGGCTTTTCTCTGGGAATTCTTCCAACACACCTGTGGTTTCCTTTCTTCCCAGTCTGATACTTCAGCTGACATTATCAGGAACAAAGCTTGGTCCCCACTTTAAAAATCGGTGTGTAGAACTCTCCTGACTAGAAGGTGCCTGTAATGTGAAATTAAGGACAAGACTCCAGCTTTGAAGCAACCATTAAAGGAATAAGTAATGGAAAGTTGCCTTTCACATCTCACTCATTTTAGACACATTCTAATTAACTCTGCCAGAAAAAATAATTGGCCTAGATCAGGTCGATCTGATTGAGGATTGTAATAACCTCAGCTGAGTGGTATTTATATTCAGCTTCTGGTCTTGGGTGAAGTTACTATGTGGCTTGAATGCTAATTGTATGCTAAGTGGGGCCAAGAACAACACTCAAGCACATCCATATGTCTACTTGCTTTTAGCTTCCTTGTGAGGAGGTGCAGAGAAAGGTTTTCAAGAGTTCATTTTAAGGTGATGGCCTGAAACATGTGTTGTTTCCCAGGAGAAATGAGGTCAGTGTTAGTGGTGAGCTCTCTGGTTGGAGAAAGGTTGCAGAAGCATTCATATAAGCTCTGGCATTGTTGGGAGACATCTGTAGAAACAATACCGTCATGGCCCTGGGTGGCAAAGTCTGTTCCCATAGGAGAAAGCAAGACAAGGAGGAGTCCCCTCCTGGGATAGGGCCCCTATTGGAGCCCAGAGAGATGGTGGGCTGAGTCTTTCCCTCAACTGGCAGGTGGGGGCAGAAGCAGGTGGCTGTCAGCTTATGTGGATGGTTGGTGGCATCAGCTGCCATGGCTGCCAGTGGTGGAGGAAAACCCTCCCAGGTGGGGCTCAGACTGGGCTGGGCTGATGTCTTTGCACAAAGACTGAAGGTGTGATGAGGAAAATCCTGCAGCTGAGGTTATTAACTTGCAGAGTATGGATGCAGCCACACAGAGTGACGAACAGATAGAGCAGGATGGGGTGGGAGGTGGGCTAGAGGCACAGAGTGATCTGGGAGCTGATCTCTTTCATGTGGGGTCTCTGTTTCCTACATTCTCAGCAGTACAGTATTTTGATGTGGCAACTCTCTCCTTGCCCTTTCTGTCCTCTCCCGCTCCTGGTGCCCTGACTCCTCAGTGACCTGTCTATGCCACCCCAGCCCTCCTGGGGCCTCCTGCCTTCCCACTTGGTCTCTTCCCTCCCTCTGCCATGGGCAGACAGGCTCCCTGGGCAGGTGAGCTTAGCTCAAGTGAGAAAGGGCTTTTGTTGTGCTAGCAATGACCAGTCCCCTGGTTGCTTGTCCAGGAGGGTCTGTACTTAGAGAGGTACCTGTGATGCTTAGCCATGCAAAGCGAAGGCAGGTGGTTAGGAAGGGCAGTAAGCACCCAGCAGTCTGGCCCTGCCTAAGAGTCTGTCTTGAACTTTGTGAAAGCAAACCTGGTCCCAGTCCTGAGCCTGGGTTTTCTAGAAGTCCCGGCTTTTCATGGCATCTTCCACTGCTGGGGCAGAAGCTGGACTAGACTAGGGATCAAGATGGGGGTGATATTGATGCCACCAGCTGCTGAGTGCCCCAGGCAGCCAGGGACTGTGCTGAGTATTCTAATTCACAGTATCTTTTAAGTTTCACAGAAACTCTATGAAGAAGACACTCTTTTACTCCCCATGTTAGAGATGTGAGGCACAGAGAGGTGGGTAATTTGGGCCCATGGTGCTAAACTGTGGCAAAGCCAGGATGCAAATGCAGAGCATTGGATTCGGAAGCTGCCCTTTGGCCCAACGTTGTGCCAGGAAAGCCAAGGGGAGGCCTGCACATTCAGGACACAGAAGTGGTGCCATCGGGCAAGGGCTTCGCAGTGTGACCAGAGCTGAGCGAGGGAAACAAAGGAGGCTGAGGAAGAAGAGAAACCCAACACAGAGAACAGCAGGATGCACACAGTGAGCAGAGGGCATGGTTCACCGAAGTTGATTAAAGTCAACCTGAAGGCCAAGCAGGAGGCTCAGGGAGCTGCTAGAGACCGAGGAGATGGCCTGGACAAAGTCTGGGAGGGACGGAGTGGGAAAGGCGGGCAGGAGGAAGCTGTCTGCTCACCTAAGCAGAGGCCGGGGTAGCAGACAAGGCAGAGGGCAGAGGACAGGAGGGAGGGAACAAAGTGGCAAGTGGGATGGCCTCAGGCCTCCTTAGGGAGAGGCAGTGGTTACAGGAGCTCAGCTAGCAAAGAACTCTCTGCCGTCCTTATCCGAGCCATCATCTGGCAGTGTCACTGTGCACCTGACACCCACACAAGTATTCTGATTTTCCCAGCCTTTCAGGTCAGCTGCTGATAGTTCCACTTGCTAGTAGGAGATCAGGCCTGCACCAGTGAGGTGACAAATTAGCAAATTTCAGAGAGGGAATTTAAAACCAGGACTCACCTGCTGCCTTAGTTATAGTCTAACCTGCTGGGACAAAACACCAGGAAAAGGGAGTGAAATTGGATGGGGCTGGGGTCCCAGGCCAGGGAGTGCAGTGGTCCTGCTCCATGGTGTCAGTTCGAGACCCAGACTGCCCCTGGTCACATAGACTGTGACAGCTCAGGGTGCTGTCTCCACCCCTTCTCAAAGCTGTATACTCACAATGTCGCAGTCCTTGTGGGAAGACAGGCTCCAGGCAGATGGCCCTGTTGTGAACAGGATTGTCTCCGATGAGATCCTACTGCTCAGCTCAACTGCCCAGTGGTCCGTCACGTCACACAGCCAGCAGGGACACTGGGGAACCATAGCAAGAGGTCTCGAGCCAGCTTCAGCTCAAGGCTGCCGTGTTAAAAGGAAGAGCCTTACATCTGTTGCCATGTGGCATTTGATACAGCTCTGTGTATTTTCCCAGGGTGACCGGGGACCTGGCACAGGTGAGACAGAGCCTGGGTCTATCTGGGTAAGGGACAGCAGGCTCCTTCACTGCTCCTGGAAGGTGGTGTTTCATGACTCAGGGAGGTGAGGAGGGAAGCTGCAGACTGCACGGAGAAACGTTGTGGAAACCATGTTGATAGAAGATGGTTGGAGGGAGACTCATGTTCTCTAAATATTAACAAAATCAGAATTGCCATGGAGAAAAATGTAAGTACACAAAATAAAGGACAAGAAAAGGAAGGGAAGAAAATTAAAATTAGCTGTTATTTCACCACTGAAATTGGCCTTGATAATCTCTTTTCTCCTATGCATAGAGGATATACAGTCCTGTGTCTGGCTTTGCTCCTCTGGCCTCGGGGGAGAAAAGCTCACATCTGTCTTGTCCTCTGTGCTGTGGCCACTGCTGACCATGAGACTATCTTGTGAGCTATGGCCACAGCCCACTTCCATACAGGGGAAATGCTAGAGGGTCTCCGAGGCCTACCTGTGTCCTGCACATCCTGACTATGTTCTGGACCTCAGAGATGAACCTTCCCACACATTCTCCTGTCTTTCTAGGATCACTGCCTGTTTCATCCAGGGAGTGATGTCACTGAAAATGCTGTGTGGGGCAGGGTGGGTCAAATGTTGTCCGGGCATCTCCAGGGAGGCACAGGGTCTTCCCAGGCCAGACAGAATGTAACTGTAAGTGGTCTCCACAGTCTTCCTCGGCTCCCAAAGAAAACACCACACCCTCTGGGCTGAAGTGGCCTCCACCCTGCTGGATCCTCTGGTTCCTGTGCCTCCCCCTTGTAGCTCAGAGGTGCCAGGAAAGCTGTAGGCTCTAGTTGCCCAACTTCATTCATACCATCAAGGTGGTATAATTTCTTTCTCCTGCAGCCTCTGAAGACCACACAGTGGTTTCACCTCTGTGCACCACAGGCAGCCTCCTTCTAGGTGTCCCAGGGTCAGAGGCCCTGGTATTGGTCTGGCAGTGAGCAGTACGATGTGCCATTCTCCAACCTAGTCCTGACCAGCCCAATCTCCGGCTCTGGTTGTTCGACCCTACTTCCGTGTGTATTTACCACTGTGCAGATTTCAGTCTCTGAGAAGGCTGGGGAGATCTATCACCCCACTTAGAATCATTGTGGCCCTTCCCCCTCTCCCCCGACACCCCATGCCTGGGATATCAGCTTTCCCAAGCTTGTAACAGTGGCTGATATTGCTGTGGTATGACAGTGCAATTACACAATGCTCCCTACAGCGTTGTATGCCTGAGGAGTATCCATAGTGCTTACTATATGCTTTTGTACAAACACTCACCTAATATGTTACCTGTAGTGTGCGCCACAGTGACTGTGCAGTGAGCACTATGGTGATATGCAGTCACTGGGGAAGCCAAGGAATTAACTTGCACTGTTGCAGCAAGAAATCAGGAGCAACCTCCATCTGTTACCTAAAGGACCTGAGGATATTTCCTGGAGGACACAGATTTTTGAAGGGCTGCAGACCCAACAGCCATCAGGCAGCCCCTACTCCCTCGTGCTTGCTCAGAATGAGCCCAGTGGATCCTTGACCACTGGAGCCCAAAATTGGAACAGACCTGACCCCTGTTATAGAGCAAGAGCCATAATACAGATAAATCCAAGTAGAGACTCTTGAAAACCCTCTACCTCAGCCAAGATAGTAGAGAAGGAGCAATCTCTAGGTCAGAACACTGCCCCTAATCCCGGAGGAGGCAGGCATTATGTTTCCTGTTGTGTTCCCATTCAATTTCCATTTCCCCTGCAAAACCAAGGGGAGCTTTGCCAATGAAGATGGACTACGGATCCATTAACTTTTGGAGGTTTGGAAAGCTGGGGGATGGAGTGCAGGTGTCGGGCAGACCTGATGTCTCCCACAGGTTTGACTTCCCCTCAGTGCCTGCCACCTGTGACCTTTCCATGTCTTTCTTGCATGTGACTCCCTTACTCTCTTCTCACCCCTCCTACCGCCTCTGCTGCCTCAGATCCAAAAGTCCACCAGACACCAGCTTCTCTCCCTTTTCTTTCCACTGCTGCACCCCAGTTCCCAGTACCCTCCTGGGCACATGTGACGTGCTCAATAACTATTTGTGGAAAAGCGAATAATTCTGAGGGAGGTTGGAGACACTGTTTTAAGGAGGAAAAGGAATTGGACAGTGTTGACATGAATCCTAGGTCAGAACCAAGACTCAAAGGCCAGGGCTCACTTAGAAGGGAATGGTATCAGACCATGGAAACAGGGTGAAGGATACCAGGATGGATGAAGAGCTCACACACAAGTGCCCACAAAACAGTTTTCAAGCACTCCTTAGTGAAGTGTTGGGACAGGACCCGAGGTAGATTGCATGCCTGGCCTGGGAGGGCAGCACATCAAGAAAAGCATCTCCTGGATAACCACACTGTTGTCTCTAAGATTAATGTATGCCCACTGTTGGAGATTTGGAAATTACCAAACACACAGAAGCAAAATTCCTACCTAATCCCACCATGCAGATGAAATCATAATTAATTCTGTTTTGTGCTTTTTCTCTAGGCAGAGTCATTTAATAGTTCTGTAGCTTCTGAGATTATTCTACAAAAGTGAGGTAGTTATTTTGTTTCTATATGTCTGTTTTGTAGCTTTGTTTATTCAAGACTTCATTAGGAATACCTTTATATCTTTAGATATTTTTGTATACTGTAAATTTTAGTGAGTGTATTTAGTAAAGTGCAGAGCCCACAAGCTATTTAAGTTACATCCAATTATTGCCATTATACGTTACACCATAATAAGAATTAGTTTATTTTTTAAGACTAGGAAGCAGGTAGAGGAGAGCTTGAAGGAATAGGGAAATGGAAATAACTTATGGAAGAGTTTCTGCAGAAATGTGGGTGAGACCAAAGAGAAAGTTTAAGTGAGCCAAACTCGGAGGTCACCCCGTCACCTCCAGGGCCCAGGGTCAGTGAGAATGATGCCGCCAGGTGCAGGCTGATGTCACACCTCAGAGCCCACAGCATCCCCTGTGGTGACAGAGCACAGCTCGTGGAGGGGAAGGAGCCCAGCCCTCTGTGCTTTTGAGCCCCTTGGGATCCAAACCCACCAAAGCTAGGGATCTCACCCTCTGAGCTATACTCACAAAAAATATGAAATTGGAGTCCACTGTAGCCTCTTAAACTTTTATAACTACAGAAAATATGGGGCATAGAAGGATGTGTTGAATGACCCAATGAGGCATCAAACAAACCCAGAAAGTGATATAGAGATATATATGTATGTATATGAGTGTGTATGTCAGTCACCTGGGCAGCTCTGCCACGATGTAAGTGTGTGGGAAATGAAATGGGAGGCAGTCCATGTAAGATATGACAATTTAAAAGATCAAGAGCCAAATGCAAGTGGTTTCAGGCCAGAGTGCTGGGCTCCTTGATTGGTGCAGATGATGCTGATGAAGGTGGGACCCTGCTTAGCACCACTGGAGGGCATCACCATGAAAGTGCACAGTGTCCGTAAGCTAACCAGATCTCCCGAGAGACAGGAGGCTGACAAGGACTGGGTGGAGACCCTCATGGGAATGGTTCCTGCTGGGCAGCCACATCTCTTCTGGTTTGGTTCTCTGCAGTGGATTCATGTCACACATGTGGCCAAACAGTGGGTCCCGATTTTATCTCTGTCAGGCTGATTTGGATTTGGAAAAACTCAGCTGACCCTGGCTATTTGGCTTTGAGGATGGAAAACATGGCTCTTTGAACATCTCTCCCTTTGGCAGGAGGCCTGAGTGAGACAGGAATGTGGGGCTTCCTGAAGCTGCTGTCTCTTCTCATCTTTGTTCCTCTTTGTCATTACTCTACTGACAGCCACAGTTCCCCAAAGGAGTGAGATGTTAGAACAATTGGGTCTCTCTGCCTAGATGTGTTGTTGGCCATGGGGGCACTGGGCAGAACAGTTGGGCAAAGAGGGAGGGGCCTTTGTGCCCTCACAGTCCAGAGACCTAATCTGCAAAATCAGAAAGCTGGACTCTCATGAAGGGAGCTGAGGTCAACTGCACCTCCAGGTTAATTAGATAATGACTACTAATAGCTAATATTTTATTGACTTTTTACTATTTGCTAGATACTAATCTAATCATGGTGCCAATTAACACACTCATTTAATCCTCCTAGCAACCCTGTTACATATGTTTTACAAAGAAATGTATAAGAAGGTTAACCCATTTCCCATTTAGAAAAACAAAACAGTGTTCATTTAACTTTCAGGAATCAAGAATACTATATTTTGCAAAGGGAGCTACTACTACTACTAAAAACAAGATGTTACAAATAGAATGATGTCCTTTGTTTCCAAAGACTAAACTAGAGTGATGCAAAATATTAATAAAAGTGAGTTACGTTGTAGCAAACTTTGGCAGTAAGGTGAGGACTGTAATCTGAGAATTATCTCAGAGTAAACACTGCGGTCACAAGTGCCACCGACAAATGTCCCGGGGCAAACAGGAAGTGGGTTAAGAAATCTATTAGTAAGCACCCATGTTTGAGCCCAAGAAGTATGAGCTCAGAGTCCAAAAGAATTCAGACAAACCAGTAATTTAGAAGAATGGGACTGCCCTCAGGAGCAGGTCTGATTGTCTTGGAACTTGGGGATGAACTTTCACTTCCAGGAACTACAGGGAAAACGTGGAGCAACCCCACCCTGGAGAACAAATACCGGAGAAAGTCTCACATGTCACTGACAACACCAGAGAGCTCTCCACAAAAGGAACCCAGGAGGAAGCAAGGTGTCTAGCTGCTCTTCCCCAAGGATTTGTGCAATCTGAAGAGCGGAGACATTGGCCAGTGGGAGGAACTCATATTGGAGTGATTGGTCCCACCAGAGTGGCTGCAGCAAGTCCCTTGGATCAGAATGGGTGGCTCCCTGAGTATCAGGGTGAACCAGCAACAGAGCAGGCACCACAGGCTCTGGAGCCCAGTTGTGACCCATTCATTCCAAACTTGCTTGGATTAAACTGGCCATAGAACTGGACAGATTCCTTGATACATATGAATTACCAAAGCTGAATCAAGAAGATAGAATAATTCTAAATAATCCAACTATCAGTCAGTGAAATTGAAGAAGTGATTAAAAAAAAAAAATCTACCAACGAAGAAGAGCCCAGGTCCTGACAAATTTATTGCTGAATCCTATAAGAAATTTAAAGATCTAGTGCCACTACTCCTCAAATTCTTTAATGAAATTGAAAGGAAAAACAATACTCCCAAGCTCATTCCTGGAAGCAAGCATTATATACTGTCGCCTCTGGTTTCTGGTCAGGGAACCAAAGATGTTGCATCTGGGGGCTGTCCAGGCGATACAAAATTAGAGGGACAAAGTTTAATAAAAAGAAGACACTATTTGTAAAGAGAGGAAGAAAGGAGTAGATAGCTACCCTGATATGAAAGAATCAGGGTAAGTGTTAGCAGAAGACTGTTGTTATTTTGTTAACCAGTCAGGCATAGCCACCTCTAAGGTTAAAGACCTCTGAGACAGAATTAAGAGAAGACAGGAAGAGCTCCAAAAAGATCAGTCCTCTTCCATTTTCTAGTCTCCTACCCTGGGTCCTGCCCTTACTGAGTACCCTTATATGCATTCTTATAATTGCTACAATAGCTTCCTGCTTACTCCGCTTTCTCCAAAACCAGATACAGGAAATTTCCACTCAGCTTATTTTATAGGACCTGACTGGTTTTCCAACTCATCCTCCAGAAAACAGCAACTGACAGATGATACATGACTCGGGCTTGGATCATTTATGATTTCTCCATTTCTTTTCCCAGCTATAGCTGGATCTCCATTGGCTTTATCCCCAGGAAAGATCAACCTCTCTGTCACCATGCTTTTAAAGGTCCCAAAAAGGCTGGCCCTCTGGCAACTCTACATCTACATGGCAGGGAGATACCAACAGACAATCAGCAGGCAGAAACACTGCAAGGGTCCAAGACCATAAGAGTTCTAAAATTTTTATATATATCCCTCCCCTTGGCCTCTCACCATCTCACTTCTGCCCCATTTCAGCAGGAAGTAGCTACAGAAGAAAGATTCATCGCCCCTCTTCCCAAGGCTATAACAAACAAAAAAAGGGAGATAAGATAACTGCCTTGATGTGGCTGTCGCCATTTTGGTTAGTGACCACCATTTATAATTTAAATTTCCATTTCCTACATCACTGGTCATCAGTAAGCGAAACCAATGCAAGAGCAAGGCTTGTCCATATAAGGAATGGATCACAAATAAAGACCCCTGAGTGGCTGCCCGAGCAGCTGATGCAATTCCCTGACCCCCTTACACCAGCCATGCGCTATATAACCAAGCCCCTTCCACCCAGCTCTCTCTCTCTTCTGCCTCCTTCGCAGAGTAGCTGCTGCAGCAGCTCTACAATAAATCTCTCATAGAAGCTCTGTCAGCATGTGGAGTGATCTTTGGCAGGTGCCAGTTTCTCTCAGAAAGGGGCTCCAGAAAGATGAAGGACCCATGGGTTCTTTGTTTCTGGTTGCTTTTATGGGGGTAGGGGAATCAAAGATCATTCCCCCCTGCACCCAGAACTTGCCATACTGGATTGGTTTCCGGATACCTCTGCCTACCATCGTTTCTTTCAGTGGTCCATGTGCAGCTTCTTTCTGTCTGTTTGTTTACTTGTCCTTGACCTACCTTTTAAGGCCTTATCTTTAGGGTGGGTGGCTAATTGGGAAGAGGGTACCTTATTCATGGTTATCTTAGAGTCAGTAAGGGAGCATGCAGATAACTGTTGTACTGTTTAATGACCCTAGAGTGAATAATAGAGGGACTCTAGAGTGATTACACATGTGTATATATGTATATGTTAGTGCATAGGTGTAAGTACAAATGACCTTAAAGTTACTCAGCCCCCCCACCTTGTTTCCTCTATATTCTATTGGATGTGGGGGCAGCTTATGGCTTTCTCACTGTGTCCTGCCTGTCTGCTCCTATAAATGAAATGTACTTAGGAATCAATCTAACAAAGAAAGTGAAAGACCTATATGGTGAAAACTACAGTATTCTAAAAGAGAGATCGAAGAAGATATCAGAAAATGCAAAGATATCCCTTGTTCTTGGATAGATGGAACCAATATAGTGAAAATGGCCATACTTCCAAAATAAATTCAATACAATCCCAGTCAAAATACCAATAGCATACCTCACAGAACTAGAGGAAACAATATTAAAATTCATCTGGAACCATAAGAGGCCTAGAATAGCAAAAGCAGTTCTGGGCAACAAAGACAAAGCAGGGGCCATCACTTTCCCTGATTTAAAGTTATACTGCAAAGGGGTGAAGGGAGGGCAGGGGTATGGGGAGAAAAATAAGAACCAAGATACATCATGTAAAGGTACAAGATCCCAATGATGAATGTAACTGTACTTTATACCTAAAACATACCAATAAACTCAATGAAAGAAAAAATAAAGTTAGGCTGCAAAGCTATCATGATAAAAACAGCATGGTACTGACAAAGAAACAGACTTGAGGATCAGTGAAACAAAATAGAAGATGCAGAAACTACTTCAAGCACACTCAGCTACTTATCTTTGACAAAAGGGCCAAACACCTTCACTGGAAGAAAGATAGCTTCTTTAATAAATGGTGCTGGGAAAACTTGTTTTCCACATGCTGAAGACTACACCTAGATCTGTGTCTCTCACCATGCACTAAACTAAAATCAAAATAGATCCTTTTCCATTGTTGGTGGGAGTATAGATTAGCACAACCACTGTGAAAATCAGTGTGAAGATTCCTCAAAAACTAAAACTAGAGGCTCTATTTGACCCAGCTGTGCCCTTTCTAAGTAACTTCCCAAAACAGTTAAAAGCATCACACCATAGTGATATATGCAAAACCATGTTTATAGTAGCACAATTTAAAATAGATAAATCTTGGAAACAGTCCACATGCCCATCAACAGATGAACAGATAAAGAAATTAATGTAGAATGAATTTATGTTGAATGTATTTATGTAGAATAAAGTACTACTCTGCCATAAAGAAGGATAAACTTAAATCACTTTTGTGTAAATGGTGACCTTGAGACCATAATGTTAAGTGAACTAAATTGGACACACAAATTTAAACATCACATTGCTTTTCTTGTGTAAGAAACCAAAAGTGTAATATGGTGAGCCATTATGGTGAGCCTTGACACAGGCCTAGCCATGATTGAACTTTGAGTCACCTCGCTGGCACGGACGTGCTCTCGCCCATAGCCACGGGCGAGTTCAGCTGGTAGCAGATGTAACCCATAATGGTTGTTATTGTTTCCCTCTGGAATGTGTGGGCGGTACTCTCGCTCCCGTGCAGCCCTTGCTCCCATGCAGCTGGAGAGTATAAAAGGAAGAGGTTCTGTAAGAAAGCGAGCAAGGAACTTGAGAAGAAAGGTGTCTCCCGTCTCTCTGTCCTCGTCCTTTCAGGTTTAGGACCTGCTGGCAGGATCCTGATGTCGCGGCTCGCGACAGTGTAATATAAGGAGGAGACGTGTGGAAGCAAGAAGAACATGTTCAAATAGGAAGGGAAACAAGGGGGAAGGAAAAGAATGGAAGGGGAAAAATGGAAACAAAGCTTTTGTGAGTGGGAGGGAGAGGAAGGGTTGAAGGGACGGGAGGGGAATGGGATTTAAAGAAGAATTAAGATGCTATGTACAGGGATAAATTCCCTATGATGAATGAGATGATGTATGGCAAATATATACTTATAAAAAAGAACAATATGGGAATAACTAGTGAAATGTTAACAGGTTTGTCAAATAGGCAATAGCATTGTATTAATGTTAATTCTCAAGTTGATAATTACACTGTTATTATATAAGAGGGCATTTTACTTTTAGGAACTACCCAATAAAGTATTGAAGGGTAAAAAATTGAAAAAGAAGCTATATGAGGTGTGATTTTTAAAAACACAGTGAGCATTTAGATTTTTAAAAATATTTTTATAGTAAAAGACACATTGCCACTAATCCCCCTCAAAGTACACCATCATTTTTGCCCTTGGCTGAAGCAGTCTGGAAATCCTCTTTCACGAGTGTCTTTAATTTAATTGTTGTGACTGCCACATCCTGAATTGATCCAAAATGTTTACTTTTCATGGTCAATTTGACTTTGGGGAAGAGCCAGAAGTCACACTTCGCCAGATCTGGGGAGTAAGGTGGACGAGGGTGCACCGTGATTCGTCCATGAGCCTGACTTTCTGTTGCATAGCACTGGGCAGCAGCATTCGCCGCACTTTTGATGACACCTTGTAATAATATAAAAGCTGTTTCATACAGTGGCAAGAATGATGGGTTAAGTGTTTTTGAAGCAAGGGGAATATTTTGAGAGGGATACATGGCAATGTGTCCTTTACTGCAATAAATTTAATATTCCTCGTGTATTTGACCACCCTCTGTGTATGTAGCCAATAAGCACGTGAAAGGTGCTCACCATGTAAAAACAATTTTAAAGCTAATTAAAGATTTTTTTCTTTATTTGTGGTTTGGGGACTGAACTTAGGGCCTTCACCTGAGCTTTTTTATTCTTACGGCATCCTGGGGATTTGTTAAATCACTAAGTTGCCCCAGCTGGGCTCAAATTTGCAGTCTTCCTGCCTCATTGTCAAGAGTGCTGGAATTACAGGCATGCACAGCACACCTTACTTTTCTTTTCCCTCTCTCTCTCTCTCTCTCTCTCTCTCTCTCTCTCTCTCACCTTTTTTTTTTTTCTCTCTCTCTCTCTCTCTCTCTCTCTCTCTCTCTCTCTCTCTCGTTTTCTTTCTTTCAACTTGTAATTCTTAATGTTGGGGAAGATTCAGAGCACCAGAATCTTTCACATCTTGCTAGTAAGAATGTAGAGTAGTATAGCCACATCGGAAAACAGTTTGGTCTTTTCATATAAATTAAACCTGCCTGCCCCAAACAGAGCAGCGGTCATATCCACAGGAGTTTGCCCTCGTAACTGTGCACCTTGGTGTGCCCACATGAAGACCTGTATGTGAATGTCTCCGTCACCTCTTCCTAATGGGCTTAGGAGCGACCCTACTGCCCACGCACCGTGGGGTGGATAAATAATCGTTCCCATTCATTTACTTTACTCAGCAACAAAAGGGAGCCAGCTACTGACACTTGCAACAAGGAGAAGGCGCTCCAGAGTGCAGTGACGGAAGACGGGCTCAGAAGGCCATAGGACGTGAGACACTGACAGAACATCCTAGAAAGGCAAAGTTTGGGAACAAAAACTGAGCAGCATTCAACAGGGCCTGTGACTGGAGGAAGGGATTGCCCATAAAAGGAAAGGGAGCTTTACAGGGAGCTAGAAATGTGCTAGGTGCTGAGTCACAACTGACTACACCTGTCAAAACTCACTGTTGAAAGTGTGCGTTGTACACTTGAAAAGCCTGAATTTTACTCTTTGAAAAGTGGAAAGCCATCCCTGGGTATCCTCAGCAAGCTGGCTGCAGAGTCCTCTGCAGATACCAAATCCGCAGATGCTCAGAGGGCCCAGTATTTTACATATGCCCTACACACCTCCCATGTAATTCAGATCATCTTGGTTACTCACCGTATCTAACACAATGAGAATGCTATGTAAAGAGTTGTTGTACTGTACTGGTTTTTATTACTGTATTTTTCTGATCATTTTTGTGTATTTTCAAGTTACAGTTGTTTGAATGTAGTGATGTGAAACCCATAAATATAGAAGACCAACTGTACCTCAAAAAGTGTGATTAAAGAAATATTTTAAAACATTGTTACAGTCCTAGATGACTTCATCACCAAGCTGTACCAAATAGTTAAGAGTAATGTGTGCCTACAAAGAACAAAAATTCTTCCAAAGAATAGAAACATGAAAACCTTTCTTATTTTCTCAGACCAATGCAAGCTTGATCCCAAAGCCACAAATTAGTATAAAAAGGAAATTTATGGACCAATCTCACTCATGTGCTGTGCAACAATTCTACATAAAATACTAGCAAACCAAAAGCAGCACTATATTTTTTAAAACTATATATCAGGGGCAAGTTGGGTCTCTTCCAAGAATACAAGACTAACTTAAATTTGAAAATCAATCAATGCAGTTCACCACAATGACAGAGTAAAGAAAAACCATTCAGTTCTTGCTCTCCTCTCCTTTTCCTTCACCCTTTCCTCCCCCCCCCTCCTCTTCTTCTTCTCCCCCCACACACTGGAAATCAAATCCAGGGGCACTCGCCCACGTAGCTAAGTCTCTAGTCATTTTTTATTTTTATTTTAAGACAGAGCCTCCCTAAGAGGTCCTGGCTGGACTCAAACTTGTGATCCTTCTGCGTCAGCCTCTCTCAGTGTTGGAATTACAAGCATGTACCACCAGACCTGGCTCCATTAATAATTTTTTAACTGTGCCTGAGTTCAATCCTCTGATAATGATAATAATAATTTTGTAAAAGTCTTAGAAAACTAGCTAATAAAGGCAAAATTCTTAGTCTGTTAAGGGTACTTTATAAAAGCCTATAGCAGGCCTAATGGAATTTAAAGTTCTGCCTCTGAGGTCAGTGAAGAATGGCTGCCCTCACTACTGATATTTAACATTTTCTTAGGATAGGAAAACAAAGAGTATAATTGTCTTTTTCTTTCAAATAATACGTTGGTGTACACAGGTAAATTATTTAGATCTATATATTGTTGCAATAAATTGCCAGACACAAGATAAATAATTGCTTTCCCTTGGCAGCAATAACATAATATAAACTTTAAAGGTAGATACTGAATATGATAGCATATAAAAGCAAATGGGACAGCTCTTCAAGGCAATAAAATTATATTGAGAGAAACTGTAGCAGGCTTAAATAAATGAGGAATGTACAGTTGTAGGCTGAAATATGTAGTGAAAGGGGCAGAGGGGAGGGAGAAAACTTGGTAACGATATTATCCTTTGGTAATAGGATTGGGCTTGGTTGAAAGAGTCAGTGAAACCCCAAAGTCCCCAGACCTCTGTGGGGTACACTGAGGAGTATTCAGCAAGCTGGCTCAGACTTCCCAGGGAACATCGCCCACAGCCGAGGTGATAAGCCTGATACAGAAGCCTGGCCAGCAACAGGACAAGACTTCTCAGAGAGTCAGTACACGGGTTAGTGCCAGATAAAGGTAGGACACGGGATGGAGTGATTTGATTTAGAGAATTTACTCATTGCCCCTGTTGAGCGGCCAGGGAACAGCAGCCATCAATAACTCAGCTGTCAATTAGATACGCAAATGAGGAAGGGTGAACTGACCTCCCTCCTACCTTCTACTATGTGCAGAAATAGATCCCAAATAAGTGACAAATGGAAGTGTGACAGGTGTGACAATAAAGTGTCATAAACACATACAAGTCTTGCTTGATGACCTTGAAGCAAGAAAAGACTTTTACAGCACTGGCCCCCCAGTTGGTAAATGACACTGGATTAAAACAAATGGTGGCAAGGGCTGGGGATTTAACTCAGTGGTTCCTTCACTTGCCCTGCAAGCACAAGGTCCTGAGTTCGATCCCTCGTACCACAAACAAAAAAAATAATAAAAATTTAAAAAGTGAATGGTATCAGCCTCAGTATGAGCTGAGTACAAGGAATCACTTTGGGCACCCACGATCCCCACAGAGGAGACTGGCGTTCTACCCGTTTGTGGTGTCTGTAACTCAGAGCCTACAGGGAACTCAGAGTAGGGACAATTTCCCAGAGCTCAAGGACAGATGAAGCAGGGGGCAGAAGTGAGGATTTCCAAAAGGTATATCCCCAGGCTGACCCTGTTCTTCCTGGCCTTCTGGAAGCTTCTTACATAGCCTTGCCTCAGCAGCCGCACTGCAATTTCGCACCACAAGTCTCTCAGGTAGCAAATGTTTTATGAACAGCTCAGGAAAGTCTGAGACAAAGAGATCTTTTCTAGTCTTTCTGTTTGTCCCTTTGTCTAGATGTCTTTCTTGTCTCTCATTTGTTCCTCTCTCTCTCTCTCACTAGCACTTTCTCTGTGGCTCTCCATTTCCCTCTCCTCCACCTCCATTTTTGTTAGATCCCAGAGAAGAGGAGGACACAGTGGGGCTGCCTCTCACCCTGATCTTATTTTCTCACCTCTCTAGGCATAGCAGCCCATAAGGCAACCCATAATTCCTCTGGGTATTTCTGACAGAAATGGCAGCCAGGGACTTGAGGATAGGTGCTTGGTGTAACACACAGCTACACCAGGGGCCTGGCATCCTGCAGCAACAAGAGACATGTTGCTGTAAACCAGCCTGTGATATGTCATGATGGTGAGATTTTATGCATGGTGAGAGCCACCATGAGCTCACATAGGTTCACTGGCTACTGAACCACCGCATCCTGTGACCACAGAGGCAAGAGGGAAACACAGAAAGTGGAAGAAATCAGGCTTTCAATGTGTCTTAAAACCTTTGGCCAGGCTAAGCTTGTGCTCTGTACATCTATTTTTCCATCTTACAAATTCCAGACCATAGCTTAAATTATTTTTTGCCACAGAAAATATTCATACACTTTTGTTGGTAGAAAAAAAAATAGCACAGAATCCAATTGCAGTGTGGTTCATTAAAACAATTTTTTAAATCACTTAGGAAATTAGATAACAAGAGATCTGTTGAGTTAATGGCATGCCTGAACAATTTGTGAGTCGACAAATTCTTGATTAAATTAATCAGTCAGGGTTAGCTGTTTTAACTGCCAGCTCAGCTTGGCTGATGCTTCTGTGGTGGGAGTTATGATGGTTTTCTCTGATGGTCAGGCAAGATCTTCAGAGCAGAATCACAAAGGTGAGGGGAAGGGGTGGAGCAGTGGCAGAGATCACAGCCACTGTGTGGACACTGGGCCGTAATTTTCATAGGCCTCAAGAGTCCTGAGGAATAACTTGTAATCTCCATTCTGCAAAGAATCTCATTTTCCAGCAGCTCAGAGAGCACACACCACCTGTCAACTACTTCCTGAGTTTCTTCTCTGGTCACTGTGGTCCCCACTCCCACCACTAAAGGTTTACAAATGGGTAAGTGGACTCACTTGCGCCCAAGGCCGAAGAGCTGGACAAAGAAGAGCCTGCTGGCTACCTATGCAGGGACCTGCCTCCTCTTGAGGACAAAGGGCAGGGAATCCTTAACTATCCCCAGGCCACCAAGCATCAGCCCAAACACATGGCTACATAATTGCTGCCCCAAGTTCTGTTTTTGGCTTCACAGAGTCTTAACTGCAAGGGAATTTCCAGGCATATAAAACCAAGTTTAAATCTGCTTCTAGAATCCTCCTTGGCTTTCAACTAATGCCTTACCACCCTGAGTGTCAGCCTTCTCAAGCTTTTCAGAGTATTCAAAGAAATAAGAGACATTCCTGATGTGTTGGCTTCCCCAGAAAGTCACTTCCTAGAAGTGAAGGCCTGGTATCCCTGTATTTTGTCCCGATAACAGAGCAGTCTTAGCTACAACACAGAACTTCCTTCAGAGACACCTGTGTGATCCAGATCCTTAGCTTCCGCCCATCTCTTTCTTGCCCAGCATGGCTCATGAATGCCATTTCCATACCATCCTCCCTGCATGGGAGTCCAGAATCACCTTTTTTTTTTTTGTCTCCTGAAGGTGGGTGAGGAGCATCTGTCAGGATGAAGATAAAGGAAGAGTGATACCCATACAGTTTCCTTTCTCCTGAAGAGAAATAGAGGAGTCTATGAGAAACAGTATATTTAAATATACTATAAGGTCACATGAGTGGTGTCAGAGAGGAGTCTCACACAGCTGCAGGGTAATATGAGTTTCTTGCTGACAAGGTTCTGTCTTGGCATCACTATACCTCCTGGATGTGTGACAAGAGAAGGACAGGCAGGGGAAACCATCTTCCTACCTAACTGGGGCTGGGAGCTCATCTGCTCCCATCTTCACTGACCATGGACACCATGATCATGGCTTACTTCACCCCACTGTCTCCCTGTGGCAGGGCAGAATCCCCACTTAGCCTTGGCCCACGGGACAGTTCACCCACTGCTGAGTGAAGTACAACTACATCAGGAAAAAGTACACTTCGGTCACCAACAGACCACATTACCATGATGATCTCATAATGAAGCTAGAAACCCCCTGTAGCATGTGGGTGTCTAGCCCTCTCTATTGTGGGCAAAGGTATTCCTCACCGGGTGATGGCCATGAGGTCATAGCAAGCCTGCCGAGCCACCCCAAAAAGCACACGATTGTAGACAGTGCCCATCAAGTAGTAGAAATGTGAGTACTGTTACTGGGATAGTATGAGGGTATTTAGTAGTTATTTCAGTATACTCCTATTTTAAAGGTAACTGTGGGACAGTGTGCCTTATTCTCTGGCCACGGCTTTGGGTACCTCTGTTCATCACATCTCCTGATTCCTTCTAAGGCCACATGGAGGGGACCTGCATGGTCCCGTGCAGTTATTGTACATGAGCCCACTGTCAGACGTCCACATGATGACAAAGTCACCTGGTGGCACCTTCCTGGACCACGTCCCCATCATTAAGCAGCCTGTGACAGTAAGATAGGGTACAGGCCACCCAAATGGGATAACGCCCTGGAGACCCGCAGGGTAGAAAGGTAGAAGGTAACTGACTGTCATTCCCACTGGTAAACAAGGGTAGAGGGCACCAGTGTGTGGTAGACCTTAAGGCAGCACTGGGTGCAGCTGAGCCTCTGGGTCCTCTGTTCTTCTCTGGTTTTCTATAGCAGATTCCAGGGTCTCAACCCTCAGGATGTGTGCAGGGCTTTACAGCCACCAGGCTTTACTTGCTGTGCACGTTGGTCTCTGATAAGAAGGAAAAGCAAGAAAAGAGCTTCAGTGATGAGTCAATATTTTATTTTTAGGGTCATGTCCTCCACCAAAATGCTGTGGCCACGGCATAATAAGACACACGCTATGGATACCAAAAGAGTAAGTTGATAAGGCTATCCTAATAAAACTCTAGAGTGACAGGGTGCTGCGGGACTGGACAGGGTTACTTGTCAACCTGGATAGTGGGTTGGAGGCACAGATTCTTTCCCATGTGTTGTGTGTGTTTGTGTGGAGGCTGGGGGGTTGATTGTGAGTGTTCAGATTCACGCATGGTGACCAGAGAACTGCAGGAAGTATGGCCAGCCCCAGCTCTAGTTGTCCTCACCAGGTGGAGGCTGACACTAGCCCCCAGGGGACACAAGAAGAAGCCTCTCAGTCTCCTCCTGACCAGGCAGTTCTCCCTCTCCTCTTCATAGAAGAAGGTTAGATTTAAGAAGGGTGGTTTTAAAAATTCTTCGTTCTAGGATAAAAAGTACAGAAAAATGCAGAGAAGAGAATCCAAAAAGAAGTACCCAAAGTATGAGCAGCAGTGGCCTCTGTCTGAGGAGATTCTAGGATTTCTTTTCTGCTTTTTCAAATTTTACTAGACATTCTCATTTTTCCATAATGGGCTTGGGTTATTTCATAGTTGAACAACAGTAAAAACAAAATGGGACAAATGCCAGGGCAGTGTTCTTGTGGAGACCCCGAACTACATGGCCATGATTGAGAGGTCTCAGCCCCTGTCCCCAAGCCCTTAAAAAGGAAACTAAAAGGTACATAATGACAGAGATTGTGCAGCTCAGCGAATGACCACAAAACTAGTGGCAATGTCACTTGGATTGGAGCAGGGTCTCATGCTCCTTCCTCTTGTTCCTCCTCCCTCAATGCCAGCTCCTCTCCCAACTTCTCATGTCATTCTAAAACTGGCCACTTAGACTGTAAAAGCAAGAATCATGAATTCTGCTCTTACATCTGACTTCTCTTGCTCTACATCAAGCCTGTGAGATTTCTTCACATCCCTACACGTGCCTATGTTTTGGTATATCTCACTGCTGGAGTAGGAATGTGGATGGCGGGGTGACCACTCATGCTCTCTAGCGTCTGTTCATGGCATCGACTGTGATCTTCTCTAGGTTGGGCCTACTACAAACATAACATCGCTGTGAACACTGCTTGGAGCCCCCACCTGGCAAAGCTAATACTCTCATGAGACGTATAACTAGATGAGGAAATGCTGGATCAAAGGTTAGACAGTCAACTGTCGTGGATAATGATGTCTGTTTAATTCCCAAATTGTACCAATTTATACTCCCACTAGCAGTAGATAAGGGTACCCAATGTTCCTCATGCTCACGCACAATTGCTAGCTTTCCTTCTCAACTGTAGTCATTCTAGACAGTGAGTAGTCAAGCACAATTGTACATGTCAATTCTTTGGGGACCAGTGAGGTTGAAGATTGGGTATCAGTTGTCCAGAGAGCCTATGAGACTTGCCTGTTCAGGCAACTTGCCCATGTATGTTCTGGGCTGTCTGTCCTTTTAAAACTGATCCACAGAAACCCTTCATGTTTTTTAGATATGACCTTTATTGTTTACATAAGTATTGGATATCTGCAATGATGGTTCTTACAAATTCTTCATGTTGATAATCCCCCGCCCCTTAACAGTTGTTCTAGGATAGTGGTGGCAAACCTATGGCACGCATGCTATTGTTTTTATCTTTTAAAACAAAAGATGTTATTGTAGAGTACTTTTTCCTAAACAAAAACCTTAGTATTCAGATTTAACTGCAGTATTGGCACTTTGCAATCAATAAGTGCGTTTTGGGCTGCAGTTTGGCACTTGCTCTCTAAAAGGTTCACTATTGTTGTTCTAGGACTTTATTCATTTACATTTTCTAAGAGTCAGTGTTTGACTTTGTTGAGCCTATATTTTCAATTTCATTAATGTCTCTTATTAGCCTTGCTTCTACATTTTGATGCTTAATTTTGAAGTTCTCTACCTAACTTTTTGAAATAGATTTTTGATCTTCAGTCTTTCTTCTCTTACAGATAGATAGATAGGTAGATAAAAATTTACTTTGAAGTATGCCTTTTGTTGTACCTTACAAGTTCTGAAATGTAACATTTTTATAATTATGCAGTTTAAAGATTACTAATTTAAAATATGATATTTCAGAAAACATCTATCTAACCCATTATTAAAAAAAGAATTTAAAATATAAATTAAGAAAATGTATATATTACTGCCAGGCATGGTGGCACACAGCTGTAATCCCAGCACTTTGTAGGCTGAGGCAGGAGGATCACTGTGTGTTTGAAGCCAGCCTGGGTTACAAAGTGAGTTCAAGGGCAGCCTGAACTACACAGAGGGACCTTGTCTCAAAAAACAAAAGAAATGCATGTATTACAAAGAAGAAAGATTGAAATTCAATTATGTAAATTAAATTAACAGAATCTCACTTTGCAAGATGGTTGGATCTGAAATCTGAATTGCTACAACCCATCTACTTTTCTGACAGGTCCAACCATGAGCCAACAAATGCCTTCCTCTTTGGGATACTATGAGAAGGGCTTTAATGAGAAAAAGAAGTGTGCTCAGTCATTGTTTGATAGTGCTTTTCTATTTTGCAATAAACCCTTTTCCAGGAATGAGTAAAGCAACAGTATATACTTACTAAGAAAAATAAATAGCAAAATTCCATTTCTTAAGACAGCTGGTGATAATGTACAATTGATACAAAATGGTTGATAGTATTTATTACAGGGCCAAATTACTATTTAGAAACCAGAGGTTCTAAACGCTGGAAAGGAATCATATTCTGCTTCAAAATCTCCTGGCTACTTTAGGAAAACCCTATTCCAAGTAATAATGTAGTAGGGGTAAGAGGAGCAGATGGTCTACAAATCACTCGGTGAAATAAGACTTTTTCTGATCAATTAAGTGGTCTTCTAAAATAATTCTACTCATTTGTAATTCTAAATTTTCTTTTTCATATTTAAAAGACAAAATGATAGTGGTTTGTGTTGCTTCAGCAGAAGAGAAATTTGCAAACAGATAAATGATGCTGGTGCTTAATGGTGCCATCAGATTCTTCAAGCAGAAAATAATTTAAGAAAATCACAGTAATAATGTGGCTTTCCATGTATTTTATGTACTTTCAGAGTAAAGCTTTTGAAAGTTCACTCTGTGGATGATGAACACTTCATGCCATGGTAAATGCTACTATAAATCTAGTTTAAAAGTTTAATATTAAAATGGAGTGCTTTGTTTTGGAGGTGATAATTTGGGTACAAATGTGACAAAGCATAGTATTGTTTTAGAAACAATCCTCCTACTCAGAAACCTACTGTGTAGTTAGACAGGCACTGCGGAGAAACAATTCATGGGAGCACAAGGTAACAATGCAAGCAATGGGCCTTAGCAGCCTTTTTTCTGCCCCTTTTATACTCTATCTGGGGTACTAGGATTAGGGTGGTACCAAACCAGTGGACTGATGTAGTAATCACACTCCCTTAATCCCAGCATCACACACTCTGAATTCAGCCACCACATGAGGCTTTGGGGGAACATCTAGAAACAAACCATAACAATATATAAACCTTTGAAGGATTAACTTCTAAATTAACATATTATTGTGGTCAGGGTTTGAAAGGGAAATAGATTTAATACCGGCTGAATAATTTATAGGATTATTTTATAATAATCACCCAAAAAGTCAAACGCAGAGGAGCGCAAGGGATCTAGCTGCACACAAGAGACCTAAAGAATTCATCCAAGGGCCTGGATCCCACAGCAGTGTCCCACACAAGTTCAACTGAAGGCCTAGAGTCCAAGGCAGTGTCCCCCATGAGTCCATCCAGTGGCCTAGAGCCCAGGACAATGTCTCGTGTTTGTCTGTATCAAGCATCTAATCTGTACCTGGAAGGCCCAAAGGCCAGTGGTGGAAGCCACAAAACCTGTGCCAGTGGGGTGAAAGATTTGTGCCACTAGGCTGAGGGATCAATTTATGTAGGAGCCAGAAAATGACACTCACATTTAGAGCAGAGGAAGCCAGGTGTGGTGGTGCACGCCTCTAATCCCAGCACTTGGGAGGCTGAGGCAGGAGGATCACTGAGACCAGCCTGGGCTGCATAGTGAGTTCCAGGTCAGTCTCAACTACATAGTAAAACCCTGTCTCTAAAAAACAAAAAAAGCAAAAACATTTAGGTCCACTGACAAGAACAGCAGCCATTCCCAGCGACACGGAGGACCTGAGCTCCTTGTCTTGACAAGAACAGCCAAGTTTGCATCAGGAAAACAACTGCAGCAAGCTTCTCCTAGAAAATCAACAGCCCCTGGTCTTCCCCTCCAGTTCTTTTTATGCCATTCCCAACAATGCTTAGGTGGGTCTTCCACACCCAGACTACACTGATTCAGTTCAGCTGGGTGTTATAAATTGACCATTTGTTAGTTAATCCATCACACATGTATTTAACCATGACTGAAACTGCAAAAAAGCCTCTAATTTGGGTGTCATTTTTTTCAAAATCACTTCGAAATCTTTAATCCTAAGAATCAGTGCATGGGATACTGAAAAAAAAAATTTAGGACTCTGACACTTTCAGAGAATTGAATTTGTTCAAAGCAAGACTTGCAAATAGGGAAATAACAAATTTATGGAAGTGATGTAAGCCCCAAATAAATTTAAATAATTTTGTACAAAATCAAGACAGTGTTTTTCCCTAACCATTTAAATTTTGTCTTTTACTATGCACTTGTTTCTGCCTTGTTTGCTTTGTTGTTGTTTTCTTAATTTTGAATTTGAAGTTTCTTTCTTTCGTATTTGGTGTAAATTTCCTTGCATCATTGCTTTATTGTAATTCAGATTTTGATATAAGATGTAATGATTTTTTTAAAAAGTTTACATCTTTAAATGGTATTAGTATTTTAGCACAAATCAGTTAATCAATAGCATTTGCACTTTGAAAGGATTTTTGTTTGTTTGTGTGTGGTACTGGGGATTGAACTTGGGTCCTTCTGCTTGAAAGGCAGGCAGCAGAACCACTGAGCCAAATCTCTGGTCCTGAAAGGATGTTTTAGTTTTAAAATTAATTATAATTTTACTGCACTGTGATTGCAGTGTGTATAAATTTGATCTCATTTGTACAAGAATATTTGGTTAGTTTTCATAAATGTTCTGTGTACTTGAAAATGCATTTTATCTCTATTGTCAGAGCATAAACTTTGGACCATAATGATAAAAAATGAGGGATTCTATAAATTTAATTTGTCCTCTTTACCTGTCTTGATTCAGAGTGGTGTGGTAACCTGATACTAATAAATTATTATGGTTTCTTGCATTTCGTATAGCTCTTGCTTCTGGAAAGTTGCTGCTGTATTATTTGGTGCATAGATATTCAAAACTATTATGGTTTCACTGGGAATTGCAGTTTTACTAATATCACCCCCACCCCTTTGGCAGTACTGGGTATTAAACCCAGGGCCTTTGCATTGAACTGAAAGCCCAGCCCTTCTTGATTTTTATTTAATTTTAATTTTTTAAATTTTGATATGGGATCTTGCTTAGTTGTCCAGGTGGGACTTGGACTTGTGATCCTATTACCTCAGCCTCCCTCAGTACTGGGATTAACAGGTGTATGCAACAATGTCCAACTAGTCCACTTATCACATTATTTTAAAGGCTGATTTCTACCTCATCAGAAATCAAGGCCATATTAACTTTTCCCCATTCCTTTTTTGGTGTTTTCATTTATCTGCAAATATCTGTCTATATCTTCAGATTTGGACCTTTTAAATTTTTTCTTATGGGTGCCTCTCATATATTGGTATAGAATTGGCTGGGTTTTGCTTTGTGATCTAGTGTCAACTTCATGTATTTCTCTTGTATACTATTGTCATGACATCATGGAAGGCAGGGTGTATTTTAGCCTTAGTTACTTTCTCATTGCTGGAACAAAATACCTGACACTCACAAGTTAAAGGAGGAAAGGTTTATTTTAGCTCACAGTTTGTAGAGGTTTCAGTCATAGTCAGATGACTTCAAGGCAGGGTGGCATGGCAGAGGAGAAACAGTTCATGGTGTTCAGGCAGGAGCAGCAGCCTTCCTCCTGCTTTGCCTTTTATTCCATCCAGGCTACAAGCCTGTTGCATGGCACCACCCACGCACAGGATGCGTCTTTTTTCTTCAGTAAATCCCTGATCCAGTATCACACACCTGTGATCCAGTCAGTTCCAAAAGCTCCACCTACGGGCACATGAGGCTTTTGGAGGACATCGAGATATGAGCTATAACACCATCCTTTTGGCATTGGGTTTGGAAATGGACTTTTCGGTCAAAGGAATTTTGGTGGGCATGTAATGAGCAAAGGTTTGAAATTTACTTGCATAATCAGTCACTTCCTGCAATATATCATTTTTCCATGAACAGGGTATACCTTAAATAAGCACTGGTTCAAGGAAAATGAAGTCTACATGCGACAGACCCAGCCTGTAGCACAAATCTGATGCCAGCTAGATCAGCTGAATCCTGATTAATCTGCATATTTCTGTGGAGAAATAAATGTTTATTTTTATAATCTATAGAAAAGTGATGTCAATGATTTCAAATTAATTGACCTCCCAGTGCTAATTTGAAGATAACAGCCAATTCTATGAAAAATTTAAAATATGAAGACTTGCAGAAGGAAATTCAAAAGCATTCTTTAGAAAACCAACAGCAACACTGCATTAGATATTTAACAAACTGATCCAAATACATGTGTGCACATCAAGAATTATTATTCTCTTATATTAGCTTTCATTTCAAGCCACTATAAAAAGTTATTTTACATTTTGGCTTCAATGTACATGGATATATGATCTTTTTATTTTTAAGGCGCGTTTTCTTGAAAAAGTTCAAAAAATAGCCATCAATATAATAAGCCAATTTCAGTCAGTAATAATACTCTTAACTATCACAATTTACTGTTACAGTCGAATTGATTGAGCAGATAAATGATGTGGTCACATATGTGTCGCTCCAGCCTTTTGTGTGTTTTCTGCCCCAGGCTGTGCGCACTGTGCTCCAGTCAGGCACCACAGACTGTTGTGGGATGAACTCACCCACCACTCCTGTAATACAGAATGGACCAGTTTCATGGATCTGAACTTGCAGTCCTCCTGCTTCAGCCTCCCAGAGTGCTGACATTACAGCTGTGTGCCACCACACCTGGCATTTTAAAATACATTCCTCACTCAAGCACGCATTCCTTCATTCATTCTCTTTCCACGTACCAGGTGCTCAAGGCTCTAGCTAGGAGAAACGGGACCCGCCTGCACGTTGGAGAAGGCCATGCAGCAGCAGGTGTGGGCATGAGCCCCACCCCTGTGTCTGACTGGCTTGGCTCATAAGTCCTCCCCATCCTCACCCCAGGTCATTTACCTCCTGGAAAGCAAGCCAGAAGGCACTGGGAGCAGACCCCACTTACACCCCCAGCTCCCAAGTTTACTGAAGCAGGGGAATTGCATACTCTGGCAGTCCAGCCTCCTCCACATGCCTCACCCCTGCCTCTGCACTGCCTCACCTACCCCAGGCGCTGCAGCCAGCAGAGTCCTGGAGCTCCTGCCTCAGCTCTTACTCATCTTGCAGAATACAGCAGTGTCCTTACTAGATGTCAAGGGTTCAGCCTCTAGGTCATTCTGTCATCCTCTGTCCTGGTAGGGTATGATTCCACAGCCCAGGGGGAAGATATGGGATACACACCCCAGCTCACTTCAGGGTGTGTCTGCCTTCTCTTTTGACTATGCTCCAAAGCCCCTGCTTGCTGTGTTAACCAGATAGTTCTGTGACCACCCCACCCCCACGCCTGACGCCCTGCATATCAGCTGAGGCTCTTTCCCCCAGCTCTCTGCACCAGGCCCAGCTTCTCCTGGGGCCTGGGGGCCTCTTTCCCTCCTCAAAGTGTTGTGGCTGCTGTTTTACAGCCCTGCTTTTGTTCCTCCTCTCCTCTCTTTAAAGGCTGATGTTTTGTTTTGTTTAACGCTTGTCAATATCATAATGAGAAGCATATAAAAACCCCTCAGTGCTACTATTAAAAAATGTAAATTAAATGCACGAAGTCTGCGTCAGGAGTGGGAGAGTGGGAAATAAAGGCCAAACAGAAAGATCAGGAAACTCAGGGCCGGGGATTTAGCTCAGCGGTTCGGTGGCCTGCCTTGCAAGCGCAAGGACCTAAATTCAATCCCCGGTACCCCCCCACCCCAATCAGGAAAGTCAGACACAAAGGGATGCAGTGAAGGTAGGGCAGTGGGGTGGGGGGTGGGAGGGGCACGGGAGGGCCTGTCACCCCACCCCCACCCCAAGCCCCTGTGATGGTCTCTGCCCTCCCAGAAAGCAAGCAGGCGGTTTCCACCTCCTGTACAATGGACAGGGCTTAGCTATAAGAAACTTCAAGTTAATTTTAAAGGAGAATCTTCTTTTTTTACCTTTTATATAGTATACATTTTGTTATTTTATACTAACATCTTCTCATGTTACAAAGGCAGTTTGGTGGAACAGCCTTCCTTTTGATATTTGAATCATTTGAATACAAACACAACTACACATTTTTAAAAAGTGTGTGGATGACAACAACTAAAAGACAAGTTAAAACAACAACAGCAAATTGTCCAGTTTCACAGGTGGACTTTGAAGTGGACCTAATCCAGTTGTCTTTTTAAAAGCCTCCAAAGACAAAAAAATGAATTTAAAAAACTGTTTCCTACTGAAAGGGGGTTCGCGTGCCCTTTCGGGTGCCCCTTCCCAATTAGGCCACTCACGCACCGAGAGGTCCGGCAGGAGATCTTTATTGTAGGGAGGTGAGCAGGAGGCAGGAAGGCAGAGAGAGAGAGAGAGAGAGAGAGA
>NW_022900922.1:16099407-16118908 GCF_012274545.1 Fukomys damarensis | reverse complement strand
GTGCGTCACAGCTTCTTTAACATGATCAATTCCCTAACACCTACACTACTGGTCTCCAGTGCTATTTTCTGCTTCCTGCTCTTTTGATGTGGATTCTTCCTTTCCTGTTTCTTCCCTCGCTCTTCTCACTGGTCCCGCTGCACCATTTTCATCACAGTCTTCATCACTATCAAATTTTATTTTCTTGCCCCAAAACTGTACTTTTCCTTTAACAAATCCAGGCTGGGCAGCTTTATTTCCTTTTCCTTTTCCTTTAAATCTGTGACCTTTTGATTTCCATTTGTGGAGGGATTCTTATTGATCTTTTATGATTTTTTTCAGAGCTTCCTTTCCACCTCTCCTTCCACTACTTCCCCCATCATTTCCTTGTCCCTCAGTTGTAGGCTACCACTGTTTGCGTCTTCGGCTTTATCTAGTGCCTCCTTGGGTCTTTATTGAAATAGAACTGCTCCTTCCTTTGCTCCTCTGACAGTCTGTCCATTTTATTTCACCACGCTTGGAGAAAAGGATGCGCAAGTTTCCTCCACAGGTCTGATCATCCAAGTCACCCGAGAATGTCAGCAAGTGTTCAACCTTTGCTTCTAGAGATTTCATTTCAGCATCTTCTGCTAGCTTCTGATTTTCTTCTTGCTCTTGTTTAGCTCTTACTTTAGCTTTCACTTTATTTTGCTTTCTTCATTTTTGCAAAATCATCTTCCTTTAAAAATATCATCAGGGGCTGGGGATTTAGCTCAGTGTTGCTGTTGCCTGCCTCACAAGAGCAAGGTCCTGAGTTCCAGCCCTGGTATCAGAAAAAAAAGTATTAGATGGTCTGTGTCTTTATACTTCTGGCAGGAAATTTCTACAAAACTCTTAGCAGATTCAATGCTATCAAACACAGCAAATATGGATCTCTTAAATGCTTTGTGTGATGCTCTTTTCATCTGGATATTGAGTACTTGACCTTTAACTTCTAAGCAGTCTTTGCTATCATCGAGGGTTGCATCCGTTGGGAAGCCTTTAACATACACAGATCTGTTTTTTACATCATTTTTTTACTCATCAGTCACTTTAGGGAGGGGTTTGTTCGGAGATCTTCTGATTTTAGTTTTATCTTTAGTGATTTCCATGAGTTCTGCTTTAAACTTGCTCTATAAAAAGTCTTTTAGGCTGCTGAAGCCTGTTGAATTTTATCATTATTTCCAGGGATACTCAACCTTCATCCAATTTGATCTGTCCCTTTAAAAATTTGCCCGGTGGCAAATTGAAGTTTCCAAAATAATACTCAATTTGATGATAGATTTTGGCCTCCAGAGCAGCTAGTTTTTCATTATCACCATTTTCAGCCATTGTGGCTAATCTGTTTGTGTAAGCCTGGAAAGCAACGCAGCTTGGAAGCTGAAAGGCTGCCGTGAAGACGCAGGCAAAGACCATACTAGAACCGCTTTCCGCAGCTTCTCTGACTCACCTGGGCTCAACACATGGGGCACCCCCAGCGACCGGTCCTCTGCGGCTGCTCCAGCCCCACCGGCCGCCTCTGCTATACTAAAGTATAAGTTTATGGGGAAAAAGAGCTTTAATTAGAAAGTTAGAGGGAGGCTAGGAAGAGACTCCAGCTTAGTAGCTGGAGCCGTATGCTCTGATACAGGGATTCTTGAAGGATCAGCTCGCTGCTGGGCTGGCCTCTGGTTGATCATTATTTCAGTCCTGGCGACATAGTTCTGGAATCTTTATGGCTGAGGGGTGTTTTCTAGAAAGATTGTCTCTGTTTGAGGTGGTCTCAGTCATGGTGAGGTAGGATAGAAGAAACAGAAAGGAGACAAAGAAAGTAGCAATGAAAACACTGTACTTTAAAAAAGACTGCAACTTCTGAGACCCAGCTGAAGTTAGCTGAGCAGATCCACCTCAGCTCCCTGGTTAAATTTAGGCTCCTTTCCTGCCACACCCATCACACCCATTTGTGAAGACACTTTCTTTTCCTGTTCCCCTGCCAAGCCGCTTTGATGGCCCCTGAATGCCTCTCTGCCCTTTCTAGATTTGGAGTCCCTGCGGGACACAGGCCATTCATTCTTCCCCATAGGAGAATCTAAGTCCTAATTGTTTCTCCATTTCCAATTATCAAAGGAGGCACCTTGTCATGTTATGATGCCTTTGTATAGGCCTCCTTCTAAGACTCCTTGTTTTGTTAGCAGTTTTTCTCCTGGAGTGGTTCCCTCCGCCTTTGTAGCTGCCAACTTCTATTTATTCCTTTCACTCTTTGTCATGTTATAGCTGAGTTTAGGGACTTAGGTTATTCATACATATTTTTAAATCAATATGTGGTTTTCTGCTTGAAACAATATAAAAAATAGATTTTACTTTTGGCAAGCGAATGAAATGTGATTTATGACTGCAGCCTGGTAATCTATGTGTATTTGACCATAAAGAATAACATCCGTGGTGTTCCTGACTAATAACTTGTCTCAAGTGGAATTCACAGCTCTTGATAAATTAATGATCTTGTCTGACAGACTAATTAAATTGCCATCCTGAGCTCACAGAAAAGCAGCTTTATTCAAAGGCCTCTAATCCTTTGTAGTTCTTAGAAACCAATACTGTACTTTCTTTTTTTTTTCCTTTTTTCTGGAAGAAACAGCAAATTGTTGGAGCAGGCATGAGCTAGCTCTGACCTCTGAGTCCTAGGAACCCGTACTTTTATGATGATGGATAAAGTCGTGTGGGTTACAATGCTCAGCGTCTCAGATGGGGGAGGAAGCCTTTAATTCCTTTCCTTAGAAAAGAGGCCACTGCTGCTCCTGTGACCCCCAGAAGAGGCAGAAAGAAAAACAGAAGAAAATAGAGGTGAGACTTTTGCAGCTTTCACCAGACAAATGCTTTGTGACCCTCCCGGCTGGTTTGGCCTTGATGGGTGTCCCTGGCAGAAGCCAAAACCTTCATCACACTAGACGTGGGAGGTAAAGGCACCTGAGCCAGCAGCACAGAGGCCTCAGTGCACACTGGTCAACTGTGACAGAGTCACTGCTGGCACCCCAACCTCTCACCACAAATGTCATCTCAGCCCAGACATGCAGAGGATGGCGACCCTGCAGCACATACATGGCCTAGAGGCAGACAGTAGTGAATGCTGAGAGAGCAGGAGGGCTGGAGCTCATTAGTATTAAGCTTGGTCTGTAGGGCAGAACCACTAGGCTCTGGAATGGACACACGAGGCACTGCAGGTCTGGGGAAGGATGTGCAACACAGGCCTCTGTTTTGTCTCCACCTTGTGTTCTCCACCGTGCAGGATAGCTGTGTGCCCATCCCTCCCCAAGGGGAAGGCTATGGGTTCTGGGAAGCATCCTTTAGAGTCTTCCTTGAGATTGCAGAGGAATTCATATTGGAAAATTATAAAAACACACACTTGGAGATGTCAGGAGACACTGTGATAGTTGGCAAATTATGTCAATTTGAGTAAGAAATGCCCAACTAAATTGGCTCATTTTAGTTCTGGGTGTGGAAGATCAGGAGACACTGTGATAGTTGGCAAATTATGTCAATTTGAGTAAGAAATGCCCAACTAAATTGGCTCATTTTAGTTCTGGGTGTGGAAGACTCATCCTAGGGAGGATTGTTGCCAGAATGGTACAAAAGGGAAAGGAAGAAAGAAGGCCTACCTCTGCTTCTTCCCAGGAGCTCCAGTCTGTGCCTTCACCTTGCACATCGTCACCTGGCTTCCAGTGCAGACCCTTCAGCCTCCTGATACGAACTTGCACAGGACACTACATGGAGCTCCAGGCCTTTGACTGGATCCTTCGGCTCTCCAGGGCACAGACTGACCTTTTGCACCTTTCTTCACCGGACTCTTTGGGTGGCCAATGTAAGCCAATCTTGTTCATTCTTACATATTTGAATATGTTGCATTAAATCTGTTTCTCTAGTAAGCACTGACTGATACAGACACCTTTCCCATATGAAGCAAACATACCTATCATGTACACCTCTGAAGAAGCAGGGTGGGGAGGGGAGAAAGAGAGAGAGAGAAAGAGACCTTGGGATCAAACCTTTTCAAGCCCAAGGCACCTTCCAGATTTGCAGGTACTGACTGGCTGGAGCTGGGCCTATGCCCCTGTGAAGCACCAACTTCTTCAGCTGCTGACACTTTAAAGAGAGGAGACCGTCATGCCCACCGAGGCGCAGGTCCATAAAGCACCTGAGCAGGTCCCTCGGCTTTCCAGGAGAAAGGAGAGTATGAAGACCTTGTTGGCAGGGCAGAAAGAAGGTAAACAGAAGCCAGAGCACAGCACTAAGAACTGACAGTATGGAACCAGGACCTCATGCCAGCTGAGACTCCTTAAGGTCATATGCAGACCCCCAGTCCTGCCACCACATCAGGGAGCAGGTCTGACTGCTGAAGGGGAAGCCAGTTTCCCCTACCACTCCTCATGAATTCACCTGTCCTGACTTATACCTGGTGACGCTACTGAGAAAGCTGACTAGGGTGATGGGTGCACCAACCATGCCTATCAGCTCAGCCAAAAAAACTGTGGGTGGTTGAGCTGAATTGGCCTCTTGGGATATGACAGAGTTAATTATGGGAGCAGGCAATCCAATTATATGCACTGACACAGCCTTTAATGAATGCTACAATTGCCTGTGAAAGGTAGCATTACAAATAAGTCACCCAGCTTTTCTCAGCTCCAACTTTTCTAGACCTGGAGGGACGGATGGGAACTACCTAGTGCAATTGGGAAAGTGCACAGGGATGTCCCCTGTGGTGTTTTGTCTCATGGCAAAGTATCATTAATGATCTACATATGCATCCACAAGATTAAAATACACGCCTTCAGATGCTGTAACTCAGAGACACACATGCATTTGAGATAGGAGTGGAACTCGGTTACATGATGACATGTAAGCTACAATCCATGTTCCACGTGCATTTACACACACATACACAGTTACACACACAGGAGGGCTGTGTGCAATGGCTAGCAAAGGTTACCTCTGGGAGAGTTTGGGGTATAGGGGGCATAGTGAGGGGCATTAATTCTAAGGGGCTAAAGTGATTTTTTTGAGATGGGGTCTTGCTAAATTGTCCAGGCTGGCTGAAACTCATTATGCTCCTGCCTCAGCCTTGGAGTAGCTGGGATCATAGAAGTGCACAACTACAACCAGCTTTCCAAGGGGATCTTTACCTGGCATCCACGTGTTTCTTCATTGCTCTAGCTTTGTTTTACAACAAGAGTGTGCTATTTCTATAATTTCAAAAGTCCAATTAAGTACATTTCTATTTTAGAAAAAAATAACTTCCTTGCTCCTTTTTTTGTGAGGATGACACAATGAAGCCAGTCACAGGCCTGGGTCACAGAAAGTATTTCACTGACGGTGCCTGTTATGGCGGGTTCTCTACTCCCCGGCCCCTTTGTCTTTCCAAGGAGACTTTCCCTAGGCTCCCTCCAAATAGCTGCCTCTCATTCTCTGCCCTCCCATTGGACAGCTGCCCTGGGGACACTGTGTCTCACCTGCTCTATTGCTCCCTTGCTTCCTTGGATGCTCCTTTTCTTTTCTTTTGTTTTTTCTTTTTTTGATACCAGGGATAGAACTTGGGTCCTTGCACTTGAGAAGCAGGTGGCAGAACCACTGAGCTAAATCCCCGGCCCGTTGGATGCTTTTTGAACTCACTCTTTCTTCCTACTGGAATTTTGACCACCCTCCTCCCTGCTGTGCACTCCAGATGTCTATGGTAGTTGCACCCAGGACCTCCATGACTGTTTGCTAAATGAACACGAATTGAGCAGTGTTACCTCAGGACGCACTGTAGGAAGGGATGAGCTGATCAGGTGTGGTAGAGCAATAATTCACAAGCTCTCAGCTCTGATGTCAGCCTTTCATGCACCCAGGTGTCCTTGTGACAAGCTACATTATCTTGGGCAAATTACTTCCTCTCTAGGTCTCAGATTTCCTATTTATAGAATGGGAACAAAAAGTCAGAGTGGCTTTGGTTTCATGACAAAATGGAGTAACAGAGACCACATTTCCATTCTCAGATGGGAAGAAATGTAACCATTTCTTAAGCAACACGGGTAGTGACCCCAAATGGATGGTGTCAGTGAGGGCCCACCAGACCCCCTCTGACAGCCTGGGGTAGTATCCACATGGGACCTACATGGGACCTGATTGATTTCCTAAATTGGGGAGATGGAACTGGCAGGGAGAAGAGTAGATGGTCAAAGGACAGGACCAGGGCAGAGTGGAAGTCACACAGAGGTGTGATTGGAGTCCTGCAAAGTGCTCAGTAAACATTGCTCATGTGAAGAGACCTGCTGTGGCAGGTGGTTCAGGGAAACCACCTGAAAGGAAGAGCAGTACAGCACTGGGCAGTGTCCGCTCCCACACCAGGCTGGATACACTTGCAAGGCCTTGGTCCTGCCTAATAGGGGGAAACAGGTCCAGATGTGGTGTCACTCTTGTCCTTCCTCAACAATATTCAAAGTAAGACCTGAAAAGGTCTTACCAGTCCCCAAGCACAGCTGAAAAGTATTTCTAGAAGCCAGGTGTTATGGCATGCATCAGTAATACCAGCATCGTGGGAGGCTGAGACAGGAGCATCATAAATTCAAGCTGAGATAAAGCAACTTGGCAATGTAGCTCAGTGCTAAGGCCCTGGGTCAATCTCCAGCACTGCCAAAAAAAAAAAAAAAAAAAAAAAAAAAAAAAAAAAAAAAAAAAAAAAAAAAAAAAAAAAAAAAAAAAAAAAAAAAAAAAAAAAAAAAATCTAGAACTACAAAATTATCCATTATCTAACAAAACTTGCAATGTCTAGCACCAGTGATAATTACAGATACCCAAAGAAGAAAGAAAATATAACTCACAGGGCAAAGAAAAATCATTCAAAACTGATCTCAAATAGACATAGATATTAGAAACAGCAGACAAGGACATTAACACCGTTATTATAATTCCAATCCATATGTCATGGAGTTAAGTGGAGCAATGAAAGAGACAGATGCCATCAAGCTTTCAGTTTTCAACAAGCCAGATCCAAAGTGAAGTAAAAAGAAGGAAAGACACTACGGCACATTAAAATCTGATTGCCAAAAACCAATATTAGGAGAACAATCTTAAAGCAGTCAGAGGAAAAAACAGATGTTGCCCACAGAGGAATAAAAGCAAGGGTAAGAGCTGTTTTCATGTCAGAAAAATGCAAACAAGGCAGTGATAGAGTAACATCTTCAAAGTGTTGAGAAAAATTGTCAAGCTAGAATTCTACACCTAGAAAGAGTATCTTTCCAAAATGAAGGTAAAACAAAGTCATTTTCTTGAATACAAAAGAAAGAATTCATCAGCAGCATATTTGCATTGCAAAAAAACATTAAAATCACCCAGGTAGAAAGAAGTGCTGTCAGATGAAACTACAGATCTATAAAGGAAATGTAGGGCCTGGGATGTAGCACGGTGGCTCCGTGACTTCCTGCAAGTGCCAAGTCCTGAGTTCAGTTCCCAGTACTGGGAAATCAAACAAACAAACAAGACCTACAAAAGAAGAGCAGTGGAAGTAGTAACTGTATACCTAATATGCAAGGATTTTTACATTTTAAACATTTTAAAAGATGACTGTTTAAACAAAAACAATGCCAATGTAGCCTGAAGTTTGAAACATATGACAAAGTAGAAGATGACAAACAATAGCTCAAAGACTTGGGAGGGGAAGAATGGAAGTGTGTTGATGCGCACTTACATTGAAACTGTGTACACTCTAGGTAAAATGAACAGAATTGCTTGAAGTTAGAATGCAATGAGTTAGAGATCTATTCCTCGAACGCTCAATCTACCACTAACGCTGGGCATGGTAGTGCACACCTGTCGTCAGTTATTTAGGGGGCTATGAAAGAACTGCTGCAGCCCAGGAGCTCAAGACCAACCTGGACGACATAGCAAGATCCTGTCTCCAACAAATGCTTAAATCAAATTAAAAGATAAAAAACAATCCACCGCTAAAATAGCAAAACCAAGAGTAATTGTTAATAAGCCAGGAAAGAACAAAAACGGAATAATATGGGCTAGGGATTTAGCTCAGTGGTTCTGACACCTGCTTCGCAATCACAAGTTCCCAAGTTCAATCCCTGATACCAAAAAAACAAAATCAGAAACAAAAATAAACATGGAATAATAAAATTATCCAACAAATTCAAAAGAAGGCAGAAAAAGAGAAAAGAAGGAACTGACAGGACAAATTAAGATAAAAACAGTGAGATCTAAACCTACATATATTGAACTGAATTATATAATTAATTACATTGAATATAAGTAATTAATTATATTGATGTACGTGATCTAGACCACTAGTGGGGAGACTATGGCATGTATACCATAGCGGGCTGTTTGTCTCACTGAAGCGCCACAGGGTTCACCACACTGGTCAAGACATTCCTAAAAGATAGGTTGCCAGATTGGCCCAACTATATACTGCCTACAAGGAATATGCCTTAAATAATAGCATGAACAGGCTAAAAGGATGAAAAAAAATCACAAGGAAAATCAGAAAGTATTTTGAACTAAATAAAACCAAAAATCTACCAAAAGTTGTGGCATGCTTGCTAAAAGATATTTAAAGGGTATTTTAATACATTAAAACAGTTAAAAAGAAAAAAGAAAATCTCAAACTAACTTTCTTTGCTTTTGCATTAAGAAACTAGAAAAGAAAGAAAAAAGGCAAGTTAAACATGCAGTAGCAGAATAGAGGAGATAATACATTAGAGTAGAAATCAATAAAATAGAAAACAGATACAATTGAGAAAAATCAATAAAACCTAAGGCTAATTCTTTGAGGAGATCGATAAATTTGATCACTCTCAGGTCAGACTGATCAGGAAGAAAAACAGAAGACACAAATTCCCAATACCAGGAATGATGGAGATGTCTACAAACTACAGTTATGAAACGGATAACCAGGGGCTATTGCTTACTAGTATACAGCACAGAGCCATGAACTGTCTGGCATAGGCACAGAAATTTACCCTCTCGCTGCACTTGAGGACGGAAATCCATGATCAAGGTGCTGACAGTCACCATCCTCTGTACTCAGGTGAACCCTCATGTATCTTCTTCCAGCTCTGAGGAGGCTGCAACTCATGGCACTCCTTATCTTGTAGCTGCGTTGTTCCAGTCGCTGCCTCTGTCTCCAGATGGCACCATCCTTGTGTGTCTATGGATCTGGGTCCCAATTGCCCCCTTCTTCTGCAGACACCAGCCACATTCAATGTGGGGCCCACCTAATCCATGCTACCTAATTACATCTTTTCTGATGGTACTGAGGACTGAACCCAAACAAGGGCTTTGCACTGAGCGACATCTTCCAGCCTTTTTTATTTTTTGAGACAGGGTCTCACCAAGGTACTAAATCGCCCAGGCTGGGTTTGTAATTGCAATCCTCCTGCTTCAGCCTCCCAGAGTGTTGAGATTACAGGTGTGTGCCATCACACCTGGGTAGACACTATCTCTAAGTAAGGTCACGTTCAGAGGTTCTGGTGACATGAATTTTGGGGAGACATTATCCAACCCAATATTGTTATGCACAACTTTATGTGAATAAACTAAAAAATTTAGATGACATTCTCAACTTCCTTAAGATACACAAACTATCAAATCTTACTCAAGAAAAAAATAGCCTAAGGAGCATTAGTTAAAAAAATTAAAGTCAGATTTTAAAACTTTCCTACCAGGAAAAAAACAAAATCAGCACTCAGGACCGGATGTCTTCAGTAGTGAATCTAGTGAAGGAAGTAATGGCACCAAGTCCATCAGCTGTGCCACCAGTTACACCAGTTTCACAAGTGAGGATGGAAGTCATCCCTCCACTTATTCTATGAACCTGGTCCTGATACTAAACCCTCGTACCAGAACCAAGTAAAGAGAACAACGGACACATCTCTCCTACTACAAAGGCAACTTTCTTAACAAAATTTTAGTGAATTTAGTCCAAAACATTTAGAAAGTTTCATTCATCATTACCAGGTGGGGTAACCTCAGGATTACATGTTTGGTAAGCATTTGAGAAGCGAGTCATATGATTCACTACACCAAGAAACACATCCAAAGTTCTGTGTAAACCATCACAATAGCCCTAGTAAAGCACAGAATCCCTGAAAGACTCCCAAGTAAATTTGAGGAGGTGTAGTCTACACTGGCCTACTAGGCATCTCAAGGGGCCCTACAGTCACAAGATCTAGGAACCCACCATTGCTGAGATTCATATCTAGGCTATGTGGAGCCAGAAAGTTGAGATCATGCTTAGGAAACAGCTCTCCATGTGATCTGTAACCCTTTACTCTGTTCGTTCTCTGGTTTCCTTCTGATAATGCAAGGGTCGGACCACCTCACCCGGTACAGTTCAGCAAGACAGACCTTTGCCTGAGTGCTTGCCCCAGGGTGGAAACCCTGCTTTCAGGGATTGATCTGCTATTAAAGACCCACAACTTGAGCTCTGGAGTCTTTTCACAAGAGTGGTTCTTTTTTGACTAACAAATGAAATCTTAGCTCCTTACCTCTGTGACTCTGTGGGTGGTAAATACTGAAGAACAGAGAGAGGGTGGGATGGAGGGGAGGGAGAGAGAGAGAGAGAGAGAGAGAGAGCGAGAGAGAAAGAGAGACCAGAGTCAGAGAGGAAGCCAGCATGGAGCAGAGGAGCAGGGCCTGTGTCCCGTGAATAAAGGCCCTGGGATGAGTGGAGGCCTGTGGTTCAGGACAGATGGTGCGAATACTGACTAGGAATATACTGTTTCAAGGCTGGAAATAAACTCCAGTTAGAGCTGCTTCAGCTAATCAGTGAGTAGCTCCAACCCTTCCCAGCAAGGCACCCACAGGCTCTGTCGTAACTCCCAACTCTGAAGGTAATTCTAGTTTCTGAATCACTGTGATCTCTTTTCTTTTTTTCCCTCCCCTCCCCTCCCCTTCTTCTCCTGCTCCTCTTCATCCACGCCCCCTGACCTTTCCTCTTTGTTTCTTTTGTTTCACTGGGGATTGAACTCATGACCTTCACACTGAGCTGCAGCCCTAGCCCTTTGTTTATATTTTATTGAGACCGGGTCTCTCTAAGTTACCTAGGAGGAACTCAACTCGTCCTCTGCCTCAGCCTCCCAGGCCTGCACCACCATGTCTAGCCGCGTTCTTTTCTTACAGAGACCCATAGAATCTGGACCTATGTCCAGGTATTGATACTAAAGACAGTGTTTTCTTAAAAGCATCTTTTCTTCACACCATTTCTTCCTTCCTGTTTTTGCTGACCTTTATGTCCTGTCCATCGAGGCCAAGTGCTGTGTGTGTGCATATGTGAGTATGCATGTCCATGTGTGTTTGTGTTTTGTGTGCCTATGTACACACTTGTGTGTGTCCACACACCTGGCTGGGTGTGGCAGGAGTATTTGTGAGTGTATTGTCATCGAAATTGCACACGTTTTTAGGGCTTCACATACACATCCTCCGCGTGTGTTTTCTTCCAACTCAAGAAGGTCCAACCCAACTGTACAAGCTCTCAGCCACTCCCTCAGAGCAGCCCAACCATTCCACTCATCCTGGAAATGGCTCTAGACATAATTAAGACACTTTTTTCAGGTCTCTGAACATTTTTCTCTCTCCCAATTACACCCTGGAAATGGCCCAGAAGCTGGTGGAGTTATAAAGGGAATAGGATCCTTGGTATGCTCACATCCCAAAGATGCCTGCTAACGTTTATCACAGCAAGAGAGAGAGAGAGAGAGAGAGAGAAAAAAAAAAGCCTGGCTTCTGCAGCCCCTGCCCATTATCAGCCCTTGGTGGAAAGTGCCCTGAGTGGCTGATGAAGCCGGGATGACCACACAACACAGCGCTGTCCTAGAAGGCTGGGACCTAGTCAGCATGTTCATTTGGGGCAACTTTAAATAACTTCTCCCACAGCAAAAGTCAGCTGGATCTCCTTGGATCTCAAAAATATGCTTCATCCCAGAATGTCTTTTAGCAAATGAGAGCTGATGAAGAGTGTTGCCAAGCAGTAAATTCAAGTGCACAGCTGCTTCTCAGGGCCTCTCCCTGGCTGTCATTGCCGGGTTAATGGGAGCGCTGAGCTGAAAATCCAAGATCAGTCTGCTCTCACCCCACTGCTCATCTCCACAGCCACAGTCCAACTCTGCTGGGCCGGGGACTGATAAGGGAATAAAAGTTTTGCTTTGGGATTTTTTGTTCCTGACTCAGAGGGACTGGAAAATATGACAGGCGAGAAAAATAAGAGCATCCCTAAAATGTCTAGCGTGGAGCCCTGTCTCCCAACCCCCATCCGCCCACATGATTCGAACCGCATGCTCAGGTCCACAGTCCTGAGGACTAGACTGCATCTACTGCATCTTCACGGCTGGCTGAGAAAGGGCCGATCTGCAGCTCAACAAATCCCACAGTCTGGTCACAAATGCAAACCTTTCCCACTACTTGATGCAACCACCACCTCTAATTTCATTAAGCAAGTTACAGATACTGCGTTATCGTTGAGTAATAAGGAAATTAGGCTCATCAGTTCAATTAGTTGACATTACCACATACTTAGTGTGTCCCAGAAAGCCTTGTGCAGTGCTTTGCATTTAATAATAGGGTGTAGGAAACAGAAGGGTGAGGGAGCACTGATGCTAAGTCACACTCCCTGCACTGTGGAACTCGGAACACCGTTAAGCAAGATTTTTGCTTGTGCAATGGGACAGCAAGGAGAGTTGTGAGGGGTTCCTGGTGGTGGGAGGGAAGCCCTGACCTGGGGAAGTGCACCCTGCCCGGAGCCTCTGGATTGGCACTAGAGCCCATCAGGGAGACCTGGCTGCTCAAGAAAATGCAGAGGATGATGGCCTGAGGGAGGCTCAGATGTCTGGCAGGACCCTGAGAGGTCCATTTCTTGAAGCATTCTGTCCTCAGATACCAGTAACCCTCTGCTACCTTCAGCTTTTACAAAAGGTACACTTGAGACTACAGCTTGCTAGCACCCGGGCCCAGTTTTTGTCGGAGGCTGTGCAAGGAGGACAGGGCCAGGCAGCAAGCACCCTGGACTCACTCAGAGCTGCAGTCAGAGTGTGAGGAAGGGAGACCAGAGAGGGATAGCAATAGGCCACTCTCCTCCACGGGCACCAGCAGGGCCTGGCTGCTGGTTTGGCATTCTAGGAAGGTGGCCTGGGACATCTGGGGTAGGCAGAAATAACAGTTACTACAGAATTCCAAGAGTCAGGAGAGACCAATACAAACCAGGAAGATCTATTGCAAATTTTAGGTGAACACTGGTTCAACACACTCTTGTCCAAAGGAAGAACTACAAAGAAAGAGAAGTTTCAGTTTTTGTACATTTAGTCAAAGTTCAGTGGTCTTTCTAGTGATGTAGCAAGTGAGTTTACCAAAACAGGACAAGGGCAGGCAGTTTAGTAGTTTAGCCTTGTAAGAAGATAGTGTCTTATAGATCATATGAGAATAGGTTGTGACAAACTTTGTTTACAGGACATAGTTGTCAATTTTATCTGTACCAGAACAAAGAGTTCCAGCTACAAGGATTACAAGGGGGTAATGGTGGGGGGAGGACCCAAGGCTTTGGAAGAACTTTCTGGGTTTTTTAAATACATTTTTTGTTTTGTTTTTTTTTGGTACCAGGGATGGAACTTGGGTCCTTGTGCTTGTGAGGCAAGTGCTGGAACTCCTGAGCTAAATCCCTGGCCAGAGCTTGCAGTTTTTTAAGTCTTGCTTTACTGTCGCGGAGCCACAGGTCAGATCCAAGGTCAGATCCTAGGAGGGAACCCGTACATGTACAATGGAAGGATGCCAGGCTGAGCTCCCCGGAAAGCTTCCTAGAGGAGGGGTTGGGCAGTTCCTGTTGCAGGCTGGCATGGTGGGCATCACGAGGAGCACAGGAACATGCAGCCACACACAGACACAAGTAGCGCGTCAATGCCACCACCAGCTCTGTGGTACGCAGGCTCTGTGCTTCTCTCTCTGTCACCTGCTTCAGGTATCCCACAAGGCTTCCTCAGATGATTTACAAGGGTGGTGCCCTGAATCCTGTGCGGCCCCAAAATGCACCTCCCGGGCAGGAAGCTTCCCAGCCAGATACCAACCCAACCGTACTCTCAGGTTCTGCCCAGTGTCCTCTCTCTCCAACCCACTGTCCTGCAGGCTGTTGTGGAGAAGTGTTCTTCACCTCGCTCCGAGCCCAGCCTCTGCCCTATACACCCAGCTCTGGTCCTGTGGCCCCTCCTCTTGTTGGTCAGTCTGTGTTGTCCCTTTCCTGCAGGGGTGAGGCCAGGCCCTTTGGAGCACTTTGGACAGGAGTAGACCCTGAATCAGAATGCTGGTGTTTGTGCTACATCCACTCACTCAGGGAGCCAAGTGCAAAATTCCTGTGGCCACTGTAACCCTGTCCCCACGGTGGCAAGACAGCTGGCCATGCCTAGGACATCTCTACTGTCGAGGGAGAAGGGGCATTGGGAGCTGGGACAGCTGCCCGCAAAGAGATTCTCCCTGGAACAACCCCAGAACAATCCCCCACATACTTCCCAGGCTGGGGCGAATCCCACAGCAGTTGTAATCTCTTCAATAGAGACCATCAAAAGGACAAGTTTGGCACAGTGGTGGATACCTATAATTCCAGCACTCTGGGAGGCTGAAGTAGGAGGATCACACGTTTGATTGAGCCCAGATGGGCAGGTTAGCAGAACCCTGTCTCAAAGTAAAAAATAAAAAAAGAGCTGAGTGTGAGTGTGAAGGCCCTGGGTTCAATCCCCAGTATTCCGGGGTGCAGGGAGGTTAGAAAGTATTTTTTTAATCTCTCAGCCAGCTAGGAGGAGCAGGCAATGTTTTTATTTATGGAAGACCTCACCACAAAAAACTGGAAGTCACAGTTGATGGTGAAATGTTAAATCATTTCCCTCTGAAATTAGAGATGAGACAAGGATGCTTGCTATGACTATGTTAGTCCAACATTATTCCAGAGGTTCTAGTCAATGAGGAAAAAAAAAAGAATCAGATGGAAAAAATGTAACTATCATTATTTATTTCCAGATGACATGACTGTGTGAGTCATAGAAAATCTAAAAGTATCTACAGATAAACTATTAGAATTAATATTTATCAAGCTTTATGGATAAAATGCCTAAACATAAATTGAAATCTCATAGCAGTATTGAGTATGAGAAGAAATTTAAAATACCATTTTAAAACCAAATATCTGCAAGTAAATAGAAGAGCGCAAGACTTCTCTCCACAGTGAATTATAAAGCATTATTGAAGGAATTTAAAGAAGACATACACGTATAAACCATATTCATGAATTGAAAGGTTGATATCAGTTTCCCACAAATAGGTTTGCACATTCAACACAATCTAGTTCAAACTGTAGGAGCATTTTTGAGAGACTGGATAAGTGGCGATAAAACATACACAGAAATGCAAAGGGTTACTAATGGGTAAAATTGGAGAACTTAGTCACCAGAAATAAAGCTTTCTTATAAAGCTATAGTAATTAAGACAACGAATGTGTAGAACAAGGGAACAGAAGAGTCTAGAAAGAAGCTCACATACGTATCAACATCTAATTTATGCCAAAGGTAACATTAAAAACCAACACAAGGGCCAGGGATTTAGCTCACCTGCTAGTGCCACCACCTGCCTTGCATGTGCAAGGTCATGAGTTCAATCCCAGGTACCTCCCCCCAAAAAAACCCAAATAAACAACAAAAAAAAATGTAAAAATGATGATCTTTCCATTAAATGGTACTGGATCAATTGGCTACTCATGAAATAGACAAAAATTAATCCTTACTTCAAATACAAAAAGTCAATTCTAGGTGGGTTTAAATATAAATGCAAAAGGAATCTACTAGGATGGTGCTGTCCAATAGAAATACAATGCAAACATATATTTAAGCTGTATGTGTAATTTTGAAGATCATAGCAGCCACTTTTTTAAAAGTAATAAGCCAACTAAACCTATTTTAATACAAATTATATTTAACTCAGTGCATCCAAAACATTATCATTTCAACATGTAACTAATATAAAAATTACTAATGAGGTATTTTACATTAATTTATTCATGTTGTTTTTGAAATCTAGTGTATATTTTATGCTCACAATTTGTCTCAGTTTGGACTAGACATATCACTAGTGGCTATTGTATCAGTACAGTTCTATAGAACGTAATTTGCATAATAACTGAGCAGGCAGAAAAATTTTTTTTTTTTGGTTATTTTGAGACAGGGTCTCACTATGTAGTTGAGACTGACCTGGAACTCACTATGTAGCCCAGGCTGGTCTCAAACTCGCAGTGATCCTCCTGCCTCAGCCTCCTGAGTGCTGGGATTACAGATGTGTGCCACCTCACCCAGCAGTATCTTTCACACCTCATTTTTTTTTTGGTACCAGGGATTGAACTTGGGACCTTGCACTTGCAAGGCAGAACCACTGAGCTAAATCCCTGGCTCCTCGGAAATTTCTTAAGACACACAGACATACTCACATGCATTTAAGTATAAATGCAGAGGGGTTAAAATAAAAAAGAATCTTGTCCACCAGCTTGTGTTTTGAGCATACTGTAAGGGGTTCCTGATTAGACTGTCTCCGTCTGTTCAGCTGCTGTAGCAAAATGCTAGGACCTGGACAGCATGTGCAACTAACATTTATATCTCACAGTTGTGAAAACCAGCAGTTCACAATCAAGGTGGCAGCAGATTCTGTGTCTAGTGAGGGCTGCTTCCTACTGCATCTTCATAAAGCAGGGCGGGAAAGTGAGAATGTGCTGTTTTCTTCTTTTAGGGACATTAGAACCATTGATGAAGTTTACCCTAAAGACCTAATCTGAAGCTTATCATCCCCAAAGGATCCATTCCCAAATAACATGCAGGTGGGTCGGGGGAGGACACAAATGTTCCATGCCCGAAAAAAATCTGTGGGACTGGGAGCCTACGAGTGAGAAAGGAGTGTACTGTCTCCTTTTCAGGTTCTGTAATTGGGATCTCAGGTGAAAACAGTTAAGCGAGAAAATTTCCTGGAATATCCAGAGCAGCGTTACCCATAATAGTACAAACTGAAAATGGCCCAGTGTCCATCAGCGGCAGAATAGACAGATCAACATATCCACAAACAGACTGCGCTGTCAAGGGGCGGTGTGGATGACTCTCTGAAGCGGGGTGTCAAGCATAATGCATTTATCTGTACAAAGGAGAGGGAGGTGTAGAAAATCATGCAAAATGGCAAGGAGCCATTAAAGATACAGAAACCAAAGTTTGAAAGAATAAGTAATTCCCAAACTTGGTCTTGAAAAGGACCAACAACAGATGGCTAACTTTTACGAATGTGGTTTTGGAGGGAGGAAGGTAGGAGGGAGGGAAGAAGTAAAGAGAAAGAAAAGAAAGAAAGGGGGCCGGAGATTTAGCTCAGTGGTTCTGCTGCTTGCCTCGCAAGCACAAGGTCCCAGGTTCGATCCCCAGTACCAAAACATAACAAAACAAGAAAGAAAGAGGGGAAAAATCAACCAACGTATTGCTAGTTAGTACTTTGGCAACAAATTTGTATGCCTAGGTAAATATAGATAATTTGCAATATAATATATATTAGCAAAATTAACTGAAAAGAAATGGAAAACTTAAATAGAACAATTACCACAGTGAAGATGGCCAAAAAAATTACTAGGAACAAATAAATGATTTTCACCTGTGGTTCCAGTTAACTTTTTTTTTTTTTTTTTTTTTTTTTTTTTTTTTTTGTTTTTGGTATTGGAATTGGTATGGGATTGAACCTTGCACTTCTGAGGCAGGTGGTGGAACCACTGAGCTTAATCCCTGGCCTTCTAGTCAGCTTTAAAAGAGCAGATAATTCTAAACTATACGAAGACTCTAGGGCTCCTAACTTCTTTTATACGACCAAGACAAAAGCTTGATGTAGCACAAAAGGAGAAAGTCTAATCTCATTAACAAATAGGAAGCAACAATTCTGATACAATATTAGCAAATATTACATTGCTTTGCATCAAAATACACTATGACCATGCAAACTTTTGTCTAGAAAGAAACACACACAAGTGTACAAGCAAACATACATAGAAGTAGGTCTGTATAATGGCCCCATGCGGACAAACATGGTTTGGGGAAGAGAAAGTACCATAAAATGATTCTATTATATTGAAAATAAGTGTGCCGATCGGGTTCTATTTCTGTAAACAACACCTAAGATAATCAACTAATAAAGAGAGAGGGCTTATCTGGGGTAAAAGCGTAGGAGTTTTGGTCCATGGTTGGTGGTCCTGTTGCCTTGAGCCAATGATAAGGTGGCGGCAGCTCATCATAGCAGGGAGCTGGTGATGAGCAAAGCTGTTCATCTCATGACCAGGAAGCAAAACCAAGAAAGAGATCTGGGGTCCTACAGTCTCAGCCACAGTGACCTGAAGCTCTTCCCCAGGCTTCGCCTCTCAAAATGCTCATTCCCAACGGCACCATGCTGGGGATCAGGCCTTTGACACAGGAGCCTTTCGGGGACACAAGATCTGAACTATAGCAACAAGGAAATAGAGGTAACAAAATGTCACACGAGGACATTTGTCACATACTTTCAAATCTTATGTAACAAAAGATGAGCCAAGGGAGACACAAAAAGAATTTAAAAACTGAAAGAAGGGGCAGGATTGTTAAGTGAGAACGATGGGGAGAGCCACTGTCTTTCAGGAATTTCCCCTCTCCACTTCATGGGGAGGCCACTGAGGAACTCACTCATCCCCATAAGACTCAGGAGAGTTGCTTGACCCTGAGGGCCTGACCATCTGCTGGTGGACACAGAGAAGCATATGGAGCCAGCCCCATGTACACTGAAGGCGCCAGGGAACCTTTCCGCTATGTTTGTGCATCTCCCACCAGGGTTGTGTCCATTTGCATGACATGGACACAGGAAAGAGGGAGAAGGAGGAGTTGCCTCTGTGTTGGGAAGAGGGCCAAGGGGCCAGATGGAGGATGGAATCTCAGCCTGGAATTTGTGGAAGGAACCCTGTCCAGGGGCATCCCAAGTGGGCAGCCTGTTACAGATAGGGAATGGATGCTGGCCTACTGCCGAGGTGGCGGGAGCAGCCCGCCTGGAGCTCAGGCTTGGCTTACACTACCGCTACCACAGCCTGAGTTGGCAGGGGCCCCTGAGGAGCCCACAGACCACTTGGAGTAAGAGGCCATTGGCCATCCCACAGACACCAGCCAGACAGAAACTCCCCTGCCCGCCTTGTTCTGGGCCTCTCTTTCTCTCTGTCTGGAGGGTCAGTGGCAGCAGCCAAAAGGGGGGTCCAGAAAGGAGATGGAGAGAGAGTTGAGAGGAGCTGACCTTGCCCTCCAAAGGCAGCCATCCCTGCTCCTGCAGATAAGCTGAATGAAAATGGATTAAAATGGGAAATTCTAATTTTTAAATAAAGACTAAGATTTGCCACATTAATGGCTACTTGTGTATCTGGCCGAGTCGCGGGACCCGCTGGTGTGTCCATCCCATCAGTGACACATGAAGAGCCTGCTCAGTGTGTGTG
>NW_022900922.1:16044335-16098904 GCF_012274545.1 Fukomys damarensis | reverse complement strand
AGAGCACTTGGAGCTGGAAGGCCAGCTCTGTGGAAGGACACTGGAGCCACCTCATGCTCTGCCCAGGGTCAGCTATACTGCTGTTTCTGGAACTGCTGAAGCCAGCAGGTGAGAGCAGAACCAGGGGCCCTGGCATCCACCCTGCTGCTCTCAGACCTAGTGTCAACCTCACCCCAAACAAGGACCCTAAAAACAAACCATCACAGAGACCACTCTTCTTGTAAATAGAGTTGAATTGTATCAGGCAACACAAAACCAACTTAGGAGAAAGAAAACTTTCTGGGAGACTGCAAATTGGACAATTCTCACAGCTAATTCAAGATTCACACAGGCAGATAATCACCACCTTCCCATCATTGGAAGACCTAGGAGAGCACATGGGTGCTCCATGACCCCTTTAGCTGGGGAAGAAGCCATCCCCAGAGTGAAAGACACTCTAGACCTCAGAACAAACCCTGGGTAGCAAGAATTAGGGGACCAAGTGCTTCGTCTCTAAGGCAGGTAAAGTCTGAAAACTTTAAAGGAGTATTACAAACAATAGCATGAAATTCAAAAGGTACAGCATCCAACCCAAGTGGGAGATGTAGGGGAAAGAAAAGAAGGGAAAGGAATAAATATGAGAAAAGGAAAAAATGCAAACAAAGTCTTTGTAAACAGAGAGTGATGGGGGGATTGAAGGGAGGGCAGGGGAATAGGGGAAAAATAAGATCCAAGATATATCATGTAAAGGTACAAATTTCGAATGATGAATATCATCATATTATACACCTAAAATGCACCAATGAAATTAATAAAATTTTAAAAATAAAATGAAAAGAGGAATTGAAGATATAGAAAAGAAAAAGATTAAAACGTCTGAAATGAAAGAGTCATATGAAATTAATGGAATTTTAGACACAGCAGAAGAAAAAAAAAATCAGTGAACTCAGAGTCATAACAAAAGACCTCCCCCAAAATAAGGTGAGATAAAAGAAACTAAAAGCAATGAAGAAGGTAACAGAAACCTGTTAGTGTAACACACAAATGACTGAAGTCACATTGGAAATGAGGAGGAAGGGATGGGGAAAAATGCTAAAAATTTTCCAAATTTGATGGGAGTTAAACCCAGAGATCCATAAAGAGTAAGAAAACCCAAGAAAGAGAAATGCAAGGGAGAAGAGCAGGCACCCACACCCACACTCAAAAGATGAGCACTGGTTTGTGGTCCAAGGCTCCTACAAATATATGGGACCCACAAAGGCCCAGGTGTCAATTTGGAAGTTGGTAGTGTTTGTGCCCATGGCTGACAAACTCTTCTGTCCTTTGGGAAATCAAACCGGTCAACTCTGGAATTGCAATGGGTGATGCGAACACAACTCAAGAAACTCTCAGACTTCTTCCTGCCTCAGGTTTTAGAAGCTTGCAGCACAGGTGTACTTTTGTCTTCTGGGGGAAGCTCTCAGCCCCAGCTCCCTGAGGATCCTCAAATGGCAGTGCTAGAAACCAGCTGCAGTAACCCTCTGGAGAACCCGGCCCTCTGGGTCCCCAAAAGTGGCCTCTCCCTCTCACACTCTAATGTGTGTCTGCCCCATCCCCAGCACGCATCAGCTCTTTCTCATCAGTTCACACTGAGGCAGAAGTTGCCATGGCAAAACAGGGCCCATGGTGCTCCTCCAAGCTCCCTGGTCCTGTGCTGGGCTATTCCCAGCCTGGGGACACCTCCCTGTTTCCCCAGTGCCAGGAGAGTTGCGCAGTTGCACAGCTGCAATAGAGGGAGGACACCTCTGTTTTTTCACCTCGGTATGAGGGCACAGGATGTGAGGCACCCTGAAACGGTGTTCCTCAGGCCACTATACTGGCAAGACTCCTGCCCTTGCAGTGCATAATTCACTTAGGAAAGTCACTAGGTCCAAATGCAGCAACCAGGCATTCCTGGTTTTTCTCTCTTTGCTTCTCAAGAAGCAATCTAAGATCACCAGAACACACATCGTTAATACTCTGCTGTAGCCCACAGCTACAGCTCCAAATAGCTTGGCATCTGTGAGCCACAATTTATTATCCACATTTGCTGTTTTCAATTATTCATATCCTGCAACATTGTGTCCCCAAAGAGGCCAGTGAACTCAAAAAACATCTCACAGAATGTGGAAGACCGAAAAAGAACCAAAGTGTTGCAGTTAAGGGTTTAGAATGGGTAGAAAAGGGGAATGAAGAAACAATCAGACAGTTCCAACGAAGGCATTGGAACTGAACAGCAGACAGAATTCCAGGGAGAGATCCCCTTTCCCCCAACAGTTCTGATCTTGTTGGTCTTGCTACAAAATTCTCATTGGGGGAGGGGCATCCATTTTTATTCCTAGCACAAATATCACCAACCAAGTCACTTTTTTCTAGTCATTTTGGGGAAAGAATTCAGTCAACATTTCTACAAATATCTATTAACCATTTATAGTGTTGTTCCAAGCATCTTACTTGACCCAAAAGATGAATAGATATAGTTCTCCTTCTGCACTGTGGGGAATCAGGTAATGCTGAAAAAGAGAGAGCAATATGAACTGGGACAAGGGGGCCACTGGTCCAGCAGTGGGAGGGCATCAGAGGGCTTCACACAGAAGGAGTGCTTCACAGAGCCTGGGAGGTGAGAGATCTTCAGCCAGGTGTGGTCAGGGTAGCTCACCAGACAAGTCCAGCAGAAACCTGAGGCATGGAGACACAGATTTCTACTTGTTCCCAATTTGGATTTAAATATGCCCACAGGATTGAATTGATCAAATTTTCTCACCAAGCTTTATATGCAAAGCCTAAGAACCAGAGTGAACAGTTCATTAAAGTATTTTTATATTAGGAAAACAGCAGAGGCAACCTAAATTTTAAACAACGGGGAAGAAATTAAGTAAATGCAGCAAGTCATGCTTCCGGCAGGAAATAAAATAACATCCAAAGTAATAGAGTTCATTTCATTCATTCAGCAAATCTTTGTTGAGCCCAGTGCTCAATAAACACAGCAATGAATAAAATGAGCAAGGTCTGGGGCTGCTATTTTGTTGGTAGAGAGAAACAATCACCAAAATGTAACAGAGTCTGGAGGAGTCAGGGCTGGCTCTGCACAATAAACAAAGCATGTTCAGGGCTGAGGGGCAGCAAGTGCAAAAATCCGTAAAGCTAGATTATGCTTTAAAGGATCACAGAAAGGAAAGGAAGGCAGGAGGAGGTAAGGTTGGGATGACAGACAGCAATCAGAGGACCTTGAAAGGACTTGACTCATTCTCATGCCCAAAGAAATTGTAAGGGTGCTTTTGGTTTTGGTGGTTTGATTTTGCTTGCTTTGTTTTCTTTGAGACAGGATCTCACTATTTAGTTCAGGCTAGCCTTGAACTCAGTATGTATCCCAGACTGGCCTTGAACTCACCAAGATCTCCCTGCCTTAGCCTCTCGAGTACTGGGATTAACAGATGTGCACCACCACACCTGGCTAAGAAACTGTAAGATTTTGAGCAGGAATATAACATATCCTTAGGCTTTTAAAGATCCTTCAAGGATATTTTACTGCGAGGGCTGAGAATTAGAAGGGGAAGGATAGAGAAGAGGTTGAGTTGCCGATCTAGGTGCAAGTCAGGGTGATGTGGATCAGGAAGCAGTGGGAGGTGGTAGGACTGATCGGATTGGAGATCTGATTTAACAGTGGAACCTGAAGTATTTACAGCTAGAACAAATCTGATCAAAAGGGAAGAAGAAAGGTCACTGTGACCCCTGATACTCAGGCCTGACATTTGGGGGCAGGGTTTGACTGAACCATTTACCGAGTGAGAAATAACGGGAAAGGTCCAATCCAGATGAAACTAAGAGCTGTTTCTGACATGTTAGTGATCCACACGGAGATGCCAGGGGGCCTTTGTGGGCACACATTTAAGCCCCTGGAGAGAAGTGGCTCAATTTATAGGAGTATTTACAGCCCTGTGATCAGATAAGATGCTCCGGGGCTGAAAGTGTCTGAAAAAGAAGAGGTCCAGGGCCTGGGATTTGGAGGAGGACAATGAATACCGGACACAAAGAGCAGATCTCACAGCCAGCTTGGAGGCTTCCTGCAGTGTTGTCCATGGCCCAGCAGAGTCCATCCCTTTCTTTTTGGCAGGAGCACTCAGTTGAACTGAAGCTGCAGGGAAGATCAGGAAGGAAGAGAAGGGGCTGGGCTGGTCAGGGGATTCTCCTCCGGGACTCTCCTCCTTCCCCAACCCACACTCACCTCTTGTCCTGGTGACTCCACCTATTCCTGACCCACACAGAAACATCCTGCTACAGGAATGATCCCTGGCCCAGCTGGCCAGGAAGGCACTTCGAGACCATCAGACACACCAAAGGTGAGGCGCATGACAGAACGGACAGTGCCTGGCTTCCCTTTGAAAAGGGAAAAAAGGGCAGCGGGGAAGAGATCTAAGCAATGGCAGACTTGTTGTCAATTTCTCAGCAAAAGAGCACAAGACCCGGAGTATGGAGACAGGAGTTCACCAGCCAGCCCAGCACACTGCTTCATCAGCACAGCCTCTTTCCACCTATCCCTCGGGCATGGATAGGCTAAGGGTAGGGGGTAACTGGCCGTCTGTAGCATTGGAGGAAGGGAAATCCAAAAGCAGCACTGCTCCCCCTAGAGGTGTGAGGGCAAAGGTTTCACAAGGAGAAAGCAAGAGTACAGTGATCCCTTGGCTCTTCAACTTAATTTGTGATTTTGGAAAACAAGGCCACATTTGTGTTTGTGTGTGAAAGATAGTTGCAGTCATGTCTGTCACCTGAAGTAGAGCTTGCAAACAAAAACAAATTGTTGCAAAATGCTTTTGTTTGTGAACCAAATTGCAAACAAAAGGATTCGTGAGCCAAGGTACCACTGTATTTCCCACATGAATCATCCCTACCAGGTCTAATCAATACTGGTACCATACAATAGCGATACTGTATACACCTCTCCAGGGGTGCTGTCTGCTCTATTACACCCTAATATCCTAAGAAAGTCCCGTCCAACCTTGGACTCCATCCAGTGGAGCAGAGCCACCACTGCCTCCACCACCCATCCTCTGCAAATCTGCTGAGGGGCTAACGTGTCCATTGTGGCCTCTCACTGTCACTCAAGCAGCTGCAAACTTGTCACCAAGATCAGTGTAAGCAGAATGCCAGCGCTGCTCATCCCTGTGACCTCAGGGATGTTTTCTTGGGGTCTGCTACCTTTTGGGATGCTTGGCTCTCATTCGCAGCCCCAAATGGGAGTCATTCATGGCAGATAAAGCTACAATTGCAGGGGCCCCAGCCCAGCCCAAAGCCCTCACTCCTGCTTCTTCCTGGCTTGTCATTCTGCAGACATGTCCTCCTGACGTGCTCCTGCTCCTCCTTATCCTCCAAAGAAGGACAGCAATTCGGAGCTTGTCGGTCTGCAGGACCTTCAGGCTCAGGGAAGGGTCAGCACAGAAATTCAGCCCTGAAACCAACCATCAGGAGGGGAGTAGCCCACAGAAGGGGTAGTTTGGGTTACCAAGGCTCACGTTCAAGGGCACAATTCAGGAGTGCAGAAACCTGAGGATGACAAAAGTAGGAGAGTCCACTTCCAGAAAAAGAACACAAAAATATTTTACATTGGCAAATTTTAAACACATGAACATGTTGCTGGGGTGTTTCCCATGGCCAGTGAGAGGCCCAAAGCTCCTAGTTCATCTGGCTTTCCTGTGGCACTGGGCCCTCACCCAGGCACGGCAGTAAAGGAGGTTCCAGGCAGGGACAAGGTGGTGTCTGTCAGTCATCACTGTGCAGTTCACTCACTTGCTTATGCTCAGGGCACTGCACCGTCTAACTTTTACTTCCTGCCCAGACACCTTGTGTTGTCCATAGTGCCCACAGCGTGTGAGACCTTCATGGGTCCTTGAGGCACACATGACAGTGCATGAAGTCCTGGGCTGGACTTCCACTCACCTGGTTGTTTTCAAGCTCAGTCACTCTCCTGATCTACTGGTGGCACCTGTGCTGGCCCAGCTTGGAAGGCCTCCCACACTCACCAGGAGGCAAGGTCTTTGGGATCAGGCCAAGCCTTCGCCTTCCAGAGGCTTCCTCTAGCCTGCTACTCACTAGTCTTGATTTCCATGCATTTTGCTCATGCCTGTCACTCTCTGTCTCTCCATTGCTTTTGTTGCCTCTGCCTCCCATCAGGGCCTCATTCAGGCATCCTTTGCCGAGCACATATTCTGCACCAGGTGCTCCTGGGGCTTTGGATACTGTCTCCCATGTGTCAGAAGAGATTCAGGCTGGAGCTATTTGCATACTGCCTGCCTTTCAGCATGGACTTGGGCCAGGGGGCTGAGGCCAAGGTGGGATAATCAGAGAGCTGGCAGTGGATGGGAACCAGAGAGTGCTCTATACTCGCTACTGATTACTTCGTACTCCTGTGGGTACACGAGCTCCCTATTACGGTTTCAATCTCAAGCTGTCCTTGTTACAGGTTAAATCTACAAGGCCACCAGCCATGGAAATCTGCCAAGAGTGGAACATATTTCCCTTTGCCATTGTGTTTCTGCCTTGGAATCAGACGACTATGGATAAAACCGTGGGCCAAAATAAACCTCTCCCCGCCTTTAAGTTGCAGGTGTAGGGTGTTGTGACAAAGACACTCCCCTAGGCCGGAGTGTGTTTCACACATCACTGCATACCTATTCTTTCATGAACAATTTGAACCTTGTACATAAAGGTCAGTAGGTAAAAATCTACAGGGTTACCTGGCTGCCTTGATTAGAGAGGGGAATACCCTTCCGCATCACACGGTTCAGAATCTCCTCGTCTGTTCTCTCTTCAGGCGACTGCACAAAGGTGACTCAGTCCAGCCGCAGCACAGACTGCCCTTCACTCGAGATCCCTCTCACTGTGAGTGCTTCATCACAGAACTTCCCAAGAGGGCGAGCAATGTAGCCAGCATGCTTCAGCCTGCTGTTTTGACTCACCACCCAATTTGGCACAAGTACCATTTGGCTCTAATAAAACAGACTTCTCCACGGCTCTATTTAATCTCTAAATTGCATGCATAAGATGTGAAGGACTTGGAATTGAGCATTGGAGAAAATGCACACCCTAAAATGCGCCTCCAAGAGGAGATGAGGACACTGGTACAAGTTTAAGTGTTGGTTCCGCTGATAACTGGAGACTTCACATCTGGTGAAACTTGTGTCCACTGGGCTGTGAGCATTGTGAACTGGCAAGCAATCCATTCCCATAACTGGGTAAAGCAATCACACACCCAGCACCACCATCTTTGCAAATCTCCCCTTCTTCTTTCTAATGCCAAGCAAGATTGTTCCTTGCTAATTCCAGGACGTCACACGTCTTTCTTCTATCTTCCTGTCTTCTCCCTTCAATTCTGGCATAAAATGGTACGAGGTAGGTTGGTTATTACCTCATGAATAGGTACCTAGCAAGAGACAGGGCCTACGATGATGATGATGATGTCAAGGTGGTCAGTCACACTGATAGGCATTAAAATAAGAATAGGCAGTAAGATCTTGATGTTGAAAGAAATTCCTTAAGCAAATAGAATGAGTGGAGTGAAACAATTTCTCCCTGTGTCTGGGCCAGGAGTCCAGGAATTTAGAATCACCAGAGAGTAATGAGTTTTCTTTTTAATTTTACACAAAGGTCAGTAGGTAAACATCTGTAGGCTTACATACTCTCTGCCTCTCAGCATGGGCTTGGGCCAGAATGGTTAGGCTCAAGAAAACTTGAGCCTAATTGGTTATTTTGAACCCACAGAACCACCAGTGATAGGTGACCACTGGAAAAAGACCTAGACAAGGAGCCCACCCTGGAACTCCACTTTCTGGGACCCCTCGGGGCTACTAGGAGCTTTTTTTCTCTCTCTTATACTTCCAATAAACACTTTCCTAACTTCCTCTCCTTTGTCCATAATTTCATACTTGAACTTCGTGAGACAGTGGGCTCAGTTTTTTGTGGTCTGTACAGAGTTAACTGTTCCAAAGCCCTGCCTAATACCTGTTATGCTTGGCACTGCTCAGGGTGCTCGCAATGAACAGGGTGAGGGGCAGATATTTCCTGCCCTCCTGGAGCCTACATTCCCATGCGGGAGGCAGACACACAGGAACACACAGAATATGTTCTGCTGCCAGAGAACACACTCAGAAAAAGAAAATCAGGACCAGCAACTGGGCTCAGCTCCACCATACAGACTGCCCACTTGGTAGAACTGTTAAGTAATCTAGGAGGAGACATGGTACTCAGCTCGGTCTTCCAAGCTCCACAGAACACTCAGATGTCACACCCAGTGTTACCAGAGACTACCTGAGCCCTTCCTGTGCTCTGAGCTGGGAATATCAGAGGATAAAGGCTGATTTAGGGTAGAGAAAGGAACTTAGGAACATAAAAGTCACTTGATTTATTGACCTTTTATTATTTGAAATCTTCCTGTGATTTATGTAAGGATAATTAGGATTTAGGGGAATATCTATGAGCCTAATTGTCATACCAAGGGCTGTTGCCTCCTCTTTGTGTGAGAATCACAACAGCCCTCCATGTGATACAGAAAATACTAAAGTGTCCTCCTCTCCACAGCCAACACAGCCTTCCTGACCAATTAAGCCCTGCACTCTCCAAGCAGAGACAGCCTCAGATCCCAGGTCAAGGGTGCCATCCTGAGTCTCCCACATCTTGAATACTGATTGTGAGAGGTGTGCTTCTGAGCAATTGGCTGCAAATCAAGGTTCCCTTCAGTCTTCCCCCACCCTCTGGTTTTGCTTGTTTGTTTGTTTTTCGTTTTTTGAGATAGGGTCTCACTATGTAGCTGAGACTGACCTGGAACTCACTGTGTAGCCCAGGCTGGTTTTGAACTCAGAGCGATCCTCCTGCCTCAGCCTCCCGAGTGCTGGGATTACAGATGTGCGCCACCACGCCCAGCTCCCTCCAGTCTTGATGAACTTGCTGGGTGGCTCACAGACTAGGGGGAACACAGTCTATTTACTATGATGCCCTCAGGAAGGATTCAAATGAGCAGCCAAGAGGAGAGTGCACAGGCCAGACTCAGGGGAGGCCGCAAGCTGCCCAGTCCTCTCATCACGTGCCACCCTCCAGGAGCCTTCAGTGTCCTGGAAGCTCCTGGAACCCAGGCTCTTAGGTTTTCAGTTTCTTCATAATAATTCAGTGCTGGGAGCGCCGCACTGTAGATCACTATGGCTATGAACTCGCCTCCTCCCACGGATGAGGCACAGCCTCACATGGAACATGCACCGTATTTACTTCCTACTGCAGACAAGGCAGGGGAGAAAGGGCGACAAGAGAGCATGGTGGGGCAAAGCGCGGCAGAGAAGAAGACCGACTTCCTCCTCACCTGTTTGCCAGAAAACCATCAAGCACGATGTCCTGCAGACCTTAGCTACTCTCCTGGCTCCAGGTGCAGACCAGCCCCTTTGACTACCCTCTGCACTTTCCTTATCTCTAGGTGCATTTGCCTGGTGGTCCTTTCTCCCACAGGAGGTAGAGCCTCACCTGGTCCCACCCTTGTCTGTCTTTGTTATTTTATATCTATCTTGTTGTCTGTCTTTTCTTAGTCTCCCACCATCATTTCTCACTCCACAGACACTTCAGCAGCCTGGGTTGTGGCAATTCAGTGGTCTGGAGTCTCAGGCAGATGCCTTTTCTAGTAGATATCCCAGGATGTGGACCTTCTTCTGCTCAGGATAGGTCCAAGAACTCTACCTGAGAAGATTTCTGTCCCTGACCCCTCCTTGCCCAGGGCCTTCTGGAACTCTGCATCACCTCAGTTGGCCCATCTGTACCTAACCTGTGGATGAGTTGTGGCTGAGGGCGATAGTGCATGAGGCTCTGTGCAGAGTTAATTGAGCTATTAGGGCTGTTAGTGAGCACCTCTACACTGCTGATTGCTGTTGCCTGGAGCTGGCTGAGGACCACACCCAGGTCAGTTTGTGCTAGTACAGTCAAGCAAGGACAGCAAACAACCCCAAGGTGTGCAGTTGTTTCTTGAGGAGGGTTGGTCGTTTTTTTTTTTTTTTTGTATTGGGGGTCGAACTCAGGTCTTTGCACTTTCTCTGAGGCAGGCGGTGGAACCACTGAGCTAAATCCCCAGCCCTGCGGGGTGGAGGGATAGGGCATGGGGGGGTTGGTCTTATTGTAACTTGAGCTTGTATGTGTGTGAAGCTCTAGTTTTATGCATTATAAATAGACTATTTTCCCCAGCAAATTTTCTTTTCATCCTTTTTTGTTTACATTTCCTTTTAAATTCTAGCAGAGCTAGATTCACAAAATGTACTTTGGAGCTCACATATCACAAGAAAGCCCACCTTAAAAAGCGCTAGCTTTCCTGTCATTAATAGTGATGCTGATAAATAACCAAGCAACATTCAGCCCTTTAGAAACTGCTTTCATCCTCAAAGGGTCTACAAGCACTAGCTATTCCTCCAGCCTAGAAAGCTTTGTGCCTCCCGCTGTCAAAATACTCCAGCACCCACCAATGGAGCCTAACTTTTATTCCTCTTTGCTGTTGTTTTTAACAAAGAAGGGAAAGTTATTTCTTGGTTGTTGCAAGTAAATGTCAAATAGCTGATTATTTTTAACCATCAAATCTCCCTACCAAGGAAATATTAGCTGAATCTGAGTCAGAAAAGTCAACCTCTGTCTGTCTTGCCCTTTTGAGGTCAAGAAGATCTTGTTCTATTCTGTTTTCACACAGAAAGTACCAAGTAGGTCTCCAGAGCTGAGCTGGCCACCAGAACTATCCACCATGATGTCCCTGCCTTCTTTCCATGTCCAGTTTCAACAGACTGGCTCTTGGCACATTAGGTGACGGAGCCTGTGAGAGTGACAGGTGTGATGAGGGACTGGTTTCCTAACTTGGGTGAACATTATGCTCTTTGGGTTTAGATGTAAGTCACCCTGTGTGGCTGGTGGCTACCAGATTCTCAGTAAGAAGCTACCTTTGGATGTAAGGGGGACGCAGCCATGAGGAAAGTATTTGTATGTCCCTGCTTTAAAAATGAAAACCAAGCAATCATAAACCTGGCTAATATAAAACAAAATTTGTTCCTTTGGGGTGCAGAATAGATTTGCAAACTGGGAATATGGGTCACTTCAGAAACCCACCTGCTGCTCTTCCAAGCCAGTCAAGGCCAAGGTTTTTACAATCAGAGAAATGTTCTCTTGGGGGAGAACAGGACTGAGTCAAGTTCTACAGCTAGAACTTGGAAAAACCAGAGTGGTGGTAAATTTTGCATACCCATTAGAATGTCCATGCCAAGAGGCAAACTGGCCAGTACAGGGCTTCTCAAGCCATTTAAAACACTGTTAGAGCTGGAAAAAATCCCCTGTGGTGAATTCAGTTCTCGATGCAGTGGCCTGTAGCAGTTTCCTCCTATCAGAAAAATCTCTCAGCCTCAGAAAATGTCTTTGGCTCTTTTTGACTCGTCTGCGGTCATCTGGATTTTCATGTTATGAACATTTGACCTTTAAAATGAGCTTTTAGATCTTTAAAATGAAAATATCTGACCGTTCTGAAAAGTCTCTGGAACACTCAGGCATGACAGCCACAGGGGTAGCTGTCCGTGTATCATCGATCTTTAATGTGCCACTCACAGTAGCCTCCACACTGAAGTTGCTGCAAAGTGAAGCCCGTTCGTATTGTGTGCCCCTGAGCATGCTCCCTGTCCTAGTCCTTTTGCAACTGAGTTTTTAATTGGGGAGGGTTTATTTGGATTTTTCTTTTTGTAAAATATATCTATGAATGAACAGATTTCCTGACAAAAGTCTTCACACCAACTCCTGGTTTTCTTATCTCTCTCCATTTGTTGGTGACCCAGCTATGTAAGTGAGAGGCACAGGTGGTGGGCGGGGACACCTCTGTGAAACTCAAGGTCCTGAAACACCCACCACACCTTCCTCCTCTCGCTGTGTCCTAAGGCAGGGGTTCCAGAAGCCCCACCAGATGCTCTAGCTCAAAGGCTGCCCTAGAGCTGGAGGATCAGTGAGGGCAGCCGTCTGGCAAGCAGGAAGCTAGCCCATCTGGACCACCTGGCAGAGTCTTCAGGACATGGCAGTTGCTCTCCCTAGACCAAGGCTCTGAGCTCCCGGGAGCTGGTGGAGCCTGTGGACACCAGGATGTGCTTGCCTTCGAGCACTAGAAAGACCATCCTTCTCAGCAAGTGCTGAGTTTTACTTCTCCAGAAAGCATGCTGAAGGGTGGCGCTAGGAGGGTATAACCAGCTCCAGGAAAGAGCTATCCTGTGAAGCTGCATGATGACCTAGCAGGTGGCCCCTGACGTGGGCACCCGTCCCTCAGTTCAAGCAGCCTGGGCTGCTGTTGTTTGTCCAGGATGCTGGAGAGTGGCGGTCACATCAGACACAAACAGAGCCACCACAGGAGTTTGTCACAAACAGCCTCCCAGATCCCACCTTAGAGTTTCAGAAGTCACAGGGGCCCAGAATTTGAGTTCCTAACAAGCCCCCAGTGACTGTCAGGCAGCCCATCAACCAACTTTGGGAGCCACTTAGATAAATGACCGAAAAGTGGGGCATTTCACAGACTTTCCATTTCACGGACTTTATTCTAGATGGAGCCCTACCCCAAGGAGAGGTAAATTATATTAATCCTTTCCATTTCTTTCCAAGAATGAAAACGTCTTGGATCTGCAACCTTTACTTATCTTGATAACATTTCTGCTTGAGTTTCACATTTCCTCATGCCAATCCTCAAACTATAGAGAAGATAAGCCTTCTAGAATGCCACAGCAGAGGTGTGGAGGGATCATCACCACCCCACAGAGGCACCCACATTGCCAGTGGCTCTATAGATGCCACCCACTCCAGCAGCAAGGCTCGTCCTTCTACAGGGCCGTCACCCAACACCAGGATATGTGGCCATCAGGTGAAGATTTAGCATGTTAGGGACAGGAGTCAGGCTCTCATCTTGTGTGGCCTGAGACCGGATGTATCATCAGGTTGTCCTAACTCTTCTTTCCATCTGTGAGCTAGCAGGGGCTCTGGGTGGATTTCCAGATACATTCTGATCAGTCCTAAAATTGTAGCAGCTGTCACCAGGGATGTCCTCCTCTGAGCCCCGTGTGGAGGCCTTCTCTCCTATGTGGGGGTATAACGCATAAGCATGCACACATGTGAATGTCAGGGCTCAAGCGATTTCACTGTCCACCCATATAATCCAGGATAATCCCCCTTTCTTAGGGTCTAGAACTTCAATTCTATCTACAAAATCCCATTTACCACATAACACAAAGTACTGGAAGATCCAGGGATTAAAACATGAGCCTCTCAGGGACAGCCCCCTGTTCCCACAGTCCCACTGTGCAGAAGTATGTCCAGGAGAAAGATGGTAGCAATAATGTTTATAACAGAGAAAAACAGAGGCAGCCCACACCAAGATCACCAGCTTTGGTTTGTGGTTTATGAAATGTATAGGACAGGCATAAAAAGTATAAATGCTACCATTTATATGAAGAATGAATATAGATACATTTGCTATATGTGTATGTATATGCAAATATAAATGTGTATTGGTCTGTTTTCTGTGGCCAATAACATAACACCATAAAATGAGTTAAAAAAAAGAAAAGATTGTTCAGGCTCATGGTTCTGGAGGTACAAGGCCAGGGGTCTTCTTGTTGACAGAGTCCTGAGGTAGCTCAGGGATTCACTTAACAAAGATAAGGAGCACATATATGTCTCCTGGTCTCTCTCTCTCTTTTCTCATTAAGCCCCTGGGATTCAATCATGGGGTGCCACCCTGATCACTGTCTAATCCAAGCCATCTCCCACACTTAGATTAAGTTGCCCCCTCTTAAGAATACCCAGTGAGAACTAAATTTCAACACATGAAGCCTTTGGGACCCAGGAACCACATCCAACCAGAGCAAATGCATGCAGCATTTTTGGAAAAGGAGAATGAATAGTTATGAACTGCAGCAGCCTTTCCAAAGGCCTGAACAGAGCCTGCAGGAGGAGCAGCCAGAACTGCTCAGGGGCTGTCCTGGACCAGGCCCTTCAGCCCTCCCAGCTCCGACCCTGCTGCCTGGAGAGATGGAGTTACTGCCTCGAGGGCTGGACCAGGCCAAGAAAAGCGCCCTGGCTTAGGTTAGTGGGCACCTCATTCACAGCAGAAGTGAGCAGAGGTGTTGCTCATGGATGAGGATTTCCTCAAGGCTCTGGCAGCTGTGATAACAACTGTTAGGGAGTGCAGTTACCCAGGGCCTGTTCCTGCACTTTCCTCTCACGTCCCCTTAGATACACAGGTGTTAAGGTGCACGAGCCACAGCTAACTGGCTGAGGCCTTGACCTCTGCCTCAGTCTGCAGCTGAGATGGGAGAACTGGTCTGGATCCAGGCACAAGAGAGCCCTGCATCATTCTAGGTGTGAGCAGTTTTCCAGAGCTCTGAGAAGCAGCTTCAGAAACAAGAGCCTTTTCAGAAGGAATGCGACCAGCTGCCAAGCAACACCCTGGGCTGTGGAACTTGAAGGGGGAACTCAGACCATCTCATGATTAACCAAAAGGGGAAAGGAAATAGTGAATTTGTACTAAATTACTGCACTTGGAGCAGATGTTGCCCTCCCTTGATTCATTCTTGACAGGCAGGAAAAGGAATCAAGAATTTCTTTCTCCCTCTTTTTTTCCTGATTTCTTATTTTTCTCCTAAAGGTCAAACATATTGGCTGAGCAGCCTCCAGAAAGACCTGCCTTCCTCTGAGAGACTGAAATGTCACTCCCCAAAATGAGGTGGTGCAGTAAAGGTGGAGGTAAGGTGGCCACAATGTCTGCCCACCAGGATACCTGTGCCAGACTCTGTCTTTGTCTTTGCAGAAGCAAATGTTATAGTTGAGTTGGCAGGACTTCTACTCCTTGCTTTTCCTCCCTTTGGACCACATAGTTTATTTCAGTCTCATGATAATTTATGAGGAGTAAAGAAGGAGAAAGTGAGGGGTAACAACAAGGTTCTAAAAAGATTCTGGCCAGTGTTCTTCCTCAGTTAGAAAACAGAGCGCAGCTTACTGAGGTGCAGGTGAGTCAAAGGTATTTGTTTAATTGAGCTCTTATATTATGCTGTCAACACGCAGCATCCATCTGCTAGGACACAGCCAACTGCACCCCAGATCCCAGGGAACCACATGCCCATCTGCAGAGGGGATGCCGATTCCTCCTCTCTGAACCTGCCTGGCAGTGCTGGGTATGCGCAGATATAGGATTTCCGAGGTGATAGCCAGAGGAGAGGCGGTGTCGGGATGGGCCTTATCCTAGCATCACAGGAACTAGCTGTGCACCCAGAGCCATGATTGTTTCAAGGTGAAATCAGCTTACCTGCCAAGCACCTGCGCAGACGACAAGGGACTCTTTGTTCCCTACTCTCTGTCAGGGGCCTTTGACAGCTCCATGAGAGCGGTCTAGAAGAGTTAGCACAGCTCTTGAAACACATGTCTGAGATGCCACATGACAGACTGCTTCCGTTTGACAAATGAGCACTGGCTAGTGCTATTTTGGGTTCTGTTTCCAGTGTTTGCCCCTCGTCAGTAAATCATTGCTGTTTATCCTAGGGCTTTGCCATTGTTTTCTCTGGAAGCTCCATGTGGTGGGTGTGAAGATAGGCCAGCCTGGGGACTGAGGAGGAACGTGCAATGCAGGAAGCAGGGCTGATGGGCTTCTTGAGCCACCTGCTCCGTGGGGCTCTACAGCCAGAGAAGAGCCAAGTCCTGGCTGGGAGATCCGTCCTGACAGTGTGCAACTTATATATCTATACGATGTTCATTTCGGATTGACCATGGAGACACAGTTTATGATAAAAACACAGACTTGCCTGGACTTAATCTGGCTACGTTCATTTTGGCACCATATTACTTCAGCTGGAATCCATGTTGAAGAATTTCCTGACTCTGTGGTCTCCGGCACTCAGTGTACACATTCTCCCTAAATCTTGGAGCAGCCCTCCAGGCAGGTGCTGTGAGTGTCCTTTTTGCACAGATTGGACAACTAATATTTAGAGGGGTCATGTGACTTCCGAGAGTCACAGACTCCGTAAACATGGGAGCAAGGATTTGATCGCAGACATCTGATCCCAAAGCGAACAAAACCAGGCTGGGCACTGGAATGCTTGTAATTATAAACAGCCCTGTATCTGGGGGCTTGGGCTGCCATAACATGGCACCAGACCTGGAGGATTCTAATCAACAGACATTTGTTGTTCTAGGAGCTGAAAAGTCCAAGTTCAACGTGTTGCAGAGCTAGTTTCTTCTGAGGTCTTGTTCCTTGGCTTGCAGGCACCATCTTCTCTCTGGGCCCTTACATGGCAGCCCCTCTGTGTGTGTCTGCTAGCCAAGGGGAGAGACCTCAGGAGAAACCAGCCCTCTTAGAAGGACTCTGCTCAGATAGGAATAGAGCCACCCTAAGACCTCATTTTAACTTGACGATCTCTGTGAAGGTCTTATTTCCAAATACAGTCGCATTGTGGGGTCCTGGCTTCAGCATGTGAATTTTAGGAGGACATCATTCAGCTCTTACTACCCTCTTTGTCAGATGAGAAAGCTTAGGCCTAGAGTAGCTAGATCACATAGCATTCAGACAGGTCTGACCGGTCACCTGAAACCAGCCATTGTCCAGCACATTTTGAGGCTGTTATGTTCGATATCAGAAATAAAGGTGCTGCTACTTGGGAGAGTGGCACAGAGCCAGCAGGGCAAGAAAGTAAAGGGGCATTAGGAGAATGATGTCTGATCATTGTAATGCCTCATAGGCAGGAAGGCCGCAAGAAGAAGGGAAGGTTCTGTAAATCAGGTCTCTCTGGGTCTGCTTCCTGCATCCTGACCCCAGGCCTGGCTCCATCCCCTTAGATGTTCAGCGGTCCACAGTGCTGCAGGCAAGTAAGTGCTCATAGTTGCAGCTGCTGACTCCTCAGTGAGCAAGAGATGGAGACCCACAGGGGCTTCCTTTGGAACATGCCATTGAGCCACATCCTGAGTGTGCTCCCTCTTCCTGGTCCCATGAGCATAGCAGGAGGGGCCAGCATGGATAGCAGCTGCTTTTCCACCACTTATGTCCATGGCCCGAAGAGAGCCTGGGTCTAGTTCTCAGACAGGCTTCCTCCTCAAGCATAAGGCCACACCTCCAGGACAGGGGTGAATTAGATCAATTAGATTAGATTGTGCAAAGTGTTGTAAAATACCCAAAGGCAAAAGCCCTACAGAATCCAAGCTTCTGGAATTACTAGGTGCTTGGCATCCTCCAAGAAAGCAGCTGGGCACCTGGGCATCCCTGGCCCATGCAGGAGACAGAGCTCTGAACAACTCAGCAACCTCAAGGATTTGGAAAATGCAATTGCAATGAGCTCAGGGCCAGATACTTTCTTTACTTTTCCCACATCAAGTGAATAAAAATGGGGCTCTCTGAGTGCAGCAGCTACAGGACTGCCCTCTTCCACTCCTATGGCCCTGGGGCAGCATCATGACAACAGAGCAGCAGCCTCTTTCCTGCCTCTTGTCAAAGCCCTCACAGAAGGTTGGGCAGGGCCTCTGCTCACCACATGCTCTGCACTGAACTGTGGGCCCTCGAGCATGGCCTGTGGTGTTCATTACACACAACCTGAGGATCCATTGGGGAATCTGAGCTGGGTCCTGTCTGATGGTGACCTCAGGGTGGAGGGCACAAGTGGGAGAAGGAAGGACTCGTAGCTACAAAGTCTGGGGCCTTCAGGGAGTCAAGGGAGATATGTGAAGACCTGAACTCTGGAGAAGCCAGGGGAGAAGGAAGAAAGAACAACTTGAGAAAAAGTCCAGAGACTCAGCAGGGCCGACTAGCAGTCACCGAGGCTGTGACGTGGGGGAGCAGGAGGGTGATTATTCTGTTAACTGAGGAAGGGAGGCAAACTGGAATTCTCAGGAGTGTGGGGCTGGTGCTGAGAGCCAGTAAGTCCATCTGGGGAGCAGGTGAGTAGAGTCCAGTCAGGAAGACATCACACTGAAACACTTTCCTGCCCAAGGTGGCTGGGGACTGTCAACACTCGGCACAGATGTCAGCCATAGGCTAGGGGTTCTCAGGGCTGCAGGAATTAGGAGGGGACCTTCACAAAGTCCCCATCCCTAGCAGGAGAGAATGCTGTTCACATCCTCAGTATCTCCCTCCTTGAATTCACACCACAGTGTCAGGACCTTTCACTCCTGGAGGAAGCTGCTAGAATATGGCATCTGTGCCACACGCTCTGCATCCAGAGCACAGGAACTCTGGTGACCAAGTGTTCCTGCTCAGTCCCAACTGGGCCACTGAACTCAGCTCCACATGATGCCAGCCTGGACCCACTGAGAAAATGGCATTAATGTCCAGGTGCTCCTTCTGGAGGGAACCTTTGACAATCTCTGGTAGAGGCATTTTCTGTCCAGTCTCACAAAATACCCTTTGAGCTAAGGCCCCATTTCCAGTCTCCCACTTATCCTTGAATTGCCCCTCTCCCTAGATCTTGGTCCATCTAGTTCTTTCAGGTTGCTAGACCCAAATTTCATGACAGGGTGGCTGAACAACAGAAACTCCTTCCTCACAGGTGGGCTAAAGGGCTGGGTGAGGGGAGGATCTGCTCACAGGCAGTGCCTTCTCGCTGTGTCCCCCAGGTAGAGAAGTGAGGCACTCTCTGGGTCTCTTGTAAGGGCACCAATCTCATTCGTGATGCTTTACTCCTGTGACCTCATCACCTGCCAGAAGGCCCACGTTCTAATACCTTCACCCTGGGAGGTTTCTACACATGCATTTAGAGAGACACAAACATTCAGTGAGTGACACCTGTCTCCATTGTCACGTTGTTCCGCTGCCCCTACTTAGCTCCCCGTACCCATGCTTAAGGCTAGGCACTCAGTTTATGGGGTGACCCTTGGGTCCGGGCTTATGACTCCTCCAGAGTTCCCCTTTTGGATAGGATATGGGGTCTGTCCCCTACCTCTTGATGCCCAGACTGTGCAATCCAGCCATCTTGCCACCTTGGTTTTGTCTTGCCCATTCTGGATGAGTCCTTCTGCTCTGTACAACTTGCCTTATTCCTTCCAGCCTTCAAGGGCTGTGGGACAGGGTTGCACTTCAGAACTGCAGTCAAGGGCCTAGAACACAGGTTGGTCTGACACAGAGATCTGCCTGTCTGCCAACCCCCACTCCACAAGCTTAGCCTTGGGGACCTGTGGCCGGCCACCCAGATTTCTCACTGGCAGGTCATTGAGAAGATGCGGTGGGCCATCCACAGGGAGCCCTGAGCAGTGTGTGACTTCTCCTCGAATCTTTGTCTTGGCTCACAATCTCACTGCACCTTTCTACAGCCTTCAGGAAGACAGTCCAGAACCTGCAGTTCTGATGAGAAGACAAAGTAAGAATCCTGCAAGGCAGTATCTGAAGGAGGTAGTTGATTGGGCTGCCAACCTGGAATCAGAAGCAGGGGAAGGAGGCAGGACAGAGAAGTGTGCTGTGGACACTGCAGCATGTCCCCCTGTACCTTCTGAGAAAGGCATAGGACACCAGGTGTTGTCCTGAAGGCTGAAGCTGATGTGGATCCTGCATCCTGCCCCGTCTGTGGCTGCCTCTTGGAAACTACTCACCATCTGTTATTTCTCAGGTGTCAGACACTGGACTGGCCAAGCCCTGGGTGGATCGTGGAAGGACCTGAGCCTGGCTTGTGCTACCCAGGAGCTGACATGGAGTGGTCCTTGAGGCTGTACGGAAAGTCAGGGGCCCTGCTGCCCAGGAGGTGTGGGGGCTGCCCCAAGCATATCCAGCGGGGTAGTGAGGCTGCCACACACATGGTGCTTGTGCATGTGTTCCTTTTAACTTCTTTAGTTTATTTGCTTTATTTCACTTTACAAAGGTAATCTATGCTGAGGTAGAATTCAAATAATTTATAAAGTCGACAGAGTAGAAGTAAATAAAACCCTTCTCCCCAAACCTTCACCCCATCCTGTAGAAGGGTGTTTATAGTTCATAGTTCCTTGGGCTTCCTTCTAAATATTCCATATACACATGAGCTCAAATATCTATCTCTACTCCTTTTGTTTTACCTGAAATGGATTTCAACTGTATGTTGCTGCTCTTTTCACAAAATAGCATCACTGGAGACAGACAGATGCAGATCTAGATTGTTCTTCTTGATAGCCAAGTAAGAGTCATTGTGTGATTTCACCACACTGTGCATAACTGTTTCCTGCTGGTGTGGATTTAGCATGTTTCTGGGTCTTGCTATTCCAAACTGTGCCACGAGAGTCATTCTTATGCATGCAGCTCCTGCTTGCTTCTTCAAACACATCTTCAGGGCAAAAGTCTCTGAATGGCTTCATCAAAGCTTTGTGACAGAGATTGTTCAATTGTTTTTCAAAACACTGCATGGACTCAGAGTCCTGCCACCAAGGTGCAAGGGCCTGGGTTCCTCTCACTGGTCTGTGTTTGGAATTGGAAAATGTTTTTATCCTTGCTGGTTGTGCAAAAACAATTACATTTGGTGGTGTCCATTCTTTATTAGCAAGGATGAAGTGTTCCACGTAGCCATTGCTGAAGCTGCCCTTATCTAAATTTCTACTGGATTGTCCCTACTTTTCTTATTGATTTAGAAGAGTTCTCTGGATGCCAACAGGGTTTTTTGTTTGTTTAGTTTTGTTTCATTTTTTTGTTTTTGGTACCAGGGATCGAACTCAGGACCTTGTACTTGCAAAGCAGGCAGCAGGACCACTGAGCTAAATCCCCAGCCCCCAACAGGGTTTTAATAACTGATACACTGAGTGAACCTTCTCTTTAGATCCTTTATGTCAGAGTTTGCTTGACCTGGCTTCTCATGTGAATTATCTGAAAAGTTTAATAAGGTACATATTCCTAGACTCCATCCCAGAATTCCTGACCTATGTGTCTAGGGTAGGGCTGTATATCTGCAGTTTCTCTTTAGGTCACCCAAGTGACCTAAGGATCAGGTTCCTCTGGATCAGACTGAAAGACAGCAGAACTGGGTGGGGTCTGGGCTCCCATCTCCACAAGGCAAAGGAAGGTCTGTGGGACCACATTCCTTACTACCTGCTGTGACCCTGCCTCACACTTTCACCAAAACTCAGAGGATATGGGACAAGGCTGAAGCAGGGCAATCCCCAATCACTCCACTGAACCCCCCAGGGGAAGACCCGCAGGTTCAGATCAGGGTCAGCAAGCACAGCGCCCTCTGTGAAGCACCTTGTTCCACATTGCCAAGCAGTGTGTGCTCTTCGGGACCTTGCTACCAGCATGACCCTGATACGTTCCCTCTTCAGGGAGCTCAGGGGGCTCTCCAGTGCCAGTGTTCCTCTTCATCACAGGAAATCCTTTAAAAAGCTACTTTAGATTTAAAATAAGAAGAACAAGAAAACTAAAGAGAAGGAGGAGGAGAAGCCATGTCTCAGACAAGGCTCAGGTCCCCTGGCCACCTGCTCCCTCCCAGAGGGAACAAACAGCCCTTGATCGGGGTGGAATTAGGGGGTGACTCACCTTTGTTTGGTTAAGTGATTTCCTTAAGGCACCTGCCCTGGCCTAACTCTCAGCTTCTCCTACACCACCCTTAGGCAGGTCCAGCTCTCTAAGGTCAGGCTGGGGGTTCTGACAGTTGAGAGCAAGCTCTCTCCCTTAGACGCAGCGGGTAATTTTCTTTCTGATTCTGTGTTGCTGACATCTGGTGAGCATCCGTCCTGTGTGGGTGTGAGTTGCAAAGACGAGTTTACATTGGTTATTTGTAATGGAGAGTTCACGTTCTATGGGCACTCTGTGTGGGTAGAAGTCGCTGCCAGCAGTGAAAGTCCACTTCACCTGGGAAGCCTGTGGGAGGAGTGAGTCCCCATTTGCCCCTGAGCAGGGCAACAAAGTGTGTCCCCTCCTCTGGCTCAGGGCAGGCACTTCCCAGCAGTGGCCCGAAGACTGGGCAGGGAAGCTCCCATTCCAGAAAACTTTCTGTAAATACTGTTTATGAATCAGACAACTCTGAGCTTTACAAGCTGGGACCTCTGGTCTTGCAACATCATCGTGTATCTCAATCCAAAGAGTACTGGAGAGCTCGGTCTGTCTCATGAGAAAGAACAGGAAGAAGAATAAATCAAGTTTGAGTTCAAAATAAAACCAATTTATAGATTGTAAATTTTACTGTTTAAATCTCTAGCATTCAAATAAATGTGCAACTGGCCACAGCCCCTGGAATCTGCATCTTCTTTTCCCTCAAAGACCTCCTATAAACTCATTTCTTCCTGAGCCCTTCCAGATGCTCAGTTCCGACAACAATCCAGCCCACTTGGGCTCTCTCATCCAACAGTCCTCAGGAAGATGAAATAAAAGATACCAAAGGGAGAAAATAGATAAGAAAAATCATAATTTTAACAATTGTCCTTTAAGAAGACTGCAACTTCCAGGACCCAGTCAAAGCTACTCAAAACTATTCATATCTGTATTCCCTTGGTTAAATTTAGGGCTTTTCCCTTCCAGATCCATCACACCCCAAATTCCTTGGGAATACTGAAAATCCATAGATCAGCTTAGTCGGGAAAGTAAAGAACAGGAACCTGAACAGGTTTGGGTTGAGAGAATCTGAAGAGTGTTTAAATTACCTATGTTTTGTTTTGTTTTTTGACTACAAAACAAAACCAGTCTCATACTTGTAAAATGGGCTAGTACCCTTCTGTTGGGGGTGGGCCATTTTTCCCAGGGTTTTCACCCCCCCAAGAGAAGCATAAATATTCCCTGTTCCAGAAATTAAGGTGTCTCATTTCCCTGAATGCCCACACTCTTCTCTTGAGTATGTGCTTAAATTTCTGCCTAATAAATTTCCTTCCCACAAATCCTGAAAATTCTTTTTCTGCAATAGGTGTCAGTGAACATGCAAACCTACTCTATCGGAAAAGTGGGAGGTTCCTTATTTCAGCTTCAGGGATCTCCTCGGACTCTATCAGTAACAGTCCCACCACATCAGATTGCCCCGTTTTCTCCAGAGCTGCAGACACAGGGTCAATTGCAAACCATCCTCCTCCACATTTTCAAGCAGTCTGTGCCTTCCCCTTGGGAAACTGCCACCAGCATGACCTTCACACTTGCCCCCTGCAGGGAGTCCAGAGGGATCTCCAGTGCCAGGGTTCCCATTTATCACAGTATATCCTTTTAAAAGCCATTTAGTTTGATTTTTTTTTTTTGGTACCGGGGATTGAACTTAGGCCCTTGTGCTTCGAGGCAGGCGGCAGAACCACTGAGCCAAATTCCTGGCCCTTAAATAAAAAAAAAAATTAAAAAAAAAAGGGGTTAAAAAAAAGATTAAAAAATTTTTAAAAATTAAAAAAAAACAAACCCAAGAAAATTAAAAAGAAGGTGGAGGAAAAGCCTGTCTCAGAGATAGTGAAGCAAAGATCAAAATGCGTTCCTATCAACACTGTCAAGGCACATATACCTGGAGGGTCAGGCTCAGACTGGAGACTAGGTCTCCTCTGTCCCTCCCACCCACTAGCAGTCCTGATGCCCAGGACCTGCAAGCTTTCTCTTCTTCGTGGGCCTCATCACACTGCAGAGGAGACATCACACCGGCCTGTTGTTAACCTTCACACAGACAAGGGTTCGGGCCTGTGTCACCAGCCCATGAGACCATCATACATGCTTAGCAAGCATTTCCTGAGTAAATGCTGGATGATGGTGAGAATATTATTCAGGCTGTATTGATGAGATTTATGTGGGGAAGTACGTGCATGTGTCATTTTGCTCCATTTTATTCCTGAATTTTCTTCTTCAGCCTCCTTTTCTGCAGTCCTCTGTTTCCCTCTGGTCTAGACTGCTAGAGTACAGACTTAGTGGTTCCTTCAGACTAAGACATTCCTTAGCAGAAAATTATTTTGAATCTTGTGTGTCTGGAAATATCTTTGTTTTCCCCTGATCCTCAAGCAGTGTTCATATTGCATAATTTTCAGACTCTCAGTTATTCTGAAACAAGACATCAATGAGATCATTACTCTCAGTCACAGTATTACTGAGGTTCTGTGATGCTATGGATTTATTCAGATTCTTTCTAGCTTTTTCTTGTCTTATACTAAGAATTGGCCAGGACATGTGCAAAAACTAGTGAGGCTTTACATTTATTAAAGGTATGAAAAAAGTACACTCTATAGAGTTCAGAGTGCTCTCAGTGGCCACAAGATGAATGGTGACTATCATTTGTGTCAATCTAGGCCATTCTGTGAATAATCTATTTGATCTGTGTCAGAAGAATTGAAGACAGCATTCTCTGACTGGTACCAGGTGCAGCGCTTGGGAACTGTTCTGTACATATATCCTGGAACTCTGGGATTGACAGTTCATGCCCACTTGCCCAGCTGCTTTGCCATACCCTAATCTCCTGCCTCAGTACGGACTTCTTACATCACTTGTTCTTTGTTTTAAAGAACTCTTGGAGTTCTGCAGGTTCAGTGTGATGAGCCTGTACGTGGGTTACTGATTTTGCCTGGGACCCATTGTGCTTTGTGAATGTGAGAATTTGTGTCTTAAGTCCATTCTGGAAAAATGATCAGCCATAAAATGCTAATCTTCCTCTACTCTCTCTTCTCATTATTTGAAGTAGTGATCCACACGGTAATCCCCACACTGAGTTAGCAAATACAAGAGCTTCTCTCCTGATAAAATACAGGATTGGGCTCCTGTGAATATCTGTCACAATATTTTTAACTGATCAGTACATGTCCTTGTTTCATGTATGTTTCTGTTTAAGGATATTTTATTTAACATTATTCATGTTTCATTGATAGTGATTTTTTTTTTTGAGACAGGGTCTCACTGTATAGTTTTAGATTGACCTTGAACTCAGTATGAAGCCCAGGCTGGCCTCAAGCTCACAGAAATCCTCCTGCCTCAGCCTCACAAGTACTGGAATTACAGGTGTGTGCCTCCACACTTGGCTATAAGCAGTGAATTTATAGCCAGCATCTCTACAAGTCACAAATTAAGGAAGCTTTTCTGATGGATGTTTTCTCTGCAAGACACACACAGCCTCATGCACTTGCAAGCCCTGGACAGTACCTCAGCACTATGCAGAGCACTCTGAATAGCAAAATCCAAAAGGCAAAGAATGTGAAATGGAGACACTAAGCAAGCTACAAAAAAAAAACAAAACACCTCTTGCTGAAGCAAGAAAGAGGAGTGTCACTTGGCTGGCCTCAGTTGGGACCTCTTCACCACTCTGCCACATCATAAAGGAAATAAGGAAACGAAATGAGGATTAAGTGTAGCTATTTGTTTTTGCCTCTGGCCATATCCTTACTTTCTTAGAAGCAAACCCTGTGTTTAGAAGTCAATTGTTCTATTTTTATTATTATTTGTAAGTGTCCTAAAAGTGAGAATGTTTTTGAGTTATCTCATTCAGCCTGTTTCCACAGGAAAAATAGTCCTGTCAATGAGAGTAAGTCTATAGCCATAAATGTGAAACAATAAATGGGCTGGGAGTTTGGGTCCTGGTTATCTTGGATTCAACACAAGGAAGTGTCCCCACAGTGAAACCACAGAAAGATCTGGTCACCTGTCTAGGTTGTGGTCTCTCCCTTCAGACACGTGTGGATTCCAGTAAATAGTAAAGCACTGTGACATTGCAGGGACCAACTTCTAAATTAGGAAAACAAAGGCAAAGAGAAGTTCTCACACCCCTGGGTGCCCAGGGCCTGGCTGAAAACTTATTGTGTGAAATCCTTTGGGGAACTAAAGGCATGAGCAACTCCCTCAGGGAAGCTCTGCAGTGACTGTGACATTTAAACTCAGTGTGACAAGATCAATGTTCAGTACCTACACTAATCAAGTTCTTCTTGAGCATGGATATGCTATCAAAGCAGAGGCATGGTCTCTGCCTCTAGGATACTTTGGCCCAGTCAAGGAGCAGTAGGTATGATCTGGGTCACTCCTGACTTCCAATCTCCTGGCACCACTATTGCCTGGGCCTTCAGCTGTGTGTTCTGCCATGGCCTTTTCCAGCCCCTGCAGTCCAGCTTCTGGGTGTACCAGGCCATGTCCCTGGGTCTAAACACCTCTGACTGTTACATCCATAAAATGCTTCTGCTGGGAACTTTCCGGTTAGTGCCAAGGCAATTGGTAACTGTTTCAGTTACAACTGAAATTTGGGATGCCACACTTGCATTAGGGATTACAATGATCAGATGTAGAATGGCCCTAGAGTTCAAAGCATCAGGGATGGTTCTGGAGGAATCTGGATGATGTCATGGCCAGGAAGTGTTTCCAGTCTTGGGAGGGGGCTGGAGAATGTGGGTAGGTGCCAGAAGAGCAGAGCCAACACTATCAAAATTCTAGGACAGGATTTTTAACTTATATACTCCTGCTGTCTCAGTCCATCTGAATAGCTACAATAAACTACTGTAGACTTATGTCGGCATCAAGGTGTCTGGTGAGGCCCAAATCAAAGTGTCCAGTGAGGACCCACTTCCAGTTCACAGATGACCTTCTCATAGTGTCCTCGCACGTGGAAGGAACAAGGGAGCCATCTGAGTTTTCCTTTATAAGGGTTAAGTCCTTTTCATGAGGGATCCACTCCCATGACTCAAAGGCCCCACTTCCCAGCACCATCACCTCGGGCATGAGCAGTCAGTGTGTAACTTGTGGGGGACACATTCATTTCATAAAATCTGCCATGCCCTTCCTGCAAGATGCTGATGTTGCACTGCTCCCCGCAAACCCCTGATGTCAACCCCATTCCAGGTGAGGACCCAGCTCCCAACCCTCTCAACTTCAGCTTATAAGAGAGTAAACTGAGACTGAAAAAGATAAGTGATTTCCCAGGGAAGTCTGGGCCTTCTGATGAAATCCTGCCCTCCAGCCCTTAGACGCATCTATAACTACATAATTTCACAAGCACTGGGCCAAACCTCCCCAGCCTTCACCCAGTAATGTGCAGGGGATGAAAAATCTACCAGAACTTGGTTCATACATGCCTCATCTCCGGATCAAGACACCCTGAACACAGCACCCATGCCACTGTCTCCCTAACCACAGGTATGCTCATTGGCCCACCTGTCCACCGGGGCTGCTTACATGTGCCTTCCTCTAACAAAAAGGGCTGCTGTATGGACCTTGTTCTCTCAGATGTGTTTCATTCCCTGAAGTCCCTTTCAAGCCAGGAAGCTTCAACCAGTCATGGCTTCAAGAAGCTGGGACACCCCAACTCCTACCCTGCTTAGAGAAACCGAGGTCCCAGAAGCAGGCAGGTTGATCAGCATGGCTCTCTCAGTCTCCCTGCCTGGAGCTGGCTCCCCTGTGCTCAAGGCAGCCTCTGCTGCTCTACGCCTCCTCACTGACTCTTCTACTGCAGCTTCGTTCACAAGGCAGGCAGCCACCAAAAACAGAGGGAGGACTTACTAATTCTCCTTGGTCTGCTGTCAAGGGTAGCAGCTCTGCACCTCCAGAATCAAAGCCACACTTCATTCAGAGCACAGCTGCATCTGCGCACAGCATGCCTTTCAGCACACACACTCTCCTAGTCCTCCTTGCCCTCTTCCTCCTCTCTCTCTCTCTCTCTCTCTCTCTCTCCAATCATTATTTAGCAGCTTCCACATGCACCTCACACTCTTGCCTAGAGACACTTGCTCCTCTACCTCGCATGGATCAAATACACAGCAGGTATTAGTGGAGCAAATGCTCTTCTAAAGGAATGAGTGAGCCAGCATGAGCTCCCTCTTTGTCTCATGGACTTGACATCCTCAGCCCACAAGCTTCACCTCACTCTTCTCAGAGCTTGTGGACCTCTTTCCTGTGTGATGAGGTAAGTCACAAATTATGCCCAGTGTCCCGGTGCTTTGCCAGGGTGGCATTTTTGGAACACATGGCAGATTGTTTTATTCCATTGTTTTCTTTGACTGTTACTGCAACATTGGTCTCATTTGGTAAAAGTCACAGACATCTCTGGAGGGCTTTGGAGTTCACTGTGTGGCCTCATCACCCCCAGTAGCTCCTTTAATGAGAGGTTCCCATCAGCTGGGGAAGAGAACAGAGGGCACTGCACAGTTGAAGATAGACCTTCAGAGGCAACGCTCACTGCGTCCCACAAACCTGGAGCCAGGGCTACCACGTTAACCCATTAGGAACAGACAGGCACTGTGCTGGTTAATTTTGTGTCACCTGCCTGGGCCTGACCTCAGGCAGATACTGAATCCCTGGAGTAAGGTGCACCAGCAGCCACTTTGCTTTTAAGGCCTCACACTTAGATGATGCCCCACAAGCTTCCCGGACTCCATAATCTGTACCTATGTGTCTCTCTTGTGATTATGCACTCTAGACCTGCCAGTCTGGTGCTCCCGTCAAGGATTCACCCTCCCAGCCTGCTTGAGTAAGACTCTGGCCAGCAAGTGGTGTCTTGTGGTCTCCTGACTGCTGGGTCATCCACAGCACATCCTTGGTCTGCCATAGTTAATCCTACCTTCCCTCCTCTCCAAATGTTAGCTCCCAGTGAGGAGTGATTATTAGACACTTTGACACTAGTAGTTATTCTAGTAAAAAGTTTTATTCATGTGTGTACATTATGCAGAAGGCATAAATCCTGGATTTCCATATTGTATTGATTGCTTCTTATGATTAAGTTTTAAATTAAATTAAATTTTACACCAGACAGATGGAAGGCAGAAATAAATTGACTTTGCAGGAATGTGCTTAGGATGCTAGGTGAGATGACAGCTGGATGGGGGAGGCAGAATAAGTGGACCAAAAAGTTGCATTAGTTTGCCCTACTTCAAAGAGTCATTCAGAAAAAAGTGTCCCAAAGAGTTTGTCTATAACCACCTTGGCTACAGGGAAAAGCAGCCCAAGGGGCCTGGTAACCCCCAGAACCTGTCCACCAGATAGATCTTTTTTTCAGTCTGACATTTTAGATTTGTGTTTGATAGCTTTCCATTACTGTAACAAGCACCTGAGATAACCAATTTACAAAGAGAAAAGGTTGCTTTGGCTCACAGCAGCAGAGGTCTTGGTCCATGATCAGCCAGTCCCATTGTTTTGAGCCTATGGTGACAATCTTGACGGGAGTATGTGGAAGAAAACCACTCATCTTTTGGCCAGGAAGCAAAAGGAAAAGAAGGGACCTGGGTCCCACAGTCCCATTCAAGGGCACACCTCCAATGACCCAAAACCTTCCCAATAGGCTCCACCTCCTAAAGATTCCGCCACCTCCCAACAGTGGTGTGGGCTGGGAACCAAGCCTTTAGCACATGGCCCTTTAGGAGATACTGAGGATCCAGTGTGGCTCTTATCAGTAATCCATGCACCAGGCACCCTGTAGGACATGGTAGAGCAGGTGATTTTGTAAGCAACAAGAAAACAGCACAACAGGAAAATGTAACTCAACACTAGGTTGTGTCAAGGGACTGTCCTTGTCAGTGTCAATCCGAGGGACTTTCATACAGTGCCAGTCATTGGTCTTCGATTGGTTACTGTGAATCTCTAAACTACCTGTTTTGGGATTTTCCTGTTCTTTAAAGTGTTATTTTGGTAGTGTGGCACTAACACTAGTGACTCCATTTTGGTCTGGCCTGAAGCCTAGTGCATCAGTCACACTGTATCTCCCCAGTAAGAGTGGGCTGCCATGAGAGCTGAGAGAGCTCAGAGGGAGGCCGGGTTGTGGTGTGAGATGGGCTAAGGGTGCCATGTTGCTCCTTGGGATTCACATAAAGGGTTCCAGGGAAACATGAAATACTACTGTGTAGCCACAACTTCCCCTGTGGATGCGGTCCTTAGAGCCTAGCAGTCCTGCTCCTGTGGCCCCAGATGCTTTAGTGGAGCTGGGTGAAAGCAGCAGCAGTGGTGGGATTTATCTGTGATAAGGAAAATGGGTACAGGCAAAAAACATGGTTTACTGGGGGTCATAGGCCAGGTGTAAGGCTGGGATGTCATGCAGGCAGACTGGCTGCCTCTCCCTGTCGCAGTTGTATAGAATATCAGTGACAGTCAGAGGAAAGGTCACAGATTCTACAGAATTGGTTCAAACACTGGCTTCTTAATAATATGACGTAGGCCAAGTTATTAAACCTCTCTAGAATGACCTACACAGTTGGAAAATACAGGTGACCTTGCATGCCATGCACTGTCGGGGTTAGATATGGGGTGTGTGATGCACCTGGCACGTAAGTGGAGGGGGGCATTACAATGCGAGGGAAGGAGCAGATCCAACTCATTCGCTGCTCTTTTTTTGGGGGGGTTACCTGGGATCAAACTCAGGTCCTTGCACTTGTGAGGCAGACACCGGAATCTCTGAGCTAAATCCCTGGCCCCATTTGCTGCTCTTATAGGCCTTCAGCATGTGACAGGACTGCCCCTGAGCCAGGGAAATCATTAGACAGTGGCTCCCTAGGGAACAGATTCAATGGAAAGGCCCAGGACGTGTGAGGCGACGTCGAAGTCCTCAGTTGTTTGTCAGAACTACAGGTGCATCATCTTGCTTGGTTCAGCTTATTTAAGAATTCATCCAACTGGGGCTGGGGATTTGGCTGAGTGGTTCCGCCGCCTGCCTCACAAACCCAAGGGCCAGAGTTTGATCCCTGGTACAAAAAAAAAAAAGAATTAATCTGGGGATAACAGAGATGAGCCAAAGTATATGTGAGGATGTGTTGATACACACAAATAAATAGAAACAACTAAACTTTTTAATGGATATGGGTTATATAAATGAGAGGATGCATATATGATAGAATACTTTAAAGACGTTAAAATGCTATTTTGTAGAACCATAAATGACTAAATGCTCACAGTGAGTTATCAGAAGCAGGCTATGAGGTAGTTCAGGCAGCATGACCTCAGTATTGTCAGCCTCAGACTGCCTCAGATCCTGTACTCTTCACATTTTGAGGAGAAAATCCGTACCAGTGCTCAGCACTGATATGGATGTCACAGCAGCTCCCAAACAGTGCAAAACCCCACACATTTCTCATTTTTGTCTTGTGTCATTGTGCATTTTAAGTTCTAATCATGGGTTGCACATATGTTAAGAGTGTACCACTAAGCCTAAAAAGCTTACCCCTGCAAGAGGCTAAGAAAAATGTGAAAGTTCTGAGAAATTATTTCTAATTCCATTTTTTCTTGTGGGAAAAATTTTGTCAGCACTCATCAGATTGGCCACTCATGGCGAATTCCAGATGAATTAATGATGAGCACTGAGGTATGACTATACACATAAACTTGTGTCCCTACACTTAAAAAGAGCTGAAAAGTTATAGCAACGTAAACACTAATTATGGGACAGTGGAATTATGAATAACTTTAGTTTCCTTCTTTTTGTAGGCTCCATTTTCTAAATTTTCAGAGGGATAGTGATTCTAAAACATATCTAGCTGGTTGTGGTGGTACACACTTGCAATCCCAGCACTCTGGAGGCAGAAGCAGGAGGATCATCATGAGTTCGAGGCCAGCCTGGGCTACATTGTGAGTTCAAGACCAGCCTGAACTATATAGTGAGACACTGTCTAAAAGATAAATAAATAAAATAAAATAAAACAAAACATATCTGTTCACTATGGCAGGTGACCAGGTGTTTCATTTATTCTGTTTTTATATATATATATTTTTTACTGATATGCAGAATTTATTAAGCTTTGCACATGTAATACAGCACAGTTTCAATTGCATCCAAAGTGCTAATGAAAGCTCTGGCAATCAAGAATGGCAGCACAAAGCCAGGGATTTAGCTCTGTGGTTCCACAGCCTGCCTTGCAAGCACAAGGACCCAAGTTCGATCCCCAGTACCAAAAAAAACAAAAACAAAAACAAAAGAATGACAGCATGTCATTTTATAACAATCATCATATTGCGGCTTTTCAACTTTGGTTTTCAGGACAATTTATCGTCAAGTAAATCTAGTCATGCTTTTAAAAATTACTTTAAGTCACTCCAAGAGTGGCAATTAACATTTGGCATAAACAAGAAAACAATCACAATTTGATAAATAACAAATAACATTGTAGTTTATAAACCACAGGATAAGGAAATGGTGGTGGTGGTTTAAGTCAGTAGTTATGAAGTCACTAGAATACTTTGGCCTCTATGCAGAGGGTTTGATTCACTAGCCTGGACACCTAGTTTTCCAAGTAGTAGCAATGCCTGTGGTATCACTTCTAACACAGCAAACAAGTAGAGAACTAGGAATTCATTTTTGTTAATAAATTACACCCTCAGGAGTTATCACCAGCACCTTAGTATACAAATGTTCAAGTTATATCAGTCATCACTGTGTGCTTATTTTATTTTATTTGTTTTTTAAATAAATAAAGGGGTCGAACTTGGGTCCTTGCACTTGCAAGGCAGGCGGCGGAACCACTGAGCTAAATCCCTGGCACTGTGTGCTTATTTTAAAAGGTGCTAAATGGATTAAATGGAGACAGCAATGCTTCCCCTAATGTGACTGGGCTTACCATATTTACAGCTATGAAGACCTCAAATACTTCAGGCATTTGAACTGAACAGTGAATTTCTCATATCAATTATTTTAGTTTTCAGTGCTATCACTTACTTTGGTTCTTTTGGTAATAATTCCTATTTCTTTGTTGATGTTTTCTTTTTCACACCATTGTTCTCATATTTTTACTTTTCTAAACAGCCTTCCTTTAGTTGAACATATGCAATATAGCTGATTCAAAGCCTGTCATATGCCTCTTGGTGTAGTATCTCTCGTAAATACAATGTTTGGGCCCTAGCAGAGATAGCTAACTAATTAGGTCAGCTACCACTTTTGTAAATTGATTCATAATTTAGACATACACAGTCATGTCACATCACCTGTGGATATATTGTTTTATTTTTTGCCTTTCAATCTATGCATTTGAATTCTTTTTCTGGCCTTTTTTCACTGGTCTCCAGCACAGTGTGGACCTATAAGCCTTGCTGTGGAGCTCAAGACAGGCATTCTGAACTTCATCACTAAGTACATAGCAGGTTGAGGAAATTCTCATCTAGTCCTAGATTTCTGAGTGCTTTTGTTAAGAAATGGGCATTAAATGTTATTAAATGCTTTTCCTGCATCTACTGAAATTATATGGTTTTTTCTTTTAAAACTTATTAATATGAATGAATTATTCTGATTTTTCACATGTTAAACCAACCTTCTACTTCCAGTATAAATGTTACTTGATAAGGACATATAGGTTGTATTATTAGATTTGATTTGCTAAACTTTTACTGAGAATTTTTATGCATATTCTTAAAAGACATTGGTTTGACATTTTCTTTTCTTTCGTGCCTTTAAATGCTTTCATATCAGGACAATTATGGCCTCTCCAGAATGGGCTGGAACCTGTTCCTTCCACTCCTATTTTCTGGAGTAATTTGAGTGGAGTTGTGTGACTATTTACGTCTTGAGTGTTTGGTAGAAGTCACCAGTGATGCCTGCTGGACCTGGAGTTTTCTTTGTAGGAAGGAGAGTTTTTTCTAGTCAGGACAACTGTGAAGGGTCAGTTTTCCCAACAGTAACATCGTGCATGAATATGGTGCATTCAGCACCATCACAAGTTGATTCTGGTGCATTATCACTCCCTAAAGTCTCCTCTGTATTCCCGTGTCCTCTGTATCTGGTGTCTCTTTCCACTCCAGGGCTCCACCCAGAGCATCTTGCTACCTTTAGTCATCATCATGTCTCGTGAGGATCTCCTTGGCTGTGACCATTTTCTCAGACTTCCTGTGCTTTTGGTGAGCCGGGCAGTTTTGAGGAGTCCTAGTCAGAGACTGTGTAGATTTATCTCTCAGCTGACTTTTGTTTGATGTTGGGGTGATGGAGTCGGGATGAGAACCCAGAGGGTTAGCACTCCTCTTGAGAGAGGAGACCACCCTTCCATATGGAATTGGGCAACTATGACTTAACCGTGTTAGTAGGCAACTATGGGTTAACTAGGTAACTATGCTCTTTGTATAATGTACCTGAGCAGCCGTGGCAACTTCCGTAATCTGTCACCAAAGGAGCATAATGGACTTAGAAAGTCCTGCCAGAACGTCCCCCTCCCCTGCTCCGCTTTGTGTAAATCCTGCTTGCTGTGTTCTCGGGGAAACTCCAATGGAGTTAAGCTTCACAGATGTGAAAAGAGGTATATAAGGGAGTGTGAACTTCTATTCGGGGCTCTGGAGACTGACAGGACTCACTCGCTGAGCCACCAGCCTCGTGAAAGCCGTGTTTTGCTCCTATCTTCCTGTTACAGAACTGTCTGCCCAGAGTGCTCACTGTTTCCTGCTTCACTGTCACCCAGGTACAAGCTGGCAGCACTTTTGACACCGACCTGTGTGCCTGATGCAGGTGGCCTTTGCTAGTTTTCCTCCACTGAAGAGTTCCTCTGTCCTTGGGAGTTTCAAACTATGAATGTAATTTCCCTCAAAGACACAGGGCTATCAGTATCGTTCCTTCTTAAGTAAGATTCATATCTCTCAAGGAATTTGTTTGTTTTATTCAATTTGTTGAATTTATTAATACAAATTATTCATTCTAATCCCTCAAATCTTCTTAATATTTGTGGTATAGCAGTAGTGGCCCCTTCTCTCTCACTCCTAATATTATTAATTTGTGTCATCTCTCTTTTTTATATATCTTTGCATAATTTTTGTGCCTTATCTATCAGTGTGGGGTAGGGAGGAACTTACACATTTTATAAATCTGAAAAAAATCAGTTTTAGGCATCAGTGATTATGCTTTATTATTGTTGCTTTCTATTCAATTAATTCCTTTTTCAACGTTTGTTATTTCCTTCCCTGTGATTAACTGGGCTCGTTTGCTCTTCCTTCCCAGTGTTGGTTGTAGAAGCTAATATCCCTAGGACATTAGCATGTGACAAGAAGTTGCCCACAGCCTCAGTTCATTCCCCACACACTGGGTATGCTGGGTCCCCATTCTTTCCCTTCACAAGCTGCCAGTCTGGGCTTCTGTCAGACTCTGGCTGGACTAGGGAGAGGCAGCCCCTCTCTGTAAGTGCACACTGTGCCACTTGAGGACGCTCAGCTTGGTAGATAGAATGCTGGTTAGATTTCATCACGTTTCTCCTTCATCAGCTCCTTGTATGTATGCAATGCACGCAACTGCACATGGTTGGCGTGCTGTGTTCATCTTCTTCTTGATCCCTTCCTCTCTTGGCATAACAATTAATGGTGGTTTTGCCACTTCAGTGTGGCCTAGCCTCTTATTTTGCTGCTTTTTACAAGTCAGGTAATTCCAGTCTCCGCTCCAGCCCAACTACCACCCTACCCCCAGTGTTCAGAGTGACAGTGGCTAGTTGTCTGCTCTAGACTCCTGAGCACCAAGCCTGTGGTGGCCAGGACAGCACATGCAAGGAGAAACCCTTCTTCACAAGGGACCTGGCTCAGTGCCTGTGTCTGTCATCCAGATTGCCTGAGGTGACCAGAGCTCTGGGGCCCGGAAGGAACAGGGCTGTGGTCCCACCCACACCCATGCCAGTCTGTGCGGCCTTCCATGTTCCTGCAGCTTTCCAAGACAGCCATGCCCTGTGCCTCTCTCTTGCCCCTCTCTCCTGGGTACAGCCATTTCCCTCCCTCAATGCTGCCACCTGTTTGCCAGAGTCTTGGGCTGCCTGTCCAAGAGGGATTTCACTGCAGATGGGGTCTGGGGGCTGCCCCAGCATTCAGAGCCTCACACTACTCCTGGAGTGTGGGTGGTACTACAGGAAAACCCATCATAGAACTCTGAGCCGGACCTCTCAGAATGTCTTGGTAGGTGAGTCTGAAATGGAGCATCACAGTGGTGCTTGCAAACAAGCCAAGGAGGTTGTCTCAAATGGTGCACCAGGGAGCCAGCCCCAAAGGACATTTAATGGGAAAAATTTGTCTGGACAAGTGTGTTTATACGTTGAGGGGTTGTTGGAGGCAGTTAAGCAGATATTTTTTCTGTGGGACTTCTCAGGATGTTTGGCTTGCCAGTGTAATGTATCTACTGGGAACTTTCAAGCCTGAAGCCTTTGCCAGATGTATCTGATGATGGCGTCTCATGACAAGTACCCCAGAGAGTGCTCCTGGGAGAAGCTGCTGTGTGCACTGTCTGCCTATCTCCCTGCATTGCTCTCAGATCTGCATCAGGGTCACAGTGGCCTCCTTCCTGGGCCTTCACTGCTGGGGTGGGGGTTGGGGGAAGGGTCTCAGCATTAAGTCAGCTGCACAGGAGGCTGAAGTGCAATCAAGGAAAGCACCTGTGATTACAACTGAATCCCAGCCTCAGAATCGGGCTGATTGATCTCCCCTGTTCAACGTGTGGTGTTTGATTCTTCAGTCCTCTTCATGATGTCGTTCTAGAGATATGCTAATCAGTCCTCTGAAGCAAACAGCCTGCTCTCTTCAAAATGACAGAGTCTTCTTTCAGCCTTTCCACTGAGCTGTGTTTGATTAAAAGTGTCTTAGAAGCAGTATTCTCAGTTCTTGCTCCTACTCCTCCAATGACCGAAGGACATGAGGAGGAGACGTTTTCAATAAAGAGCCGCCACGCCTGCTTCAAACCACGTGCCCAGCATCCCTCAGTGTTTACCATGCAGACAAGGACGTGTGCTCTCTGGGATGCAGACCCTCCTGAATAAGGACAGAGGAGGCAGCAGAAGTGGGGCCAACCGGGTGAAGAGCATTTAGAAAAAAGTGGGGGCTTGAGGCCTTGGCCCTGTGCAACTGGTTAAAAAGAAGAAGAAGCGATGGAGATATGGTGTTCTCCCTGTCCAAGCTCCCACAGCTCATCGGATTGCAGAGATAGAAGCAGTTTCCAATGGTATCGCACAAGCCACTGCCTGGCTAACCCTAAAGCTTACCCATTCATCAGTGCCACAGCCCCCTCCAGCTCGGGACAGGGAGGGAGCGAATGAAGGACTCAGCTATGCCAGGATGGTCGAATCATCCACAGCACAATCCTCAGCTGTCCCCTGAGGAGCCAGCAGCCCTAGAAGCCTCACATGCTGAGATTCCTTAGTGCCAGGAAAACCAGCATGGCTGGTCATCCTGCTTCCCAATAGACGTGTTTCAGGCAGGGGTAACTGACTGGCAGAACCCATGGCCCTAGAAGCAAGGGGCCAGGCTCTGCAAAGAAAAGTGAGGTTCACAATGTAGTGAGTAAGAAGAATGCAGAGAGGATGCTCCAGGTATTTTAAGCAGCCAAGAATGACAGTGACCAATAAACCCCCATACATGGACTCTCCAGGTCCACGAGTAATGAGGCCACTGCAAATGGGCACAACTAGTGTTTCCCAACCAGAGCTCTGAGGCTGAATCGGGAGAGAATACCAGGGTTACTCAGTGCAGTCTGTCTATGGCTTGTCTCATAGCATCACAGATGCACCACATCTTACCTCATAGGTCCAGGGACCACAGTGATGTCATCCAACAACAAAGCATAAACCTAGAAGTGATACTTACAAGATTGTATTGTTCCCTGACATCATAGCTGCTTGATGTACAGATGGATCTCTGATATTCAGATAGGGACAAAACTGAAATCAGCTAACAATACATCTCTCAAAAGGCACTCCTGCATGACTACAATTGAACAGACAGAAAAGGGGAATAACATTCACTTTAACTTAAGGTGTGTGACTACTTCTAAATATTCCTCATTTCTGCACAGGTTCAATTCACTCTATTGTGGACCGTTTCCACCTTGGAGCTAAACAGTAGGATAAACACCACTCTATGGAATTATGGAATGCATCTCCACCAAAGAAAAAGCTCCAGGCTGGGCATGGTGCTGCACAACTGTATCCAGTGGCTCAGGAGGCTAAGGCAGAAGAATTACAAGTTCAGGGGCAGCTTGGATGATTTAGCGACTTAGTAAGTCCCTGTTGCAAAATTAAAAACAAAAAGGGCTGGTGTTTAGGTCCTGGGTTCAATCTCCAGTACTTCCATAAGGCAGGCAGGCAGGAAGGAAGGAAAGAAGGAAAAAAAAGGAAGAGCTACATTGCTAATGTTGCCTGTATGTTCTAAACATGTGAAAAGAATACCACTGAAGTAAGCAATTTCTTCCAGCCCCTCCAAGTGTCTGAGCCCCACCGAATTCCTGTCTGTTCTGCTGTGCTCTGTACCTGTGGAACAAGTTCAGATATCTCAACCTGAGGACCTGCCCATCTGCACAGCCGGTCCCTGGCCCCACCCACCCGGCTGTCTGCTGCTGCCTCCTACCTGCAAAGTGATCATGTTCAGAGCTGATTGACCTGTTCTTCAGCACCTGGCTCAACCCCTGCCCTTGACCTAACCCTGCTCGCTAGCTGTCCCATGTGTCCCTGCTCTGAATTCCCTTGACTTAGAAGGACAGTTTCTGATCAACACCCAGGTCCAGGGAGCCAGGGATTAAGAACAGAAGGCCTTTTTCCATTTAAGAATCCAGAAGAGATTTAGACAGCAGCCAGCCTGGCTCTCTACCACTGAGGTTGCATTTTAAACTTCCTACTGACCTTTTAATTGTCCCTGCCTGGCACTAGCCACCTTGCAGCTGCTTTGTTGTCTATTCCATAAGCGTGCTCCGGCTGTCACACAGGGGCTGCACCTTGAGAGAGAGGAAGAGCTGGCTTACAAAGTGACACCATGATTAGAATCCCTCTGGAACATGGCTTACTCATTCAAAGTCAACCCTCTTCAAACATGAAAACCAAAGGTCTTCATGCCCTGTACTCACAGAGCTCCTCGCTGGCCACTGCATATCATGAGGGTTTCAATGTGCCGTTTCGGCGTATCTCTGCCAATTCCGAGCTCAACGGTCCTGTGTTAGGGAAATCTGTGGCCTGCGTTTGCCCTCCCTCCCATGCATACTCATCCTCCACAACTGTGAGGCCTTTCCCAAGTACGGGGTGCGGATCTCTGCCTCCCACCTGCCACATGCCTTGCAGAGCTCGTGGATCTGGACACCATCCTCTGTCCTCACCAATGAACTGGAATTCTTGCTCTGTGCCGTGTCCACTGCTAAAAGCGGGGATTGTTCTGTGTATCTTTTGTGGATGTGTTCAGTAACCTAGAGCAGAACTGGGTACCAGGCTGACCCTTGGTGACTTGTGTGGGTGATGGTCCTCTCTGGGGTTTGCGTTAGGAGACTTTATCCTTTGCTGCTCACTGCGGTACTCAGGAATTGTCAATTGTCTACTCGTGAGGAGTGCTCTCTGCTCCACACTTTTTCAGGCAGATCTGGTCCTGGACTTGTGTAGCTGGCTATCCAGGACTCCTAAGGGCTCCGCTGGTGCCTGGGCCTCTGAGAAGGACAAGCTGGCCAGGCCCTTTCCTCCTGACCCTCTCTCATCAAGCCTGTCTCCAGTTCCTTCTTTCAGCTCCTTCCCATCACTCGCTCCTGTAAAGGTTAAACCTTTTTTCCTCCTGTCCTTCTGCCCTCCCCATGACCCATTCTGCTCTTCCCTCCCCTTGTTAGGACTTCCAGACCCACTGCTTCATGCCAGTGCTATTTGGGTTGGATGTAAAGACATTTCTTTGTATAATTTCTCTTTTCTGTCTCCCTGGACTGTCTTGGATTATTTCTGTTCTGGCCATGCAGTTTCTCACCAAGATGTTTTGCCTGGGAATGAAACCTGTTTACTAGCCGAAGGATAACCATGAAAATCATATCCAGAGCAAAAAATTTTGTGGAGCTGAATTTACTCATCAGAATTTCTTGGAGGGGAACCCCTACAGTACACATTTTTGTTTCCTTTTCACTATTTGTAGAATTTCTAGGCCTAGTGTGGGGTTGTAATAAATACCTATTGAATAACTAATGATTGACAACAAGCTTAGCATGCCTGGATGTTTCTGTCTGACTACAATGTCTGGGATTTTTTTAAAGTAAAAATTGTGATTATTTTTCACTGCAATTATTCCTCATTTGTCACTTATTTTTCTTTTTCAGCTCAACTTATCATTTTGAAATGTTTAGGATCTGGATAAAAGTTGAAAAAATAGAACAATAATCCTTTCATACTCTTCACTTGGACTTAATAATAAATGTTTTTCCATATTTGTTTTATCTCTTTCTGTGTCTTTACATAATTCATAACTCTCTACACATAATTTTTTGCTGAGTAATTTGAAACTAAGTTGCAGATATTAAGACTTTTCATCCATAAATATGCCAGCACACAGCCCCTAAAAATGAGGGCATTGTCTCCACTAAAGAATTAATAATCATTTCAAAAAATAACCTAGTATTTCTTTACTTTTTCTCCATTTGGAGAAGTTTACCTTTTGATCAATGACTATGCTTCACTGGTCGAATTCCAAGTCTGTTCCCTACAAATCCATTAGGGTTTATGAGTCTGGGCAGGAGCTGTAGTTCACAGAAGTCAGCTGCAATCTCTGGTTCAAAGATCCAGGCCCCAAAGGTGGGTTGTTTCCAGAAAGACTATGTCCTTCCTGAAGCAAGACCAGGGACATGCTTTGGGGTTCTGAGAGCTGCCATGGGTCTCATAGAGAGTTAAAGTCTCTAACCCACACAGTAGGATGTATGATTCCCCCCCTCTCTTGTCTACTTGTATTGTTGAATAGAAGCACTATGCATGATTCAGCTAGCCCTTGGCAGTCTGATCCAGAGGTCTAGAGTGGGAATCTCAGAAAGTTACACCTTTAGAAAGCTCCCAGGACTGGAAACGGGCCCAGGCGAGGGAAACACAAAACTCCCTTGAGTTTATTGGCCTGCCTACCCAGCTCTTCTTGGTGCCTCTCCTGCGGGCATTTGAGAGATTCTGTGAGATGAGTACACTCCACTTATCTGTGGAAGGGCGTGATCATAAACTACTAGGACATCAGTGAGCACAGGACAAACCCAGGATTCTGCACAGAGGGAGATGCACACTGAGGCCAAGCAGCCTGGCTGTCTCTGTAGTAGGTGGGGGATTTACTGATTGCCTGGATGGAGTGACACCCTTCCTGGAACTCAGTGAGGTTATGCCTATGAAAGCATTTGGTGAACCATGCAACAGGAATCTAGCTGAGCCAGGTCTGTGTTCACCTGGAGTCCAGATCTTCCCCTGCGGAGGGGGGGACTTAGGGTAGGCTCAGCAGGAGCCACCAAAAGAGGTTCATCCTAAGCGAAGTTGGCAAACATGCCCGGGTTGAAGAGAAGGGTCTGCCTGAAGCTTGGAGAGTATGTCTCAGGGGCCAGGACACTCCACTCCCGCTCCAGGACAGGGTCAGGGAAGGGTTGTCATGCACAAATGTCCACCAGGGAAGCACAGGTCAGTCACCGTCTCGGTGGAGTGTGCTTAGGGCAAGGCCTACCGCTCCGACACTCCTGCCCCTGCCTACTCCCAGTTCAGCTTGGATCCCCAGTGAGAACTTGGAGGCACAAGTCACCTCAAAATATCAGTTGGGGCTCAGAACAGGATACCCCAAAGTGAGGCGCTTGCCACACTGAGGACTTTGAGCAAAAGCAAGGGCTCTGGAGCATGATCCTTGGATATCTCCTGTGTTTCGGTCTCTTTCTCTCTTCTTCCCTAAGGCAGCCAGAGAAAGTAGGATTCCTCTTCCCTCAAGGTACGTTGTAGAAATCAAAACCCTTCTCCCCTAAGGCTTTACTTGAAATCTAGAAATATTACTATCAACTTGCTTGTCTCTGTTTCTGAAGTCTCCTGTGTCCAGTAAAACTTCCATTAAGTAAATCTCTTCTGCCCTGCTCTTGTTAACCCAGCTTTTGCTGTAGGAATGCTGGCCATGACCCTTGGGATGGGTGAGGAAAGAGGTGGCACCTTCTGCCCCCACACTTCAACAAGGAGGATTCCTTTCCATCCTGAAATACAACTTTGCATATGGAAAATGCACATGCATAATTGCACATCCCATTGAACTGTTTCATAAATACAATGTGTCAGTGCACCCAGCACCCCGACCTAGAAGCAGAACATCCTTCATCCCCCAACATTCTGTGCTCTGTTTGGTTGCACCATGTTGTTCCCTCCAGGTATGTGCTGCCAGGGTGTCCACAGAAGCAGATCCATTTTGCCTGAGGTGTAGCCAGGTAGTCACTGGGGTTCACATCCTGTCCTCCGAGGCTCAGACCTATCAAGCCCTATGCCTTACTAGAAACCTGCAGTTGTAATAGCATTTACTCTATTGGACTGTTGTGAGGGTTTCATCAATAACGTGAAGACAGCCTGGGAACAGTGGCTGGCATATGTTCAGCCAATCACTAATGCTTCTGTGTTTGGAGTGATTGAATCCTTTCACTCAAATCACATTGATAAATTCTTTCTTAGTCACAGTGTGAGTCAGGAAATTTCTGGGACCATTGCGGAGGGAGGTCCACATATCTCCATTTATGGGGCTTTTGAGCTTACATCACTACCACAATTTAGTGTCCTATTAAAGCTAGCCCACAGTGGGTCCTGGGAGTGCAGTAGAATTTGGGAAGAGTTTCTAAAATATGTTCTTTTATATAAACTTCTGCATAAATGTGCTTTAGATCATGGATGGGGGCAGGGTTCTGATTATACAATTTCAAAGTTTAATATTTTGGTTCTATTTGAACAGTAACAATTTGGTTTATCTTTCTCTCCTGACTCAGTACTTTTCCCCATTAAAATATTTTAGAAAAGAGAGATCAGTCAGGTTGTGAAAACTCTGTGTTGTGTGAATCATTAAATCACTCAGGGCTGATGACATCACAGACAACAGTAACTGGTACAGTAACTGGCAGCTGAAATACTGAAGCCATATTTATGTATTGCTACAATCATATAGCTGTTTCTCCTGTACTATTCAGTTAGGAAAAAGCTGTCAGGACTCCTGGCATGAAAATATTATGTTAATAATCACAGTCACAGTGCTGTGCAGTACCAAGGACTGACAAAAGGCCACTCACAAAAAGCTTACTACTCACCCCTTGCTTATAAAAAACCATGAAAACAAGGTATGATCTGCACACAGCTGCAATCCTGGTGCTCCTGGAGACTGAGGCCAGAGGACAAAATGTTTAAGCCTAACTTGGGCAATTTACAGCTTTTGTGAAATTCTGTGTAGAAATAAAAAATAAGTAAGGGTGGGGATGCACCTCACTGCAAAGGTCCTGGTTTCAAACCCCAGTACTGTGAAAACAAACAAACACCTCCTGGAAGCCATAAACAGGAGGCTGAAGGTATGGGTGATTTGTGTCAGGAAAATAAGCAAAGGCCAAAGAACGGAAAGGGGACATTAAGTGTTGATGGCTGCCCAGGAAGCAAGGTGTTGACAGTCTAGAGGCCTGGATCATGTAGCTGTTTTAAAATTTCAGTTTCTTTTTTCTTTCTTTTTTTTATTTTAAGAGTAGGGAAAATTTATTTAGAGAAAGAAAGCTTCTGTCTAAGAGAGACAGAAGGGGGACCAGAAAGTGGGTTGCCTGCTTACCCCACTTCTCCAAGATGTTTTATACAGCAAAGCCATGTGAGGAGGTGGGTACAAAGTGGGACAAAATTATAAGACCCAATGGAAAATTACAAGGTGGGCATGAGGTGGGGCAAAACCATGACCAACCAATAAGATTACAAGTACAGACACCCAGGTAATATAGATTAAGTGGGGGTCAAATGGGGAAGCAAGTCATGTAGCAAGCATGCAAGGATTTTCAGTAAGGGTGGGGGTCAGTGATATTTCCTGGAAAGGCTGGGTTAAGACCTTGCCCCCCCCAGGCGATTGATACCTATTTAGAATATTAATCACTGCTCTTTATCCCCAGGGGAAGCACAAGGATAGTTTCTCTCCTTTTACACTTCTGGCCACAGTGAATGTATCTTTATTTTTTTTTTTGGTACTGGGGATTGAACTTGGGTCCTTGCACTTGCAAGGCAGGCCACTGAACCACTGAGCTAAATCCCCGGCCCCCTGAATGTATCTTTATTGTCCTCCATGTCAGCTCCTTGAGGGCAGCCCTGTCTAATGGCCTACAAGATATCTAATTAACTTACCTATCTGCAATATTTCCCCCTCTGAAGAAGTACCCCTAACTGCTGTGAGGGGGCAAAGGGTGAAAACAGCTCCAGCTACGTACAGCTGAAGAGGGTTGTAGTTGTGATCAGCAGTTAGAGTTACTCTAAAGAGGGTCTGTCCAAAGGACTTCGGTAGGTGCCTGGCAGTGTCATTTTGATAGCTGCATAGCGTTTAAATCTAGAGGATACAAAGCCAAAGAAACAGTTAAGAATGCATGGGCCAAATTATAAGGTCAGCAGGACTGCCATGAATATAGCCTACAAAGAGGATAAGGAGAAGGTCCAGGGGACTTCAGAATCCAACATAGAAATCATATAGCTTAGCATTTATGAGCTGTCTACAAGGTCTATCTTGTGGATCCCAGTAAAAGAAGTCTAGCACATTTGTCATTGGTTCCATTTGTATTACCACTTAGAGTTTGGCAACCTCAAAGATGTAGTATCCTGGGCTGGGGATTTAGCTCAGTGGTTCTGCCACTTGCCTCGCAAGCACAAGGACCTGAGTTTGATCCCTAAGAAAGGTTCCTTTGTGTCCTGGATCTTATAGACCTTGAGACAAAATATTGGGTATTCTCATAGCCCAGTTACCTTTCTAGTTTTGGTTTTCAAACATTCTGGAAGCTTTTCTTGAAATCCAGCAGCCGCAGAGGAGGGAAGTGCCTTGAACTAAATACTGTGGAGAACTGTGTTATTTTTCAGGGGCAGGGCAGTGGGAAGGGACAAGAAGAGTGCCTTTAAGTATGGCACAAGAACTAAATCTTAACCATCTCAGGTGTAGAAAGACATTTAAGGTCAGGGGCTTTTTTATGGTGGATCTGCAGTCCTTAGCAAAACACATCTCTAGAGACAAAGGCTATGATTGACTCCAATTGTATCACCAAGCAGAAAATTAAACCAATAATCAAAGAACCTGAATGGCTGCTTTTTGCCTCTTGAAAGGAATGAAAGTGTTCTAACTATATTGTTTAGGGCTTTTCTTTTTAATAAATTACTTTGAATATATAATGTCTAGTTTATGACTTATTTTTCCTACATGCTGTTGAGCAGCTCTCTGATCTTGTGGAAACATTCCCAAAGCCATGTCTTACATTTTAACATACAAAATGAAACAGTGTCCTGTAGGTGGGCACTTAAAAATGCTTATTTGAGCTTCTAGAATGTGGTCTGGAAACCAGGTTCCCAGGTTAAAATATGGCTGTCTTTTGGGGTTGTCTATAGGCTGATAGATAGGTCACACAATTTCACTATATCCTGCTACCTAAAGGCAACAAAAGCCTGTAATTTCTAGAAATCTCCTTAGTGGTTTTAGGATCTTGGGCTGTGGAGAGGAAAGAATTGGTTTAATTCTTTCTTCCCCCAGTCTTTGGGCTCCCTTAGATATAAAAAGGCTTAAGTATTTTACCTCAAGGCTGCAAAGTTGTGCCTTAGACCCAAAAACATTATAACCTCTGACTGTTAGAAAATTCAGCAGAACATTGTTGTCTGAGGGAGCATACAACACTATACCATCTACATAATGCAAGACTGATTTGGGAAAAACTATAGTATTTCCCTTTATCAAATCAGGATCTAGGGATGTCTTCATCTCTTTCTGATAAATAGTTGACAATTTAAAATAACTGAAGGGCTTAGTTCTCATATTTCTTAAATCTTTAAGAATACATGCCTGAAAATGTCTTCTATTTTAATCTCCTGATTGGCAGGCCAGTACGGGTCTTGTAAGAAACTGTTTTTGTTCCAGTAGAAGCCAGTTATTCCCCTGGCTGCCCGTCTTTTGAACTTCCAAAATTAAGATAATATTTGTCTCTAAGTGTAATACTACTTATCTCTCATTAAAAACCAATATTTGATTTAAGAGCAACATTACGTCTTTCTAATCTAGTCCATAGGTCTGACGAAGTCCTCTAAAGACCTCAATGTACATATCAGGGTCATCCAAACGACTTTATTAGGTCTCATTTAATCTGTTTTAGATCACTGAGAAAAAGACACAGGAACACAGTCCCATATTTGCCACTTACTTCCTGCAAGGGATGTTGTCTTTGAGGGGCCTGAACAATTGCTGTTATGTCCAACCTGAGCAAAGGTTGGATGTAACCTCATGAAGATTTTAATTTTGCTGGCCTAGATACTCCATCCTTAGCACCCGGTGATCAAGGTTTAAAGTTGTCTTGGAAACTTTGTTCTCAGCTTCTAAAGGGAGAGGACGAGCCTCAGGCTTAGAGATACAGCATGTCTTAAGGGTGAGGTATCTCTCATCACATTTACACTTGAACCCAAGCAAGAATTACTTCTTTTTTTTTTTTAATTGAGTTTATGGTACATTTTAGGTATACAGTACAGTTACATTCATTATTGGGATCTTGTACCTTTACATGACAGGTCTTGGTTCACATTTTTTCCCCTTGTCCTTGCCCTCCCTTCACCCCCTTCTCCCCTCCCCATTTACAAACACTTTATTTCCATTTTTTCATTTTCTCATATTTTTTCTTTTCCCTTACTACCTTTCCCCTATCCTTCCCACTTTCCCTACACCTTTAGCCCCTTTCTTCCTATTTCACATTAGCACCACGAAGAATCACTTCTTAATGTAAAGGAACTCTCAACATAAGATGATTTTGACTATTTTCTCTCCTTTACAGTATAATTCTAATTGTGAGATAGCATCATAGTACTTTCCTCTGTGCACTTGGCTTTAGGAGGTAGGCACACCAGGCTTGGTTGTAGAGAAATACTAAATTGCTCCTTAATATACACCAAAGGAGTGTGAGGTTCAGATATGGAGTTCCTAATTTAAAACAAGAGAAACAAATATGACATTCCATGCTGATTCTTGTTCCACCTTGGGCATCCCCCAAGGTTATTCCACTCCAGGGTATGTAGCTACCATCTGGAGAGAGACCCAGAAAATAAAACCAGACTGGACTATCTACCCTTTACCAGAGCATGACCTTGTCTTCCTCAGGAAACTCATATCCTTACTCCAGTAGATACTCTCAAAGCACACGTTACAATTGACTTCAGCTATGTTTAGAGAAGTATTGCTAGCAAACCAAGAAATTCAAACCACTGCTTTCTAGTTCCTTAAAAGAAAGAGTAGAAAATAGGGCACTTTTCCTGCAGAAGAGATCACCTTCAGAGATGCTAAGACAGAGATTCTGCCCTGGGGTAGAGAAAGCTCTGAGAAATTTCTGTTGTCTATCCAGACTTTTAGGCAACTTTTAGTAGCAGCAGACAAGGCTACTCCTTTAAGGTCCATTTTAAATTCACTAAGTATTTGAAACTCATAGGTCTTCCTAGCAGCCACAATCCACAATAGTAAAGGCACCTTTATCAGCTTCTTAAGCGCGCACATGAAAGAAGACAAAGGCTGACCAAAATAGTCCCATATTTAGTTAGCAAGTAAAAACAAATGCAAGTTACTGACTGCTATTTTTCCTAGTATAAGAAAAAACAGTTTTTGCAAGTTGTCTTAGTCTGACTTTCTGGAAGGAAGAGCAATCTGACTACAAGGTGTGCTCAAATGAACTCCCAACAAGTTGGAGAAAAGTTTAAGGGGAGTTTCTAACTCACTAGCAGAAAGAAAAAGTCCAAATAAAGCTCAAGCTGGTTAAACATCCAAAAAAAATCACCATATAGCATTTTATAAGACCACAGCCAATGTTCCAAAGTCCATAACCTATCGGAAAAGGTGTTTTTCTCCCCTACCCATATAAATGATGAAGACCATGCCTAGGAGTAGGGGAGAAGGTTCGGTAATTTTTATCCCATAAAAGATTTGTTTCTTATATTTGTCTAGAGATCTGTCTTACTAGTAGTAGAGAAAGTAGTCCAAACCTGTAGCTCAACTCTCAATGGAGGCTTAAGAAAGGGCTCTGACAGTATCATTTCAGATGACTCTGAGGCAGGTCTTTTTTTGAGGGGGGATCAGGGATCAAACTTGGGTCCTTGCACTTATGAGGCAGGAAGTGGCACCACTGAGCTAAATACCTGGCCTATCAGATCACTCTGAGACAGAGGATATCTGATGATCACTGACAGAGTCTCCCTTTTACCTCACAGAGGAGTCCAGATAGGACAAGATGTGGAAATTTTCTGCTGATTACCCAGAGGGACTGTTGGGAGCTGGTTTCTTCTGAGGGACCTTTGGGTATCTGCCAGAGAGTAGCCCTGGCCATGACCTCTCAGATGTTACCTCAGTTTTCGCTAGTTCCACGCAATCAGAGATCTGTCTTTGAAAGGAGCCCAATTGCCTATCTGGTCAACGTTCCACCCACCATTGGCATCAGTGGGCGTGGGGATTCACCAGAGGGCAACTGGAGAAACCTGTCCTCTGCTTTGGGAGTGGCAGCTGCCCTAAAGGCAATTACTAGCTGGCAGAGTAACCACCTTATGATTCTATAAGGGACAGATAAATGCCTAAACTGTCTTTATCTGAGAGGATTTCCTAAGATACCCATTTTACAGCATTTTGAAGCAACTAAGTCCAAATGCAACTCATAAAAAATAAGGATAAAATGTAATTTTAACAAAAGACAATGCATAAGAAATTTACAAACATTTAAAACACACAAGTTAAAATTAAGGCACTTTTGAAACAAAAGGTGAAACAAAGGCCAGAATTTATGAAACAAAAACCAGAATCTATGAAACAAATGAGAGCCTATGAAACAAGTTACAGCCTATGAAGCAAAAAGACCAAACTTAGAACCTACGAAAGAAAACTCTTACCTCCGACCAGTAATCTCTGTGGAAAACCTCTACAATGATACAGGGGGAAGAGATGTAACTTCCAAATCTGCTAGATATCCGAAGCAAGAGTTCATGTTCTCTAAAATCGAAGAATGAACTTTAGGAACAATGGAGGTTAAGAGTAGGAAAAATTTATTGAGGGAAATCAAGCTTCTGTCTAAGAGAGACAGAAGGGGGACTGAAAGTGGGCTGCCCCTGATTTCAGTTTTCTATGTTTTCTATAATCAGCAAAATGAAACTAGTAATCAGATTCTACTATACTACAAGCAAAACCACTTTTTAAGGAAATAACTTCAGTCTCACAGAGTAAGCTGCAACAATAATACAGAGATCACATCTTTGCCTAGACTCACCATTCTCAAATATTTTGACACATAATTTTGTCAGCCCGTGTCTGTGTATTTCTCTGCATCTCTCTCAAGACACTTGTATACATCACACCCTTCTCACTGTTCACACATTAGGGACAAGATCATCGTCCCATGGAGCCACAGTACAGTTAGCAGAATCAGGAAGTTTCACACTCTGCTATTCACTATACTGCAGAATAGGATAAAATACTTTTCTTGTCTGTTTCGTGCTGCCATAACAGAATGCCACAGATGGGGTAATTTATAAGGAACAGAAATTTATTTCTCACACTCCTGGAGGCTGAAACATCAGGATCCCATTCTTAAGTGGCTGGCATCTCCAATGCAGCACCCTAGGAGGTGAGGAGCCATGAACTCCCTGGTCTGGAGAGTAAAGGAGTGAGCTAGTCTGATTCCACAAGCTCAGGGGTGGCGCAGATCCCCTCAGAGGGCAGAGCCCTCTTGACCCACATACCTCTCTCAGGGCCTCGTCTCCCAACGCTGCTCCATTGTGGACTAAGTTTCAGCACTAGTCCTGGAGGAGACAAAGCTCTCAAATCACAGCAACCCATCCCATGTCCAGTTACCCAGTTCATAGTCCCCCATCCAGTCGTGTCCTGCTGATGCCATCATCATGCCCTCTGCAACAGGACCTGGTATAGCATTTAACTGTCCTGTCTCTTTAGGTCCATTAACCAGGTACAGTTCTTTATTCTTTGTCTTTCAGAATGGTGAAACTTCTGAAGGATATGCACAGGTTATTTTACACAATATTCCTGGACTTTGTTTTTTCCCATAGTCATTCATGACTGAATTCAGGTTTTATGCCCTTGAGCAAAATGCTAAAACTGTGCAGTGCTGTTCCTCCTGGGGTCTCTGGAGACACAGGCTGTGCATCTGACCCCCACAGTGATGTCAGGTCTGAAAGTCTGGCCACACGTTGTCATTTCTGCAGTAGTTACTAATTTCCCCCCATAACTAATAAATATTCTACTGAAACCCGTTGGAAGACCATGTAAGTACACTTCCCATCAACACCCCCGCCACTTTCATGTCATTGATGAGGCACCTTCTGATCAATCTCTACTGTGGCTTTCTGCAAAAAGCTGATTCGCCCTTCTCTCCATTTTTGTTTATTGGCATTCATAGAAAGAAGATCCCTTTTATTATTTACTCATTATCAGTGTGGATCATAGGTTCTTCTTTTATTCAATGTTTATTTGTTTTTTATTTATTTTCTTTCTTTTTTTTTGAGACAGGATTTCTCTATGTAGTTCAGGCTGGCCTCGAATCAGCTTTCTGAGTGCTGGGATTGCAGTGTTGAGTTTACCATGACAGACTTCAGTATTTATTTTGAGGCACGTATTGTGCCCAGGTGAGGGATGTTGCAGTTTGACTCCTGTGTCTGATGACGTAGACACTCACTGTCATTTTCTCTCTCTTTCCGCCCACTCTTACCATCCATTATAACAAGATGTTCTGGGCTTATATGGTACCTACTAGGCCTGAGCTGTGGAATCCTTTATTTTCCCCAAGGAAATGTTCTTGGAGTAGAGAACACAGAGTGATATCTGGAAACTAGGCTCTTAGTTCAAAGTCTACTTGGTGCTGCGGGAGTCTTGTTGGGCTTTTTTAACAGACCGAGCTAGGAAACAGTATGTGTATATACATATGTTTGTGTGTGCACAGATATGTGAACACATGTGTATGTGAGAGATGAGTTCATACTATTACTTCTAGTTCCACATCTAATCTATGAAAATTTGTCTTGCATTCCCTGTTCCATAGCATATCTCTCTTCCTCCATCTAGAAATACTACTTCCCCCAAACAATACATTTTTGATTTACTCAATCACACAAAACATAAAATAGTTTGTTATAACTGTGATACTACATTAAAAACATGAAGAGTTCAAAAATTCTTTTATTCTCTAAACTGGGAATATGTAGAATTCAAGACCTTTGGGCTGAGCCCAAACTCCAGTTTATTTATTATTTTAAATTTGTTATTTTGAGATAGATTCTCAGTTGATAAGTTGCCCAGGCTGAGCTTGTACTTGTGATCCTCTTGGCTCAGCCTCCCAGAGGCAGCCTCCCATATTACAGCCACTATGCTGGCTAGAAGTATTTTGTTTAAAAGCCCTTTTATGTTATTCATTTTCAACATATTTCGGTTCAGATATTTCTCTTTGGGTTCCATATTTTTCTCCTCCTTCATCTATGTTGCTTTAACTTTCTTTTTGATTATGCAGACCATCATCATGTTTGCGTTAAACCAAGAGAAATGGTGTGGTCAGAGAAGTTATTCCTCCTATCCCTTCTACCTTTCCCTTCCACCCTTGTTGATTTATTGCTTTCTGGCTTACCATTGTTTTGCTAAAACAAGAAGACATATTTGTGTTTTCTTATTTTCCTTCTCTCTCATATAAAAAGTGGCATATGATATATGCTGTATGACACTTCACTTTTTTCATAACATATCCAGGGAATCATTCCGTATCTGTGCACAGAAGTCTGCCTTATTCTTTTTTATAGTCTTGGCAACAGATTTGTTCATCAAGCTTTTGATTTTTTGCCAATTTGTTGTGATGATAAACAGTATCTTCGTAGTTTTAATTTGAAACCGAGTGAAGTCTACATCTCTTCATATGCTATGGATGCTTTTTAAATTTCTACTGTGAATTGTCTGTTTATGGTTTTGCCCATTTTATGTGATTTAAATTTTTTCCCTTAGTGTTTCAGTGCTTTTTGCGGGGGGGTACCGGGGATTGAACTCGGGTCCTTGTGCTTGCAAGGCAGGCCACTGAACCGCTGATCTAAATCCCTGGCCCTCAGTTCTTTATATATCAGGGATATTACTCCTTTATCCATGAGTATGACACTTTTTCCAATGTATCATTTGTGTGTTTCTTTACTGTGACAAAATGCACATAATAGTAACTTAACATTTCGGTCATTTTTAAGTGTACATTTCTGCACCATTAAGCACATTCACAGTGGCCATCACCACCAGCCACCTCCAGAATTTTGTCATCTTCCCACTATGACATTTTGCTGCCATTAAACACCAATTGCCCATCCCTTGCTCAGGATCCCAGAAACTGCATTTCTGTCCCTACGATTTTGCCTAATCTAGGAATGTCATATAAGTAAAATCAGTGTTTTTCTCTTTCTGTCTGTCTTACTTTGCTTTATATAAGTTCTTAAGTTTTATCCATCCAGTAATATCTGTCAAAACTTCCCTCATTTTCAGGGTGAATAATATTTCCTTGTGTGCCACATTTTGTTTATTCATCATCTGTTGTGGAAAATGCTACTGTGAAGATGGGTGTACAAATATTTGTTTGATATCCTGTCTTCAATTCTTTCAGATACACACCAGGCAGTGGACTTGCTGGATCACATGGTAGTTCTACTTTTAATTTTATGAAAAGCTGCTATAGTACCTTCCAGCCATTAAATATACAAAATGCTCCCCATCAGTCACGCTGCTGGTTTCCTCTGCTGTCTCTTGGTTGGAAGTCCTTTTCTCTGAGATTCCTCAGGAAAGGCCCATGTGTATGGTCTGAATTTTTGCACTCAGATCACATCTTTTTGCCTATAGCCTTCATGCCTGGAGGCTTGATAGAAAAGTCTTTGGCTGATACTTTCTTTCTTTGAGTTCCTTATGAATGTGACAACACTGTTGTCCTGCTTTTTATATTGCTCTTAAGAAATCTGATATCTGGATGTGGTGGTGAATGCCTGTAATCCCACCACTTGGGAGGCTGAGGCAGGAGGACTGCTGTGAGTTAGAGGCCAGCCTGGGCTATGTGGTGAGTTCAAGGCCAGCCTGAACTATGTAGAAAGACCCTGCTTAAAAAAAAGAGTCTGTTGTTGGCCTTTTTTTTCCCCCTCTCTGCCGTATTGGGAATGAACTCATGGCCTTCACACTGAGCTACATTCCCAGCCCTTTTAAATTTTTTTTTTAAATTTTGAGTCAGTGTCTCTTAAGTCACTAAGTAGCTCAGGCTGGGCTTGAAATTGCAGTCCTCCTGCTTCATCCTCCTACCACAGGCCTTTTTACTCATCTTATTTTTAGCTGTTTCCCCATCATTCTTCAAAGCCCTTTTACATATTTTGTTTGAATTTTCCTTCAGATGCCTCATAATTATTCTTTGTATCTGAGGTAGTTTTTGTCTTGATTTTCAATTTCTTTCTTGAATTTGATCAACACTCATCGCACTGCTTTCTAACTTTGGTCTAGTTTGTTCTTAGTTTTTTGGTACTAGAGATTGAACTCAGGACCTTGTGCTTGAGAGGTAGGTACCAGCCACCCACTGGCCCTGTTCTTAGTTTTTACACTCCTGTATACATTAATGTTTGTCCAAACTCCTGGCACTTTGTTCAGTTTGATATGTGGTATTACAATTTCCTGCTGCTTCATTTTTGGGGGAGGGTTATTAGTTGAAATGTTGTGATTCCTTTTCTCATTATCAGGAATTTGATTAGTTTCCTGTTTCCTTTTTGTAGTAGGCTTTTCACTTTAATAGACATGATGGTTTTCTCTTACTAGGGCCTATTTGGGGCAGAGTTTCTAAGAGTCTTCTGTGTGTGACATGATGTACAGTTTTTAATAGATAATGCTGGTGGCTGGGGGAGGACTGGATGTCTTCTGTTTAATTTTCCCCTCTGACATACTCCTTTCTCTTCATCACCAGCCTCTAAAGGACATTATCTTTAAAAAAAAATCAGACTTTTTCAAAGAAGCAAGGAGTTTTTAAGGCTGTTACCTCGTCTTGTTTGTTCCCCCCAAATTTCTTCCCTTGATCAATACTTTGGAACCTGTATTGCATATTTAGTGGTTGGTGTTAGACCATCTCTGTATAGGTCTGACAAGCCTGTGCTTCTCCTAAATCGTTGGTAGTCGTGGAGGAAGGTCTTTTGGAATCTGATGTCTTTTTTCCTTCTTAATTTGAAGCTGAGGCTACAGAGTCTCATGGCTTGAGCTTCTTTGACTAGGGATGCAGATAGATTCCCATTCTGGCAGCAGCCATAACTCTCTAGACTCTGAAGCCCCTGAAACACTTGTAACACCTCTTTCTTTCTCAGAAACACAGGAAACTTTGCAGTTACAAGGGCATTGCCAAGGTTACCTTGATGCTGTTACCAGAGAGCTATTTCTTGTATCTTTAGAGATGCTTAGTGTGCTGATTCCACTGTTCTTTCACAAAAGCAACCAACGAAAATGAAAAGGCTTAAAATGTATTTTGCCTCCCTTCTTCCTCTTTTTATGTTTCCTTAACATAACCACCACCTAGCTATTAAGAGCTCTGTTCATCCCAAAAGCGCGTGCCTTCGAAAATTACCTTCTCAGTTTCCACCTCAAAGTCCCCACACCTGCCTAAATAAATAAATGAAATTGCCACCCAGGGATCAGAGGTTTCTGTCGCAAGATGAACACGGGAACTGCAGGGACAGCCGCGTGGCGGGGACCAAGGAGGGATTGCTCAGCTTTGGCCCTCGCCCCACCCCCGTCCCCCCACCACTCCAGCGGGCAGCCACCTGCCACTCACTGGCCGGTCAGCGAACAAGGGGCGGGGCGCCGC
>NW_022900922.1:15991486-16043629 GCF_012274545.1 Fukomys damarensis | reverse complement strand
CCCGAGTCGTGGTCCCCCGAGCTCCAGAGAAGCCGGGTGCTGCTGTTCTGCGTCTGGGAGCTCGTGCTGCGCACTTGAGCCTAAGGGTTTTGTGGTATCTTCCGGCCCGTTGGCTGTGAGAGCAGCGTTATCTTTTTCAAAGTTCTGTAACCTTAGTGACTGTAACCTTTAGAACGCCACAGACCCACGGAAGTCTAAGTTATAGGATGTAGACCGCAGCTGGGTGGGAACAAGCAATCCTAACGGGGTCCGACTAGGGAAACAGACTTCAGCTGAGGGAAGCGCCGGGCTGGGCCGCGGGGAGGTTGGTTCCCTCACTCCCAGCCTCCCATTATTCATTCCTAGCTGCGAGTATAGACAGAAGTAGGTGGAGGTGGCTTATTTGGCTCTTGGTGAATTTCCTGGATTCTGTTTTATTTAGAGTGGCATAACGGAAACTCCGTTTGCTGAATGGCTTGATTTGCTGTGAGTCGTTTTAAAATTGTACATATGCGGATCCCCTGCTTATTCTGAGTTAAGAGCACGCAGCTGTGGAAGAGGTTCAGCGGGATGATCTTTAGGAGTTATCTCTCCTTACCACCAGAATACACTGGCAGGCTCTACCTTCCCTCCCCTGAGACCCGGCAAGGAAGAAAACCGCTCGGGGGGGGGGCCCAATGGCCCTCAGATGGTCAGAAGGCAGCCCCTGACCCTGAGGCTCTGTAGGTAAACCCTTTGCCAGGTCTTGTTAAGTCTTCAGATGCCTCTCCATTCTAATCTTTAGCTTAAAATAAAATTGAAGAACTTGTGGCCTAGTGATGATTATGTAGGAAAAGTGGGGGAAATGAACAATTTTACATCGACTGGTGATTTGGGGTTTTATTCTTTCTGTCAGCCAACGATAAAATTTAATCCTAGTGATTAGTCAGTGGAAAAAGAGGTGTGTAAATGCCAGAGCTTTTGAAATTGTGGAAGACACACTAGCCTAGTGGGGTGGACCCTGATGTGAAGAGGAGAGGCCCCAAATAGAATTTCTAATCTATAGGAAACTGTTTCCTCTAAATTGTTTCTGTGGGTTTAGACCCCAGAATCCTTTCCACGCATAGTTTCTCCTTATGACAAAAGAAAATGTGGTTGGTTTGTAAAATATGTACATAAAAAAGATAGTGGGTATGCATTTAGAGGCAGAATTTAAATTCTGCAGTTTGTGGACTTATTATTTATTCTCTGGCTCAATCAAGTCAGGGCTCCACTTCCATATTCTATTCTTTTCTCCATGTCCTGGTTTTTTCACACGGTACCAGGCTTCAGACTAGGCTTTGGGGATTGTCTGAGGAATCTTAGTAGGATTTCTGCTGCTTCAGCAGCCCGGCCTGGCCCTTCACTGTGTGCCCTGCCTGTTAAATAACTCATTGCAGAACTGTTATTCTCCATTTGGCCAAACCCAGAAAGTCGCCTCACCTCGGATTGCAGATTTAATAAACTAAGCAGGAACAAGTGCTGAAAACCCACCGTGGGCATTTGCAGTAACCTCTGGACTCAGTGCTGGGGCTCAGGATGTGTGTGTTAAAGCAATTTGTGCATAATGCTGAAAATTTATATTTCATTTACATTTGTACAGGTGTCCCCCTTATTTTCCTCTTTCTCTCTAAATGGATGATTTGCACTTCAAGGATGGCTTTCCTTTGAACATCTTAAATGCTGTAACATTTCAAACATGTTAAGTCTCCCTGGGGCCCTGGTCTGTTGGCAGTGGATGTTGCAGTGGGAAAAGAGGATGGGATTTCTGTTGAAGTGAAGCTGCCCTTGGGTGAAGTGTGGCTGTCTGGGATGGAAAGGAAGGGTTTTCCTGTGGGAGAGCAGTGGGTGCTGCTGGGAGAGTGGAGCCCACACCCTGCCTGTGCCCCTGCTTTGTTGGTGTGTATCGGAGAGGCTGGCGTCACCCTCATAGGAGTCCTAGGGTCCCAGGGTAGGGTTTTGGCAGGCTCTTGTAGGAGGAGGTGGGGGACTGTGATTCTTTGTAAGAGTCTTTGGGGTGTAAAATTGGAGAAGGAATTTGAGACTAAATGGCAGAGAGCTTCAGTTGCTATGCTGGCTAGTTGGCTGACCTAGGGAACCAGTAATGTTTTTGAGTGAGTGGTAGACTTCCAAGTGGGGGAGGTAGCTTTCCACTTTTCTTTGTATGCCTTTCACTAATTTACCACATTTCTCTGAGCCTCAGTTTTCTCATCTTTACAGTGCGATAAACATTCTTGTGCTATGGCTTTTTTTGGGGGGGGGTACTGTGGATTGAACCCGGGTCCTTGTACTTTTGAGGCAGGCAGAACCACTGAGCTAAATCCCCAGCCCACTATGGCTCTTTTTGAAGATTAAATGCTATTAGTAGGAACTTGCAAATAATATTACTGAATAACTGGTAACTTAAAAAGTGGAAAAAGAAAAACTGAAAATGGAGGAAGCAGGAACCCTTTGAATGTCACTCTGGTTTCTGGAAATTGGTCTAGTTTTTATTCCTTATTGCACCTCTGAGACTGATCTGATTGGTTCCTTTGGGGCATGAGCCGTGAACTTTGAAGGTCATTAGTAGCCTGCGTTTTGGAAAGTCTTGCCAGGTCTCCATCCAGCTGTGGCATAGCAATGGGATTCCAAGAAAGCAAGGGTGGGCACAGATAAACCTTAAGGAAAATAAAATTCTCTGTTTAGAAGTTGTGGCTGCTTCTGGGCTCTCAAACACAATGGGAAGAGATTGGGACTGATTAACAGTGCACAAATATGGGCTCAACCTGGTCCTTCAGCAGGAATAAGAATGTAACTGCTGTGGTACCTGTGTGTGTATGAGTGTGTGTGTGTGGGGGGTCAGCCTGCTGGGGCGAGGTAGGGGTCCTGTGAGCTGTTGGTTTCAGTTTCTGCTTAGCTCCTGGTGGGGTGGGCACCTCTCTGGACTTGAGGAAGAGAGGGGCACTGTTACTGGAGTGGCTGGCGCTGAGGTGGGAAAGGCACAACTGTTTATTTCTCATTGCTGCTGCTCATGGTTCTCAGGTCTTTGGGCAGAGGGAATCACTTAGGAAATTTTAGGGTCTGAGTAGGTGAAGCTGCTGCCCTGCCTGACTGTCATCCAGAGGCAAGGAGATGGGGTGCTGAGATTGTCTGGGCAGAGGTGGGCAGCTCTGCCTCCCCCAAAGAAAGCAAGGTGTCCTGGAGAGAACCACAGAAGTCTGGTGGGCCCAGCAGAATCTCACATGAGGAAAGCTGCATCCTTAGTCAGGTCCCTCCCTGTGGCTTCTGGTCCTTCCCTCTCATAAAGCCTGTTCTTGAAGCTCATTTTGCAGTGCTGAGATGTGTGAGCCGAGGAGAGGAGACCCTGACACAGTCAAGCCACACATATTTGGCATTGAGTTCCTTCCTTGTGGATTGTCGAATATGCCACTATCTTGAGGGCTGCAGGCTCCAACTCTCCTATCTTTCCTTGGCACTCCTTTCTTGGGATCAGCACTAGAGGGTGACTCCTGCCACTTTGAGGCCTCTTCACCTGCCTCCGTGTAGTGTGCTGGAGTGACTGTTACACAGGTTGGTATGCCTGTAGATGTGCCCTGGCATCTGGGAGTCAGACCTGTCACCTCAGAGATCCTTTCCCTTCAGCAGTAGTTGATTCTTACTGCTGAGGTCTTTTTTCCATTATGGTGGTCTTATCTTCCTTCCTGGTTAGGTTCTTGGTGCAGAACCACCTTCCCTGAGTGGGCTCTGACCTGGCAGAGAGTTCTCCTGTCTGTTCATTTACCCTGAGTGCTTTGATGTGAGCTCACTCCTGACCTCTGACTGGAACTTGACTTTGTTTTTTGAAGGTGTAGACTCCCTGACCCTTGGCCCTATGCCTGATCTTCAAGATTAACTCCAGGTGTGGAGGTGCCAGGACTTTGTAGTGTAGTTTAGAACACACACACACACACACACACACACACACACACACACACACACACACATTTTGTAAACCAAATCCCAGAAAATCAGTCTTGATTCCCTTCATCAGTTGAGTGGTTCTGCTTCTGCCCAGCTCTTTCCTGTGGCACAGAATGAGACACTGGCATTTTGCACTCAGTCATGTCCCATAGTGTGTGTGTGTGTGTGTGTGTGTGTGTGTGTGGCATGTGTGTCACTTTACACAGATTGGGTTTCTCAGCATGAGGGAATGTAGATGGCTATGATTCATCAGGGCTGGATCTGGAAAAAATAAACCCTGTGACATGGAGTCTCACTCATGGGTGTCCATTTAAAAGGCTTTCCTAGGCCAGCAGAGTTCCAGGAGCTCCTGTGTCTTACTGAGCCTTGCCATCAGAAAGAAGCAGCTGAGGCTGCTTGGCTGGCCACCAGGTGGTGACCAGTCAATCACTCATGGCCCAGCCTGTCCTCATGGGGCTGTCTGCTTGGTGCTCTGTCCCTTCTGCTCCTTTGCAGGAGCACCCCAGGAAGTGGCATCTCTCTGGGCCATTTCTGCTGGGTGCTTAGTTCTGTCTAGACCTGAAGTTTCCGGAAGGGAGGGTAACTGGGAGGGCTGGGGCAGAGTCACTGGGCTTCTGTGTGGGTTTGGCAGGGCCCAGGGTAATTGGGGCAGTGGTTGTCCTACGTCACGGTTTCAGCCCCACACAACGCATGCTTGGGCTGGATAGTTTGTCATAGGGCTGCCCTCAGCATTGTAGGAAGTTCAGCAGCCTTCCTGACCTCTACGCACTGGGTGTCCCCCTTCCTCCTAGGTTGTAGCCAGATGTTGCCAAGTCTGAGTCTTATGGCTCACCTTGCTTCAGAGGCAGCTGCTGGTCTTTGCTATGTCCAGCCTCTGGGATCTCTGTGTGCTCCTTGGCTTCTTTTGTTAAGTAAAAGGCCACCCCTACCCTTTAGTTTGCCAGTGGGTGGTCTCCACCCACAATGTCCTGGGCCTTCTGTTCCTGTTCTTTGGTTTTCTGGATGGTGAGTGTGCATCCTGGGTAAGTGTTTTGTCTGGTACTAAGGCCTTCCCTCCCCCAGACCTGTGGCTGCTGGTGGTGCCTGTGGCTTAGTTTGTGAGCCACTTCATAGAATGTGCTTGTGGGACCATCTTGTTTCCTAATTTCTGTGCTAACTTACGTGAAATGCCAGGTTGGATTGGGTAGGGGTCCACTGTTAGGCACAGTATGAAAAGACATCACAGATAGGAGTGTGGCACACCTGTAACCCCAGCTACATGGGGGAATGAGGCAGGAGAATTGCAAATTGTGGCACATAGTGGGATACCAGCCTGGGCAACTTAGCAAGGCCATGTCTCAGAATAAAATGTAAAGGGATAGGACTGTAGCTTAATGGTAGAACACTTGCCTAACGTGTGAGGCTCGGATTCAATTGCTAGTAAACTCCCTCCCTGCAAACAAAACAAATAGGAGGAGGAGGAGGAAGGAAGGAAGAAAGAAAGAAGGACATTGCATGTTTGTAAAGTATCTTCCGCACACGTCAGCATTGACAAGATGTCCTTGGTCTTGAGCACCTGTTGCAGAGCAGGATCTACACTGACATGTGATGTCTGGGTGTTGGTGGGGATAGTGCTTGCGTGCGTGCGTGTAGGGTTGGTGCATGCTTGCAGAAAGCTAGAGACCAGAACCTGCCCAGTGTCCCTGGGCGTTAGAGAAGCCATTCTTGGAAATATGGGTCATGTTGAGTCTCTGTGATGTAGTTTTTATGGAAGATAGAATGAAGATGCTACTTTATTGCCTCCAGTCACTCAAGGCTGTGGATTCTGGGAAATCATAGTCTCAAGCTCCCCAGGTAAGAGCATCCAGCTGCCATTCTCACAGGCCATCAACGTCATTAAGTGGTTGTAAGTTGCTTTGTGAGCAGTTACTGTCCCTGGCTCTTCTAGATGAGACAGCTGGGGCAGGTGGCTGCCCCCTGGGCAGCTCTAAGTAGTGCATTTTGCTTTCTTGAAGGGCACCGCTTTGGGAAATGGACATGCTTTGGATGAAGGGTCTTGTTTCCCAGCTAAATCACCTGCAGGAGCTTGAGGAACTGGTGCAAATTAAAGGCCAGTGTTTTGAGCTGCCCATAAATTCAGCAGTCTGTGATTAGGTTTTGGGTAAGTGAAGATGTCTCTTGTTAGAGATTTATATGGCTGCCCTGGATGAGCTAGTTGGCCTGTCTGGAATGCTTTGAAGTCCCACTGTCCTTGTCCTTCCTTTCTCAAGGTTTTCCCTGTGACCCAAATGTGGAGATTGCTCTGTGATCTTCAAACCCCTACCCCCTTGCTCGCCCTGTCTGTTCCCTGTGCCATCCAGCTCACCAACTGTTTTGTCCTTCTGGCTCATTTTTGGTCATCATAATTTCCGCATCTGTAATACTCCTTTTTCATCTGCTCCAAGATGCCATTGTTAGTAAAATGCTCTTTTACCTTACATCCTGCTGTGAAAGAAAAACACTGTCCCTGGAACCAAGTCACAGTGGTTTTTTATCAGCTAACATTTTTACTTTCTACTTATTGAAAGAGCTCTTTCAGACTTAATTAGACATTGATTTTTCCATGTATCACTTTTACACAGAGATACAAAGGAAACATAAGTGAAATATATTGGGTTAGATGTTCCTAAAACTTTCTCAGAAAGCAGCTATTCTGCGTCACTTTTTGCCTGCTTTTCTCAGAGTTGTCCACAGGGCCACCAAAAGAGGTGGTGATATAGCATTTCCAAAGAAAAATCCATAAAACATTAAGAGCTGTTGGTTCTGGACTTGTAAGAGAGATTGGCAATTAATGTAGTTAGCCAGCCCTTGACTGGTGAGAGCATTTTGCTGAACTCTCCAGATCACCATCCATTCCTGTCTCACACTGACTTGGTTTCTAGGGGTCATGTTTCTGGATTTTCTTCTAAGCCATTTATGTTTGAGCTGGCAGTGAAGCAGTGTGGCCTTTGCTTGGCCCATAGCATCTTCAGACACCGCTGATGGAGATGCATCCCAGGGGGAAAGGGCATCTCAGAGTCAGCTTCTATTTTGCTCACCCTTGCAGAACACCCTGCCTCTCTAAAAGAAAGCTGGCAGCTCCTGTTGGGAAGTGTACATCTGCCTCTATAACTCCCATCCTGGAATCCCTGTAAACAGAAGTTTTTCCTTTTCATTTCTGAGCTTCCCTGATGAGCCTGCGGCAGATCAGAGCAGTTTTGGGTGTTTCTTGTGTACGGGTTACCATACTGAGTTCTGTGTCTGCATAGGAGCTTAAAATCAATGAACAAGCCAACAGGTTTTTTTTTTTCCCCCTCATTGAGTTTATTGGTACATTTTAGGTATACAGTACAGATATCTTCATCATTGGGATCTTGTACCTTTACATGACAGGTCTTGGTTCTCATTGTTTCCCCTTGTCCCTGCCCTCCCTTCACCCCCTCCTCCCCTCCCCATTTACAAATATTTTATTTCCATTTTTCATTTTCTCCTATTTTTTTCTTTCCCTTATTACCTTTCCCCTACCCTTCCCAACCTTTAGACTTTAGCCCTTTTCTTCCTATTTCACATTGTCAATAATCTCATTAGACAAATATTTTTTCCATTTTTCATTTTCTCCTATTTTTTTCTTTCCCTTATTACCTTTCCCCTACCCTTCCCAACCTTTAGACTTTAGCCCTTTTCTTCCTATTTCACATTGTCAATAATCTCATTAGTGTCTTATGTACTATTATAGTTTGTTCACACCAGAGAAACTATTCGGTATTTATATATGTGTGACTTATTTATTTCACTTAGGGGTATATTCTAAATATGTATCCATTTAAGCCAACAGGTTTTGAGAGAGACTTTTTTTTTAAAAAGTGAAAGTAAGCTGAATAAGGATGGAGAGTAGGTGAAGTTAGGTATTACTGTTTTATTCCTGGTGAAAGTCACTTGGAGTTGTAGTTTGTAGACATCTTTATCTTTTGGAAATATAAACTCAAATGTTTATGGATATAATGGCATCCAATGAGGAGAGATTATAGGAGAACAAGACTGACCGAATGTCTTGTGGAGGTTGACTGGTGTGTTCATGGGGTTCATCATTCTATTTCATTTTTGTGTACTTTTGAAAATTTATTTGAACATTTATATGAAGATAAATTTAAATGAATGTGCAACTTCAATTAGTGGATTTTCTGAAAGTAGTACTTTTTAAAAAATAACACTTTCAGGCTTTGTGACCTGTCAGCCTCTCGCCTCTTCCTTAGTTCAGGAGTGGTCAGTGAAGCTCTCACCTTCTTCATGGCTGGGGTGGTCCCGGAGGGTCCTTCAGAGGGTGCTTCAGAGGGTCAGTGGAGTAACACTCTTTCATTACTTACCATTTTTTTCTGTAAGAGTAGTCTGGCTGCTCAGAAAATTGCCCATCCAGTATGTGTCCAAGTGGCTGTGTGACACCTCAGGAGTTTATAGTTACCACAGAAAGTCTGAGGACCTTGATTGTGCACTGCCCGCCTGCCAGGCCATTTGCACTTCTGTGTCTGTGCCAGGGTTTCCCTTTTCAGGCAGTTCTGCTTGCTTTTCCTGAGTTTTCATGGAGAGCTGTGGATGATTTGGAAGCAAAGGTGGGAGATATTTAATAAATATGTATTATTTATTTTTATTCCCCAGCAGGATGTTATTGTGGAAGCCACATATTTTACATTGTATTTGTAAATGAGAGTTTTTGGCAGATACACAATATGGCATATTTTCAAGGTTGTCATTAGTTACCTGGTGTGTTAGCCTTCCATTGCTGTGACGTATTACCTGAGAAGAACAACTTAAATGAAGAAAGATTTATTTTGGCTCATGGTTTCAGAGGTTTTGGTTTATGCCTGCTGGTTCCATTACTTTGAGCCTGACGACAAGCAGAGCATTTTGGCAGCAGCAGTACATGGAGGGGGAGGATGCTCACCTAATGGCAGAAAGGAAGTAACGTATAGGAGGGGCAGGGTCCAGCACATACCTCCAGTGAGTGACCTACTTTCCCCAACTAGGCCCCACCTTAAAGTTTCCATCACCTTCCAGTGATGCCATCAAATTATGAATCCATCAGTGAGTGGATTAATCCACCGAGCCCTCATGATCCAACCACCTTCCTAAAGGTCCTACCTCTGACCACTGCTGCACTGGGGACCAGTCCTTCAATATATTGAGCCTTTGGGGATATTCCTGATCAAGACCATAACAAGCTAATAAAACTTTCAGAGCCATTGCTTATTTGTCTTAACATCTCAGCATGCTTGGAAGAATGCTGCCTGGATTTTCTTCCTGTACATACACATGCGTTTCTGACAGACCTCTAGGTCTGCAAGGGCAAATCTGTTTTAGTATTCTTCTAGCTGCCTAGAATATGGCTTTGGGGAAGATGACTGATGGCCATGTTGCTCATAGAGCATGTCCCTAAAACACCCAGATACAAATAGCAGTTTTTCTTCCTGTGGATGCAGAGCTGCAGCTTTAGGCCTGGAAGGTGTTGATTCTAGGGCTGACGATCATCTGCTTAACTTTCATTGAAACCACTAAAGTGGAGGAGCAAGAAGCTGGGGACCAGGAGCAGAATGCTTTGGATTCTTGGGTTGTCTGAACTACAAGGCAAGGCTGGGCATCATGAAAGGGGTATAACTGTGACAACCTAGGCCTCCCAGACAGGCTCTTGGAGGCCTTTGGGGCTGTGGTGGAAAGTTTCTGGCAGAGGGCTCTCCATTTGCACTTGGGTAACCCAGAAGGCAACACATAGTATGTATGCTTTAAGAAATAACCATACACCAGTTTACACCAAGAAACAACCACACATCAGAGGGCATCGAGAAGTAACCTGCGCCATTGTACCTTGTGAAATAATCACACACCAATGTGCTTCAAGAAATAACCATGGACCTAGTGTACACCAAGAAATAACCGCACACCAGTGTTCATCAAGAAATAACGTGAGCATTTTTGGAGGGACCATGAAAGGGGATGTGAATGGGCTTGCCTGGTCTGGGATGAATCTTATATGGCATCTGTCAGCATTGTAGCAGTGTTGTATTTTAGAATTTCTCTCCCTGATTAGTGCTGGAGAGTATAGGGTATTGTTTTGCTTGTGCTGGCCCCAAAGGGTGTTCCCGGTAATTGAGTAAATCTGCCTTTTAATCCCAATGTTGTGTTGGAAAGCACTATGCATCATTACCAAGTACACCAAGGTGTTTACAACCTGAGGGCTCAACTCATTGTGTCATTCTTTGTTTTCAGGCACTGCAGACAGGAGGCAGCCTTCATGGAGAGGGTATGTTCAGGGACCTAGCTGCCCGTAGAGACCCATTTGTCAGGACCCAGGGAACAGATCTGACATTGAGCCCTCAGAGCAATGTGGCAAGGTTCTCAGGCAGAGGGTGCTCTGCCACCAGGCCACACCTGGGGACTGGTGCTGATGGAAGCGCCACGTGCTTGTTGCCAAGGCAATCTCATCAGACCACCCTGGGGATTTGCAAATAGTTTTGCCTGTTTCTGCCTTCTGGTCTGACACCAGAACCCCAGGACACTTGGTCATGGGAGCTCTGCATGGCACAGCTGGCTCAGGAGCATCTCAGGCTGCTGTGACAGGTAAAAAGCCTGTTGGTTTCGGGCAAGTCACTTAGCCCTTCTGTGCCTTTTCTTCACTTGGCTCTCTGGGGTTGATTAGTGAGGAATAAATTAGTAAGTGTAAAATGCTCAGAATGGTGCCTTACCCTCATGCTCACATAGTGAGTACTCAGTGTTAATCACTGTTGTTAGTGCTAACTGACTTGTTAAAAAGTGTCAGGGTGCTGAGCACCCTGCAAGCCTCCCTAGTCTCTACACCACTGGATAGACAGACATTTGTCCCACAAAAGCAGGTTGTTCTGAAAGGAGCTGAGGGTGAGGAGCACCTACAGATTAGGGAGTGGAGCACAGAGTGGGCACAGTGGGAAAGTGTCCCCTGATTTGAAGCTGGGGGCCTGATTCTCACCACTCCATGCTGCATCACTACAGGGTCATTTCCCAATTGCACCCCTCCATCTCTTGTAACTTGTCTTTGAAGAGTTATACCAGGATCTGTTTTTTAACTAGATGGCTATATGATTAATTTTTAAAACTCTTAATTGGGAATTTGGTTTTCTTCACCATCTTGAGCTGTTATTATGTGAATATAGCATGTTATTTGAAAACTTTTCCACAAGATTTTAATATTGGTAAACATTCTTTTAATTTCATTAGTTCAGTTTCTGGCTTTTGACACTGTAGGTGAGTGACAAACAAGACAAATTAATAATTGTGACACTACAGCAAAGTCCCCTGGTGAGGACTTGAGGACTAGTTCTGTCAATTAGCTAAATGTTTATGTGGTTTCTCTGATACCTCTAATTAAGACAACTTAAAACTGGATTGCACATAAGTAAATATGCCCTGTGATGACGATTTCAGGGAAGAGTAATCTGAAAGACCCGAGCATGTGGTGATGGTGACTGTTGTAGGACATCACAGCGCCATTTCCTAGACCTGCTGTCATTCCTGAGTGGCTGAGGAGCTCAGCCTCCACTCCTCTTTATGAAGCAGGGCTTGGTGGATGCAGTGAGGTGCTGGGGGTGCTGGCCAGGAGGAGCTCTGTGAGGCTCCTTTTAGTTTCTGGCATGGTGTCTCTGAGTCAGGAGCAGACATACAAGTGTGAGCTCCCGGGCTAGGGATATGAATCAAGGCTCACAAGCCCCTGGGAGGCACCATTCTTTTCTCTTGTGTGTCTCTTCTTTTGATGGCCTGGAGTTGCCTTGGATCTTGGGGAGTCTGGTTCCTTGTTGAAGGAGTTTGGAGCTGAATGAAGACAAAATTGTGTGTGGGCCCTGCTGTAAGGTATTGTGATGGTCAGAGTGCAGTAAACGTTCCCAGGACACTGTGGACAGCTGGAGTGAGCTGATGGACAGTTGTCATGTGAGTGTGTAGCTCCACAGGTGCCAGGCTCATTGTCTCCTCTCACACCGTTGAGCTGGCCCACTGTGAGGTCCCCTGTGTGCCATCTCCACCTCCAGGTGGCTCTCGTCCCTCCCCCAAGTGCTGAGCTGCAAGAGTCTGATTCAGGCACTTTCCACATTTTCTGACATTTGTTTATTCCAGAAAGGGAGTGTGGCAGCTGTTGGCTGTCAGGAGAGAGGCCTTGTCTCTGAGCTCTGCACACACAGGAATAGCGCAGGAGTCTGGAGACCTGACCCCAGCTAGTAGGAGTCATGCAGGAGTGTGTGCACCGAGGTGCTAGGTGGCAACTGGGTGATGGTGCAGGGGGATGAGCTAAGGTGACCTTTGAAGGTTGCCTGCAGCCCCCTGATGCTTGTGGTATGTTAAAATGTCTCAAGATTTAGATTCCCCACTTTAAGACATTGGTTTCTGCTTTAGAAAGTGATCCTTGCCATTAAACATAGCTCAGTGAATGTAGGAGGAGGTAGTTAGCATTCAGGTTTTAGTTTTCAAGGTAGTAACAGTGGTTGCCCTACTGTTTTATTTGGTGTATCTGGATTGATTGATATACACAGCTATAACTGTGTATACTAAAATGAAAAATTCCCATGGGCTTCTCTTAGCCCTTAAGGTGCTGGTGGGGGCTTTCTGACCTATGACTGTCACAGAAGCTGGAGGAGAGGTGCACCTCTGTCGCTCAGATGTTGGGGGTGTAATGCTTTTTGAATACTGAATCATTTTGCTTTTTAATTCTGGGATCTGACTGCTTCATCTCTGAGGCTGTCCTCCTTGCTGTCCATCAAGATAGGGAGCTGCCATTATGTCTAGCTGCACATCAGTAACATCTGGGCAAATTTTAAAGTACAGAATCCCAGAACACACACCGACTGGGGCATGCATATGTCTTTAGAAAATGCTCTCCATTTGTTGGGGATTTTTCTGCTGTTGGGTGTGGCATGGTTGGCAGTGGCCTTGTTGAGAATTCATATTGTGAGGCAACTAGTCAGGATTGTGGAGCCCTTGCATGTAGTGTGGCCTTTCTGTGGTGTTGAACTTGAGACTGGTCTTCTTAGGTGTTGGCTTTTTATTTTTATTATTATTATTTAAAAAAATTTTTATAGTCGGAATGATAGGCATATCATGAGATTCCTGTTGGGTTACTGATGATGCCTTTAGCTATAAGTAGTCATTTTAGAAGTTCCGGCCCCCAGAAGCCTGCTGTTTAGAACTGTGTTGTCCTTTTACCCACAGGTGTGTATCACACACTTAGACAACTGGCAGAGATTCATGTGATCATTTGCTTTGCAACACCTGATATTGTGTCCCAGTGTCTTTGTTACGTGATCAGACATACAAATAAGTAGGACTCTGGGCTGCTACAGACTAAGTTAGGAAGATACCACTGAGGATTTGGGCACTGTGAATCTGGGGTCTTGCTCAATTTTATAGACTTTGGAACTCAATTTTAGTTCTCCTAGTTATCAGTCAGGGGTTGGATTTTGCATGAGTCAGAAATGTGTAATATTGGTGACTGATAACAGTTGTTATTGGGATGAGAACTGTGTCTGAGAATGCCCTCTCTTTGCTGTTGGGTGAGCAGCTACATTTTCTCTGCTTGTTTTCATTTGTCTGCAAGCTTGGTGGGCCAGTTTCCCCAGCCTGGGGTCTTTTTCTATATAGGATCAATACTTCTTCCCTAGAATAGGCATGGAGACTCATTTTTCATAGTTCTAATATGCAGTATATCATGTCACTCTCTTGGCCCCCAACCCATCTGCTCCTGCTAGAATGCAGACTCAGGACTGCAGTGTGTGGCTCCCTGCCAGTTGGGGGTTGGTGAGGGACCAGTGGAATGGATGTGTGTGGGCTTGATCCTTTTTCTTGGCTTCTTGGTACCCAGGTAGTTTCCTAGCAGGGCGGACCAGCCTCAGGTCACCTGTGGAGATGACAGCACCAGCTAAACAACATCCTGCCCAGGAGAGACCCTACCTTTGTGGCTGTGGAGGCCCAGTAAGTCTTGTTTCCTCCTTTTTGCCCTCAGTTCCTGAGCAGGCTGCCTCCTGTGCTTGCCACTTCCCTGGTACCGACAGGAGTTACTGGTTGCCAGAATTACTTGGGTGACTATTTATATTAAAGCCCCTCTGCTGGGTTCTCGTTGGGTCTTGACTGATTTGTGTATCTTGTCTAACACTGTAGGAATCAGTCAGTAGAATCATGTCTTGGGAGACAGATTACACTTAATTAGATCTCAGTTCCCCTGATACTCATTGGGGGTTTGCTCAGGTCCTTCTGACCACATTGTAGTGGAGTTTCTGTGTGACAGGTTTTCCTCATTAGCCCCATCTGAGGCTATCAGCAAGACTGAGCACTTTCCTGGGAAGGTCACTGCACATGATGAATGCCATTTGTTTTATAGGCTCTGTTGGCTCTGTTTTCAGATGATGGCATTTCTAACCTTGTTTTCCAAGTTGATGTCCATTATGTGATTTTGGAATTGCCCCAGCTGTAATGGTAATGTGTTTCAGCTGTACACGTTTCTGAGCAGGCTTGTGGCAGTTTGTTAGAAAAAGCATATATACTATGTGTAAACACAGATTCATGAAGAGTTTAAAGATGGTCCATATAGTTTGGGGGGATAGATAGATGGGAAGGACAGGATGAAGAGAAACAGAGTAACTAGAGAAAGAAAGTAGCCAAAGCTGGTCCTGCTCAGGTCTTTCCCATCTGTGTTCAGCATAGTCTGGTTTGGTAGGAAATTGTTACCCTGCATGTGATTAGGAATGGTAACTCCAAGACCATTTAGATTTCAGCACATGAACTCATACTGGCCAGCGAAGCTACTTCCAAACACAGAACTGTATCCTGGTATCCCAAGTTAGAAAGGAATCATGCTCGTTTGCCTGGTTCTCATTTTCTAATAAAATGGAATGTTTCCTTGTGAAGACATTTTTTTTTTAGTCTTCAGGTTTGATGGGAATCTAGCAGATGCTAACTCAAAGGTCATGGAGTATAATAATAGTATTCATGGGTGGATGACAAAAACCAAATGAGGATAGCACACCTGGCCGTCTGTCTAATTTAGTGCCTGGAGGGGCCCAGGATTTAGCTCAGTGGTTCACAAACGCAAGGACCTGAGTTTGATCCCCGGTTTAAAAAAAAAAAATTAGTGCCTGGAGCTTGCCTTGTCTAGAGCCAACTTTCTGCATCCCTTGGTTCTTTGCTGCTGCAACTCCTGGGTGCAGTGCAGAGAGGTACTAAGATAGCAGGCGTGATGAATGGTGTGTCTCTGCCCCTGACCATCTTTTGCCTGTGAACTTGGACATATTGTTTCAAGTCTCTGGGCTTTAGCTTCCTCACTTATTAATCGGGGTAATAGCACTTCATTGTGTTGTATTTAAATACATGTGTTTGCTGGCATACCTGGACAGCTGACATTACAAAAAGTATTCATGGCAAAAGTAAAACTATTACAAGTGAAATAAATGAGTAGGGGCAGGTTGTTTGGGGTGGAAGAGCAAAGCAGCTGGAGGCTCTTCTAGGAACTTTGCATGTTTGTTAGTTCATTTTGGTATGAGGGATCAAACTCAGGACCTTGAGCTTGCCAGGCAGGTGGGGCGCCACTGAGCTTTGTCCCTGGCCAACTTTGCTTGTTCTTTTGTCTAATGTTTTCAACAGGTCTGCCTGGAGACAGATTCCAATTCATGGTTTTCCTTCCCTGTATTTGGTGTGCCTAGTGCTGTGGGAGAATTAGGTGATGCCATGCAGGGAAAAGCTGGCACAGGCTGCACTGCGCTGAGTTCATAGCCACCCAGTTGCCACCACCACCCATGCCGCTGATCAGAATGTGCTGGCTTCCCCTGTTGCCACCTGTCTGCTTGTACAGGCTGAGCTACAGTGACAGTGATCCATGCAAGTCCATTACCTGAGCCTGGCTGTTCTTCACTTCTTTAGTAGCAGAGAGTTGGCACAGTGTGGGGGCAGGTGTTGACTCACTGAGGGTCTGTGAGTGTCCTGTGACTTAGGTGGACTCTTGGGACCTATCCAGTGGGGAATAAAAATAGTAACCCTTGCGCTGGCCAGCATCACAAATTTTTTCAAGCACTTCATGTGTATGAACTCATTTTTTTTTCCAGTCAAAAGCTCTTCATTCTATATTGATGTCTTTGTTTCTATTTTTTTTGTACTGGGGATTGAACTTGGGTCCTTGTGCTTGCAAGGCAGGCCACCAAACCACTGAGCTAAATCCCCGGCCCCTGTTTCTACTTTTTAACTAATATTACAGTAAATATCTGTGTAGCTTGCTTTTCTGTTTTGTCTGAAGAAGTGTTTTAACCACTCCCATTTTACCAGTGAAGAAACTGTCAAGGGAGAAAGGTGTATGTCATGGGTGCACAGGTCATAAGCAGGAGGTGTGTGTTGGAGTTCATACTGCTCCTGCTGCTCCTCTGCTGGGCCTATCTCACTGGGAGTAGAGGAGACTCTAGGAGGTGAGGTGTTGTAGTGGGTCTGTCTCCCAGCTGAGGTTGGAGGAATTCTAGGATGGAATGCCTTCCTTGGGGATTGACTGGCCCCAAAGGGTGGTGGTGTGGTGCTGGGTGATCTCCAGCATCAGGCCTGGCCGTTTTTCTTCTCTGTGTACTTGCACAATCCCGCTCCCTTGCCATGAGTAAGGGCCACTCTAAACCACTTGAACCAGTATACTGAGCTGAATGTGACACTGGGCCCTTGTAGGCTCCTTTGGCCTGGTGGCCCCACTTTGTTCCTAGGGAGTCCAGCTGCCATGCTCTGAGGTGTCCAAACTTCTCAGCTGTAGAAGGGGACCTGAGGTGGCAGCCCATGGGTGACGAGGCACTTGGAGGAGAGGAGAGAGAGGGGATTTGTGTGTTGAAGGCCAACACTTGGACACACCTGGATTTGCTAGGTTTAGCTTCACATCTGTTTGGTTACCTAGAGGATCCTGAGATATTAGAACTTCTTGTTTAAACAACTTTGTTTCAGGAGGGATCTTGCAGAGAAATGTTGGCTGGCACACTCCTGTTTGCTCTGGGCCTGGCACTGTGTCGATCCTATACGTATTGCTCAGCCACCTGATGCAGGTGCCAGCCCTGGGCCTCCTCACCAGCTCCTCCTAATGTTGCGGCATATGATTGCCATCATCTTATTGGTTTTTAATTCAATTAGGCTGGGTTTCCCAATTCATAGTTAACACTCCCCACATACCCTTCGCTGCCCCCACCCCCCACCAGGTTGGGAATTCCTTTTTCTTTTTGCTACCAGGGATTGAACTTGGTTCCTTGGTTTACAAGGGAGGCGCTGGAACCACTGAGCCAGGAATTCCTGATTCCATTGAATTTACTTACTATTCTTTCATCGGAACTCCTCTTAAAGATAGGACTTGTTGGGTGGTGTTATGTGGTTGACTCACATAACCACAGACTCATAGAGACCTGAGACCCAGAGGTTCCCTCATATCTCTGGGTTTGATCCCCATGGAGGTCCTCCCACCAACCTTCCTGTGGGAGACTCCTCAATAACAGGTGGTGAGTAGATCCTGCAGAATGAGTGATTCTTACATTTCAGGCTGGAGAGTCTGTTTAGAAGCAAATAGAATGGCTCCCTCTTGCTATTAAATGTGTAAGAATGTCATGATCACACTAAATTGCTGTCCAAAGCTCATCTGGAAAAGGATTAGATGGTGACAGAAAGAGAAAGGTCTTGTTTGATGTTTGAAATCCAGGCCCGGGTCATGAGTCATCTCAGTAATGTCATATGCCAAACTCTTAATTTAATAAACTGTCAGCGCAAATTGTTAAAACATTAAGCAGTTATGCTCAGGAGATACAGTTTTTATTTTTTATTTATCTATTTATTTTTATTTTTTATTTTTTTGGTACTGGGGATCGAATTAGGATCCTTGTGCTTGCAAGGCAGGTGGCGGAACCACTGAGCCATCCCTGGCTATGGAGATATAGTTTTTATATTTAGATTACCATTTTTTGTGAAACAAATGCATTTCCTTTTTTCATTCTTTTTATTAGTTTGTAAAATTTTTGAATTGAGGTAAAACATATACAGCATAATATAAAATTTGTTTTGGGCATTAACACTGTTGTGCAGCCATTGACACTGTTTATGTCCAGAATGGTTTCATCTTCCTAAACTGAAGCTCTGCCCCAGGGAACCCTCACACTCACCCCTCTCCAGTGCCAGCCACCTCTTCTGGACTCTCTGTGAATTTGCCGTTTTAGGTACTGTGTGTGTGGAGTTGCACAACATCTGTCCTTCCCATCTGGCTCATTTCATGTATTCTTATGTCCTCCAGTTGATGTATGTTGTAGTTGTGTTTCTCCCTTTTTGAGGCTGAATATTCATTGTATATATAAACCAAACCACATTTTGTTTATTCATTCTTCCAGCAGTGGACATGGATTATTTCCATTTTTTGTCTATATACATAATTCCTTCCTTTACATTTTAATGCTAAAATGAAACAAAATTTATTGGTAACATCTCAGGAAATTTAAAAACATCTCTTCAGGTGTAGAGTTACAGTAACATGTACCAAATATATTGAATTAGTTGGTAATTTGGAGCAACTTTATATTTTCTAAGTCTTTAGATTTGGCCTCTATAAAGTAGTTAATATAGCTAATTCTGCTTTGAATTCAAGGATCAAGATAAGTTAATACATGCAAATATACTTTATCAAAAGGGAAATATAAATGTTTGTAGTTGCTACCAAATAACCATGTAATTCTGGATATAATACCAGATAATACATTCTGAATATTTTTGTTTGCATTCTGCAAACATTTATGGTAGAGATTTGGAATAACTTAATTCTTCTAGAAACTTGATGCTTTACATTCACTTTTTTTTGAGGGCAGGCTTAAACTATGTGGGGCTGTTTGTGGGTTATTTGGCTTGAAGCCTTGTCTGAATATTGTGTAGGTTCTCCGGGATCAGTGTGGAACTTAGCTATGGACTTTAAGTTTCCTTCTCAGAGGAGTTGGTTTCCAGCCTTTCTTTGCCTCCTGCATCTCTGCTTGTGACTTGGTGGATACAAAGGACAAGTCATTTGCCATAAATTGGGGACTGCTTGTTATCTGAAGTGTCCAAGTTCCTTGCCCCAGGCTTGCTTTCCTCCAGGGCATTGTTTTCTCCTCTTTGGCTGTTCCCTCACTTGCGCACAAGCTGCTCCACTATTGCCACAATAGTAATTCTGGGATTCCTGAACCCAGGAAGAGGGTGTGTGATCAGCAGCACCTCATAGTCAGACATCTCTGGTAGTCTAGTGGAAGCAGAGTCCGTATGCTCTTTGCTAATTTCTTGGGATTGTTAAGTACTGATGTGTATTGGAGTCTACAGCAAGTCCACGCAGCCTGGCTAGCTCACCCTGAGTTACAGTGACCCTAGGAAGCTCCCCGTGGGTGCCACACTGATCCTGAGAGACTGCTAGGAACCTGGTTTGGGGTGGTGTGAGTCACATGGCTATCGCTGAGTTGGCACTCATCTTTCAGCCCTGTGCGGCCCTCAAAGGGTCTCTGTTGCACATGTTTTGTCCCTTATTCCTGGAAGGAGACTCCCCTGTCTTCTACTTGGCAGTGGCTGCCAGTCATGTGTCTGGGGCCGCATGGATAGCATCTGGCTTTGCAGATGGCCAACCTCAAGAGCCTGAGTCCTTCCTCTGGTCCTGTAGAAGGGCCAGTCTGGTTCCCCTCTTAGCATTTTTCCAGTACAGGGTTGTGAGGTATCCCTCGTCTAAGAAATGGCAGTGCCTGGGCCCTGGTGTCTGATGTCTGGGCACTGCAGGGTGAGTAGTGAATTAATGGCCTCTTCTTTTCCTATTGGGCCTAGGTTTGTATAGTCAGGGCTCAAGGGCCAGTGCTTATCTGCAGGTGTGCTATGTAGACTGTTCAATGAACAATTAAAAAAGAGGAGCCTGGTCCTTGAAGCAGTTTTAATTTGCTATGATTCCAGACAACTTGGCCAAACACACTCTTTTCTCAATTTTAAGTATATTTAAGTATTTCTCAAAGGACATTGGTGAAACTCACTCAGGCCTGGGCCAGCTGTGAGCCTGGTACTGCGCACAGTGCGATGCAAGGATTTCTGTTTAACTTTACAGCAGTCTTGGGAGGTGCAGAATCACTCACCTGATACTGTACATGACCAGGCAGGGATAGAAAGCTGAGTGATTTGCTTAGTAGAGAGGTTTCATGGGGATAAAGGCTGCCTCCCACCAGAACCTGTGTATATGTGCAAGTTCATATAGATGTATGTATACATAGGTACATTCATGCATCTATCTATACATACAAGTCCACATATGTGAATGGAAATATACATATCTAGGTAGTATGGCAGGTCTGTATGCATGCTCATACACACATGTATTATACACACACACTTGAATATGTGATATTCCAGGGGTCATCCTTATAATTCTGGCTTTTACAATAAATAAGTGTTCATTGGGCACCCCCATCCTCAGTCCTTGCCTTTTCTTGAGGGGGGTTGAGACCCCGGGGACTTGTCTAGTTCTCCAGTTGTGGTCATCTGTGGGCTGCCTGCATACAGTGGAATCCACCTGAGCTTTCTGAGCCTGCGAGTGCACATTTGTCAAGGCAGAGAAAGAAGTCTTTTTAGATATTGCGAAGTTTCCTGACTGGATCCCAGTAGTGCTTCAGCAGCTCCAGGCCCTGGTCTACCCAGCTCTGGGCTAGATATATGTTTAATAAACATGTGTGGTGGTGTGCTAGATGGGACCATGTCCTCAGAGGAGCAGAGTTCTAGAGTCTGATGGGCCTGGTCCCTGCTCATGCTGGGTGTAATTATTCGTCCTTCTGAGAACTTCCTTTCTTTCTCTTTGATGTATTCAACACAGCCTCCTTGACAGGCAGTTTGGAACATGGGCCTTGGGAAAGGGGCTTGATGCATGGTAAGAAGGAGCAGCTCATCAAGGAAATTTCAGGGGCAGTTCCCTTGACCTTAGCTGGAGTGAGCGCTGCCTCCTGCTCACTGTCCTGGGTTTCCAGTTCTTGCTTTGGAGATCCTCACAGTTTGCCCTTGTGTAGCGTCTGCATTGTGTAAAAGAAGACAGATTGTCTATCAAAGGAGCTAATTTTAGGTGCTGGTAGGTTTAAGGGTTTGGAAGACTAAAAAATATGTTTTTGTTCTCTCAGAAGAAGTACTTTTCCCTCTGAGAAACAAGCTTGACTCTTCCTTTTAACATCAGAAAAGGGGAGACTAGGCAAAGACCTGTGAGGGCAGATCAGACTGGCTTCCTGCGGCTGGTGGCTGGTGCCTGGAACATTGGCCGCCCAGCATTCTTTATGCTGTGAACATAGCATTGAAACTGTCTTAAGGAGCCTCTTGTCCGAGATGGACCCACAGCTTCAAACAGATGCAGTGATATTGGTCTTGAGAGTGAAGTTGTGTCTCTGAGATGATTAAGCCCAAAAGGATTATTTGCCTTTTCAGTTTTAGAATTCCAGTTTGTTTTCTGGAAGACCTTGTAGCAGATGTGTTCCTGTTTGGGGACCGTGAAGATTATTCTGAGATATGAAGTGAGGTTGTGCTAGCTTATTGTGACAAATACCACTGCATCTGTTTAGGATGACAAACATCTCGTGTGACAACTCTGGACCCCCTTGTGGCTTTTTTAAAGTGTGAGCAGATTAAATCTTCTAGCGTTTTTATGGGCATTGATGGAAATGTAGGTTCTGTGGGGAAATAACAATGTCTTGGGTGGTGGAAAGATAGAAATACTTGTGGCTGGCATGATGCAGATGCTGAGAGACTGTTCTCTGAGTGGGCCTGCAGAAGGGGTAGGGAGTACTCAGGTGTGGAGAAAATCTTGTCAACCACCTTTGGGGACCCAGAGAAGTGACATCTTGCTCACTGGGCATGACACAGAGACGAGACTAGGTGTGTTGGTCTCTTAAGGTTGCATCTAGAAGAGTGCTTGTTCAGTGAGATTTCTTGCCATCCAGTGGTGATTTCTTGCGCTGGAGACCTTGTAAGCATCTCTCTGTCCTTTTATGCAGGGCAGCTGTTTGCAGAGGGAGAGAGCCATAGGTAGTTCTTTGTTCTTTAGTAGTTGTTCTTGGTTTTCCCAGAGCCCAGAACCCCTTTCGTAGATGTTACTGATATTCAGAGGATCTCATTTTGCACACTGGGGCCCTGCAGTGTGGCCTGCTTCACCATCATATCCTGGGCACCCCTGTGGCATTCATAAAAAAAAAGGTGGGTGGCTGGGTGTGGTGGCGCATGCCTGTAATCCCAGCACTCGGAAGGCTGAGGCAGGAGGATCACTGCGAGTTTGAGACCAGCCTGGGCTACATAGTGAGTTCCAGGTCAGTCTCGACTATATAGTGAGACCCTGTCTCAAAAAACCTGAATGATTTTGTTGGAAGGTACTACTTGGAGAGGCTTTACTGCAATACTGACTCTTCTCTCTAGGAAAATCTGACCCTGAATAAATTGCCATCTTTCTTTAGCCTCAGGTTAGAAGGAAATGTCTGTTGCATTCTTCCTTGTTGATTCTGAGCAGTTGTTGGCACCACGGAGGGCAAGGGCTCTGCTCCCAGAATAAGATTCCTGTAGGGTTTCCTATGTGGCTCTAGAGAGATGAGTAGGTGGCTTTAAAATACACATACACACAATTATTACATAGGCACTGTGGCAGTTAGTTTTGATTTTGGCCTCAGTTTGGGAAAAGGGCAGCTGTTTAGAGAGAGCCCTGTTAGGTGATGGTGTGTCCTGTGTTCCTTGCCTTCTCCACCTGTCCTCTCTTGAGAGCTGCCTCTGCCTGACATTCACTGACTGACAGCAGTGCCTTGTAGAGTCACTGTTCTTTCAGAGATGTTCCTTTCTCAGGGTGTAGGATCTTATCTGAGAAAGCCCCATGTTGGGCCTACTCTCCTGATCCAGCCAGTGCTAGCTGAGGACCAGCATCCTGTACACCCTCAGGGCAGTGGACAAGCACCATTCTTCCAGCTGGTGAACATCCTCAGCTTCTCCTATGATACAGATGGAGACGCTGGACCCATGAAGGCTGCAGGAGTCGGCTGTGACTTTATTTGACATGGATGGGGGCTCTCCTCCTTCCTCCAAATCTTAATGGAATTACTGTCAAAACAGAAATCCTGTCTTTTGGGGCATCTGGCAGAGAAGGCTGAAGCTTTTCTGTTGTTGTGGAATGGGTTATCGGAAACCAGCTGGTGGCCTCAGAGGGATATGGCTGTCATCTCAGGCTGGTGATCTTGATTCCTAGCCCCTAGCTCTTCAGCTTCAGAAATGGGAAGGTGTAAAACCCCCACCTTGTTTGATGCAGTGAGCCTTAGAATCAATATGATGTACTGAGTGGCTAGACAGAGGCTGGAGCTGCTTCATGCAACCTCCTACTTGGCTCTCCTTTCTTAATAGGCTTCAGAGATCCTGGAAATGCAGAATTCACCAGCTCCTGGAGTTCCACCCATATCCCCTGCTGCTTCAAAACATAAATGACATTTGCAGAGCCGTGAGAATGGAGGGCCAGTGGGCTGCCCTAGGAGGTGCTGGCTGCTGTGCTGTGAGCATGTCTGGCGGGTGATTACTGGTCTCTGAAGGCACTTGGGCGCTTCCCAGACCGAGTCACAACTGACGTAGGGACTTGCCACACAGGATGCTTGCAGTTCCCATTTTAAGTGTAGGTTTGCAAGTACATACTCAGAAAATGAATCAGAGCTGGGAGAGAGTACAGAGGGACTGCAGTGAAAGTGTGGGTTGGAGGGTACAGCTATCTGTTGAGCCATACCCCAAGTGCTACTCAGTCCTTTGTGGAGGCATGGAGTGGCATGGAGGCAGGGTGGAGAGAGGTTGTTGCTGCAACCCTTCTGTTCTACTTTTTTTTTTTTGGTACTGGGGATCCAACTCTGGTCCTTGAGCTTGCAAGGCAGGCGGTGGAACCACGGAGCTAAATCCCTGGCCCTTGTTCTACTTTTTAGCTGCCTGTCTTTCCTTGACTAGCATGTAGGTGTCTCTGGACCTACTTTCTTAATCCAGGGCATGGCAATAGGTGGTGGGTGACAGACAGCTGGGAGTAGGCAGGAGGCCTCCATGATCCATCCCTGTGGAAGTGGAGGGCCACGTCCACACCTGTTCCATGGTGATCCCATCAGTCTCTGAGGGGCCCTGAGTCCAAAATTCAACCATGGTCCTAGGGCTACTGAAGTGCAGTCTGCCTGGACATCTGCTGCTTGGTGGGCTTAAGGTGGCCTTCGATGCTGACCAGACAGGGCCAGGGCCTGAGTTCTGGGGCTCATCATCTTGTTTCTTTTATTCTTTTTAAAAAATTTTTTTGGTACTGGGGATTAAACTCTGGTCCTTGCGCTTGTGAGGCAGGCAGCAGAACCACTGAGCTAAATCCCCAGCACTATTATCCTTAAATGCACCTTTTCCTGTCACATTTTAATACATCTGAAATGCATCTTATACAGTAAGAGGGTGGTATTTCACAGTTTAACAGATACCTTATGTAGCACTTAGGAAAACAGATGCTGACCTTGTACCTTCCAGCTGATGACATCCAACATCCAAGACTCGGTGATCTGGGTTGAGTGTCCTCTTCCTGGCCCACCTTCTTCTGTGTGGAGTTAACACCCTAGTGGGAGCTGTAGAATCAGCAGCATCCAAAATGGGGAGTGAGTGGGTGTCCTGGGATGGGAGCTGCTCTGTCTGACCTCTGTGAGGGGCTGCTATTCTGTTGACTCTGAAGGATGGTTTTGGCTCTTGTGCATACAGAGTACCTGGCACCCTGAGAGAGCTGAGGAGGTGTGTTCCTACCCTCCCAGGCCTGCTGATCTACGTCCCTTGTTATGGTCCACCCATTCCACTCTTTTCTGACACTTCCTGGCCATACAGTCACTGTACTGTAGCAGAGGTGATCATTTCTTCTGCCTATCTTCTGGGCCTGCCTTCTCAGAAGCAAGTCATTTATTTGGATTTTAGACTTTGTAAGCCTTGAAGGTCTCTCAGCTGTGTCTTTCTGTTTTTTTTGTTTTTTTTTTTGTCTTCAGTAGATTTTTTTAGGGACTTCTCCGATAAAGTGAAACTGAGAATGGAGGTGTGTATTGTGCATGAGTTGAAAGCAATTAGATTGGCATTGTGATGTTGGAAACCTAGGGGTTGCAATGTGTGGTTTCCCCTGTGCAGGTCCTGGTAGGCCATCAGGCTCGCAAGGAAGCTCATGCTGTGCTCTCTTGAAATGTAGGATGGTACTGAAGTTCAAGTGTATGCACATGCGAATATACATGCTGTATGCACACGTGCGTATTTGCATCTACACATGGGTATGCACGCAGTACCTGTGAGTTTACATGTATCCACACAAGGTACATTTCAGGTGTGTCTGCACACGTGTAGTTGCATGTTCATGTACTGCTTAAGTATGCATTCACATACGTACACCTGGCATGTTTATGCATGTTTGTAGGACACTGTAATGCATGTTTGGGTATATATGTGTGTGTGTGTGTGTGTACATTCCATATGAGGTTGTGTGCAAGTACTTAACACACATGCATTCCAAAGTGAACCCTGTCCAGGAAATTCTGCTCAGTACAGCTCTCCAAGTATTCAGAGCAAGGTTTGAGAATGTGCCTCATCTTCAAGGCAGAAGCACAAGTAGCTTGTGCTCTTGCCTGCTGAAATCATCAGGGATCATTTCACAGTCTTAACTTCTGATTTTTACTCCTTTAAATCCCAGAGCTAGCATTTGAATAGAAACAAGTTTGCTGTTATGCCTCTCACTTTGATTAGCTCGTTGGATTAAATTAATTGTCAGGTTGCTTGGAACCAAACTTCTTAAAATGAAAACTGTTTCACTCAGGAAATTTATGCAGTATCAAAAATGGAAGATTTTCTCCTGGAGGAAGGGGAAGGGAGCCTTATTACTGAATCTAGGGCTTTGGACCTGGAGCTGCTATGAGATGTGTTATCTTTTCTTGTCTCATCTAAGCCCTGCTCCATTGTTTTGCTGAGATTCCCACACCAGCAAAAACGTGCCTCTTCCTTAAAGAGCCTGCTGGTTATAAGGAAAAGCCACCTACCACAGTGGGCTTAAGCAGAGAAGGGAAGTGATTGGGGTGGAACGGTGGTGGTGGCTGTGGAACCATCCCACTTTAGGAGAGGAAGAAGGCAGGGGGCCCCATAATACATGAGGACTAGGACTTGCCTGGCCCCTGTGGCCACAGCAGTCCAGCTGTGCTGCCCCAGGCTGGTGGTTGTCCTTCCTCTCCGCACAGAGCTGTCTCTGCTCAGGACTCTATGTCTGCTCATTCTGGGTCTGGCTTCTCAGCCTAGGTGAGCTTGCACCAGTGGGATGGTTTAACGTGGTCATTCACAACTGCACATTTGGGGGATATGTGGCATGCTGTTTGTCCCTAAAGGGTACCACATGTGTAGCTGGGTGTTTCTATTTTCTGGGCATCTCGGATCAGAAAGCATTTTGCTCCTGTGTGACAGATGCTTCCAGTTGATCTGCTTTGGCAGGATGCAGTGGAATGAGAGAAGGCCTAACAGCACAGGTGCCTGGGTATCACATGGATCTCTTTGAGGTGCCACGTCGAACCATGCTTGCCTTCCTGGGCTCTGATTTGTCCTTTCCCAGGTGGCTCAAACAGAGATCTTCTTGCATGTCTGTGAGGGTGAGGTTAGGGAAGGGAAGAAGAGAAAGAAAGGGACTGGCTGAGCTGCACTGTTGGTTTTCCTGCCAGAGCTGCTGGAGCTTGTCTTCCATAGCCCACTTCTGGGCATGTAGTACTCATGGTCTGCTGTTGGCTAAGACAGAAGCTTGTGCTAAGCAAGGGTCTCTTCCTGTAAAGCAGGATTCATGGACTCGTGAAGTGCCCAGGGTAGTCTCCTGTCCTGGAATTTGTTACAGACTTTGCTGCCTGTTCAGCACGGGAGCAGGGGAGTAATGGCTTAAAGGTCTGTGAGTATCCTGTCCACTCTTCCATGCACTTGTGTGAGTCTGCCTGGTTTCTGCAGGGCTTTCAGCCTTAGGAGGTGTTTACTCCACGTAATTTGGGGGGCAGCACAGCATCTGGTGAGAGGGCAGAGTTCCAAGCTGGGACCATAAATGGGCCTGGTCCAGACAATTCTAGTGATACCCAGAGCTGCTGACCTGCTCTGTGAAGATGTGGAGAGGATGAGCTTTGTTTTCCCCTAAGCACAGTCTTCTTTGTAGTAGTTTCTCTCTCTTTTCTCCCAGTTTGCATGGCACTTGTGTCCAACCTGTCCCTGGAGCCACAGGGCACAGCCATTCCTAGACAGGCTGTTAAGAACTGTTGTGGGGAGGAGGTGTGGAAAGAAGGCATGACCTCTCCCTCTGGGGCACAGCCAAGGGTATGAACTCATACACTGCACCCATGTCATGTGTTGAGAATTCCATGGGCTGGACCTTGGGAGCTAGAAATGTCTTCTGATACAGAGGTACCCTTAGGGGCTTGATTTTGTTTTGTTTTGTTTTTTGACAACAGTTTCACTCTGTATTCCCAGGCTGGCCTCGAACTCTTGGTGATACTCCTGCCTCAGCCTCCTGAGCATTGAGATTACAGGGGTATACCACCACTCCTGGCCCCCCTTAGGTCTTTCTTAACCCAGTGCTGATGCTGCAGACATTGACCTCCTTACTTTAAGAGGCCTTGAGAGTGGTCCAGGGTGCTGTGCCTGGTTGGGTTTGGAAGCTCGGCTTCAGGAAGAACCTGGCATCTTCCCTGTGCAGCCTGAAGCAAGAGCCTGGGAGTATGGTCTCTGTTTCCATTCCTGCTTTTTCGTAAAGGTCTCAGCCTGAAGCAAGAGCCTGGGAGTATGGTCTCTGTTTCCATTCCTGCTTTTTCGTAAAGGTCTCAGCTATCATTAATATTGGGTTTATTATCTGTATTTTAAGTCAAGGGTGAGTTGGGGATGGGTGGTGACTCCATGGTGTGTGTATGTCTGTGCACATGTCTGATGCACATGCATGCTGTTGGCATCTTCCCTGGGGCACTGATGTCTCTGAAAAGGGTTGTGGCTCATTGTCTCCTAGGTTGGCTGCTGAAGTGCCCTTGTCCCTTCATTATAAAAGCTAGGGTTTGTCAAGTTGGGTATGTGCAGTCGTGTTGACTTGTTATGAGGGGACTACTGTACCAGTCACTAGACTGGATTTCACAGGCTCCCGAGGATATGTGTGTGTCTGTTGGCATGGCTGTTTCTGAAGGTGCTATGTGGGAGGGCGGCTCCACACTTGCTTCATTGATGTGTCTCTGTTCAGAGCTTTGGGGCTCTACTTTTGGCTTGTCATCATAGCTGGATCGTCAGACACATGAGAAATTTGCACGCTGTTTGGTGCCTCTTGAGTTTCTGGCCAGGAACAGAATTACCAGGTGCAGTCCCTCACCTCACCATGACTCTTGGCTGTGAGTGCTGGCTGTTTGCAAAACCAAAAGTTCATTTGAAGATGAAGATTATGCTCTAGCTCCAGAGACTCATATGCGACACTTGGGCTAGTGGTGCCATTGTGGGCATGCTGCCCAGGGAGTGTTTTGAAGGCAGCATAAGCTGATTGCTCACACTTGAGTATGAGTTGCAGGGCTCAAAAATAAACAACCTGTACTATGTCCATGCATGTTGCCCACATGGTGAAGCTTGCATATCTGAGTGCAAGCTTCAGGCCTTGAGAGGCAACCTCCTGAGTCATCCTCTGCTTTTCTGGCCTCTTAGCCTCTTGTGCCCATTTGTATCAGCTGGAGCCCATTAGACCTTTACTTTGCTCCTTTGGGGCCTTTTTTACTTACTGTTTTTTTGCTGTTAGGTAAAAGACCCATCCCCCCATGTGTATTTTGTATAAGGTGGCAGATGTCCTGTGTCCTTCTACATGTTGGTGAGAGAAATGTTTCAAGTGTTGCTTTCTCCTTTTTGCCCTGTGATCATAGCCTTCATTAGTTTCTCAGTAGACACAGTTTTGAAAATGACCCATATACTTAACAGATGTGATAAACCAACCTCAAAACCGCACTGTGAAGCATTCTACAATTATGCAAAAACACATGGTACCGGTTTTGCAGTCCCTCTGCCCACTAGGTGAGTCACCAAGTGACTGTGCTGAAGCCTTAGGGCTCCCCTCTGGGAGGTATGGACCTCTGGGGGGATGGCTGTTTCATTTCCAGTACTGTCTTCCCTGACCAAACAGCCAGATGTGTTGCTTCACTGGTTGGCAAGGGTGGAAAGATGCACGTGGCCTGTAACCTCATCTGCAGTAAGCTGGTATACTCTGTTCCTGTGCGTGAAATGCATCCCAAACCTAGACATGCCTCTTCTCTGATAGCGTGGAAGAAAGCACAGGAATAGAGTGAGTGCTTCTAATGGAAGATGTGGGAGGCCTCTGCCAAAAGCCTGCCTGGACACTAGAGGCTTGGGTGCACAGGCCCCAGCCGGAGGCCCGCCCAGATACCATCGGAATTGTTGCAGTGGTGAGCAGTAGAGAGAAGAAAACACTTAAGCCTCAAAACCAGACTTCCAAATCACCAAAGGCCACCCCAGGGGGTAATGAGATGGATGGAACAATCTGGAACAGCCACCTGGACTCTCTGAACTGGCAAGGAAAGAGGATCTGGAAAAACTAAAATCAGAAATAATTTCTTAGATAACAGAGATGATGTCCATGGTGAAAGACATGATTAATAACTCTAGAGCAAAAATCAAAAACAAAAACAAACTCTAGAGCAGATTTTAAAAAAGAGGAGCTGAAGAACATGATGAAATCCCAGCATAGGAAGATGTGGGAACCCTGGACCCCTCACAGTGCAGTCTCTCCCCAGATGCAGCCACTGGTGGAGGAGGAGCAGCTGGAGAAGGTCCCTGAGGGTTCCAACTTTGTATTTTGCTAGTTACTGCTCCTGAGGAGTGTCAGCCAGGCCTGCTGGGTTGATAGCATTATGTTTTAAATTAAAGGCAGGTTGACTAAGGAGAGATGGAAGGTTTACTGTGTTAGATCAAGTGCCCTTCAACCGGGATCTTACCTTAGATTTTATATATTGTAGTGTTGTACCTATGGGAAATGTCAACAGTACTGTCAAAGCCCAGTGCTTCAGGAAGAGCAGTGAGTGTGTCTGCCTGAGGGAGGTCCTAGGTGTTGGGAGTAGGAGGGCTGTACATTTAGAGGGGGTTTGGTAGGCATTTAGGAAGCAATTTGGGTGTGAAGGATAACGTGCAACTTTGGGGTAGATGACAAAGTCTGAGAGCTTTTAGAGTGGAATGTTCTGGTCTTCCATTTAAGTAGAAAGTTGAGTTCTTATAAGCTGTCTTGTGTGCTGATATCATCATTTCTGCAGAACTGGGACTTGCATGCCACACCCTTAATTTGAGCCAGTTTTTTCATTTCCCTTCCTTCCTCTACCCCTTAACCACAAAGTTCCTGCTGCCCACCACTCAGCAGGAGGGCTGTCTTTGTTTCCATAGCTGAGCCATTGCTGAGGGGTCACCTCTTTATTCAGTCTGGCAGGTTCCTGTCCTGTTAGAGGCTAGTGGGGTGCAGGGAGGTCTTCCTCTCTTCTGGTGGTAGGTAACTGTAGTGTGGGGAGAACACTTCCTCTCCTGGTGGAGGTTAGCACGCTGCACAGATTCCCTCTTCCTGGGCACATGTAAATACTCTGCACTGCAGCAGAGCCTGGGAAATCGGCTAAACAAATGCTCCTCCCACTGGGGCCTGAGGTGGGGGGGCAGGCCCCCAGTTAGGTTTGGAAAGGGGTACTTTCTGTAGGATGAGAGGCTCCCTGAACCCTGCTGAAGCCCTCAGTCCCCAGCGGGTGCTCTGTGATGAACTGATGCCTCCCTGTTCATCTTAGCAGTTTTCCTGTTTGTCTGCTTTGGAAGACTGTCTTAATAGTTTGATTTAAAGTTCATTATGGAAAGGTTTCTCATTTTAACAAATGGAGTCTATTTGTGCACACTGTGGTGTGTTGTACTGTAATGTTCTTCACGATGTGCCCCATTATCAATTCACCAGAAGAATTTGTCGTCTGTCTGAGTGTGCTGCGGGTATGGGGACCCTTTAAAGCTGTGAGTTATTGAGCTATAACTCATTCCTCACCGTGGTGTTGCCTACATAGCATGTAATACAGGGCCTCTTGAGGGGTCCAGACAAGGTTCCCCTTGCTCTTGTACTTTCCAAGGAGCCATTAGCCTGGTGTGTGGGTGGTGGTGGGGGTGCAGGCACAAGCTGAACACATGGGTTGCTCAGATGCAGTTTGTCTTTCCTTCTCTGGAGTTTCTCATTGCAGATTTGGTAGCCACAGCAATGGTCTCCATGTCCTTTCTGGTGCCAGTGGGACCACTGAGTGTCCTCACAGCCTCCCAGGGCTGCCAGGCCTTAAGATTGCTGGTGCCCAGTACCCTCCCAGCTTTCCAGGGGGGCAGCTGCCCTCACCATTACCACTGCCCAGTTCCCTGGCAACCTCCCTCAGTTGTCTGTCCCCACCATTCCTGCTGTCCCCTCACACCTTGGCATTGGTCAGAGCCACCCAGCCTGGCACACTCTAGGTGTTTGAGTCAGTGGGGAGGCGTTTCCAGATTATCTGATGTGCTTCTGCAAGCTCCCTTGCTTGGTGGCCACTTGCTGCTGCACACAGTACATAAAACTAGTGTGCTGGACAGTTACACAATTTCAGGATGAGCTTGCTCTCTGTGTGTGATCTGCTTCGAATCTGGCTCATCAGGAATTAGCTAACTTGTCTCATGCTCAGAATAGATTATGTTGCCAGGATTCAGAGCCATATTCTGTATGCAGATATATTGTAAATGTTTCTATTTCTTAACACTTGTCTTTCCTATCCTATAGCCTCTGTGCTACTGGCAGAGAGAATCTACAAATAGAAAGCTCTCAGGAGTAGATGGGGTGCTGAGTCCTTGGGGACCATGTGCCCTGGTGCTGGAACATTCCTAGTTATACCAGTCCTTGGCATCAGAGCATGGGTAGGGGTGCAGACAGAGCAGGCACTGCATCTGCAGAGTCTCAGGATAGGCAGCGCCTGCCCACTGGTTCCCTTGCATGGTGCAGTTATAAGTTTTCAATCTTGGAGTGTTATCTGCACCAAAGACGCAAATCTGATCTCTGTGTCCTTGCTTATGAAACAGGAGTTAGAGAACAATGGTTCCCGAAGTCCCCTCTGTCTTGGAAGCATCTCATAGCCCATATCTACCACGTTGGGACTCCCTGGTTCTAACACTGCTTACCATGAAAAATCTCTCCAGTATTTACATGCCACCCTCTGCTGCCACCTGGGCCCTCCTTCTGTTAGTGAAGCCTAATTCCTTTTCATTACAAGGTCCCTTAGCCATCCCTACACTGCTCCTATTGCTTGTCTGGTCATTCTCCCATGTTAGATGCCCCCCTGCCCCCTTGTCCCTTATTCACAGTGTGACGGTCATTCAGGTAATGCCAGTGCCAGGCATAGGACTGCCATTGCTTCCTTGTTAAGTACATTAAGTGGCTCTGGAAGAGCACTCAATGGGCTCTGGAAGTTACACGCACTCACTAAACACTCACTTCTGGATGCATCTCTGCTCTGATGGATATAGAGGATATGCCGTGCCACCTGCTCAGAATCTGGGATGTTGCTCTTTACTCTCTGTCTCTGGTGGATGTTATGCTTCTAGTGACACCAGTTGACCAAGCACTTTAGGGTTTACCAAGCAGCCAGCATCAGGACCACAAGGGCCCTTGGGCTGACTGTGCTTCTCCCTCAAATTGGATGCTGCCATGTAGTAGGACAGATTCCCTAGAGCATCTGCCCAGCTGTGCCTGAGGGGGACTCCCTCTTAGTCTCTGAGTGTCTAGGATTTGACAGCTCCCATGCATTCACAGTTGACAGAGCTCAGTTGACTGTAACCAAGCCACTTTAATGGGTTTGCAGGATAGTAGCGAAGCAGCAGACTGGCTCAAATTGGATAAGGGTGGAGATGCAGGTATGGAGGAGGATATCCTGTGTGGGCTAGAGCTGGCCCATGCCCTTGCTACTACAGGAGAAAGAGGTGGAGGGTGAGGCTCAGAGAGAAGAGGAGGTGGGCACTGACCAATCCTGGTTTAACTCTGTTCTCATCCAGTTTCCACTACTCCAGAAGAGGTGGGATAAAGAGGCCATGACCTCCAGCCCAACAACTGTAGAGTCACCTGGACTTCCTAAGAGAGCCCACCTTTCTTGTGAGGTGCTCAGAGTCCATTCATCCAGCTGATGCTGGGCCAGGCTGCCTTGTCCATTACAGCTCCTCACTCCAAGGAACCCCAAGGAACTCCAAGGAACCCATGGGTCCATGTCCCATCCACATCTTGGCCTTGCCTGCAGCCTCACTGCCCCTAATCTTATTGCTGCAGGGCTGGCTGGGTTTTGCTGATAAATGTGAGAACCAGAGTCCGTAGTAGAGTGGTGACTTGCAGGCTGTCTAGGAGCTTACTTGGGAGGAAGTGGAGGACAGCAATTCTTGATGAGAAAGGATATCTGCAGTTCTAGAAGCTGATACAAGCCACTGCTTGAAAGAAGTAAATATTTACAAATTTTGTTGCAAAATAAAAGACTGCTGTGCTAGCAGACATCTTTCTTCTTTCTGGTCTGATTATATTTAATATCCTTTTGCTTTGAACAGCCTTTCTTAAGTGTGGGATGAGGATAAGAATCTTCAGTAGGTGGCCACCCCCATTCTAGAACCAGTGCACTACAACAACAATCACATCATATGATTTTTTTTTTCTTATCTTAAAGTAGTGATCTTAAATGATCTGACAAGCTTATATTAAATCTGTGAGGGGACATCCAGTATGCCTAATTAATTCTCTACTGGTCACTTAAGATGAGCACCTTTTTATACAAATCTTTGCTTCGTATGTCATTATTTCCTTAGAGAAGATTCCTAGATCAGAATTACAGGGTCAGAGAGTACACAATTTTAGGACTTTTGATAGGGAGATGCTGTGAGCTCCTTAAAGTTTGTGCCATTCACACCCAGGGATGACCCTGTGTTTGTTGCATTAGATCTCTGAGTTGAAGAAAAAGTTTATCACTGGGGTGGGACTAGGCATTTCTTTTATTTTGATGAACTGAACGGCCTCTTATCTGGATTTCTCCACCACTTTGTATTGGCTGTTTATGAAAATTTCAACTCATTGTCTGTTTTTGCTATTATTTTCACTGGACTGTTCTTAAGCAAGAAATCCTAACTTCATGTAGTTCTCATTATTTTGCTTCATATTTTCTTCTATTTTTTTCTAAGCTTAGGAAAGCCTTTCTCTTCTGGAAATCAGATACGTGATATTTATTTACAGGTTACTCACGTTTGTTTAATTGATTTACATCATTAACTCTCCATCCATCTGAATTGATTTGACATTTTGAGGTGTGACGATCATAGTTGTTTCACCCCTTCCTTAGTATCAGCATCTAACCAGTTGTTTAGGTGTGACAGCTGTTTTGCACTCTTCCTGTTTCCAGGGGAGCAATGTGAGCTTTCTGACCCCTGCCCTTTACCTGTCCCCGTCTAGATAGGACCATACTGAGAAGTACGTATATGTGTGTGAGTGGTGGTGGTGATGACCAACTAGTTTTGAGGTCAGGGATGCACAGTATCCCCTTCTCCTGTGTTGCACGTGGGACCTTTCATGGTGTGACCTTGCCCTCCCTCCCCACAGTGTAGGGCAGGTAGGGCTGCAGTGCATCGTGTGACTGAAGGGCACTGGGCGCCCTGCACATCTCAGCATGTTCCTGGGTACCTGCACTTCAGTACCAGGCTCTTCTGTCTAGGTCCAACTCTTGGAAAATCCAGGTCCAATCTGGTCCTGCCACTCATTAGAAACTCTGGTCAGTCTGCCTTCCAGTTTCTTTGTTTTTGTTTTAAGTAGGAGAAATGAACTTACTTGGGGGGCCTATCCTGAGTTACAGGGAACAAAGTATCCAAGAGTGTTTCAGATCACCTTAAGTGTTACACGGTTTCTATACAGTGCAGTGATTTGAATTTTAGGTGCCAAGAGTTGTAAGAGGTATGTTATTTTATTTCCAAAGAAAAAGTTACAAGATGTTCTTCCACAAAACTCTGTGGAAGTTGTGTGAGGGTGTATGGGAGTGGGCGTAGAGAACTCTCAGTGATTGTATTACTTCCTGCCCCTGTGGAGACAGGTGGGGCCTTGTCATCTGGCAGGCTTGGCTCTGGGTTCATGATCTGCCTCTGCTCTTTATTGTGTTGGAACCTGAGATAGTGCCATCTTCTGATCCTTAGTGTCTTCTTCTGTAATACTAAAATAAGTTGAGATAAGATGTGTTCTGGCTCCTTGCTTGAGAATTGAGTGTGTGTGTCCTAGACACATAGCAGGTGTTCAGTAAACATCACTTTGCACCTTACTTTCAGGAGGAAGGGCATTTCTCATTTCTGGTGGTGTATTGGGTGACCACAGTGCGAGCTGTGTGTTTTCTTCATGCAGTTTGACCTGCCTGGCCCCAGCCATCTGCAGATGAACTGCCAAAGAGCTCTAGGAGAGTGGGCTGTGCCCTGCACCTGAGCTGTGAAGTTTTGCTCTTTGATGTCTGGACTAGCGTTTTAGAATTCACAGGAGTCCACAGGCTTGTCTGCCCACCATCCCTCCCATGCAGGTTCCAGCAGGTATGTGGTGACCCTGACTCACACTCTTCCCGCCCATATCCTCTGCTGAGGATCAGAACTGCCTCACTGTGAGGCACTACCCCTAGGAATACCAAGTGGGAGCCGCCTTATGATAGGGGAGATCCGTAGATGATGGAGCAGGATCCCACTGTACTGCTGTTATTAGAACCTTGAAGACTCGCTGCTTGTAGCTCACGGGGTCTCAGAGGGAACCAAGTGGCCAGAGGCCACTACCTTGTCCCTGTGCAGCAAGCTAAATTGTGTTCACCTTACCCAAGGCAGGAACAAGCTGAGATAATCCTTCCTAAGAGCCCTGCTTTAGCTGGTGTCTGAACAGAGCCCTGAGGCCTTCCCTGGGGGAGCCAGGGTGGGGATTGGGCTCACTGGAGCCGAACAGGCACTGGGGGACGCTGTCTTGTGAAGATACCCCATCCCCCACTGCGGTGGGGCTCTCTCACAGAGCTCACATAGGCTAGGTCTGTTCTGCCTGGCAGAAAGTATGCCGGAGGTGGCAGTAGCAGCCAAGGTGACTTCTGAGTCATGCTGTGGTCAGGCCAGGTGTTCTGGGTGGCAGAGGTGCCCTTGGTTGGGGGTCCATAGGCCAGGTGGCCTCTTACCACCTCACAGGAGCTCCTGGGAGGGTGTTCACTGGGGTTCTTAGCTGGGCGGCCTCAGGGAAGAATGATTTATTCCTGGGGCAGATGTGAGTCACTTAACTTTGTGGGAGCCTGTGCCTCTCTCCTGGGTCTGCTGACTTCCCAAGGTGTCAGGACCCAGCATGGGCTTTCTGATAGGCTGGTCCCGAACCGCACTGAAAGGAAGGGATAAGGAGAGGAAGCAGGGTTTGGCTTAGGAATGATATATTCGATACAGCTTTTATTTTTCTTTCTTTAATAAAATATAAGGTGCATTCTTTGATTTCGGTTGCTTTTATTTAGGAAATCTTTGCAGAATTTTCTGCAAATCCTTAGACACCATCACAGTTGTTCCCTAGGCTCATAGTTTTGGCTTTTTGTGGAAGTAGTCACACCTCAGTCCAGTCCTCAGGAGTCCACCTCACCGTCTTCTCCTTGGATTTTGTTAAATGACGGTACTGTAAGAAAATACATTCTTGTGTTATGGCTTTATATGATTCTTCGTTCATAGCTCCTGTTGCTGCTATGTTGAGGGCCTAGTGTCTGGTCTTAGGTAGTTTACGATCTGAGGAGACCTGGGCTAGGTCTCTGTGCTTCATGGTGTAGAGGGTCCGTTAGTTCCTATCTTGGAGTCATGTGTCTAAATGTGGAGATTCGGGTGGGAACAAGTTTGATTGCTAAATCTGAAGAGTCTTGATATTAGTGGTGAATCTGCTTTGCCTTTCTGATGAGATGCTTGTCCCCTAGGATGCAAGTCCCTCACACTAGCGCATGATCTATTCTGGGCTGAGGCAGCGCAGCATGGTCTGACTTCTGGGTCGTGGTCTCAGACTTCAGCACTGTGCAAGGACAGACCAGTTTCTTACCTGCACAGTGCTGCCTGGCTGGAGGAGATTTGTACATCCTGTGCTGCAGGGCTTAGAAGCAGGTTCAGGAGATGTTTCTTTCCCAGCATTGAGAAGAACTGAGACAAGTGCAGTTAAAACTGAGCTCCAAGATCTGAGTTTGCTGGAAGTCCACTGACCAGAGCTGGGAGCCCAGTTAGATTGTGGGCTTTGACAGGTAGGTGGAGAATGGGTGTGAGGGCCAGTTTCCCCAAGTTGTCCATGGGTTTAGTGTGGACACATTGGGAGGTCCCTTCTCTCCTCAGCCTTTGTGGTAGAGGTGAGGTGGTATCAGGTAGGTCTGCACCAATGCCAGTGCCCCAGGAACAGCATAGTACTGGTGTTGTCTGGTGCTGGGCACCTCTGACCCCACCCTCCCCTGCAAGCTGGGGTTGGTACCTGTAGTATCAAGGCTGGCTGAGTACTTTACCTTCCATTTCTGTTGGGCTGAAAGCTCTCCATGCCCTCAGCCCTCAGCCCTCAGCCCAGGGCTGCTTTCTCTTCCACCTACCACAGTGGAGTGGAAGGAGCTCATTGGTCCTAGTAGACAGAACATGGAACAGTGGGGTTTTGTTTTTGATTTTTGTTTTTTGAATAAAATCCTAGGAAAATAAAATCAAAGCAGCAAGCCTAACGCTTTGCCAGAGTGGACTAAGAAGGAAAGTGGGATCCCAGGATGTGTTAAAGGAAGTGTAAATATTTGTTGCCTTACCATCTGTCTCATTACCTGAAGATCACTCAGCTTTCTCAGGAAAGTGCTTTGTTTTGGGTCATTATGGAAACATCTGCTAGGCATGTGGTTCTTTAAGCCTTAAAGTGTTAGTTGTAGATTCACAGGCTCACAGTATAGCCCAATTCTGGAAGGAACCAGAGAAATGAGTCGGTCCGGTTTTCCCTCGACATCAGGCATCCACCCAGGCACAGAGATGCTGTGCCAGGCTGCTGTACCTGCACAGCCAGACAGGAACCATCTGGGGTCTCCACTGTCCATCCCCCACTGGCACCCCACCCCCTTTGTCTTCCCCTGGGGTCAGCCTTTTAACTGCCAGCTCATCCCTGCCCAGGCAGGCTGGCCTCTGGCCCCCAGTGTGAGGAGTGGGTCTGGGCTTATGGGGTGATTCATCCTTGCCTGTACTTCGTATCTGGGGGTTGCCCCAAGCAAACTAGGGGTGTGTTAAGTAAACAATAGTTTGGCCATGAGTTTTGCAGAGGACTTGTGTTTGATTTCCACGGGCACGCCCCTTGTATCACGACAGTGGTGCCCAGATGGCTGCAAAGGCTTCTGTTTCCTGGGGGTGGAAATGCAATGGCTGTGATCCTCCTGCCTGCTGCTAACAGAAATTCAAGCTGAATCTGGGAGTAAGTGGGTGTGCTTTGGAAAAGTCTCTGTTCCTTCTGCCTGATCTCCAGGAGTGGCATACTTCTACAACTAGAGGCTTTTCTGCAAATGGATTATGATTTCATCTTTTCTCCCCACATAGAATTCTGTGTCAGGCATTTTTGTGTTTTCAGCTTCTTGCCTCACCTCCTCCTCCATCTTCGGGGAGGGGCCTGTGTACTACTCAGTGGTAAATGAAGTGTCTAAATTGTTTAGCATAACAGAAAATAAAGTGACTCCCAGTAGTATGGGTGTGCGACCCAGTTTATACGACCCAGTTATACAGTACAGAAATGTCTTTGAAATGTGGAAGGATCTCCTTTACCATCACCAAGCCACGGTGTCGAAGGGGAGGAGGAAGCAAGCCTTGGGTTTTGCTGAGTTTTGTGGTGGCTCTGAAAGAGCTGCATCCTGTTTTCTCTGGTTTTGTACTTACTGAAGTGTTTCACAATCTCTCGCACATGTGTATAAGTTGGACCAAACCATAAACAGAGCAAAACACACAGATGAGGATGCTTTCGACCTCTCAGGTGAGTCATCATGAACCTGCAGAAGCCTGGGAAGGGCTGATTTTCTTGGTCTGTTGACACCATGTATCGACAGTGTATGGTGGGTCCCGATAGTGCTGGGAAGAAGTCATTCAGGAGGCACTGAAGTGAGATGCACAGATCTGGGTGCAGACCTTGGCTGGCTCCTTTTTTGGTTTTTATTTATTTTTAATTTCTAAAAACTGTGGTAAACTCTGTATTCTATAAAATTTACTGTCTTACTCATCTTTATGCAGTTCAGTTGCATTAAGCATTTTCTCATTGTTGTATACTTGTTCCTGCCATCCGCCCACAGAATGCTCATCTTGCTAAACTGAAACTCTGACGCCTCTTTCTTCCACCACACCTGATAGCCTTCATTCTACTTTTTGTTTCTGAATTTGATTCCTAGGAACTTCTTGTAAGTGAAATCATACAGTATCTTTGACTTTTCTGACAGTTTTGTTTCACTTAGCATGTCTCAAGATTCATCTATTACAGCATATGTCAGAATGTCCTTCCTTTTCAAGGCTGCTGGATACTCCACTGTGCGTGTAGACATATTAGTTTATCCGGTTTTTGGTTAATGGACACTTAGATTGCTTCTGCCTTTTGGCTGTTGTGAATAATACTGCTGGGAACAAGAGCGTGCAAATACCCTGCTGTCAGTTCTCTTGGATGTATTCTCTGAAGTGGAGTGGTGGATTGCATGGCAATTTTGTGTTGTGTTTTGTGTTGGTGACAGTGGGCGATGGGTGCCCGCCCCCTGCTGAGCCAGAGGCTGAGCATGTCTGGGAGCAGGTACTCTTGTGGAGTAGGGAGGTGGACAGGAGGTCTGCAGATGGCTGCACTCTCTCAGGCCAGTCCTCTCTATACTGTGTCCTTCTGTCTCTTGTAACTGAGACATCATAACGAAGATTAAGAGAAAAGCAAAAATGGTTTATTCTGGTGCAGAATAGATTTGCAGATCAGAAGTAGAGGCTGGTTGGACTGACCCAGAGTTGGCTGAGGAAAGGTAGTCTCAGGCTTACTGAGATGCTGTCACCTGCATTGTTAAGCACCCACACATGCAGGTCAGCTGTCACTCGTCTTCCTGCCTCACCAGGATGTCCCTCAGAAGGCTGGGTTTTCTGAATACTCATTTATAAATTTTCCTCTTCCTGCTTATTTACACCAAACATTTTCTTCTGAGTGAGATTGGCTGCTCACCAAAATCAGGTGTGCCACTCTGAGGGAGCCCAGAGGACAACAGGTCCAGGAAGCCTGTTTCCTTGCCTGTGGCAGACCTTTAGAGCAGCAGTCAGGAGCCGGGCCAGTGCCTTGTTGGAGCAGGCTTGAAGGAGTGGTCTGCAGAGCTGCCTGCCCTGAGCAGCTGCACTCTCAGCTGCCAGAGAATGTGGTATGGGCTTGTTTTGGCATCTGGAGCCTGAATTTGGAAACAGAGCTCAATAGTCCTTTCCTAGCAGTGGACTCTGGGTGTTGGTCATCAGGACACTGTCTGCCCATCACTGATGAGGGACTTGCCCTTGGCAGGTCCCTGCTGTCTTTAACTTTCAGTTTCTGCATTTGAAAATTCAGCATAGAGAACCTTCAGGTTCAGGGGAACAGCAGTGTTTTTTGGGCAGAGATACCTGAGGTGTAACAGCAGGTGGGAAAGACATACTGAACTGGGTTTCGGCCCATTGCTGGGGGACCCCTGAGGTCCCTTGACATCTCGGTTAAGGGAAATAGCAGATGCCATGGGAGCCAGGAGAGGCTCTCTGTTCTGAAGGCTCTGTTACTCCTGGCTCTGTGCAGCATATGCATTTAACATGGGGGATGTGTCAGCCCCACATCTGTTGAAATGTCAGGCTGTCCCAGGCTTCAGGTGCTGCTCAAAGCTTGTATTGTGTTCCTTTGCATCTGTCCGCTGTACCAAGCACTGTGGCTGTATTTGGGGCCCTGGTTTTGATTGATAAGGTTCAACAAGTCAAGTGCTTCCTTCTTCCTTCCCCTGCATAATTTCCTCTTCTGTTTCGGAATTGTAGATAGAAGAGTTTTGTTTTTGCTTTAATTGCCAAACTTTAAATCTTATTCAGCTTAAAGCAGTGCCCTTTCAGATGTTCTAGTCATTTGGAAGGATGCCTCCTCAGTCTGCTGGATGTAGACATTTTCAGGTTTGAGAGCCCTGAGCAGGAAGGATGTGGACACAGACAGATAGCCCCATTGAGTGGTCAGGGAGCAGCTGCTTTGTAAGCCTGGGTTCAGAGAGATGCCTGTGACCATGTGGCTCTTTCCCAGCACGTAGTGGCTGTGCTGCTTTGCAGCAGAAAAGAGGGGCTGCTGATAATTACATGGGGACCATAGTTATTATCCAAGACAATGTCCTGTTCTGACCCTGGAAACCAGACTTAGCTTGTCCCAGCCATGTTAGCAGACCCATTGTCACTGGCACACAGAGTGGCAGGCGGCCCTGAGTGGAGAATGGCTCATCCTTGCCACAATATGATTGTGATTGACGGTGGTGGTTGTGATTGACTTGGGGAAGCATTTCTTTCCCTAAACATCGTCATCCTTTGTCCCCAGAGGTGGCCACCATGAGTTGCGTCAGCCTCCTTTGGATCTTGCTGTGCTCATACTGTTTCTTTCCGTGCATGATTTTCTGGGGAAGCAGTTGTACTTTAGAACAAGTCCAGATACTTTCTCTTTTTGTCTTACTAATGTGCCTCAGAGTTCTGTGGAGTGGGAAGTAGCAGTGATCCGTAAGAGTCGGACTTGAGGTTGGTATGGGGGCGGGGTGTGCTTGCATTGTCTCTGGCAACCTTCATGATGTCCCCTGGGTCTTGAGGTGAGCTCTCACAGTAAGTTCACGCTCACTGTTTGCATGATCATCCCCCAAACAGATGGGAGTCCCCAGTGGGCAGAAAGCCCTGGACCTCCAGGACCTGGGCAGTCAGTGTTTAGCTGCTGCCTGCAGACTGTCATTCCCTGTTCTGTGTAAACACTGCTTGGGTCCTCCCCAGTTCAAAACCGAGGCTGTTCGTAGACTCCCAGTTTTCAAAGCGGCTAGGTTGCTTGTTAGCAGGTGGGTTCCAGTCCTGACCTGCTGAATCAGAATCCCTGGTGGGGAGTAAGGGAAAGCTCACCCCCCTACCTCACCTCACCCTCCCTAGCATCCGAGGCTTGGGCCTATGGGCTAGGCCTTCAAGGTGGGAGTCAGATCTCCTGTGTCCTCTGGTTTCTTGAATGCCTCTCTTGTTTTTATAACCAGGAATGGTAAGAAAACTCAGCCAAGGCCCACTTCTCAGCGTGCCACTCTCAGAGCTGAGAGGAGCCTCCAGCCTCACACAACTTTGCCTTGCTGAGAAATCTTTGCCCACAACCAACATGGTTATGGGGAGCTGCCTACCTTGCGTGGTGCTCCAGGGCATACTTGTGGTGTTGGGTGCATACAGAGGTGCAGAGGTAGATGATTCCTGCCTCGGGCAGATATGTTGGGGGTATTGGCCCCACCTGGACTTGGCACTGTTGCATTTAAAGTGAGACTCTGCAGTGGTGTAAGTACTAAGAGCCAGGAGTGAGCCCTTCTCAATTTCATCCCGACTCTCCTGCCCTTGGGTGTGCATCTCAGATGTACACCACATTTCCTGCTGTAAAATCGCTGGGAGAGGCCCTGGTGCCCACCCCTGCCCAACAGCCATGTTGACAAGAGGTGTTCCTAGCTCTCCCTGTGGGATTGGTTGTGATTCTGTGTCCTTGTGAAGGTTCTCCATACCCCTTTGCTCTTATTGATCTGTAGAAGCTTATGTGTTTTGACTCAGCTAAAAATAAAGCACTTTTTTTCTTCCTTTGGGCAGTAGGAATTAAAGATAGCCTTTGTACTTGTGCTGTTTAGGGTTGGACCTGAGAAACCTATGAGCTGAAAGGCAGACTGCATGCCTTTCTCTCCCTTCTTGTCTTTTTAGGGACTTGGTTCAGGCCAGGTAGAGGACTGTCAGCTTACCTCCCAGAGCTTGCTTCCCCTCCTCTTGCTCTCCTTTCCTCTGGGAGTGTTGTCAGTAGCTAATTCATGCTTCTGAATTTTCCCTTCATGTGTATTTTTACATCACCTGGAAGTGCTCATTGGAAGTTGCTCCTCTGTTTCTTGCCCACCAGACTGGGTGAAACAGCAGCATTTGTATGGTGAGGGGCACTCTGTGTTCAGTCCTGTTCAGCCAGTGTTTTTGGAGCACATGCTGCACATTGGATCTTTGGTGAGGACATAGCACACTGCTTGCTGTCAAGTCCTTGATGGATGTTGGAAAAGAAAGGGCATGGAAACATCATTGTAGTGGGTGCAGTTGCTGGGGGTGAGCAAGGTGGAGGGGGACGTTGTGAGAGTCTCACAGGTTCCTGTGCAGGGCCCAAAGAGTTGAGCTGCTTCGTTCTCTGAAGATTTCTCTGGTGATGACTCCTGGTGTCCCTGTGCGGGAGAAATGGTAGGGGAGGCTGGCTAGGAGGCAGGTAGACATTAGGAAGGCCTTGACCACTGGGTCCAGTGAGGCAAAAATGGAATGGACTGTCAGCTGGGGCTGGGTCAGCTAGAAACACCAGAGTCAGACCAGTGGTGAGATGTGGGTGTAGGGCTGGCAGTGTGGGTTAGTGAGGAAGATGGTAGGGTTGCAGCAGTGTGCTCTAAATTACCCATGTTCTGCTTAGAGAATTTAATTTTGCCCTTTCTGGGATGTTATCACTGGATAAGTGATAAAACTAGAAAAATTTCCTCGTTTAAAAATGGCTATGACTTGTAAGGTCTTAGCCTTGTTTTTTGGGGGGTATCAGGGATCAAACTCAGGTCCTTGCGCTTGCGAGGCAGGCAGCAGAACTACTGAGCTAAATCCCTGGCTAAGATCTTGGGCTTTATTAAACATTCTTTATGTTGAGAACTCTTCCTGGGAATCCACCCTAGTCAAGATCATCATAGTGTGATTTCTTTTGCCTGTCCTTAAGCCTTCATTGCTGAGGACCGCTATAGGCTGAGGCTAGGCCTCTTTGGTGCACCAAGTGGAGTTCCTGCCCTGTTTGGAGTTGCATGCCCTGGATCTTTTGGTCTGTGGTCCCATGATCAGGGGTTCTTCTATCTCCTACCCTTTTAAAAAAAATCTCGGAACAGGGATTCCCCACCTCCTAGTCTCAGCCAAGTTCTGTCTAGTGGCCCTTTGCTGGGCTGAGCTACTTGCAAGGGGAGCTTCCTGGCCTTAGCTGTGGTGTTTGCTGTGTTCTACCTAGATGGGTGCAGCCCAGTGGAACCTCAGATCTAAACACTGCGTGTCAGGTGTGATTGCCTTCTGCAGGCTGAGAGGAGGAGCCCACAAGCATGTGTCCCAGATCTTTTTTATTTGGTATCAGGGATGTAATTCAGGGGCCTTGTGCTTGCAAGGCAGGTGGTGGAACCACTGAGCTAAATCCCCAGCCCTTGTCACAGATCTTTAAGACAAACACTGCCCCAACATTGCTTCATGTTTCTGAAATTGGATTTCAGAAATTATTACCACTCCCTAGACCGAAACTGCAGTTGTTTACGGTGATGAGTGCAAGCTTGGTCTTTCCCTCACCTGTGCCTGGAAACCTGCCTTTTGACCCAGGCATCCCCATCTGAACCCTACATCTTAAAGGACAGTGTTGCTGCCCTGCAGTGGGCCGAATGGTGGGCTGGAAAGCCAGATGCTCAGGTTGCAGAACACACACCTAGAGGGCTGGGTCTTGGATTGTTTCCCCCAGCCTGGAAAGTGTGAGCTTGATACTGAATGAGGCATTCTTTATGTAGGGTTGGAATGGTCTAGCAGCTAGGGTGATCTCTGAGTACCCCACAGGCCTGGGAAGGTCCTTGATGGTACATGTCTTATCTGTTTGCCAGATGTGGCTAGGCCTGTTCTGAGTGTCTCTTGGAAAGAGACCTCTACCCCTCCCCTAGGTCAGTTCCACCTGGTCTGCCTTTTCAAGGGTTTAAAAGCTGTTAATAGCATTTTGGATTTGAAGGTCATTTTAATTTCTTTGGGGAAGGAGTAATGTCAGTGACTGGGTTCAAGGGCATCCTTCAGGATGGTGTTGCTACCTTGTTCCTGGCTCCTAGGACATTTGTCCAAAGACTGCGTAGTTTAGTGGTTTGAACCTCATTGTAAAGATTCTTGAATTCATTCCCTCTGTTGTGCTTCTGGATTGTACCCTGTAGACAGGGCATGTGGCTGCTCTGTGTATTAGTACAAGAAGTTGAGGGCCTTAGATATGAAGGAGTATGCATGTGTGTGCACTTGAGCTTGTCACAGTCCATTGTGCCTCCTGCATCTGCTTACTGAGGTTGGTGGCGGGCTTTCAATTTTGCATCTCTGCCATATAAATACAAACAAACAAGTGGAAAAATTCTGGATCCCAGAAACTGTGGCTTGGTGCTCTTCCCTGTGAATTGACCAGCCATGACCTACGCAGACCCTGCTCCTGGTCTTTCCTCTTTAGGATTTTTCCTCTGTAGACTGGGAGAGCTGTTCTGGGCTGGTTGGAAGAACCCTTTTGGCCGATCCTGTTTGGTGACCTACATATCAGTCCCCCTAATGTGTGGAGTACTTGGGGTACTCCATTCTCCACTACACCTTGAGAAACCTGGTTACCATATGGTGTCTGCCCTCTTCATGCCTAAGTGTAGATATGCAGCCTCAGACTGTCTTCAACCCAGGAAGAGATGCTCTGGGCATGGACTGGGTGACATGCTGGCCCTGGACAGGGCATTGAAGGCCAGTGGCTTGATGGCTGAGAGGCTGTCATCTAAAGTATGTGTCTCTGATGAATAGGTGCCTTCTTTCCCACTTCTCCCTGAGGAGCTTTGTAGTGGGATGAGGTAGTGTCTCCTGTATTGCCAGGCTGCCCCTGTTTGCCCCCAGAAACTTATATTTAGATGAACAAGCAAAAATCTTTTATTATTATTATTAATAATAATAATGTTATTATTGGTACGGGGATCAAACTCGGGACCTTGTGCTTGTGAGGCAGGCAGAAGAACCACTGAACTAAATCCCTGGCAAGCAAAAACCTTTCAAAAACAAACTTTAGCAACTATTTCCCAAAGTTATTTTAAGGGGCTATATTAATGGGGCTTCTTCACCTTCCTCTTTCCTTATGCTTTACTTATGTCAGCAGCCTTCCTAGGAAAGAGACTCTTTCCAAGCGGGTTGGAGGTGAAAACCAAAGAGAATGTGTCTTATCTCATTCTGAAAGTCTCATCTCTTCTGTTGTGTAAACCTTTTGTGTAGAGAGCTTTCTTGCTTGATCCTAGACTATAAGCTCTATTTACACTTCTGTCTGGACCGCCTTTGTGGAGCTGCTGAGCATTTGGCCCTCCATCAGAGCATGTGCTGGACTCAGCCCTCCCCTTAGCCACCCAGGGTTCTAGCCTTCAGAATGGGGGCTTTGAATGCTTCTCTCTGACGCTGCAGTTCTCTGGATGGAAGCCTGCTGACTTTTGAACACAAAGGGACTCATCTTGGCCTTTCCTTGCCTGAGGAATCTGTCCTTGTAGTCTGAAAGCAACTCCAAAATTCCCGGCTAGGGCTACTATTCATAACTTCAGCACAGGGTTGGGTACAGCAGACATACAGGTGTGTTTTGTATCTTTGTGTGATTTCCATTCAGCTCCTTTGTGTTTAGGAAACACTACCTGGGCATTTTTCTGGAACATACTTTTCTTTCTTTTGGGGAATATGTTCAGGATTTTGTGTGGCCTCCTGGATGGGATTTTGTAGCTGTGTCAATGGTTATCAAGTACCTGATCCCTACACTGGCCTTTCCACTTCTCCCCTTTGGTCCCCCTTGATGCAAGAAATAATACTGGAGATGAAATATGAAATTTTATATCTCCTAACCTGTTAGCTGTCTGATACGCCAAGCTCATGTTCTCTAAAAATCAAAGAATGAATTCTAGGAACAACAGAGGTTAAGAGTAGGAAGGTATTTATTGATAGGCTAGCTCCTGAGAAGCAGGAGGGGACCCGAATGGGTAGCCCAGGGACCCCACTTTACGTGAGTTTTACAGAGCAAAACCCACATGGATAAAATGTGGGCCACAGCCATGATCAACAAATAAGCTTAGAAATATAGTCTCTTAGGTAATAGTGGTCCAGTTGGGAAACAAGTCATGTAATAAGCATGGATGGAAAGAAAAAAAGATTCCTCCTAGGAAATGGTGGGTCTAGAGGTTTCTGGTCATCCACTAGGGTGACTGATGTCTATCTAGGCTTCATTAGGCCCAGTGTTTGTCTTTTGAGAAAGTATACAGATCTGGTTATCTTGTCTTTATCTTGAGGCCCAGTCTCCAACAGATTTGTGTCTGGCCGCGGCTGTGGTGGGTTTCACATTTGTCCTGGCTCTCTTGAGGATCTCAGCTGTGTATAATATTCCAGTGAGATGGGTCTCCAGGTCTTGCTGGTGGAGAAGGCCCCAGAGGAGTGTTCCATTCAAACTTCACTGCTGAGTCTTGGGTTCGGGTTGCTGTCCACAGTGTGCTCCCATGTCTTCAGTGTCCCTTCATGTTCTCAGTGTCCTCTAGTTCTTACACAAGGTTTGGGCCCTCACTGGAAGTCTCCAGAGACCAGAGCAGGGTGTTTTAAACTATCAGTGGTAACCCACTAAGTATTAGGAGGATGGTGTCAGTATTCAAAGACAGATAAAAGAAGTAACAGAGAACATCACACATGTAAAAGTAGTCTTTTTTAAAAAAATTTTAATTTTTTTACTTTAAATTGAATTTATTGGTACATTCTAGGTAGACAGCACAGTTACATTCATTCCTGGGATCTTGTACCTTTACATGCCAGGTCTTGGTTCTCATTTTTTCCCCTTGTCCCCACCCTCCCTTCACCCCCTCCTCCCCTCCCCACCTTCAAACACTTTAATTCCATTTTTACATTTTCTCATATTTTTTTCCTTTTCCCTTATTCCCCTTTTCCTATCCTTCTCACTGTCCCTACACCTTTGGTCCTTTTCTTCCTATTTCACATTGCTAATTGCCCGTTAGGATCTTGAGTACTATTTTAGTTTTTCACACCAGAGAAACTGTTTGGTATTTGCATATGTGTGACTTATTTATTTCACTTAGGAGTATATCCTAAAAATGTCCCCATTTACCTATGAATGAATCTACTCTCTCATTCTTTATGGCTGAGTAGTATTCCATTTTATAGAAAAACCACATCTTCTTTATCCAGTTTCCAACTGATGGGCAAATGGGCTTTTTCCAAGTTTTAGCTATTACAAACTGTGCTGCTACAAACATGCTTGTGCATATATCACTGTGATATGATTCTTTCAGTTCTTTTGGAAAGATACCCAACAGAGGGATGGCTGGGTCAAATGGAACCTCTAATCCTAGTTCTTTGAGGTATCTCCATATTGACTTCCATAGTGGTTGCCCCAGTCTGCACTCCCACCAACAATGGAGAAGGGTTCCTTTCTCCCCACAACTGTGCCAACATTTGTTGCTGTGTGATTTCTTGATAGCAGCCATTCTTTGTGGGGTGAGGTGAAATCTCAGAGTTGTTTTCATCTGCATCTCTCGAATGACCAGTGATGTGGAGCATTTTTTCATATATTTACTTGCTGCTTTTTTTTTCTTTGTCTGAGAAATGTCTGTTCATTTCAGATGCCATTTTAGAATTGGGTTGTAAAAGTAGTCTTTTATGAATTTTATTTCGTATATGTAGATTGAGTGTGTAGAGACACAGCAACGCCAACATCTAGGCCACACACTGAGAGAGGTCCGACAGGAGATTTTATTAGGGAAGGCAGGTTAGGGAGAGAGGAGAGAGGGAAGAAGAAAGAGAGAAGATGAGAAGAACAAAGAAAGGAAGATCCTTTTATCATTTTTGGGGTGGGCTATTGCTTATTTATGGGGAGTGGGCTACCTTTAACCTATCATAGGTCAGGTTGCCATTTATGGGTTTGGTCCTGGAGAAACAGGTTTAACCTCTCCCGACCTCTGTGGCCTTGCGGGGAGAGAAACTAAAGATAAGAGCATGGGATCTTTAAGAGCCAAGAAGCACCAGGAAAATTCAGCCTGTGATGGTGGCGTCAAGTCCCTAACAGTGTGCAAATGTGTCCTTTATTTTTTTACTGTGGGGTTTGGCAGAAAGTCTGCAGTTAGCAGGCCTAGTGTGTGGCCAGGAAGGGACCAGAAAGACAAGTAATAGATAGCCAGGTAATCTGGTAAACACTCATCCTGTGTTTGTGTGTGATGACCGAGGACTTGAACTCAACCTTGGGCCCCTCACTGGTGGTTCCCTCTCAACTCCCCATTCTTCCTGGGGCAGGGCTGCCCCACACCCTTATCCTGGCTCTGGGTGACTCTAGAAAGGACTTTCTTCCCTGGGCAGGCTGTGGCCCCACCACACACCACCAAGCTATTGTTTTGGCACTAGCTTGTGGTGGGAACAGCCTTGCCGTGTCCTGTCTCATGGGTATTTGTCCACAGTGAGTGAGACCAAGTATTTGGTGATCTGACTGGACCCCATTCTTCATTCTGAGTACATTTAAATGAGGTAAGGTTTATGAAACAGTAAAGATAAGTGTGTCCAGTGTTCTACTTGGGACCAGCACAGTAGGACCCACAGATTTCTTCCTTCTCTGTGTGTAGGTGTTCCTGTAACCACCTGTGCGCACAGGTGTTTACAAGGACTCATCATTTATCATGTTTAAAGTCTTTCTTCTCGCCTTTTAACCATAGTAAGTATCTTTTTCTGTATTAGAGAAACAAGCCTTACAAAGATGTGGTGTTCATTTGCCCAGTGCTTTGGAGAGGTAATTTTTGGAGAACACCCAGGTTCGTCTGAGCACACCTAACTTCTCCAGTCACCAACCCCCACTTCTCCTCCAGCCTTGTTTGCTTTCCCGGACTGCAGCCCAAAGGTTGCTGTTGTGAGGTCTCTTTGTCCAAGGCTCTGAGCTCATCTGTCTTGGCCCTGCTCCCTGCTGCCTGCTCCTGGGAGGTGGATTACAGCCATTGTTCTCCCAGCCTCCTGGCAGGCGGGAGGGGGCCTGGCCTCCAGTGGGGGTGCTTTCCATTGACTCCAGTCTGGTGGAATTGATATGTTAATAAAAGCTTCTGGTGCTCAACCCTCTTATGTACTTTGATGCAGATTATTCCTGTGGGTCTGTCTGCCCTGGTGTCTAATTTACAAAGACTCCAAAATGGTTTCTTTTTCACCCATTATAGGGGAGAATAATAAGTCTCTACCAGATTAGCTTCTTGGGGCTCAGCCGCTTGGTCTAATCAGTGTCTGTGGTGCTTTTACGCCAAGAATTTACCCTGTATGTTTTGAATATTTTAACGATTTCACTGATGAAGCCTGTCAGAAATCAAGCTGCTTAGACCTCCCACCCCCACCCCATGCATGGTATGGAGGCCCTCAGTGACAGGGGCTGTTTTCTTCCTGTGGGATGAACTCTTGCAGAGAGGGAGCCTTTTTCTTGGGCTCCCTGACTCCTGCGCCAGCTTCCCAGGGCTGCTCAGAGCCAAGGCTGCCCACATCTCTGAAAACAAACAGCCACAGATGGGAAGGAATCGAGGGCTGGGGAGAGGTCTAGGCCTTCATGATTGCAAACTCTTTCCCCTCTAGGGGAGGCAGTAGCAGAGCTGTCCCCACAGCTAGGAAGATAGTCTGGGCCTGACACAGGACTTCAGGGTGGGGCCTTATTGGAACAGAGTCTTTGAACAGATTGTTTAGTTAACTGAAGCCATTGTGGTGGGCTTATGAAAGGGGTCTCGCGTGTCCCCTTCGGGCGCCCCCTCCCAATCAGGTCACTCACGCACCGAGAGGTCCGACAGGAGATCTTTATTGCAGAGAGTCAGGCGGAGCACAAAGGCCTGGAGGCGGAGAGGAGAGAGAGAGCAGAAAGAGAGAGGAGGAAGAAGAAGCAGAAGGAGAGAGAAGAACAAAGAAAGGAAGGTCCTTTTATCAGTTTTGGGGTGGGCTATTGTTTATTTATGAGGAGTGAGTTACTTTTAACCTATCACAGGTCAGATTGCTTTTATGGGCCCAGTCCTGCAGACACAGGTTTCAACTTTCCTGGACCACTGTGGCCTTGCAGGGGAGGGAAACCAAAGATAAGAGCATGAGGTCATTTTAGGAGCCAAGATATACAGGAGAATGCAGCCTGTGAGGTGGCGTCACCGCATACTTTAACATGATCAATTCCCTAACAGCTTATGCAGGAGACTGTGTCCTTAAAAGTGGGGAAACACACACACACACACACACACACACACACACACACACACACACACACACACAAAGGGAGAGGGTGACCAACCTACAAACCAGGGAGGGAGGCCTGGAGAGTAAGGGAACTGCCTTCCTGTACCTTAGCCTCAGATCTCCTGAACCTGCCCACACCTTGACCTGTACCTCCGGAATTGTCAGGTGAAACACTTGTGCTATTTGAGCCTCCCATTTGGTGGTTTTTGTGGCAGCCCTAGCAAATTTACTCAATATCTGTTGAGTTATAAATTCACCTTACCAATTGATAGAAAATTTTGCAGTTTTACCCTTTGGCATGGCTAAGGCCCCTTGCAGTTTTAGTACTTAAATGTTTGCACTTAACAGGGTTGCTGTGGCACTGCAGCATCTTTGCTGTTGGGCCTTGTCTGGGGTTTTGCCTCCAAGCATGAGGACCCTGCCCTGGGCAGGCTGGCTCTCCATGTGCAGCTGGGCTGGTCCCAAGGTCCTTGGTTCCTCCCCATTCCCTTGGTTCTTCTTATTTTAACAGCATTGCTTTTCCCCTCTGTAGTGCAGGAAGGAGGGCCCTGGGGGTTGTGCATTCAACCTAGTGAACCTGGCTTTCCTTGGCTCTGACTCTTGTGTCCAGAATCCTTTCTGGGCTCTAGGCTCACTCCTGACCTTCCCTGCTGACCTCCAGCTCATATGTCATCTCCTGTACTGAGTTGTTGCCTTCACTAGGTTGCTTGTGAGCTGAAAATTGGAGCACAGTCCAACCAGGATTGCCTTTAGTTTAGAGGTTAAGCTAAAGAAATTCTTGCATATTCCAGGATCTGGCTTTAGCTCAGTGGTTCTGCTGCCTGCCTCGAAAGAACTAGGACCTGAGTTCGATCCCCAGTACCAAAAAAAAAAAAAAAAAAAAAAAAAAAT
>NW_022900922.1:15980889-15991421 GCF_012274545.1 Fukomys damarensis | reverse complement strand
GAACCCCAAAAAAAAAAAAAAAAAAAAAAAAAAAAAAATTGTTAAGGGCCTGGGATTTAGCTCAGTGGTTCTGCCACCTGCCTCTCAAGCTCAAGAACCAGAGTTTGATCCCCATTAACCCCCGTCCCCCATTTAGATTAAAAAAAAAGAACAGACCAGTACTTGGGAAGTTTTGGTTATCAGTCTCCCTCCTGCCAGTGTTAAACAGGGATAGACTCTACCACTGTGGTCCCTGGACTGTGTGAGGCTTTGTGAATTCGGAAGCATTGCCATTTGAAGACTTTGCAAGAGAAAATGATTATAAACCCACCATTGTGTTGCAAGTGAGTAGCACCTGAGGAAGGAGCCTGCAGGGCTCAGTAGTTGCATGTCTTGCCTGGGAGAGAGTGTTGGATTAGGGGACATATTGTGAGAGCTCTCTTGAGATCACAGAAGAAAACCAGTGTCTCAGTAGGCACACAGCTTTGGAGAGATCTGTGAGAGCAAGAGGCTGATTCTGTAGTGGCTGCTGGATGGTGGAGAGGAAGCTGCAGTGTTGGGTGAGAAGAGCTGTGAACAGTCCGTGGTGGTCAGGAAAATGGGTAGAGTTTCATTTTATTTCTTTATGAGGGGATTAGTTACTGATTTGAAATGCAAGTAGACCCAGCCCCTGAGTGGTAAGGACTCCTGCTAGAGTGTGGGGACAGTGGGATACAGGGAGGTTAGTAGAGGGAGACATTTTCAAAGGCCACTGCCTGGAATGTTGGGGAGAAAAGCCACAGTGTGGGACAGGCTGCCACCAGTGGTTGTGTCCCTGTGCTATTGGCATTGAACTGCGTCCCACGGGTCTGGAGCAAAGCTTGCCAAGTTACCATAGCTGTGTTTCTGCCTTAGCGCTGGCTTGTGTTGTCATCTAGTGAGGAGATTTTGTCCCTGGTGGGTACTAAATGGCTAGTTAAAAGCCTTCTTGTAATGGTTTTGCCATGTGCAGCAACTGCTGTTCTTACCTCAGAAAGTCACCAGCTACTTCCATCTTGTGTTCTGGATGCCTGGTGTTTTATAATTTGCCATCAATCACTGTGTAGTAAATTTCTTTTGCTATCATAATTTCTATAATTCAGTTGCTTTTCTAACTTGTGGGACAGAATTTGGCCTGTAGTAAGTATCATCAATGATTGCCCACATCATGTGGGTGTTTCCCCCCGTACTGGGGATTGAACTCAGGCTCTTGCGCTTGCAAGGCAGGTACGGTGCCACTGGGCTAAATCCCTAGCCCCTGTGGGTTTTTTTTTTTTTTTTTTAAAACATGCTCTTCTCATGATTTCAGAATGCTATTCACACTTTTGTATTTTATTTTATTTATTTTTTTTGGTACTGGGGATCAAACTCACGTCCTTGCGCTTGCAAGCCACTGAGCTAAATCCCCAGCCCTTGGATGTATTTTAATCATGAAGTAGTGATGCCAAGGAGGTGCTGGGGAGACAGGCTCTGGGTAAAAAAGCTCAGTGTTTTGTTTGGGAGATGAGACACATGAACTATATTGAGAATAGTTTGTTCTCTAATTAGAGAATTGATCAAGTACAATAAAGGGCAAAGTCAGATTGGGTCATATTATGTTGTGATTTTGAGAAACTGTCATACAGAAGCTAGATTTTGAGCCAGGGTGATAACAAAGATGATAAGGAACATTATTGCATTGATCAGCTTTCCGATTGCTGGGACAAAATACCCAGCACCCACAACTTAGAAAAAAATAGTTTCTTTGCCTTATGGTTTAAAGGTTTCAGTCCAGGATCAGATCATTCCATTGTGGTAGGTCTAAAATAAACAAAGCTACTTAATACATGGTGGTCAGAAAACAGAGCACAAGGGAAGCCCTCCAGGGAGACATACATCCTCCAAAGACACCCACAGTGACCTGTCTCCGTGTGGGCCCTGCCTTCTAACAGCACATTCAGGTGTGGATATCAGAGGATTAATCCACTGATGAATATAGCACCCCCAAGATCCAGCTACCTTTCTAAGAGTTTCTTAATCCTGTCAGGTTGACAATTAAGATCAACTGCAGTCATCCTGGGCTAGCTCTTCCTGTATGTGGCCACAGAATTTGAAGTCCTGTCTCTTGGTTCAGGTGCTACCTCATCTGCCTCACTGAAAATCAAAGAGAATCCAGAAGCTTCCTATGCAGTACTGACCTGAGCATTGATGCAGAGGTGGAGGCCCTGGAGTATGGTGCCTAGCATGTCCTTAGCACTGTGATGGCAGACGAGAAGGATGCAGTGTCACCTGTATGCTGGTAAAATGGCTTCAGAAAGAGAATACAGTGCTAAGGACTGCTTCAGGCAGGGGCAGCAGGAGTTATCCCCACCAATTTGGTGGGAGCAGCAGGTGCCCTCACTGTGGGACAGCTTGGCTATTCCTTGGAAAGGTAAGCTGTGCTCTCATACATCCAGCACCCCACCCTCAGATACTATTCAGGAAACTGGGGATTTGTTTTCATGGAATTCTTAGTGGATTTTTAAATATTTGCCAAAAACTAGAAACTATTTAATTGTCAGTCAGCTGGAAAGTGGATGAACATGCTTCATTCCCCACATAGTGGTTGCTGGTAGCACATTCTGGAAGGAATACCACTGTAGGGGAGGGGAAACCAGTGCAATGCCCGGCACCTGGACAGGTCTCAGTGCTTCACCATGTGAAAGAACTGGGTTATGAGGCCACAAACTGATTCTGCTTATATGATGTTATGGTTTAGACCTAGAAAGGTCCTCCTAAGTCGCATGTGTTTGGAAGGTGATTGGCTCATGGGGTAGTCTACTCATCAGTAGATTGGTCCATCCCGGAGTGCAGGAGCTGAGTGTGCTGTTAGGAGGTAGGGTCTGGTTGAATGGGGTCTCTGGGGATGTGGAGGGGTGTGTTCTTGTCCCGGCTCCTCTCCCCTTTGTGGCTACCATCAGTTGAGCCCCTCTTCCTCTGCCCAGGCGCTTCCACCATGCTGTTTCTGCCTTGGAGCCAGCCAACCATGAAATGAAATCATGAGACAAAATGAACCTCTTCTTGAAGTTTTGAGTGTCAGGTCTTTTGTCCTAGCAACTGGAGAATGACTAAAGCGTGATATTCTGGAAAGGCAAAACTACAGAAAGAAGGCAGATCAGAGATTGCTGGGGCTGGGGGAGGAGGTTAACAACAGAGGTATACTGGAAAATCTCTTTGGGAGATGAAACTTCTGTGGTGGTCCTTGCATGACTATGCAACTGTAAAACTCACAGAGCTAGAGTAAATTTTACACTAAAAATTACAACACACTTTAAAAGTGGGAAAGTTAAAAGCCAAGTTGGGGAATTGAGAATGTTCATGTCTCATGTGGAGAACTGTGGTGTAACAAGCCTGACTGAGCCGTGTGAACAGTGGAGTCTAGCTTGGGATGCCAGCGAGCATTTATATAGATATGGCAGCCTGAAGGCCCTGGGGAGGCCCAGGCTTGCAGGGGCGGGTGACAGCATGGCTCTTGTGGACAGCATGGGAAGTACAAGGTAGAAGGCAGTCAGGGTCTCACACAGAGCTCCAGTACACAGAGGAGGCCTTGATACAGGTCTGTGGAGGGTTCTGGAGAGACTCGAGGCCAATGGCCTTCTCTTAGAGATAGAGGAACGTAAGACATAAAGTCACCAATTTTTATTTTAGAAAGGTGCCAAAAGTAGGAGTAAATGCTAGGCCTGAGACCCCCATGCCTGGGTGATGTTTAGGACCTTTGATCTGCAGAACATTTCTGTTTGGGATCCCTGTCCCAAACATGAGATTCCACTTGGGAGACTGACTTCAGCAGGAGCCCAGGTGGCTGTGGGGCTGGGGCTACATAGCTGGCACCACCCCTCAGATTAAGCTGGACCTGTTTTCTGCAGATACCCGGGTGGTCCTGTAAACCCTCCTCCATCTATCTGCTCTTCCTTGGGAGCACTTGCTGACAGGGAAGGATTTTGGGCCATTAATCTTTGGGTGAGTCACAGGAATGTGATCTGCAAGGCTGTGTCTCTTAAACACGGTGTAGGCAGAGCAACAGCGGGCCAAGCCTTGGTGGTTGTCTTCTGAGATGCGCCCAGCCTGGCAGCCCGGTGCTGCCACAGCAGTGTGTCTGAGCCCAGCAGCCATTTGAGTTGGGCAGGGCAAGGTCCGGTAGGCGGCAAGGCTCCAACACTGCTTTTGGGACAGTGGAAAGTGGTTGAAACAGAGCATTGAGAAGAATGCCCACTTTAACATTGTCTATAGGCATCCTCTGACTGTACCTGACTCTGGAAGGGATGCATACACCCTTGCTGTGAGCTGTATTTCTGTTGGTGGAGGGCTCAGGTACCCGGGAACATCCCCTTTTCTGTCCCTTGTTACTGCTCTTTCCATGTTTAACAACACAGGACTTCCATCTTGGCATGTGAGGCCAAATCTCTTCTATCAAAATGTTCAGTGCTCTCTTGAGTCTGCTAGGAGGATTAGGAAAAGGAGACGTCCAGGCGCTTTATCTCTGGGCTGTCACTTCCTAGCAGTCCTCCCTTTCCTTCTCCCACCGAGGCCACCTCTAGCCCAGCAGCCACATCACAACAAAGGATATTGCCATTAGTGTGCAGGGTTTTCCCTGGAGTGAACAACAGCCCCTGGTGTTGTGGGTTGTGGTGGTCACAGTGCCAGGCACCTACTGCCCTGTGCAGTAGCCATTAACAATGTGGCAAGAGAACCCAAGGAGGGTGTCCAAGGTGACTGAATACATGCCATGCCTTATATTGCTACATCTCTGATTATGTAAAGGCAGGGCTGATCATGCCCACAGTCCTTGAGCTCATCCGGCACAGGACTTGGTACTTGTCCAGTGAGTAAATTGCTTACACCAGAGGTTTTGCCTGCAGCTCAGAGCTGTTAGTCCTGCCCTTACACAGGCTTTCCATTGTCACTGAGGGTGCGATATGCAGAATGGTGCCATTGGCTTCATTCCCTGAAGAATCCCTTTGACTAGTGGCCCTTCCTTCCTCTTGTACCTTAAGGTTCCTAAAGTGGTAGCTTGAAACAATCTGTTCCCCATTTCCCATGAACCTGTGGGTGAGGATTTTTGACCTTTTGTTCCATACCCATGTCTCAATTTATCAGTTGCCATCTGGCAAGCCACCCTAAACATGGTGATTCAATCCAGGAGTGACTGATCTCTTCTCATAGTCTTGTGGCCAGACTGTGGGGCTCATGTGTCCTGGACAGCTTCGTATCCCATGGTATCCCATGGATCCCAGGCTGGCATCCACCTTGACACCAGTCTAGACTAGTTTCCTCACAGAAAGGGGTCTTAGGGCCGCATCCTAAGAGGACAACCAGTGTTCAGATGCACATCAAACCCCTCCTTGCCCTGTAGCTGCAGGGCATCATTGCTGCCGCAGCTCTTGTGACCCCTTCCAGGGTCCAACTCCAGCTCTCCAGGGGCGAGTGGCAAGAAAACACAGCCTTTTCTGCCCCCTCCCCTTCCCTTCTCTCACTTTCTTATCTCTGTTTTGCTGGGGTTTGAACACAGGGCCTTTGCACTTAGCTTCATCTTCCTTTTTTTTTATTTTTTATTTTTGAGACAGAGTGTCACTGACTTGCCCAGGCTGGTCTTGAACTCCCAATTCTATTGCCTCAGCCTCCCAGAGTGATGGGGTTGCAGGCATGGGACACCACACCTGCTTGAAACATGAATATTTCTAATCCACTGTAAGCTGTCACTCGAAACTCATTTTCTTTATAATACACTTCAGGATTTAGAACCAGAAATTGGATCTCTGGTAGGATACTCTGGTGGTTAACGCGAGAACAGACTGTGATCAAATGTAATCGCTCACCATTTAGCTCTTGGCACACCCCTATTTTCATCTTTTTCTCATCTGTGAAATGGACATAATGCTTTTTTTTTTGTGCTGGGGATTGGGCTCGGGTCTTTGCGCTTGTGAGGCAGGCAGTGCAACCACCTAAATCCCTGGCCCCATAATGTGCTTTTGTTCCACCACTGTTGCTTGGTTAAAATGAGACTGTGCATATTGTCTCTGAGCCTGACTAATTTCACTGCAGCCTATTCTCTAACTAAACATGTTTTCTTGGCTGTGAGGAAGAGTGCTGGCTAACTGATAAGGTGATTTTGCAGCCCCAGCCTTGGGGCTGTTTTGGTTAAGATCCTCCTTTGTGTCAGGCTTTGCTGTCTTATTAAGCATGTACTTATTTAGTTATTAAATGGAAGATGGGCTTCCTGTGGCTGGAGGGCCCCAGCGCTGTAGGTTGAGTTTACCTTTAAGGCCTGAACTGCTCATAGAAGTCACCTTCTCCTCAACTCTCCCATTAGGGCCAGACCAACCATCCTGTGTGTGGTCATGAGGCAGTGTTTGAAGACAGATATAAAAAGAACATTATAGTGAGAGGGAGGATGGGCGGGCCGCACCTTTGTACACCTGCGAGTCAGGCTCTGTGTACATGTGATAAGAGGAGGAGCTTAATGGGTCTGCTGGTCCTACTTTGTGCACCATTTGGCCATTCCATACCCAAGCTGGCCTGGACTCTGGGCCGGTCAGACCCTGGTGTCCCTGCCTGTTGCTGTGTGCCATGAGTTCTTCCTTTGTGTCTTGGCTTTCTCACCTTTTTTTGCAAGGACATTAGTCTGTACCTAGGGACGTAGAGAATCGTGCACGTAACCACACGAGAAAGAACACAATGAGTCCTTTGGTGGTACCTGGCACAGTGTGAGCCCCATAGAGGAAATGACACTGTTGCCACTGAGCAGTGGCAAGTCACCTGATGGGTGTGTCTCTAGTTCGCTTTGTGCACATGGTCATCTGAGAAACTCCTGTCAGTGCCCAGTGTTCCTTTAAGTTAAAGGTCTAACAGTGGCCATGAGCATAAGACCACTTTGGAGAAAATAGGGATGAGTAGGGAGAGCAGTGCACACCGATGAGATGGAATTGTTGAGTCTGGCATGCCAGCCCCTCCTGCCCGAATCAGCAGGGACTGCTCTTAACCTTTTCTCCAATTCATGGAATAGGAAGCCTCCTGGTCCTGGGGCACTGCCTGAACTCACCACTGACGAGCAGTGTGGGCCTCCCAGCCACAGGCCAGATGCAGTCAGCCGTCAGATGCTTCATGGTTCAGAATTCCGACCATGGCATGTCTGTGCTAGATTTTTAAATTATGCATAAAAATAATTCCGAGAACGTGAAAGAAAGTTGGAGAAGTAGAAATGACACTCAGCATGTTCTCACTCTAGTACAGCCATTTTTATTTCCCTGTATTTAATTTCAGGCTAATCCATATGGATAAGCATTTTTATAGTTGTTTCATTGTATACATAAAATTTTGTGTCCTGCTTTTTCTTTTAACTTAAGCATTTTGCATATGTATGTGATCTTTATAATTACAGTTTTTAATGGTTGCATGATATTCTTAAGGGGCTGTAACAACCTGTTAGTGTGGAATATTTTAAATTTTTTCTGTATTTTTCTCTTATAAATAATGCTGTAGTATGTGTGCATAAAATTTTAGTCCTGATTTGCGGTTAGGTCATTGTAGTAAGTTTGTGTAAGTCCGAGGATGTAGCTGGAGGAGGAGGGAAGAAGGAGGTTCCTGTGGCCACCAGAACCCTGGGATGAGCCCCATCTGCCCACAGGGTTAGAAATGGATTCCTTCCTTCCTTGCATCCTCCCTCCCCTCCTCCTCCCTCGTTTCCCTTTCCCCTTCCCCTTTCCCTCCTCCCCTTCCTTCTTCCCCTCTTTCCTCCTCACCTCCTTTCCTCTCTTTCTCCCTCCCTTTCTCCCTTCCTCCTTGTCCTCTTCTCTTCCTCTTTTTTGTACTGAGTATTGAACTCAGGGGCCTTCACACTGAACTGCATTCCCAGCCACCCCCCAAACCCACTTTGAGACAGGGTGATATAAGTAGCTGAGGCTGGTTTAGCCTCCCAAGTGCTGGGATTATTGGCGTGTGCCACCAGCCCCACATCCCAGCCCTTCTTAAAATTTTGAGATGGTCTCACTGAGTGCTGAAGTTGCCCAGGTTGGGTTTAAACTTGGCGATCCTCCTAGGGGTGGAGGTTTCTGTGGGGTTCTGTTACATGTCTCTCACATTCCGGGATGCTGTAGAGGCCAGTGTTCTGCTTAGTATGGTGGGAATGGGCTCTTTCCTGTGCTCACTTGTCTGTAAGATGGGCTTGGGAGTTACTGATCCTTTGTGAAAGGAGAATTTGGACTTAAAACAGTCCTATGAGGAGATGAGATTAGCTAGTAGGCACTGGACCTCCAAAAAGAGAATGTTCAGAAGGGCATGTGAGTTTTGAATGAAAACAAGCAGTTTGTGCCCCATTTACCGTGACTTGTTCTCCAGAGGTGTCTCCTGTAGCCCCGTGGAGTTTCCTTGGGTCCAGGTGGTCCTTTTGAAAAGGGGTCCTCACTTGTGCATTCTGGTCTCCAGCTGCGTTCACTGTGTTTCTAAAAGACCTATGTGGGCCACCATCACTTTGCTTGCAGCCTGGAACACAGGGCAGTATGGGTTGGGGGTTTTTCACATGCCTCCTTTCCCAGCCCTCAGGCTGCACAGTCCTGCCTGACTGAGAGACATCTTGGCAGCACAGGTGTGAGGGAGCCTAAGATCCTGCCAAGAGCACACACACCTTGCTGTGGCCCATGCTGGGATGCTCTGGTTCTGCCAGTCTCTCCTTGGGCAGCTTTGGGAAGTCTTCCCTTCTCCGGATTTCCCAGCGTTCTTCTCTCTTCCGACATCCAGGCCTCATTCTGACACTCTTGTGTTGGGATTGGGTTTCTGCTGTGAAAAGGGGATGCTGGTTGTAAAGGGCACCCAGGCTGGGAGACTGCTGTGTCTGATCTAGCGGGATCACAGGGAGTGAAAGGGCACAACGGGCCAGGTCAGCACTGCAGGTGGGTGTGTGGCAAGTACCAGTTTCTCCCATGCATACAGGGCCATGTGCCCTGGGCCCCACAGCAGGCCATCTGGATCTGAGGAGCTGGGGGAAAATACTCAGAAGTTTTTCATTTAGTTTCTCATCCCTGGCCCTTGGGGCTCCTAGAATACTGATTGGAGACTGATGATCTATAGTGGTTCTGCCTCGGCTCACAGAGAGCTGGCTAGGCTGGAGGCTGGAGGCCAGGCCTTCTGTAGGGCATCCATTGGAAATAAGGTGTCGCAGCATGGTCTTGGGACCCAATCAGCTTATGGGTGGCGGCAGGGGAGGCATCTTTTGGGGGACATGGACATGGCAGTCAGACTTCTGCCTTATGGGGGCCGAATCCTGGTGTTGATTGTAGGGGGGGCCTGAAAGTGTGTGTGGGTGCAGGTGGGGTGGGGAGTCAGGATGCTGCCAGGTTGCAGACATGGCCAGCCAAGAATGCAGCCCACCCCCTTGCTGGCTGTTGTGCTGATGCTCTGGGCTCTGTCACCATCTCCAGGTGCTACTGCCGGCTCCGCCTCCCACCATGTTTCCTCTCACCTACTGAGAATTACTTTTTCATTTTAAAATGCAATTGATTTTTACATAAGTCACAGGGGAAATCATTTACTAAAAACACCAATTTTCTTATGAAAAGACAGTTCGGTCAAGTTTGCCAACATGCATCATTTCTTTAAATAGAATATGTTTCAGCTAAAGGTGGGAAACCCCGAGCAAGGAATGGACTGCAGTTGAGAAAAAGGCTTCATCTGAGGTCCCCCAGTAGGATGGGGGACTCCTATGTCCACCCACCCACAGCACAGGATCCTGATATCCCTGGCAGGAGAGCTGTTCTCTTTTCATGATTAGAAGTGCTACAGAGTGGGCCCAGGGCCTCATGGAGTTGGGCAGGTGCCCAGCTCTTTGCAGGGCCTGCTTCCTGCCTTCAGGAAGGATGCCGGAACTGACCTATGTCTTATATTCCTGCTTAGAGCCTGGAGTAAGAAAAAACTGATGGCTGCCTGGGCTCTTCTCACGCCACTGTACTCTCTGTGGGTCATCTGCTGTGAGCATGGGAATTTGCGTGGATTGGTTGCTTTGGAAAGAGGATTATGGTATGAGATAGATTACTCTGAGGCCTTGCCCAGTGTCTCCTAAAGCTGGCTAGTCATCCTCTTTGCAGAATTGGTTTTAAAGTCAGCACTTACCAAGTGACTTATACCTTAGTTCCCTTGAAATGGAAGGGCGTGGAAAGGGCTTAAAACTGCCATTGAAAATGGTGGAAACTCCAGAAACACATAGTTGACAGGAGTTAGCTCAAGAATGTTTAATGAAATTATTTTCCTTTTATGTCAATAGGATCTTGGCATATATTTTATTTGTAGTTTTTTTAAACTTTAGATTTATGGGAAGTTTGGGAGCATTGTAGACAATTCTCTTATATCCAAATATCCAGTTTCCCAATCACTAAAGTCTTGCAGTGAAGTAGAGTGTGTTTGTGTCAATTAAAGAACCAGTGTGGGAGGCTTGGGATATAGCTCAGCGGCACAGCACCTGTCTGGCAAGTGTGAGGCCCTGAGTTTGATTCCTGATAATAAAAAAAAAAAAAAAAAAAAAAAAAAAA
>NW_022900922.1:15973898-15980626 GCF_012274545.1 Fukomys damarensis | reverse complement strand
AAAAAGGAAGAACCAATGTGGATATGTTACTGCTAACCCACTTCCTGCTTTTATTGAGATTCTTTTCTTTTTTGGTTTTTTGAGACAGGGTCTCACTATGTAATTGAGACTGACCTGGAACTCACTATGTAGCCCAGGCTGGTCTCAGGACTCACAGCGATCCTCCTGGCTCAGCCTCCTGAGTGTGAGTGCTGGGATTGCAGGTGTGAGCCACCACGCCCAGCTTTATTGAGATTCTTGAGTTTTCTCTGTCCTCCTGTCTTGGAACTGGACTCTGAAAAATATTGGAACTGTGAGACTTCAGGAAAGGAATTATTGCATTTCTGGTTATACTTGTGTTAGTTTCAACTTGATGGCTTTGGGGTCCAACCCGGGGATTGGTGAAACACACTTCTAGGTGTGTCTGGGTGGGTCATGGAGGCATGGCCTTGAGATCCATGTCTGGTTCCTCACCGCTTCTCCTCTGGCACTCTTCCTCTGCTCTGCATCTTGGCCACCATGCACTAAGCAGCTTTGCTCTACCATGCCCTTATGGCATGATGTCTGTGCCTTGGAGCCAGCCTATCACGGGCTGAAACGGAGAGCAAATTAAACTTCTCCTCCTTTAAGTGTTGGGTGTTGTCTCAGTGATGAGAAAGCTAATACAAATGGCCTTGATGATGGAGCCCAGTTTCTCAATTGTATCACACCTTATGGTCATGAAGTCCTGTCAGTATGTCCTTTCAGGGGACAAAATAGTTGCTTTTTTTAATTTATTTTTTTTAAATTGAGTTAATTGGTACATTTTAGGTATACAGTACAGTTACATTCATTATTGGGATCTTGTACATAAATAGTTGCTTTTTAATTACTCCCTTATGAATCAGGAAATTGAGGCCTAGGGAGGCTCCAGAGTTATCTGAGGTGATGGGATAGACCAGCCATGACAGTATTCTTTTTTTTTGGTACCGGGGATTGAACTCAGGTCCTTGTGCTAGCAAGGCAGGCGACCAAAACGCTGAGCTAAATCCCTGGCTATGACAGTATTCTTTCAAACCCTACCTGGTGGGTTTCAGGTCCCAAAGGTTCTAAACTCAGTAGGCCGGGTTACTGGTGGTCACTGCATCTGAATGTGGCTGCAGCAGTTTGGAGGGGGAGATTTGGCTGATGAAGGCAATTGACTGTGAATGGAGTGAGTACAGAACAGCATAACTAGGCCATTTGCATGTTATCAGGGTTCATGGTCTAGAGAGACAGTGACACCTGTTGCTTGTGACCTTGGTACCAGGACTGTGCTGTGTCTCTCTGTTGTTTTTCTCCGACTGCAGGGTAATATAAGCAAGGGATGACCTTTATCATTATGCGTTTCTTCTTTGTGAGTACATATGTGTGAAGTGGTTTGACTCTGAGCCAGAAGTGTCATCAACCAAGCAGGAGCCAAGAGAGTGCCTGTGTGTGTATGGATAAGATGGCATTTTGACTGCTGGCTGTGCCCTCAAGCCACCTGGGTCTCTCTTCCCCCCAGCCTGGACCCTGTCCTCAGGGCTGTGATCTCATGGCTGGGACAGAACTAACCCTGGAACTGGGCCTTTCTGTCTGTCCTTGTTCTGCCCCACCTTGATTCTGTCTTTATGTCCTTTGATTCTTGGCCCAGTGAGGGTTCTGGGAACAGTTAAAGCATCTGTTGTCCCTCTAGCTGTGCCTACTCCTCTCCTCCAGGGACAGAGTGAGAGGGGGTTGGCCATTCCTGCATCACCCACTACTATGATGCCAGACAGGGCTTTAGAGAAATTTGAGGGATGCGTGAAGTGTGTCTGTGGCTGCTAAAGTGTGTCCCCTTCTTGATGGTGAGGAGTGAGGTACCATTCTTCCTCCTTATCTAAGTCATTGGTTTCAATGGGATCCTTCATTTAGAAGCAAAACCCAGTCTCCTCTCTATGTGTTAGAGACCAGTGTGGCCAAGGATGGGCCACTGGTCCTTAGAGACGCTTTGTTGAGCTCTGGGTGATCTGTAGGGCCCAGCTGCAGGGCATCTTCTAGGCAGTCCCTTTCTGAGTCTGTTGTTTGGCTAGCTGCTGTACACTCAACTGAGAGAGCGGCCATTGGGCTGGTGACAATGTGCCAGTGGGTGTTCTCTTTGAGAGGGCCTGCAGGTATCCTCTGTACCTCCTTACTGAGCACACACTCAGGAGCTGGGCACCACCACTGGTACTCCAGAGGCTCCATGGACCCCTTGGGGGTGACCGTGGTTGGTCATTGAGGTCTTGTTCTTAGCTTTCTATAGATCTTTCTTCAATCCTTTTGAATGAGCCATATTTCAGTGAGTTTGAGCTTAGCTTGGCAGTGAGTGCCTGCTCTTGAGAGATGGGCTCGAAATCTATGTCGTCATCTCTCTTTATCCTATCTGCCAACCTGGCTTTTTAAGGTTTTGCAGTATGGATTGGCCATGGTGGTAATTACCAGTCAGTCATTAAGTAATAGTGAAAGGTAGACAGTTGATGGGAAAGGAATCCCACTCAGCGTTATTTTTGGTTTCTTAATCTGTGTCTGAGCATATGGGCTAGTAGCTGAAGTAGTTTAACAGTGACAGAATGTATTTCAGCAGGACAGACATAAAAACAGCCTATTTTCTTTTTTTTCCACAGTAATATTTTTATACCTCTGTTAAAAAATACGTTAGCCACTTAAATTATGTGAAGGCAGCCTTGGCCATTTAACAGCATATGTAGCATTTTACTCTTCATTGTTACCTGGTTTGTGTGTTTAAGCATGTTTATGTGTGGTGTTTCATAGTTCAGACATACTAACACAGCATTGGACTCAGTGAGGGGTCATTGTGGGAAAAACTGGCCTCTGTGATTTAGTTCTTGGGCTCTGTGCGTGAGTAGTTTTCCACCACAGCAGTTTCTGGCCTGTTTTGGGTGGTTTGGACAAATCTTTGCTACTGTAGTCTTACAACATTGGTAAATGTGGTGTAATTGACATCGGTAAGAGTAGTGGCTTTAGATAATCTATGCATTAGTTCTCTGTAGGCCCTCTTCGCAAAGATGGAGTCAAGTTCCTTTTCTTCAGTGGGCGCTGGGCTTGAGGACCACTTGGATGAGGAGATGGCAGGAGGGACACTGACTAGGTCATAACAGGTACCTTGGTGTCTCCTTGCTGTCAGTTTGCCTCCCTATGCCCTGTGTGGGGAGACAGCCACTGTGTTAGGGAACACTGAACAGCCCTGTGGAGAGGTTTCATGGAGAGGTTTCTGGGAGAGCATCAAGGCCTCTGGCAGTGGTCATGCTCACTTTCTATTTATTTATCCTTATTTTGGAACAGAGACAATTGTAGCTGGAGTTATAGGAAGAGATGTTCTTCTAATGACTCCAGTAAATGGCCTGCTCGATCTGCTGAGATCTTTCTGAAAGCAGTGTTATTAAAATATCATTGGCATTGTATATGCCAAGAGACAGGGCATGTAGCTCCTGTGCCATCTAATCCTGACAGTGAGAAGAGTTGCTAGTCCATTCCTTAAATTTTGTGTAGGGCCTTAATTCTAGTTTAGACTGTTTCTTCTGTGTACCATGTATGAATAGTGTGATATCCATCTCATAACCACCAGCATGATAAGTTGGTAAGTGGGAGGAGGGAAGCTTAAATTCTCACTGTCTGGGAGAGAATCCCAGTGCCCTAGTTCAGGCCATCTAGTTTTTTCTGGGGGTGGCACGTGGACGTGTCCAACACTCTGGTTCACGTGGTAAAGGCAAATAGACAGTAACCTCCTCTACATGTTTCTCGATTTGGCTGGCAGTAAATCCCAGACCTCTGTCAAAATCTCACAAACAGAACCCAGCTTTCTGTGAGAACTCCTGGCCCTCTCTTCTGTACATTTCTGACCTATCTTGTCTCCCTGTGGCAAGTTATTCTGCACACTCTTTAATAGCCAGAAGACAAAGCAGGGCCTGGTCTGTGTCCTGGGAACCAGGATTGCACACTTGAATTCACTGCAGCTCCTGATCAGTCGTAAACCACGTGGTCCTTTTCTAATCTCAACCAGTTCACACTTGTCACCTCCAAGAGGACCTCTCTGTCATTGTATCATTTCTCTCCTAAAGGGAGAAAACTGAGCGGTTGGTGCCCAGTTTAGATGCCAGTGGATCCTGGGTGTGAGAGCCTTTGTGTGTTTGCGTCTGGTACCTCGCTATTTTTAATAGCAGAGCTGGTGTGTGTGACTGTGGGAGGGCTGTGGAAATACCTTCCACTGGTAAGTGGGCAGAGCCAATAAGAGCAGAGTAAGCAGGACAAGGACTCTTTTCAGCTGCACTTGTTTTTGTGCAACTACATTTTATGCCCTGGGGAAATATGGGACAACTCTGATACCTGCATGGGGTCTGGGGTCCTCTTGAGTACCACATGCTTGTGCACAAGTAGCAGTTATGAAAGATCACCAAGTGTCTGTGAACTCATCTGCTTCCCAGAGTGCTGGACTAAGGCAATGTCAAAGAAGCTGTTAAGTGGGGTAAGAGGACCCAGAGCTTTGGCCAGGCCTAGGTGGACCCAGGCTGCACCTTCTCCATCCCAAGTCCCTCCAGTGTGGGCTCCTCCTGGCTGGCCCTCTTTACTCCACTCTCCCATCCCTTGGATCTCTGCTCAGTGTCATGAATGATGTGTGCATCCATAGCACCAGTGCCACCTTCTGAAATTCAGGTTCCTGGCATTGGGTTTCTGGTGTTCTAGACTGTAGCCATCCTTGTCAGGCCCTGCCAGCAGCCACTCATATTGCTTCTCAGAGACTAGCGTCAGCCTCTTAGCAGCTGGGTGAACCAAAAAGTTGTTTAACCTCTCTGATCTGAAGTCCTCATTGTAAGAGCTCATTGAAATGCCAGGGTTGCTGCTGGCTGAGCAGTGCCCATGCACAGCACTAGTCCTCCTGCCTGGTCTTGTGTCCAGCATGGATTTATGGTGGGTATGGCTCTTGGGAAGGGGGAAGGGAGGGTCCCTTTTGTGGGGAGGAAAAAATGTTGACTTTTTGAGAAAGCTGATAGTTGACCTGAAAAGATTGATTTGGTGAATGCCAGAGATAATGACTTGATTAGAGTCACAGCCCCAGGGCAAAATTGGCTTTTGATTTCGCTAAAGTATGAAGTTAAATAGTTTGATTCAGTAGCTAGTGTATGTTGGAAGCCAGATGCCTATGGGGGAAAATTGTCAGCCACAAAATGCTACAAGCAAGTGACAGAATAAAAATCAGTGCTTAATTAAAAGTTCACCAGCGTGACTCTGGCAGCTTCATTAAACCTGGTGATTTAGTCTCACACATAGTCCTTCTGCTGTGAAGCCCGTTGGTCAGTTAGATTTCCTCACTGCTGCATTTCACCAGGGCTGCTGTGAAATCATTGCTGGTAGTAAATTGGAAGTTTATTTGTAACCACATGGTCTCAAAAGCAAAAGAATTTTAAAATTGAGATACAGATGTATTCCAAGACATTTGTTATGGCATGGGTTTGGACCTTCCAAAGTACAGGGCGTGTGAGGGCCTGAAAAGAGGCCTCAAGCCCAGGTGCCCTTCTACCCAGCTTAGTTAGCACAGAGGCCACAGGAAGAAGCTGTTGAAGAGGCGGGAGGGGACTTGACTGGCTTCCCTCTAGTTACTGTACCTTTTGAGCAGAAAGGCACATTATCAGCAGAGTATCCTGTGGCCTGGGCCCCATAGCTCAGTCCCTGAGGACCACCCTTTACAGATCTTGCTGTACGTGGTAGAGAGTACCTCGTAGTTCACATGGCCCACACTGGTCTGGAGGGTGCTGGGTGCCAGAGCCTGTAGCCAGCTGGTAGAGCCCTCAGGGAGGACTCCTGCTGCATAGCATCAAGTGGCATCTGCTCAGGAAATGGCCAGAGGACAGCTCTGTTTCTGATTTGGATTACGTAGAGAAATCCTTCTTATTTTATTCACAGAAATCAGATCCAAGTGAGTGGAAAATGCATTTAGTTCTGTGGTCATGGAGCTGTTATTTAATGTTGATAAATTAGAGCATATTGTTTGCCCAGATGAGTGGGATGAATTCTACCAGAACTCAGGTCTTGCCTGGGTTTTGCACTTGGTCCTAACTGCACCTCTGTTCCATCTGTGAGCCTTCCGTTCTCCCCCTGGTGTCTTTCAGATGGATTACATAAGGTCAGTTAACAGTGGAGTTTAGAGGGATCCAGGGAAGCACTATAAGCCGTCTGAGGTGTCAGAGAACCACCTACATGATGACAGAGCCTTTGACCACCTGTATCCCTGTGCTCCTCCCCTCGGAGTGCTGGGGTTCTGTGGAAGTCCTTCCATGGTGGAAAGGCCACTCCCATACACCCTGACCACCTAATGACACTGCAGTGGGGCCATCAGGATGGGATCACCTACTCACCATGTGTCCCCAGAGCTGGCATCACAAGATGGAATGCGTGGAACTGGTGATTGAAGGTGTGCTCAGAAAGAACACACAGACTGATTTGGTGTGTTTGTTTTTCCAGGAGGACTGGAATGAAATTGACTCTATTAAAAAGAAAGAGCTTCATCACAGCAATGGAGATGAGAAAGCACAGAGCGTGGAGACCCTCCCTCCAGGTACTACATCGGGGCCCTGTGCCCATGTCACTGCAAATGGCTGCTATGTGAGGCTTGGAACCCATCACCAGTGGATGGAGCTCTGATTCCATGAGCCAGCTGGACATGGCCCAGGGCATTGCTTTGCTTTTTTTTTTTTTTTTTTTTTTTTTTTTGT
>NW_022900922.1:15971467-15973738 GCF_012274545.1 Fukomys damarensis | reverse complement strand
TTTTTTTTTTTTTTTTTTTTTTTTGTCAGCTCCATTTGCGGGTGGTAAAATTAAGTTTAGTGGGAGGTGACCCAGATTTGTTGAAAGCAAAAATAGAATAAAACAAAACATAGAATGTATGTATTCTTTCATGAAATTTTAAAAGACAGACTATGTTTTAGAGCAGTTTTAGGTTCACAGCAAAATAGGGGAAGGTGCAGAGGGTTTCCATGTGCCCCAGTCCCTTCATAGGTGAAGCCTCCCAGCTTTTTATACCCTGCACAGAGACATTTATGACAGTCCCCGGACCCACATGCCTCCAGACTATGACCTAGAGTCCACAGCTCATACTGGGGCTCACTCTTTGTGGTGTACATTCTTTGGGTTATGCTATGGCTCATATTAGATGTCCTCCCAAAACCTTATGCACTTATAAATGGGGCTTTTGAGAGTGAATAGATCGTGGGTGTGATACTGGATTAGTTCACTGATTAGCCATAGCTCTGGTGTGGATGATGGACTTACTGAAGAGGGAAGATCCGCCCTGTGTGTGAGTGGTACCAGTAGGCTTATAGTCTGCATGGAATAAAAAGTAAAAGAAGACTTCGTGCTTCCTGCCTGCCTTGCCATGAGCTCTTTCTCCTCTGCCAGGCCCCTTTTCCATGCCACCCTGTCTAAGAGCCAACCAACTGTAGACTAAAGCCTCTACAAACTGTATACTTAGTACATTTTTTCCTCCTTTAACTTGTGGGTGTCAAGTATTTTGTCTCACCATTGAGAATGTAACTAAGGTAGGTTATGACAAGTGTATAATGGACCTGTCATTGTAGTATCATGACAGTTTCATTACCCTGAAAATCCTGAGTGCTCCCTCTGTTTACCTCTCCCTCCTTTTACTCTCAGAAACCACAGATCTGTCTACTGTTTCCATGATTTTGCCTTTTCCTGGATATCATACAGTTGGAATCATATATTATGAAGCCTTTCCAGATTGACTTTTTGTATTTAAGGTTTCTCTGTGTCTTTCATGACTTGATGGAACATTTAGTTGTAGCACTGAATAATATTCAATGACTAGATGTCCCATAGTTTATTTTTCCATTCACCTTGTGAAGAAGGACATCTTGGTTGCTTCCAAGTTTGGGCCGTTATGAATAAAGCTACTATAAATATCCACATGCAGGTTTTTGTGTAGGCCTAAGTTTTCAAATCATTTCAGTAAATACCAAGGAGCACAACATATGGTAAGAATATGTTCAGTTTTGTAAGAAATTGCCAGACTGTCCTCCAAAGTGGCTGCTTCATTTTGTACTCTCACCAGCATTTGGTGTTGTCAGTGTTCTGGATTTTGACCTTTCTTACGTGTAAGTGTGTAGTAGTTTTTTCACTGTAGTTTTAAATTGCAGTTCCCTGATGACATATGTGTGGAGCACCTTTTTATATGCCTCTTTGTCATCTCTATATCTTTGGTGAGGTGTTTCAGTCCTTTGCCCATGTTTTGATTGGGCTATTCACTTTTTATTTTGAGTTTTAAGAGTTTTGTATATAAATATACAGGGGAATAATCCTTTATGGTATGTGTTTTGCACATATGTTTTTCCAGTCTGTGACATACCTTCTCATTCTCTTGGTAGTGTCTTTCCCAGAGCAGAGAAGTTTTAGATTTTATTGAAGTCTAGCTCATCTTTTGTTTCTTCCATGGATCTTACCTTTGTGTTGTCTTTAATTATCACTAAATACAAGATCACCTAGATTATCTCCTCATTACCTTCTAGGAGTTTTATACTTTGGGTTTTGTGAAGGATGTAAGGTCTGTGTTTGGATCCATGTATTTGTCTATATATGACCACTTGTGCCAGCATCATTTGTTGGAAGGATCTTTTTTTTATTGTATTTTTCTGATTAAAAAGATCAGCTGACTCAACTTATATGTATCTTTCTCTGGGCTTTCTTTTTTTTTTTTCTTTCTTTTTATTGAGGTTATTGGTACAATCTAGGTATACAATACAATTACATTCATCATTGGGATTCTGTACCTTTACATAATAGGTCTTGATTCTCATTTTTCCCCTTGTCCCTGCCCTCCCTTCACCCCCTCCTCCCCTCCCCATTTACAAACACTTTATTTCCATTTTTTCAGTTTCTCCTATTTTTTTCCTCTCCCTTATTACCTTTCCCCCACCCTTCCCACTTTCCTTACACCATTAGCCCTTTACTTCCTATTTCACATTATTAATTGTCTCATTAGGATCCTGTGTACTGTTATAGTTTTTCACACCAAAGAAACTATTC
>NW_022900922.1:15964337-15970924 GCF_012274545.1 Fukomys damarensis | reverse complement strand
ATATCCAGAAAACAGCAAAGTTCTGTTGCTGTTGTGGTACCTAGCACCATTTTTTCTATTAGCCGCTTAGTCATCATCTGGAAAGAGAACATTCTAGGGTAATATCATTAAATGTAGCTCTGATAAAGCACAGTCCCTACTATGTATCATAAAGCAGGTACTAGATATTTTACATTCATAGAGGTATGATACAGTACTGTCCTACATCAATAATACTAGATTCAGTTTTGGTTTGAAATTTACTTTGTCTGCAAATAAGATTGCTACCCCTGTTTTTTTCTGGGCTCCTGTCACATGGAGAATTGTTTTCTATCTTTTCACTTTCAGTCTATGGGCTTCTTTTTGCACTAGGTGTGTTTCTTGTATACAACATATTGTTGGATTTTGCTTCTTATTCCATTTTGCCAGTCTATTTCTCTTGATTGGTGAGTTGAGGCCATTGACATTGCTGGTTATAACTGATATGTACTGACTTATTATTGACATGTTATTGGCCTTTTGTTGACTCTTTTTACTTTTTCACCTTCTCCTTTTAATTTCTTGCCTTGCCTATTTGATTTGCTCTGTTGGGCCTCATGGTGTTGTTGCCTTCATTGTCTTTTTCTAGGATCTTGTTTAGAATTGCTTGTAGTGCTGGTTTGGTATTCATGTAGTTTCTCAGGTGTTCTTTGTCGTGGAAGTGTCTTATTTCCCCATCCATTTTGAAAGAGAGTTTTGCTGGATACATCAGTCTAGGTTGGAGGTTGTTCTCTTTTAGTACTTGAAATATCTCATTCCAGGCTCTCCTTGCCCCAAGGGTTTGTGTTGAAAAGTCTGCTGTGATTCTGATGGGCTTTCCTTTGTATGTGATTTGTTTCTTTTCTCTTACTGCTTGTAGTATTTTGTTCTTCTGTTGGGTTTCTGGGATCTTGATTATTATATGTCTAGGTGTAGATTTTTTTTGATTGTAGCTAGTTGGGGTCCTATATGCCTCAGTTATCTGAATGTCAAATTCTTCCCCTCTGTTTGGGAAGTTTTCTGTCATTAATTCTGCAAACAGCTTTTTTAAGTCATTTGTATTTTCTCCTGCTACTTCATGTATTCCTATCAGTCTTATGTTATTCTTCTTTGCATCATCTAGGAGTTGTTGGATCGATTTCTCATGATCTCTTACTGTTTTTAAGAGACCTCTCTTTTCATGGTCACTGACTGCAATCTTATCTTCTATATCTGAGAGCCTATCTTCGCATTCTTTTATTCTGTTGCGTACACTTTCAATAGAGTGTTTAATCTCCTGGATATCTGTTTGAATCTGTTTTATGGATTCCATTTCTTTCCTATGTTGGGCGTTTATTTTTTCCATTTCTTTCTTATGCTGGGCCTTCAGGGCTTCTATCATGGTCCTGAGCTCATCCATTTTTTTGTCAGTTTCTGCTCTAGAGTCTCGAATCACGACTTCCATTTTGCTCACTATCTCTATGGTTATCTGGGAAATTATTTCTGTTTTGAATTTTTCTAGAGCCTGATTGATCTGTTTTGTTACTTCCTGTGCTTTGAGTTCAGGGTGTCCTGGTGGTTCACTATCGGCCTTTTCATCCTCATTTGCCCTACTGTTTGCCATTGGTGAACTGGAAGTCTGTCCTTGTGTCTTGCTTAAGTGTTTTCTCATTTTAATTTTTGTTGTCGGACTGTCCTTGGTTTAATTTCTGGATTATCACCCAAATCTTCCTGATATAGTTGCACCCTAGCTTCTGTGTCTCTAACGACCCAAAGACATTCTCATCTTCATAACATCAGAGAAAACAGCTCATCAAATCAACGGCAATGCTTTACCCCAACTGATACAATCAGCAACACATTAAGATCAAGCACAACTTGGACTCTGACCACCTGTGGTAGTCACTAGTCTATCACCCTTAAATCATTTGAATTAAATTGAAATCAAGAAGCAGTCCAGAACGTGTCTGCAGTGAACAAACTTTTCAATATAGTATATTTACCATTTAATGGCTCAGACAGAGCGAGGATGCAAGACCCCTGATCTCACTTAGCTGATTGCTGAACCCCATGATGCTGACTGACCTCGGGCTGCAAGGCCCAGATTGAGATCCCCATCCTTCTGAATGGTTGAACTCCGCAACATTCTATTACAGGTTTCCCACGCCCTTTCTTTAAAGATGTTCAAAGTTGGGAACTCAGAAAAATACCCTTGATGACCACCTCTGTCTTTGCAGAGTGGGTCCAAAGACTTGCACAGTCAGGAGGTCTGAGATTGCGGGGGGGTTGGGCTTATGGGGGTTCAGGGGGCTACCTTCCCAGTGCCTGAGCGATGGCTGCTGGTTCAGGAGCAGGCGTGGTTCTCCTTCCTGCAGTGGATGGGGGCCCGGCCTACCTCCCAGCGCTTGAGCGATGGTTGCTGGGTGGGGAGCAGGCGTGGTTCTCCTTCCCTGCGTGGATGGGGGCCCGGCCTACCTCCTGACGCTTGAGCGATGGTTGTTGGGTCGGGAGCAGGCATGGTTCTCCTTCCCATGGTGGATCGGGGCCCGGCCTACCTTCCGGGCGCTTGAGCAATGGCTGCTGGGTCAGGAGCAGGCGTGGTTCTCCTTCCTGTGGTGTATGGGGGCCCGGCCTACCTCCCGGCGCTTGAGTGATGGCTGCTGGGTTGGGAGCAGGCGTGATTCTCCCTCTCTGGGCTTTCTTTTCAGTTTATTTGAGATACATTTGTTTTTTAAATTTTTTGGTCAGTATTGCACTGTGTAGGTTATTGGAACCTTATAGTAAGTCTTGAATAAGGTAGTGTTAGTCCTCGGGCTTTTTCTTCTTTGAGATGGCATTGACACTTCAGGATCTTTTGATGTTTCATGTGAACTTCAGAATCAGTTTTTGATATCTACAAAGCAATTTGCTGGGGTTTTGCCTGTGATGGCATTGAACCTTAGATCAAGTTGGGAAAACTGGTGTCTTGACAACAATGTGTCTTTCTGTCATGAACATGGAATATCTTTCTTTTGAGTTCTTTGATAGCTTTCATCAGTTTTATTGTTTTCTTCATATGGATCTTAGATATATTTTGTTTTATTTTAACCAAAGTATTTCACTTTTTTTTCCCAGAGCTGAATGTGCTGTTAAGTATTTCACTTTTGTGCAGTACTAAATAAATTTTATTGTTTTAAATTTCAAATTTTATTTGTTTTGTGCTAAATATAGGAAAGTGATTGACTTTTGTATATTAACTTTGTATCTTACAGTCTTGTTATGATTGCTTCCAGATGTTCTGTTGATTCATTCAGTTTTCTACATAGACAGCCATGTCTTTGGTAAACAGAGGCAATTTTATTTTGCCTTTTGTTTTTTTTTCTTCTCTTCCTGCATTGACTAGGATTTTTGGTGGAATGTTGAAAAGTTGTCCTCAAAGGGGACACCCTTGCCTTGTTCCTTTTCTCAGTGGGACAGTTTTGAGGTTCTCACCATTACTATGGTGTTGTGGATTTTTTGCAGGTGTTCTTTTATCAAGTTGAGGAAGTTTTCCCTCTAATCTTAGTTTCCTGACAGCTCCTCTCATAAAGTAATGCTGGGTTTTGTTGAATGCTTTTACTGCATCTGTTGTTAGAATCACATGATTTATTGTTTAGCCTGTTGATGTTATGGATTGCATTAATTGGTTTGTATTTGTCCAGTGAGCCCTATATAACTGGGAAAAATCTCACTTGGTTGTGGTATATAATCCTTATTATACATTGCTGGGTTTGACTTACTAATGCTTTGTTGAGGACATTTGCATATGTTCACAAGAAACGTTATTCTGTTGTTTTGTTTCCTTTTTCTCTTTAGCCTTTTTTTTAGAGACTTGGCTGGGGCAGGGATTGAATTTATGATCCTTTTAGCCTCCCCAGGTGCTGGGATTACAGGCATGCATCACTGTTACTTAGCCATAGCTTTGTTCTCTTGTGACGTCTTTGTCTGGGTAGGGTAGTGCTGACCTCACAGAATGAGTTAGGAAATATTTTCTCCCCTCTTCCATCTTCTGGAAGAGATTGTGGAGAATTGGTATAATTTCTTCTTAAAGGTTTGCTGGAATACACCCACGAACACATTTAATATTTTCTGTTTGGGAAACTTATTAATTACTGATTCAATTTCTTTAATGTATAGAGATCTGTTCAGATTGTCTATTTTATCTTGTCTTAATTTTGGCAGATTTAAAATAATTGGTTCATGTCATGTAGTCACAGAATTATTCATACTATTTTTAATGTCCATGGGATCTGTAGTAATGTCTCTTCTTTCCATTTCTGACATTACTAATTTGTGTTTTCTCTCTTTTTCACTGAGAAAAGCCTCACTAACTAGAGGCTTATCATTTTTATTGATCTTTTCAAAGATCCAGCTTTCAGGTTTTATTGATTTTTCTGTTTTCTTCTTTTCACTCACATTGATTTTGGCAGTATTTTTTTTTTTGATTATTTTGAATTTGAATTTCTATTTTTCTAGTCCTTCTTTTAGGATAAGAGATTCCTGACTGTAGTCAATGATGTAAATCTTTTTTTGCAAGCACTGCTTTCTTTGCATCTCACAAATATTGAAAAATAGAATTTTTATTTAATTTTTTACAATTTTAATTTTTTATTGAGATTTCTTGTTATCTAGAAATGTGTAATTTAATCACTTAAGTATTTTGGAAAATTTACAGCTATATTTCTATAACTGATTTTTAACTTAAATTTTTTTTTTTTTTTTTTGAGACAAGATCTCACTAGTTCAGGCTGGCCTTCAACTCACTATGTATCCCAGGCTGGCCTTGAATTTGCAGTGCTCTTCCTACATGGGCCACCCTACCAGCTAATTTAATTCCTTTTTGATCTGAGACCAAACATTGTATGATTCCTGTTCTTTGAAATTGGCTAAGATATGTTTTATATCCCAGATTGTGTCTACCTTAGAGAATATTCTATAGGAATGTATGAAGAGAGTGTGTCTTGTGGTGTTGGATAAAGCAGTCTATAGATGTCATTTGCACCCAGTTTATTGCTACTCCATTGAGTTTAGTTGTGTCCTGTGTCTTTGCCTGCGCAACTACCACTCCCGAATGGAGTATGTTGAAGTCTTCAGCTAGATTAGTGGACCATCTACTTCTTGCAGTTTTGTGAGTTTTCTCACATATTTTAATGTCCTATTTTTAGATGCAGATGTGTTAAGGGTAGTTATATCTTGAGTGTTGGTCCTTTAATTATGAAATATTTCTGCTTATTTCTGAAAGCTTTTCCTTGCTCTGAAGTCTGTGCTGTCAGAAATTAAAATACCTATCCACACTTTTTTTGATTAGTGATAAACCTGGCATATCTTTATCCTTTCATTTTTCATCTATATGTGTCTTTATATTTAAGGTGAGTTTCTTGCAGATAGTATGTACATTTGGTTTGTATTTTGATTCATTCTGACAGTCTCCGTCTTTTAATTGGTGGTGTTTTATTGTATTTTTTATTTTCATTTTACATTTTTTAAATTTTTTATAGTGCTGGGTATATAATCCGTGGCCTCATGCTAATTAGGCAAGTGCTGTACTACTGAACAACATTACAGCCCTAATTGGTATGTTTAGATAATTGACATTTAAAGTTATTATTGGTAGTTAGATTACTATCTACCATATTTGTTACTGTTTTCTCTTCATTGTCCTTGTGGTTCCTGTTTTTGTTTTCTATGCTCTACCTTTTGTGTTCTTGATATTGAGCACTTCAAGATGATTCCGTTTTTCTTCCTTAGTATATCTATTTCATTTCTTTTTAATACATTTTTTTGGTATCTGCCCAAGAGTTTGCAGTATTCATTACAAGTCACCCAGGTTCCCTCTCGGGTGACCTGGATTGACCTAGGGCGTGCCCCATGTGGCAGATGTGCCTCATGATGACACCACCTCCCCTGCCTCCCGGGACATCATTGCTGCACTCATTTCACTTGTATATAGCATCTTTATATAAAGTATATGTGGGAATAGATGCCCTTGCTATGACTGTTTTCTCTTCTGACGGTGTCTCTTTCCCTTTATCATGTGTGCTAATTCCTTTGTGGAGCATGTACTGCCCAGGGTGGAGGACATTGACAGATAGACCTTCAGCGGTATGGAGGGGGAGAGTGTCTACAGCCTGATGGGATCTCTGTCCTCCTGAGCCTGGGTCACTGGCTTATGACCTTCATGAGCACCTCTTAGCTCCTTTCCCTGGTAAATTGGGCTCTGCTGTGACCCTACAGGCCTCGTTCCTTCTGAGGGTCATGCCTTGTCATATTTCAGTAGTTCCTTTTTTTTCCTCTATCCCTGTATTTACTGTGACAAGCTGCTAGGACTCCTGGGTGTTCTAGCACTGAGTCCCCTGAAGTTTCTATCTCATATCTCAGGATTGTCTGTGCTGAACCTCCATAAACTAACTACTATAAAGTTTTCCTGTGTTGGGGTGAGTTCCAGGGAACTTTGTGATCCATTCATTTGTAATTCTCCATATTCACCCACTTTCTCTTCAGTTTTGGGCTTGCACTTCTCTAAACGCATCACACAAGACTGATTTTTTTTTTTTTTTTTTTTTTTTTTTTTTTTTGGGGTGGACATGAGGACT
>NW_022900922.1:15921215-15964176 GCF_012274545.1 Fukomys damarensis | reverse complement strand
GGTACTAGGGATGGAACTCAGGACCTTGTGCTTGCAAGTCAGGCTGCGGAACCACTGAGCTAAATCCCTGGCCCAAGGGGGTCTATTTAGCCTTTTACTTATAAGGATGGAGCAGAGGCTTCCTGCTCATTGGATACCATCCCCCAAACCAGAAACCTGTCCATAGGATATTTGCCACTGTGGATTCTGCACCTTCCTCAGGTTGAATAAGCACCCTGGAAAGCAGGCCCTTCCTTTGTCTTCCTCCTCCTCCTCTGTCCCAGCTGTGAAGTGTGTGTCTCTGTGTCCTGCCAGGGCCCCAGGTGTGCTCTGTGTGTGTTGGATCTGCTTCCTGCCCTCCTCCTGCATCCTGACAGAGGAGCCCCACAGAGTTCCTTCTTGGGCACAAGAGGTGTCACCCAGCAGGAGGAGCACGCTCCTGATGAATGGCTGATGAGTTCTGACTCACAGGACTTATGTGTGGATTGATGAGGGGTTTCCTGTGGATTGTCATCTATTAAAAAACCAGTCCTGGAGGGTTTGGAGGCACAGGGAGAGAAGTCTTCAGGACATGTCTCAGATGTGAGACTGAGTCCTCTGTTTAAAATCAGGTCAGCGTGTACATTGTGGTTTTCAGTTTTAACTATTATGCAGTCGATTTTCTTATCAGAGATAAGAATGCACTAATTTGCCTCTTTTTTTGAGTTACCAGTTTTTGATAAATGAACACTTGATTTTGCCAAGGGGCTTTCTCTTCTCTTTTTCTGTTGAAACCTTTTTTCTTACTAAACCGTCACGGACATGATTTTTCTTAGAAATTATATTATGATTAAAGAATTTATTTTTCTAAGCAGGATGGACACAGCTAGAGTTTTGTAGTCTGCTGGAACTGCTAGCCACAGCAGTTTCCGGTGTGTAAGTGGGAACTTCAGGAAGCTTGGGGGCTTTCTGTGTCTGTGCCTTGGGCATCTTGCACTATGGGTAGGCAGGTGGGAGAACACAGTGTACTGAGTTGACTGTTTTTATGGCCACAAATCCCACTGATAAGGACCAGGCTAAGACAGCAGAGAGTTTCCAGATTAGCACTTTGTACTTTCTGACCACTCAACCAATGGGCAAAATTGTCTAGATTACCACCCACATGTGTGTTAACACATTACTTGTAATGTGTGGACACGACACTCTATGGGTATGTTGATGCATTCTGATATGTGTTTAAGCTCTTGGAAAGGATGGGGAGGATCCTCTAGAATGTGGCCTCTTGTCTTCCCACACGTCTGTGGCCCTACTTTGTAGACTGTGCTCCTAGGGCTGCCATGCCAGCAGAAGCCTGGGTGAGTACTCTTACCATGTTTCTTGTCCTGGTTTACTGTGTTTGGGGTTAGAATCTGGAATTTATTTACTGTATATCACCAAAATAGCAGTCCCAGCTACAACTCTCAGATTGAGAATATGGATGACAGCCTGGGAAGTGGGCATTCAGTATTGAGGACAAGGCCTGACTTTGGAGCTAGGGATCAGGGACCAGGGGGTCCAGCGCTAGGACTGACCTGGAGACAAGAAGTGACCTGGTAGCCAAAGGTCAGAGCCCAGGGACAAGGATTGGCCTGGGTCTTTAGGTTCACGCATGTCACCTATTTTTTTGGCCTTAGAAAGTCAGCAATGGCTTTCATTTTCCTTATCTGTGAAGAGGAGAGACTTTCTAGCAATGAGATTCCTCGATTCTGTGTTCTCATTTTCCCATTATCTCTGGCTCTGTCCACCCAGTCCACTACCCGGCTCCAGTGCGCATAAACTACAGCAGGGGCTTATATGCTGGGTTCTGCTTCAGTGCTGTGCTTTTAGAACCTCTGAAATTTCTTTAGAGCTGGTTTTCAGAGTGTTTTTTAACCTATTTTTGGTGCCTTGAACATCTGTCTGATAGAAAACAATCTCATCTTTTTCCCTTGGTGCAGCAAAAGTCCTTTGGAGGGAAACTTGTTTTCCCTCGTAATTGCCCCTTTCTTTTGTTTGCTCTCTTGTCTCTTCTGTATGTCTTAAGCTGACCATGTACCCAGCTTGCAGCATTGCTGATACCAAGGAAAAGGACCAGCCAGGCAGGTGAGGCCTTCAGGATGGCCATGGATATGGTTCTCACAGGGTTGTCCCTTGGTTGATGCGGCCTTTCAGTGCAGATTGTCATTCTTGTGTTTGCTACCTTGAGTAAAAGGGACATGGGTAGTGGTGGGGGAGAGCTGAGCCTCAGGGTACCCTTCCTCATGTCTCTGAACTGCATGTCCTGTGAGATTATGCACACGGTTGGGAGTCCACATGAGCCCCATGGTCTACAGTGTTGTCACAGGGAAAATAAGTGCTTTGAGGATATCCTTAGCCAAACAGGTATTTGTAGAGAAACCGATTCTTCTGGAAAATGTAAAAAATTCGGAGTAAAAAAGGAGACTGCTGGAGACCGTGTACAACAAACTGCATTTATTACATTTAGACCCTGTAATGCACAAAGGCAAAATGATCAATCTTTAAATTCTGAGAAGAGCTATATGAAGATTTGAAAATGATGATTACAAGCCAGGTGTAGACTTCATTAATGCAAATCAGCTTCTGTTAGATTTTATTGTTTAAGACTGTTTCACAGTATTTTCTCACCTATTTTTTAATCACATTGATAATTTTAAATAAAAATAAGTATTTCACCTATAACATCTGATGTTTTATTTGATTTACTTTTAAATTGCTTTTTACTACTCTGAATTTCCTGTTTTTTATCTCTAATAATGAATTGCTTAAGATTCCTTATTTAAGGGGACAGTTTCTCAAAGGTGAATAAAATTTTCTGTCATACTAGATACTTGGTGACAAATATAAAGTGTTATTTACATACCTTTGCATTGGAATAGATATACTTTTTTCTAGTCCTGTTTTTGCCCTGGTCTTCCCTTATGTAGTATATTATTATGACCTTCAGAGAAAGAACATTAGTTTTTTTTTTCTTTTAAGCACAGTAAAATTGCATTCAATTTGAGATCAACCAAAAGATTAAAATGAAGCTGAGTGCCTGTCCTTTGATTTTAAATATATTCCTTTCACTTCCTTGGCTACCTTCCCAGCAAGGATGACTGTCCTACCCAGGGCGGCTGTGCATTTGCTGAAGCTCCATGCTAGGAAGGGTTTTCATGCAGGGATGCTCAGTTTCCTGCCCAGTATGACCTGTCCGTGGAAGGTACCTACCCTCCCTGGACACCCACAGGTGGTGGATGACACAGCTGTCAGCAGAACCCCTTCTGGGAGTCTCCTGGTCTGTACTGAGAGTCCCCAAGCTAAATACCTTTCCAGACTGGCCTGTCTTGGCCATTAGGGACCGTGTGCAGAGGCAGGTAGACAGGCAGAGGTTGGTGGGCACCCAAGCCTGGTCCTGTGGGTATCTGTGATAGAGATGAATGGAACATAGGCCTGTGGTCTCTAGGGGCTAGAAAAGACTCAAGCCAACCTGCAGCACAGCCTGCTGGATTGTAGGAGGCAACAGATCCTGTTTGTTCCCATTGGGTCCTGTCAGTACTGTCCAGACATTGATCTGTGAACTGAAAAGGGAGGACAAACAAGAGGAAGACACAGAAACCCCAGTTGAGTGAGGAGACCCTGAGACCCCGCTTGAAACATGAATTTCTTGTGTCCTGGAGTGTGGAGAAATGGGGTGAGTCTTCAGTCAGGGTAGAGGACCCAAGCCCTGGCACACAGCACAACACCCCTTCACTCCTCCCTTATGTTTCAGGTTGTGGGTTGTCTTGTTTCCACATCACTCTCAGGTGGCAGGTCTTGGATGATATTTTTTAAAAAGCTCCACTGTGAAGCTGTGTTCTTCCATATTACAACAGGATTAGGGTTACTTTTTACCCTCAGCCTTAGGTAGCTTAGACTAGGAAGAGATATCAGCAGCAAGGCAGTCTGCCCAGGGAACTGCAGGTTGGGACTCACTACCAACAGAAGGCCTGGTCTGTGATGTGAGGGGCTCTATCTCCATCGGTCAGGAATGGGAGACCGAGCCAAGGAGAAAGAGAGAGGGAGCCTCTTGGTGGATGGGGTCTTGAAGTTGGGCTCAGCCGGGCCTGCTGAGTTTTGGGAGTAGCAGTGGAGAACCATGGGGCTGTGAGGCTTGGTTAGATGTGCTGGCCCTTTTGCACACTAGCCCTGAGTCAGCCTGGATCACAGATGGGTGACTGTCCTTCCTGCTAAATGTGCTCCTCTCTTGGCCTCCAAGATCATGGCTGGAGTCTGGGAGAAGCTGCATGTGAATACTTAAAGACCATGTTCAGAAGCCCGCTATTCATATAGCCATCTTAGGGTGACATGCGCCTGCCTGCATTTCCTGTGCTGTCGGAACACATGCCGTATATATTATATGTTTTCCTGCTGCTTTGGTGATGAAGCGCATGTAAAATTTTTATCTTTGAATATTTGCTGTTAGGCATTTCTGCTTAACCCATTCATTTTCACTTTTAAAACATTTTCTAAAACTCTTTCATTTTCATACCTCTTTCCGAAGATTATAGAGATGGCAGGAATGCAGGTGGCTGGTGACTGTCATCACAGCTCACTCTTCTGTTTCTGTCCTCTCACGCATGCTGTTTGCACTTGTAATTCTGCACACATTTGGCTGCCTCCCGTGTATGTGCTGCTTACTGCTGGGGCATACACACTTTTCTTTGAACCCTGCTGCCTGTGCTCCTGGGGTCTCCAACCCCACAATTTTGTACAATACAGAAATAACCAAGATAGTTCTTTAGTCCAGTGTTTTTTAAATTATAGGTTGTGACCTGTTATTAGATTGTGAAGCCAATTTAATATCACATTCACATAAAAAATAGACTATTCATTCTGTCCCTCTGGAGAGGCTATTGTGACCCTGATTCATGATGTACAAGGTATAGCATGGTAACACACATTTGCTTGTACTGTACCATACCACTAGGCTTGCTTTTTTTTTATGGTTGATTGAGATTATGTAATTCAGGCTATCCTTGAACTCACTATGTAGCTCAGACTGGCTCGAACTTTCAGTGATCCTCCTGCCTCAGCTTCCTGAGTGCTGGGATTATAAGCATGTTCCATCACACCCAGTTACTACTAGGCTTTTATGAAAGAAATGTCAATTACAGTCTGTCTCTGATGCCACAGTTCAGTGCCCTGAGAAGACTCATCATGGCAAGGCAGGCCTGCAGAATCTGCTGGAGGAAATACTCCTGGACATGACATTTGTGGTGGGTGTTTCATCAGACCTGGCTGCTGAATACAGAGGTTCTAGCTTGGAGTCCCATGGGTTCCTCCTGGCATTGTTCAAGATCTCTGTGGTGACCCTCCCAGTCCCCAGGTCTAGAGAAGTGTTGTTTCTTTGATCTAAAATGTCCCCCTAAGCCTCAGATATTCAAAGGTAGGACATTTGAAAGGTGAATGGATTGTGAGGGCTCTGAATTTCAGCCATGAGTTAATTCATTGATTAGGTTATGGTTTAATGACATTATTTGGAGGTGATAGAAACTTAGGAGATGGGACCTGGTTGAAAGGCGGAGGGGGGATGTGACCTTGGGGACTGTATCTTGTGTGCCCAGTCCCTTCCTCTCTGGCTCTTTCCCTTTTTCTCTGCTTCTTGGCTGCCATGAGGTAAGCACCTTCCTACCACCATGTCCTCTACACCTTCCTACCACCATGTCCAAGTGGATCAGCTGCCCCTTCTCTAAGTTGACTTTCTCAGGTATTTGGTTGCAGTGACAAAAATATAATTTGGTAAAGTTCTGTAGGATCTATCCATGCAACTCCACCGCTTACCCTCAAGGCACTGAGCTCTGTTTTTAGTGATATACTTATGAATAAAATGATAACATCATCTCCCTGCCTCACTCCCAGAATGTGACCTCCAGGGTTCAGTGTTGGCCTGTATTGCCCTGTTGTGCATGCCTGCAGGATCTTGTGTTACACCCAGCACATGGTCAATACCTCCTGTGCTCTGATGGCTTGAACCTGAGCTAGCCCATGACTGCATGGCATCAGAAGCTCTGGGGTAATAGTCTTATCCCAGAGGAGGAAGGATCTGTAGGTACAGGGCACACGTGGACTGAAAAGGATCAGAGCACTGAGAGCCCAGCAGAAACCTTGTCTTGTCCTGTATCTACTGTTCTGCTTGGACACAGATCCACCCAACCCATGTGTCTATCCTTGCCCTCTGCCCCACTCCAGGCATGGAATTGGGCGGGTAGGTGCAGAATGGGGATGAGACCTCCTGGGCATCCCTTGATTCTGTCTGGATCCAAGCTATTTGGTGCAGGGGACAGATCTGGCCTGTTGGATGAGTTAGCACAGCTCTCCAGAATGCTCTCAGGCCACTGGTATGGACCTGGGAAGGCATCCAAGCCTGCATGTGGTTTCTTTCACAGAAAGGAGGAGTCAGGGTCCTATGCTCTATGGCACAGTGGTGTTTTCTACTTATCCCTGAAAACACAGGAGCATAAAGGGAGAGAGTGGAGGATCAATAAGTGTTACTAGAATTGTCTTTTCCTGGAAAACAGATTTCCAAAAAATATTGTAGAAGCATTTCATTAAATGTAGAAGAAACAGCTGTCACTGGCCAGCTGCCGTGGTACAATCCCATAGCCAGGCTTGTGGGTTTTGGAGCTAACTTCTTATTTAAGAGGCTGGGCCTCTGTATCCCAGTGTCACTTCCACAGCAGCCAGCTAAGATGAGAAGGTCGATATCACAGGACAATCTATTGCAGCAAGAAGCAGCTGAGCTCTGAGATAGAGACTTAATTCTTTGGCCTTAAATAGGTGATGGGCAATGGAACCTCAGCTTCCTCCTCCACAGTGGGAAAGGAACATGGCTTCTCTGTGACTGTAGCGGGCTCACCCTGGGAAGGCCCTCTTGCAGCACCTACTGGCATCTGCACTATCCTGAGCCTTCACCACTGCACATTTGATCATGTAGATGTGGCTCTCATGTCACATTGGCACCTGGCTGGTTCCTGAGAGGGCAAGGCCTGCCCAGCCCCAGGGCCCTTGTGCACACACAGGCCCTCTGTGCTCATCCCAGAGAGCAGCATGGGCGTGCCCTTCTTTGTTCAGGTGTCTGTATGGTGCCCTGAGAGAGATCATACAGATCTTCTGCAGAGAGCAGCCTTGGACTGCCTCCCCCTCGGCAGCCTATAACTTCTTTTCCTGGGGGTGATGTGCATACCAGGCCAGCACCAAGCCAGGCTGTATTTCTTTGTCACCCTCACAGTTACTTAAAACTATGAGCTCCATTTGGGCAGGGTTGCCCCTCTGCCATGCCTTCTTTTGAGTTTGTTTTATCCACAGAACTAGAACTAGAACCCCAGTCCATTGTTATGTGCTAGAGAACCTTATGCTTGGCCTTATCTGTTGATCAGCCTTATCATAGTGAATGGACAGGCAGGCCACTGTGGGGTCCTCTCCAGGAAGAGACCTGTGTGTGAGAAATGGTCTGGCTGTGCTTATTGGGCTACCTCTGAGCACCATATTGTTTACTTTCTCTATGGGATCAGGTACGCTAATAGCTGCAAGTAACCCTTAGGTGATCTCACTGAGCGATGCTTTGCTGTCCTGTTCTTTGAGGGAGTTATCATTTTGTGTTATAGAGGCAGGAGGAACTTTTCCCTCCCCCTATAACATTAGATAGTTGAGTCTGCTGAAATAAGCAACAAGGGATGAAGGAATATGAGAAGAGATAAAAAGGCATTCTGTGCATGGGGCATCCAAGGATGAAAAGTGATATCAGGAACCTAGTGAGATTTAGGAGCTCATGACCCCTTTTCAAATGGTAGAAGGAATAGGGGTATGTGGCAAATTAGAGGAAAAGTGAATGGCTGAGGACGGTGAGCAGGCCCAAAGAACAGACAATAGTCCCGGGACAAGGTTCATCTGGATAGGATGGTATTGGAACTACTCTCTTTACTGAAATCTGCAGTGATCTCCTTTGGGTGACAGGGTATCCAGGGATAGGACTCAGAGCAGCTGGCCATGTCCTGGGGGACCCACAGGCTTCAGAGGACAGCCTGCCCATGCCTGCTGCCTCCCAAGTGTGTCCACGCTGAGCTGTGTGTTCTGAGCCCCAACAGTGTAAACGTTTGCTTACATGTTATCTGATGTTCCATTACAGGATACTTCATAGTTAATTTATACATTATCTTTTTCACTTTCTGGAATGCTTTTTGAGCATTAACTATAATTCCTGGAAAGTGGAATAAGCAGGGGACATCTCCTGTTATAGAAGTATTAATGCTGCCATAGTTATATTTTTGTATGCTTTGGTTCTGCTTGGTCCTCTAGACATATCTCTGAGCTCCAGGCCATGGCCATTCTTGTTGGAGACTGTAAATATTGGGATCCCCACTCTCAGGCATGATGCTGGCTAGTACTGTTGTCAGCTAGCTTGTTGATTGAAATTGCTATCCAAGGGAAAAAGCCATGGCCATTAATTTCTTAAAATAACACTTGCTGCAGCCTCTGATATGAATACCTTTGTCTTGTTTTCCCTTGTCCCACCTGTCTGCTCTGCTCTTTTCAGGGAAAGTACGGTGGCCAGACTTTAACCAAGAAGCCTATGTTGGGGGGACAATGGTTCGCTCTGGGCAGGACCCCTACGCCCGCAACAAGTTCAACCAGTTGGAGAGTGATAAGCTGCACATGGACAGAGCCATCCCTGACACCCGGCATGACCAGTGAGTACCCAGCCAAGCCCTGGCTTTCATACAGGCCTGTAAAGTTGTTTCTACTGTGTTGCTAGACTGTTCCCATTGCTCTGGGAAACTGTGTGGTGTTCTTCACAGTGTCATCAAACTGGGAAAGATCTTAAGGCATGGGACAGTGGGACTCCCTTAGGAAGCAGAAGGTTGTCCTGCCATGGTTCACAGACCAGGGCCTGCTGGCCAGAGACTGGCCTCCTATTTGCCAATCACTTAATATTTTGAAGATCCATTCACAAAATTTTCCATTGTTCTCAGCCTTGGAAAGAAGTGTGAAGTGCTGTTTATTGGGACTGTGTAAGTTGGAAATGTTTGGAGATTGGAGAGGAAATTACCCATCCAGCAGAGATGGTGCTAAATGGAGCAGAAACATAGGATACAGGAGTATGGTGAGCACTCCATGCCCAGTCCTGAAGGAAAGGCCCTTGCTTATGTCCTTTCTTTTGTATTTTAGAGATTGGGAAAGATGGGTAGGGGTTTATCCAGCTCAGCTCAGGTCAGGGCAGTATTTTACCCCCACTAACTGGGAAGGAGATAGTGTTGACTCTTAACACATGCTGGTGGTTTTCCTTGTTGATGAAAAAGGATTCCCTTTCCTGTTGTCAGGGAGCTTCACCAGCAGTGTTGTGCCAGGGCCGTCCTGTCCCACTCCCCTTTTCAAGCAGCTCCCTTTGGATCTGGTCACTTCTGTTCACCACAGTATCTCATCTTCAGGAAATATGCTTCATTGTCCTTCAGGACCAGAGAAGTGTTTAGGATGTCATAGGGACATGTGTGATCATAAGTAAACACGGTGTACATGGCATTAAGAATCTCATCATTTCCCTAAAATCTACTCCAGAAGATTATCTTCATTCAGTTTTTCCTGTCATCCACTAATTTATTTTTTAAGGCAATTTTACTCAGACCTTATGCAAGTGATGGCGAACCTTTTAGAGCTTTCAGTGATAACAAACAGCCTGCTGTGGCATGTGTGCCATAGGTTCGCCACCACTGACTTATGCTGTGCTTCTAGTTAAATTTGGCTGCATTAAATACCAATTTGAAATAAGGGCTGCTGGTCTGGGGTTGGGAACTCTGTGGGTTCCCAGGCCTGGAGCTGTGTGGGCAGCTGTAAATGGGGACATGCCCATGTCTCTGGGGAAGGTCCCAGTGCATTTTGGAGCATCCTGATATGTGTCATCACTGCTCTCCACCCCAGACTAACTGGCCTGTGCCAGACGACTCACAGGAACTTCATGACATTTGACAGTGGATGTGATAGTTATCTTCGTGCCACAGAGGGAATATTAGTGACCCAGAGCCACAGACCCAAGGCCAGGGTATCTGTTGGGCTTTGAAAAAGGGTTCAGCCTTCCCCAGGCCATAGAGTCTGGGGGATCTAGGACAAAATCTGACCTGGGACTTGAGTGGACTGCTTGGAATTTCATTCCTGTGGGGTGAGTTTCAGTCACCACTGGTTTCAGTGCTGGTTTCTCTCCAGGCTGTCATTGTTGCTGCTCTGCCTTTGAGCTCAGTGAGAATCACAGGCTTTTTGGGGTCCACAGCAGGTGGGTTGAACTTCTCTGCTACCTCTGTTGCAAGTCCCTGCAAAGTCCCCGAAACTATATATACATAACTTTTCCTGATGTTCTTGGAGTAGGAGTCTGCCCAAGCAGATGTTTGCATATGCATCCCTTGGCAGAAGTGGGTTAATTTTAGTGCAGCCTCTGCACTATACTATGTATGTGCCAGAGGAGCAGCTGGGAGGCCTTCCATATTTGTGGGATTTGGGCTAAATTAAATTCTGTTTGAAGTCAATTTGGTACCTGGAATGGAGCAGCTATGAACCTTGAAGAGTCAGTTTGAGGACAACTGTGTTACTGAATGTCAGTTGAGGAGTTAAGACATGTTTAGGGATCCCTTCCGGGTATCTAATGGAGAGTAAATTGAAGAGAACCATAGAACAGAGAGCCTTGATGGCTGTCTGGGTGCCTGGCTGGCTTCTGCTCCAGCCCTGACAGTGCCCAGAAGTGCTGATGGCAAGCCAGCTGTGCAACTCTCATGCTCCTGTTGGAAGGATGACTTAAAAATCAGCTCTAAATGGGTGACTGACCCAGTTCCCAGGAAAACAGGTGCCCTTGTGCTGGGCTCCTCAGTTCTTGGGAATCTGAACCATGTGTGATAATTTAGAAAGTAAATTTTAAAAATCTTTCTTTTTTTCCTTTTTTTTCTTTTTGGTTTCTGCAGTTTCTCCCTTTGTGTAGGTCTAATGCCTGCACAGTAGAATTCAGTCCACAGCTGTGACAAGGTGAAAACAGTGAAGGTGGAGGTTAAAAGCAAGAATTTTGGAGGCTTATAGGCCTAGGCGGAATCCCATATCCTCCAGCTCTCCTGTGGTCTTTGTCTTCTGTAAAGTGACACCTTAATATGTAATCCATGAGGACTGGACTACACACGAGGACCTGCCTCAGCAAGGCCTCCTGGGACCTCTTCCCAGAGTGCAGCCCCCTGACCTAACCCAGGTCCCACCCCTTCCCCACTTGATTTTTATCCATTGTTCTTATCACTACCTGCACACTGTATGGTTCATTTATTTATTTAGTTTTTCCTCTTCATCAGAATAGTGTGGTGTTGTTCCTCCCAGCACTCAAAAACTCAGTACTTGTTGAGTGACTGATTGTTTAGCACAGTGCCTGGTGCATATTCAGTACCAGTACATTGTTGACATCAAGAATCACAGAAGAGAAGAGGGTGAATGGAGCTCACAGAAACTGCAGAGGAACCGCAGGACCTCCCTGTGTTGTCTCCAGGACTGGAAAGCCACCCCTTGTTACCTTGGGGACAGATAGGAGCAGCAGGGATTCAGAGCTGAGGAACACTCAGGCCGTTTTGTTTACTTTTTTAAATGTATAGAAATATTATGCTAAGAAGGAATATATACATGAAAGCAGGAAGCTGTGCATGAATTTAGGACTGTCAGGTGCTTGTGGGTGACAGGGAGGAGGTAGCCTGTCCTATACTGCAAACATAGTTTTTCACCCTAAAAAAGGTGCAATTTTTGTCCACCTTACTTCATGTTATTTGAAATTCCAAGTAAATTACCAAGATCAAGAAAGAAATCAGTGGGGATTCTGAAAGTGTCTTTTTGAGCACTTGTCCTCTGTCTCCCTGTTGGGATGTTGTTGGCATTGTCCATGGAGAAGATGATGGGCGGTGGCCTTGAAAGAGAGGCAGGTCTGTGCCCACAGTGGAAGTGGGGCAGCACTTCCAGGACAGGAGGGCTGAGGATTCCAGGCCATGGCTGGGGTGGGAAGAGGTATGTCTCAGGACTGAGAGAGGAGGCTGGGAGGGAAGCAGGCTGAGGCTGTGTGGGGTAGAATTTGGACACACCCACTTATCTTGGTGCAGGAGCGCTTGTGCTGTGGGGATGGACATGTGTGTGGCGCTTAGGAAAAAGGACTTAGTGGGAGCTGTATTTGGAAATATTCAGCGTATGTATGGTATTTAGAGCCATGAGCCTGGATGTCATCCTCAAGGGAATGGACGCCAGTGGAAATGAGAAACCCATGGGCTGAGCCCAATGTGCTATCATCAGGCCTTTATCTCTGGGCTACAGTAACAATGCTTGGGGGAAATCTGCTCTGTAGATGCTCTCAATCCTAGGCTCTTCTCAGAGATTGGAGTGTAATTTCCTACTGCCATGCAACCACAAAGTCAACAGGAGCCTCCTAGGGTTTCTTATTCAGTGTTCCTCAGCCCAGAGTGGGGCCATCCCCAGAGTCAGGTGAAAGACTGGGGGCTCTTGGACTGTCAGGAACCCACAGGGGCTCCTGGCATCACTGGTTGGTGCCGGTGATGCTGTATTCTGGGTAGCACTGACAGTCCTGCGCACTGAAGAGACATCCTGTCCCCCTGTACCAGCAGGGCTCCCAGCCACACCTTTTGTCTACATGACCCCTTCCTCCCTGCTCAGTATAAACATAGAGTGGAGTTGCTGCCTCTTTACTGCTCTTGGTGGAACTTGCCTTTTCTATCAGCCAGCCCTCTGAGGAGCATGGAAAGTAAGCCCCTTGTGAGCTCTGTGGACCACGCAGCCACCTGAAGTTCCTCTGCCTCTGTGGGCAGCAGAGCCCTTGGAGGTACAAGTGTCTATAGACTATGGTGTGTTGGCCCAGTTCATATGCAGAAGTCCTAAGCCTCCTGTGTGACTGTATCTGGAAAGAGCCTTCTTGGAGATGATTTTGGCTCAGTGAGGTTATGATGCAGCCAGACGTGTGCGTATGAGAGGAAAAGAGAGGGACATTACTGCCTGCCATGTGAACCCACAGGGCCTAGGACCTTGGACTCCAGTGCCCTGAGGAAATTAACATCTCACCTGTTATGGTGTTCTGTTACGGTGGCCAGTGGCTGAGTGGGAGGGCCAGGCCCATCCAGTCCTGAGGTGACTTGAGAAGTCACTTCCATTTTCTGAAGTTTTCCAGTGCCTCCCTCAGTGCTAGTGGGATGCAGGACCTGGGAGATACCCAGCTGTCTCCAGGGTGGGCATTAAGGGGTGTCCAACTCCCATCTTCAGCCTACCCAGGATCAGACCTCTTTCGAGGAAGCTCATCTGATGGAAAAGTCAAGTGCAGAATCAACCAACCCAGGGAATTTGTAGAGCCTCATTCTCTCTGCTGGGGAAAGCTTGAGATGGTTTACTTTGAAATTGTTTATGAAAGTAAAGTCAAATAAACCTTTATGGGGAGGGAAACATTATCTTTGTTTTCTTTTTCCCCTGTGACTGCAACAGCAGTTCTTTTCATGTTTCATTAAACCCCTTAATAATGAAAACTCCTCTGTAAAGGAACAGGTCCCCTCCAGGTTTAGGATGTCTGAATCATGAGACTGTCTCCCTGTTTTTGCCATTTCCTTTACCACTAATTTTCAAACGTGAGGTTTTAGAATATGTTTGGTCTCAGAGTAGAATTCTGCCCTGGCCAGCAGCAAAGGAGGCTTCTCTGAGGGAAGTGTGTTCACATCACACCAAATGGATTTTTCCAGCAGACTTTAAATCAAGAGTACCTTATCTTTACTCCATTTAAAGTGCTCAGCTTTGCTTTTAAGAATCGCTACACTAGTGCCCCTCTTTGGAACTCCTAGTTCTAGTACAGCCTGGCGGGCATCACTGGTGGATGCCTTCAGGTGGCTTTTTTAGCAGGGCAGGTTTGGAACACTGGTCAGCAGTCTCTTGCTGGAGTGTCAGCGTCCCCATTGCTGTTTTGAGAGTTGGTTAGGGTTGAGGACTGTGGGGAAAGGCACCAGCAGACACCCACAAACATTGCTGATGCCAGGAAATGTTTTTACATTGAGCTCAGCTGGGGTGGGTTTGGCCATAGCTTTGGTTAAGGCAAATGTTACGGGCTTGGGTTTTTCTCTTTGGGGGCCAGGAGATCTGGGACTGTGACAAGGAAGGCGGGGGGTCTAGGGGACCCTGGACTTGTCTTTACTTTTTGGCAGTTAGTGACATTCCATTAACACGCCCCAGCCTTTGTCTGTCCCAGGGGAGGCCATCACTTTGTGACAAGCTGGCCAGCCTCCCCTGCTGTGTGCCGATGGAGACCAAGTCCAGGTGACTGAGGTACCACCTAGGGCATTGCATGTGATCTTTCTCTGATCCCAGGTGGCCTCGCTGGCCCAGTGGCAGGTGGGGCTAGGCTGAAATTTCCATATGTCCTCTATCCCTCTTAAGTTCTTTGCTGTACTCATTTTCTTTTTAATCCCTGTACCTCAGTGTGGATGTATTTCTGTTAGCTTCCTTCCTGTTCACTGATCTCTCCCTCTGCTATATCTAATCTCCCTTTAAATCCATCTACTGAATTCCTAACTGTGTTTTACTGTGTCTGAACAAATTCAGAGAGATATTTAAAGGCCATAGCTAATTTCTCAGTCCTTCAAAGAGAATTTAGTTTTGTCCTCTGCAGTTAAACCAGGGCAGATCACTTTAATCACCTTTAGAGTGATAGGTATAAATGTGGGCTTGGTCCAGGTATGAGAGGTCTGGTCAATTTCCAGTTCTCATTTGCCCTGTTATCTAGCAAGCCCCGTAATGACTTGTGTCTAGATGGCCCCCCAAAGCCTCTTGTGGTCATAGGTGGGGCTTTTCAGAGGTGGCTAGATCTAGAGTATGTGATGCTGGGATCAAGGATGAGTGATTACTAAATTAGTTCACTGATTGATTTGCCATCACTCTGGGTGTGGATAATGGGAAGGCCCTAGGCCCTCCCCGGGGGTGAGTGCTGCCTGCCTTTAAGGGGCGTGCCTTGCTTCCTTGTTGCCTTGCTGCTTTCTGTCTGCTGCCTGCCATGAACTGTTGCCCTCTGCCATGCCACCCTGCCTTGGAGTGAGCCAACTATGAACTGAAACCTCTTCACACTGTGAGCTACAATGAAGCTTTCCTCCTTTGACTTTGGGTGTTGGGTATTTTGTTTCACCAACGAGAAAAGTAACTAAGACAAGCTTTGAGTTGTGCTTCATTCCTACCTGGCACAGTGTACCTCAGGAAGCTGAATGGGCCTTTGGCCTGCAAAGCCATTACTAGGTTGGCTGTTTCAGCCTCCCATCTCATTCTCAAGGGGAAGTGGATCAGGGTTCTGGCCTCACTTTCAGTGAACTTTCCACCTGAGGACCTTGCCCATAGTGCCTGGCTGCCTGGCTATCTCTCCAGTGATTTCAAGTAGATATTTGTGGTGCATTTTATCCCAAAATTCTCATTGCTGTCTCGAGTAGTTTGGTTTAGAACAAGGAATTTTATGATTCCTGAAAGCAGGGAAATATCTGAGAAGTTTTACTTGGAATCCAATTTCATTAAGAATTTGATAGTTCATAAATTTTTCCCTTACTGCAGTGTCTGTCCCACATGAAAGTATATAAAACTATCAGTGGACTTTTAAGCTGGGAGGTGTAGTTTTTTTTGCTCTGCTGCTTACAACTTTCTGACCTAGGTTGTAACAATCTCTCTATACCCAGGATTTTTATCTGCAAAGTAATAATGACACTTGCCCTGTCTGTCTTGCAGCATTATTACTAAGCCCAGGTATCTAAGAATGTATGAAAGGGCTTGTAAGCTGCAGTCAACTACGGAAGTACAGAAAGTTAACCATGACTGATGGTTTGTGAAATCAGCTTTGGGTACAGAATATACTGTGCTCTGTTAGCGTGTGGCTGAGGGCAGGCGTCGAGGATAGACAAGCCTGGCATGTAAGGCCACTTGCTGTGAGCACAGGTTTCGTTATTGATCAAAAACAAGGATCCTACCTGTTTCATAGGAAAATTAGAGCAAGAAAAATGGGTTCAGCTGAGTGTTGTTTGATAAATAGGATCAGCCCTTCAGTGTGGACAAACTGCCCATCAGCTGTCCACCAAAACACATCGCTTCACTGTCCCTGAGAATGAAGAACTGAAGGCACAGTGTGCTTTGTAAGTGGAAAGACCTCCTCTGATACTTCAGGAAATAATCAAAATAATGTGAGAGTTTCAACTTCCAGGGCCATTTAGGCTGATACTTCACTTGGTGCTGTAGCTTCACTAGTCACTAGTGGCTTTTCTGATGAACTTGGAGGAAGCAGCGTGCCACTCATGAGCCAGGACCGTCCGTCCACATGCAGAGATGGTGACAGTGGTAGAGCTATTAGTGCCCAGAACCCCCACTTCCGTCTGTAGACTTGCAAATATAGACTCGTAGAATAATAACTAGCTTAACTACATTGAATCCTTTACCTGCCAACAGTAAGCAAAAAGGGAGAAAATCCATATCTTTGGGAATTCAAGTCCTTTAGAAAAGGAAGCTTCTCAATGAGAACATTGCACATGGATTTGAAGCTTCATGTTCAGTGTTAGAAAGCCTCTGGGTCTGGTCACCCTCAAGGTTAGGGATACCCGTCATCACTGCTGGCTCGCTCTTTTACCCACTGACATCCTATATAAGGAGCCTTAGTTGACCGGGTCTCTGGGGTCCTCCACACAGGATGCCCCTGGAGGCCAGAGCGTGGGTTGTCAAGTCAAGTGGAGCACTTCTCCTCCTCACCTGTGGGGCAGTTCTTTGGGACAGTTCATGCTTGGGGGTTTGCACAGCACCGACCTAGATAGAGGAAATCAGGATGAGCTGCTGGTGACCACAGAGACAGCAACAGTGCCAGCAGACCATGGACCATATTTTAGGCAGATTGGTGTGAAAATGCAGAATGTTGATCTGTTCCATCTTGTATAGAAAAATTGTGTGGTGGCCTCCCCTAGTCCTTCTTTCTTTAAAATATACCTGATTTCTTAAACCACTTTTTTCTTGTGAATGTCACTTTAAAAGTAGATACATTTTTAATGTAAAAATTAAAAAAGGAAACCACACCAAAAAGTTAAAAGCAATAACTATCTCTTTTGATAATCCTTCTTGATCTCTCACATCCTCTGATAGTTGGACATGTGAATTTTTATGAATGAGGTGGCCTCAAACTTGCTGTCACAGCCGTCGCTTCTGTCAGTTAAGACACAGGAAATGCTTTCGTGGTGGTTTTGCTCTGGATAGCTTTGTGCCGTCCCACTTCTGTCCATGCAGCTGATCTCCAGTGATGTACACTGGCAGGCTTGGGATGAATATTCTTTAAATGATCTCTGTGCTTATTGATTTGAAAGATTTGACATGACAATGTATTTGCTTTTGGAAATGTACCAGAATTTGCTCTCAGTATTGGCTGGGTTTGGCTATTGCTTTATGTTGAGTTTAGAACTAAGAATTGTGATTGTAGTTGTAGAATGATAGCCAGCCTGCCTATCTCCTCGCCTCCCCACTTCCTTCATTAGGCTTTGATCTCATGATTGTGCTCACTTTCTAAAGTGAATTTAGAACAAATTAAATCTCTGGAAGTGTAAGAAATTTTTTTTTGCAAAAGAATTAGTTGCTTCCTAAAATTCACCTGTAAAAATCATCCAAACCTAGAGCTATTTTTATTTTAGTCAAAGTAATCTTTCTGTGAATAATTTTGGTAATTTATGATCTTCCTCAAAGAGCATAAATATTTCCCTTGTATTTTCAGACGTGCCAGCATAATATCGTGTGTATATGCACTTACATCTTCATGAATGACAAGCCTTTCTGTCTTTTCTTGTGTAGCAGTGGTGTGCTTTGTCTTTTCCCTTTCATCTGAAGTGAAGGTTTGCTGACAGCGGGAGGGGACAGCGGCTTCACCCTTGTCTTCACTGTGTGTGGATCTGACTTCTGTATGCGTCTGCATCTGCTTATGTTTGCATTTTCTTTCCTCTTTCCTCTGTATTCCCTTCCCCGTGAGAACAGAGTATTTGGTGTTCATGTTTCTAATTCAATTCTAAATGAGTGCAGACCTGGTGAGTGTCCTGTGTTATGAAATGGAGTGCTTTCATTTCGGTTATTTTTAAACTTACCTTTAAATGACCAAAATATTGTTATTTCTTACTCTTCTGGAATTCTGCTTTTGTTTTCCTTTTTCATACAATGCCTATTTAGGAAGGAGCTTAAAAATGCACGAAATTGGTTTTTTTCTGTCTGTTAAATCATTGTTTTCCTCCTTGTCTCTCCTTGGAGTCAGACATCCCAGCTTTATAATTTTAGTCTCTACTGCATGTGGCGAATCTCATTTGTGGTGGATATTGGTGGCACTGTAGCATCGTCATGAACTGCCTTTCGTTGAGGCCTTTGTGCCGGGCGCTTTGCTGAGTACTTCCTGCACATTTCTCACTCAATTCCCACCGCAGTCTGGGAGGCAGACACAGTCATCGTTGCTGCTGTGCTTCTGTAGCTAAGAGACCAAGAATCAGAGAGGTTGCATAGTTTCCCTGACTAATCAGGTGGAACAGCCCAGCCTCCCACCCCACACCCGCATGCCCCCTTTCTGCACATATTTGATTAGGTATAGTTTAAAAGGCTACTAATACCTAAAATTGTTTCAAGTCCAAAATATTCCTGTTAATCAGCCTGACTAAGCACGTTTAGAGCTTTTCAGTCGTTAATGCACTCTAGTACGACATTCCTCTGTACTGTCATGAATTTCTGCATAGTTCTGAGAACACCTGCTTGATCTATTTTAATAGTGTGCTTTGGAGTATAATTGGTATATTTTCATGGATTATATCTTTCTTAACATAAAACTACCTCTTTGCACTTAAAAAAATCATTGTCTTTTTTACCCCACATTTTAGTTAGTATAATGCATACTGCTAATATTGTCCTTTATTTACTTATTCTCAGTTTACTTTTAACTAATATTACTCATTTTGGGGGGTGGCATTTATTTTGGTCTTTCTGTTGCTGTAACAGATTACTGAAGACGGGGTAAGTTATAAAGAGGAGAATCTGGAGGACAGTTCTGGAGGCTGAATGTCCAAAGGCATGTGCCAGCACTCACCTGGCCTCTGGTGAGGGCCTCGTGCTGATCACCTTGTGGTAGACAGTGGGAGAGGGAGCAGGTAGGGGCCGATGGGAAGAGAGAGGGCTGAACTCCTCGCTAGCTAACTAGCTACTCACTGTTCATGCTGGTTACCCTTGACTCAAACACACGAGCTTTGGGGACACACAGAAGTTTGTTTTGCAAGCACTTGAATACTTGTATTTCGATTTTTTGGCCAACCTGGTGGTTTGAAGTTTAATAAACTCTTAGCCATTTTCATGTTTAATCTGTTAGCTCGGTTTCGTCACTTTACTTTGTTTACTCTTCCTTGTCTTTCCTCACCTTCCTTCTCCCGTATGTATCTGGTTTATTTGGTTAGTCTTTTGTTACTTGGGGGTTTCTTTTCATTTGATTAAGAGAATTTGTGTTCTCCTTTTGATTTAGTCAGTTGCAGTTTTTTCTTTATAAAAATTCAACAATAACAAAAGATAATTGTAGAAGTATTGGTTGGATGCCAAGAATAGAACAGTATGCATTTTTAAATGAAGAATTAATATGCTTTTACTTTCTCCTACCCACTTTCTGGTTTTGTTGATATTATTTGGGATTAGACACAGATTGTCATTAAGTATTAAAATATGATTATCTTCTTTAAAGAATTTTAAATTTACATAATATTTACACAAGTCTATTAAACTGTATTACTGAAATAGTTCAATGTTTCCTACTATTTAATGCCATAAGTTGAGTATTTTATTTTAGGATAGAGCTTTTAATTTTGCACGAGGCTCATGATGTAACTAAGGGACTTTCTGAGCCTTTGGTTACTGAGAATTGGTTTCTACTCTGCACACAACACTGAACTTAGCCTGTGTACAGGGTATGCCTCCTTCTCCCTATAAAATCCAGTATATATTGTTCCATAAAGATGATTTGTTTTGTCAAAGAGAAACCCTGAAGCATTCTGGTTTTGTTCATTTATTGTATCAGTTGGGATACTTCATGCAAAAAAAAAGACATTTTATTAAATTTTTAAACAGAAAGAATTGGAGCGGCTCTCTGGTGATCTTTCCTGGGTGGGTTTGAGGCCCTTTCTCATTTCTCTCTACCTGTTAAAGCATTTTGGTCTTTCAGTTACATCCTTTTTGTCTCATGTGGTGCCAGGCTGCCATGGTTCCATGCATCTTACTTTTCAGGCAGGAAGCAAAGAGGCAGAGATGACCTTTTCTTCAGTGACTCTCTGCTCTTGCCTGCAAATCAGATCTTTCCAGAAAGCCCCCAGTGGACTTTGGGTTAGTTATGGCTCTTTGTGCGGTAGAGGTAATCTGAGGAAGTGAATTCACCTGAGGTCGGTCAGGACCTCCCTGGGGCTTTGTGATCCACTGCGAAAGAAGAGGGAAAGAGTGGTTCTTGTGCTTCCGGGAAGATGTGTTCAGGAGGTCCCTCTATAGTGTCATAGGCCCACGGTCACTGCCAGGATCCAGGAGCCCATATCCTCAGGAGGCTTCATGGTGTCACGAGCCTGTGATCACTGCTTGGGGTCTAGGAGCACGTTATCTGGGCTTTCCCTAAAAAGATGGCAGAGTTGGTGTCCTGTGCCTTGTGTGAAATTCCATGAGGCTGGCCATGGGCATGTGCTTAGTGCCTAAATGACTGTTAGCCTCTCATCTGTGGGAGGATCCAGTATAGCCTTTGGCTACCAGTGACAGTGGAATGAGAGAGAAGCTGGCCTTTCACCATACACGCAAGCTCAGAGACACAGAGTTGGATGTCTTGACTGATGTGTCCTAAGTGTTGGGAGAGCAATGAAGGGAATGCTGTAGGGTGCACCGAAGGAAAGCCAACTGCCTGAGAAACTCCTGCCAAGGGACCTGGGGCTGAGATAGGTCTCTTCACAGAGCAGGGGTATATAAACTAAAGCCCACAACTGGCTCTGAGAGCAGGTGGTAGCCCCTGGAGGCAGGGTAAGGGGCTGAAGCTGGACTGGGCAGGCAAGTGAGGAAGGGGCAGCTGTGGCTCCAGCACTGTGAGCCACCCTGAAGGAGGGCCCCTCGCATTGGGAGGGATATGGTTAAAGGACAGTGGTTGCTCCCATGCTCTGAAGTAGCTCCATCCCATGGGTGAGCATGAGTTGCCAGCCTAGCTGTACTTGGTGGGTATTAGGGACAGCTTGAATGGCTGCAGACAGCCTGTTACTGTCCTCATTTCAATTGCTCTTGACTCTTCTCAAATTTTCAGTTAAAATTTCGTGTCTGTTAAACAGGAGGCTGTAAAGGGCAGGTGATGCCCTTTATAGTGAAAGATGGTTTGATTCCATCAAACAGCAGTTTGCTGAAAGTACCTGGCGTCTTCCCTCCCAGATGGCACATCCATCCCCACAGTGTGATGCCTGTGCTGTTAGTGAGCTGGGAGTGTGGGGGACTCCACAGGCCCAGAATCCTATGCACTGTCACTCCCTTGCCTTTGCGAGGGTCCTGGAGGCCTTCAAAGACAGAACAGTAAATAAGATGGGCTCGATTTCTCATGTCATAAGAGGATAAATATTTTTTTCTTGAACTTGCTTCTGTTTTCTGTGTGGGACAGAGTGTGAGGCTGGTAGCACGTAGGAAAATGGTTTTAGGTTAATAATTTTGAAGTGAGAAAACTTAAGGTGATTAAGAAGGCTTATTCAAATACCTTGCATCCCAAATTTTTAAGAAGTTTAATTTCAGAAGAGTTCTTCAGAGGTTTTAAAGTATGTTAGGATTTGGTTCTCTGGTTTTAGAAGGCCTGAGCAGAATAGTCTTTGTACTGTTAGGACTGATCAGACTATTCCCTGAGGAGGTGTTGGGTAGTTCATCATCCTCACTGTTGGGAGATTATTAAAAATGTGTATCAAATAAACATTATGAACAACTAGCTGGGTTCTCTTACTTTTTTTTTTTCATTTCTTTTCCTTCCACTCCCAAGTCATATTCTATCTAGGGACCCACTAACTTCCAGAAGATTCTACAGCAAAACATGGTGGGGAGTGTGGAAATGCTTAGGACCAAGGGCCATGCCCTGCCAGGGCAGGTTGAGCATCCTCTCTGTCCTAGGCCCAGCACAGGGCTTGTCTTGTCTTCAGGGCCTGGCCATGCTGGGCCTCACTCCCAGGCTGAGCCTTGGCTGAGTGCCAGTTCCAGGGCCAGGCGATTTTGGGGTGCACAGCACATCCAGATTGGTGTACCTGAAGTTGGATCATAGCAGACAAGGTAGGAAACAAACTCAGGCAGCCAAGCTCCTGTGGCATGTATGCTGCTCAGCAGTCAGAGTCCTTGAGCTTTCAGAGATGCCTGAGTATGTGCATGGCAGAGCAGTGTTCTTGCCAAGAACATGTGGAGCCTTTTGCACAAGCTAAAAACAGCCAAGCTTCTCATCCCCCAGTGTGGGAGGTGGCAGGGACCAGGCATCTGCACCAGAAGGTGGGCAAGTCCATTGCCCACTACACCAGCCAAGACTTGTGATGGTCAAAGTCCATGCCTTTGAGCAGCTTCCTTGGAGGCTAGTAGCATCCTGCATGAGCAGCACATACCCAGTCTCCCTTGGCTCTGCCTGGCAGGAGCCCAGGCTGCCCAACAGAGGCTGAACTAGATGTCCTAGTTGCCCACAGGGTGTTACATCAGCTGCCAGTGCAGTCATTTAGACCATAGATCTATTGCCCTTAAAGTGTAATCGCATAGCACTTTCTGTAGGTGAGGGCACCAGTAGGAACCAACACATGTGGGACATCCAGTGGGCACAGCCCTGTTCAAAGCTTCTTCTCTGTGTCCAGATGTTACTACCCCTCCTCCTGAATGTCCATCCACAAAACAAGAGGTGGTTGGGAGGTGACCAGATCTTCTTTCAGCTGCCCTTTAAATTTATAAAGTTCTCTGACACTGTTAGCTGAGCTTAGCCCCAGGCCTTCTTGGCTATCTCCCACCTGATTTGAAGGGGTGAGGTTTGCACATGTGCAGGTGCTGGCTTGTGGGAAAGGCAGAGGTCAGCGGGGCACGCTAGCAGCTCCATCCTTCCAAAGGGAGCAGGTGCTTGTCACTCTCCTCCCAGAGTGAGGAGCTGATCCCTGCGCTGTGGACATCTCCCTTACTTGCCTTCTCAAACCTTACCTTTTGTTTCCAGCTCAAAAGCTTGACTGGAATTGTAGTCAGACCTTGTTAGAGAGCAGCTCAGGTCCACTCTAAGCATCAGGGTGGAGCTGAAGGAAGTAAAAAGAAATAACAGTAAATAAAAAATTAATGGATTCAAAAAATGTAATGACAGAGAAGACTGTGTGAAACTTTTTCCCCCTAGTACTAGAGATTGAACCCAGGGCCTCCTCATTGAGAAGCTACATCCCTAGCTCTTTTTTTGTTTTCCCCTTAAATTTTAAGACAGGCTCTCACTAAGTTGCCCAGGCTAGACTCTGACATGTGATGCCCCTTCCTTGGCCTCTCACCGTGCTGGAATTACAGGTGCATGTCAACATAGCTAGCTGTGAAGCTTCATTGTTAAAAAATGTAAACCTCTGAGAATGCCAGTTGATGAAAGTAGAGAAAACATGATTAACACGAAGAATGAGAAGAAAGACATAACTAAGATCATAAGAAAATTGTAAGTGGGCTTTTATGCAAATAAATTTGAAACTATATGGAATGGGTAATCTATGAAAATGTAATTACCAAAATCATTCAAGAAATAGAAAATATGAGTAGATATCCAAAGAAACTTTCAGCAATAAAAATTTTGCCTTCTCAAAATTTACAAGCTCCTATGGGTTTGTGTAAGACTATTTTAGAGACTACAGAGAGAAAGCTACCCTGTTTCCTTAAGGAGAACTGCAGTGTGAAAAGATCTAAGAACAGAAATTTGTACACCAGTCAAACACCAGTTTAAGGTTATTCATAAAACAAACAAAACCTAAACCAAGTTCTGGCAGGTTTAGCACGGCAGTTTTTTTTTAAAAAATTATAAGCAGAAAGAGTTTATTTTAGGAATGATGTGCATCAGAAAATGTACTAACATACCTCCTTGGTGGTGTAAAGGAGAGCAGCTTCACGATCACTTAGCAGAGGTAGGGGACCGAACCGTTCAGCACTTACTACTGACCTGGTGAAAAGCTCCGCAGAAACCCAACACAAGCTCTGAGCTGGCTGGTGAAAGTCTCATTCTGTTGCTCTGAGGACAGGATAAGGTTGCAGGTAGGGATTGCTCCTGCACTTCCTCAGGCTTGTGTTCAGCCACGGCCAGCTCATCCTGAGACCAGGGTCCTAGATGCATAAGGATAGGAGAAACAGAGCCAAGTGGGTGGTGGAGATCTGGAGGACCTCAAGCCCAGCATCAGGATGGATAGGAGGCACCCATGTGATTCTAGGACCCACATAGCAATGGCTGGGAGGAATTGTGGCAGGAAGAGGAACACACACATACACACACACACAGGCAAGGAGCCCTACAGGTGCGGGGGAATGCCTCCAGATGTGCAGGCCTTGTGGGGAGAATGACAAGAGTGATTGAAGGGCGCTTAAAATGGGAAGTCTCTTCAGACTTGTAATTTCATTGTGGTGTTGTTCAAGGTTTTCTTGATGGAACTTAAAAGAGCTGACCCTTAAATTCATGAGGAAAAGCAAATGGCCACACATGGCTGATACTCCTTGCACCACACCTCCCATCAGACACAAAGCCTTCCTGCAGGACCCTCTCTGACTGTAATGCATTTCATTGCAGCGTCACACAGACAGTGACAGGAGCAGGAACAGGTGTATGTACATGTGAAGCTTTGGTTATGGCAGCAGTGATGAAACAGAAAACTCTTAAATGATACCAGGGTATCCATTAAAAGAAAATGAAATTTTGTATATCATTCATAAAAATTATCTAGAAGCGGGCAAGATGGTGTATGCCTATAATCTGAGCACTCTGGAAGGCTGAGGCAGGAGGATTGCAAGTTCAGTCCCATCCTGGAATACTTAGTGATTTAGCAAGACTCTGTCTCAAAATAAAAAAAGGATGAGGAGGAAGCTCAATATTGAAGACCCTGCATTAAACCACTGGTACTACCCCCCCAAATAGATGAATAACTTAAAGTTAAAACCATTTTGAACCATGTAACATTTAGCCTAAGTGTCAGTCAGGCAGCGTGTTTGTTTATGTACTATCCCAGGTGTCATTTTAATGGATTCTTGTATTAAATAAAGTTGCCATTTTTATATTTCCCATTACACTGTCTTACAAAAATGAATGAAAAAATATGCAATTTTTGGTCATCCTATATATGAATAATTGAATTGGTAAGTGGTTAAAGGTGAAAAGCATTTGGAAGAAAAACTGTTGGAATATATTAATAATCTTAGGTTAGAAAACTTTTCTTAAACATTACCCCGAGCCGAAGATTGAAAAAGCAAAATTTTAAACTGTACTTGCAAATTTAAATGCACTGTAAAATGAAAAAATGTCCCACCGGCTTGGAGACTTTGCCACACAGATAACTGACAGGGTAGTATCCAGAAGATACAAATTTCCATCATGAGAGAGTTAGAAAAGGGGATGAAGTATAAGAATAGGCAGTTAGCAGAAGAAACAAAGCAGCCAGCCCATACACATAGAAAAGATATGTGGGCTCACCGGCAGTTGGGAAATGAAACAGAAATAACAGAGGCCAATTCACAGTAGACTGACCAGCACAGTTGGAAAATCCAGTGATGTCAGGATGGTGAGACTGTGGAACAGTATTATCTCATATGCTAGGACAGGAGTGGAGCGGGTACAGCCACAGTGGGGAGTGAGCCAGCGCCATCCAGTAGAGACAGAAGCATGTACTCTATAACCAACAGTCCCCAGGAGGTGAATGAAGAACTCAGGCCTGGACAGGGATGGCCTGCATTTCTGTGCTTCTAACAGGGAGAACGTGACACCAGCAGGAGGGGCCTGGACCTGGCTCTGTTCTGCAGTGGGCGTGGATGGAGAAGGGCTGTGTTGGAGTAGGCACACTTCCAAAAATAGTGTCTCAGCACAGACACCAGGGAAACCCTGAGTACATGGACAAAGATACTAAATGCCATTCATGAGTATAGACTGTTAAAACCGCAGGAATAATGAAGCACTAGATTCAGGGTAGTCATGGCTTATGGTGGAGATGGGCATTGAGATCATGTTAGGATTTGTATCTAGATGTCCCCCAAAGCCTTGTGCACTCATAGGTGAGGCTTTTGGGGATGTGATTGGACCGTGGGGGTGTGATACTCATTACTGGATTAATCCACTGATGGGTTTATAGCTGGGTGTGATGTTGGGAGGCAAAGCTTGGTGGAAAGAGGTGGGTCACTAGGGGCTTGGCATGTGTGTGTGCAACACACACACACACACACACACACACACACACATTGTTTTTTCTTCCTCCTCCCTTGATCCTTCTGTGGTTCCTGCCTGCTATGCCATGAATTGTTTCTCCTCTGCCATACCCCTCTGTCATGCCACCTCACCTTGGAGCCAGCAAAGCCACCCAATGTGATAGTCACACATGTACCACTGGTGCTTCAAGCCAGTAAGAATGAGTTAACCTGTGGGTGTTGGGTATTTTCTCCCAGCAGTGACAGAGTAGCTAAGATAGGTAGTGAGGGATAGAACATGGCCTGTAATTACTACCTGTCATGTCATTTCATTTAGAAAATCTGACCAGCATTGCAAAGTGGGAAGCTTGATATGGCAGAGTAGAGGTACCTGGGTACTTGTACACCATCTCTACAGGTTAGTGTTTGAAACACTTCACATCCATACCCAGGGTCATCACTGATGGTAACATTGCCTACCAGAGTCAAAGGGGGACTTTCTGGCTTGGCAAATGCACTGTGGTCCAAGACTGGGCCTTCAGCGTCCCAAACCCAGGGACTTTTTTGCTTTGTTTGTTTTGCTACCAGCAAATCAGAGGTAGACCTCTTGGGGCAGACTCAGAAGGAGTCCACAGAGCAGATGAGTTGAAGGCCAGTTGGGTAATTTGTAAAGGACAATACAGAACCACAGCACCCATAACCTAGAAATAATGTGGCCTTGCCTGGAGCCGCCACTGTCTGCATGGGGAAGCAGAGGCACAGGAGTGTGTGCCAGTGTGGAGACTGGCCTCCTGTGACCTGACTGCCAGTGCACGTGCCCCTGCGTGGGTGGACAGTCCTGATCAGAACACCTTGCCCAGGAGTCCTGCCTTCACTGCTCTGTGGGCTCGGGCTGCAGGGCTGGGAAGCACTGTAGGAGGTCAGTATTGCTTTTGAAGTCTGTTCCCATCTTTCCCATAGCAGAAACCAGGCTTTGTGAGAACATGAATTAATGCTTAATTACTAACTGCTGTGTTTTAAATGCTCTCTACAAAACTCATGTTGAAATATAATTGCCATGGCAGTGGCATCAGGAGTGGACCTTGCAGAAATGGCAGGATGGGTGAGTGTCACTGTCTCCAGCGTGGGTTGGTTGTGAGTTCAGCCCCACTTGCCCGCTCTGTCGCCAGTACATGTGTGTCCTTCACCATGTTGGGATGCAGCACAGAGGCTCTGGCACCATGCTCCCAAGACTCCAGAGTCTTGAGCAAAATAAACATGTGGACTTCATTAATTACTCAGTATGAGGTGCTCTGTTACAGCAGCAAAAACAGACATAACACTAATCATTTCAGTTGCTTAAGGTTAACTGAGTTACAGGTGTTTCTAGGAGGTGTGTTTTCCCATGGTCTTTCTTTCCTGTCACCATCTGTTTGGTCTTGGTAGCCATCTCACAGCAAGTATAGTTTTGCTGCTGGCCATACACTCCCAGGGCCTCTCTTGTTTACTCTCAAGCTTGTTCCCCTGTCTGCCCCTGCCTTTCCTTCCTTGAGCTCCTGAAGAACTAAGAACCTTCTCCTTTTTTCTGACTGTGATTGCCTTGCTCCCCAGGGCGCTGCATATGTACTTGAAAGTAGACTCCTTTCCCACTCCCAAAGAACTTGACTTGTTGGCCTCATCTCCAGTTTACTAGAAAAATCCCCACTCCATACCCTGTGCCTAGATGGCAGCCTCTGCCAATACCAACTGCTGTTTTTTGTTGTTGTTGTTGTCGTTGATCTTTATGTCAGGTCTGGTGGCACACACCTGTAATTGAAGGTACTTGGAAGGCTGAAGCAGGAGGGTTTCAAGTTGGAAGGCAGCCTGGGCAACTCAGTGAGATCATAAGAAGAAAAAGGTCTAATTATGTATGTGTTTTCTGGGTTTCATGATCACTAAAACAGAACAAAAGACTTTATGTCTGGTTTTTCCCATTCTTTTTCTTATTACTGGAGTTGTTCCCAGGTACATGTAAGCTCTGTACCTCTGAGCTGCATCTCAGTTCTTTTTATTTTTATGTATTTGTTTTTTTGAGACAGGATCATACTGAGTTGCCCAGGGTGACTGCAAATTTGTGAGCCTTCTGCCTCAGCCTCCCAAATAGCTGGGATTGCAGGCATGCACTGCTACACCAGGCACATGTCTGACTTGAGTTCTCTGATTTATAGGAGAAGAAGGTTTCAGCATGCAGGGCCTGGTCTGCTTCACACCTGTGCCTGCTGCTATTTCCTTTGGGACGTCGGATGGGCACAGCTCCCCAAAGGAGCGGGTAGGAAGGCCCTGGCTGTTGTGCCAGCACCCCCGCGATGTTGTGCTGAGCTTTCTCACTGCCTCTAGGGCAGCTAAAGGCTGTAGCAGGGGGAAATGGCTCTTTAAATGGAAAGTTTATGCCTTTGCTTGTTATAGAGTGTCTTCCAGCCTGCCTGTGCTTGTTCACACATGGCGTGAAATGTTTCCATTTTTACGTATTATTCCCCTACCTTGAGGATGGGTCTCTCTCAAGTCTCACGGTTGACAAGTCCTAGCAAAACTTGACACCTTATGAATATGTAGAGAAATTTTAATAAATGCTGCAAATGCAGCAGCCCTGGGTGTTCAGGAGCCCCGCAAGGCCCAGACTCAAGGAGAGGAGGCTTCCTGCAGAGAAGAGGAAGATGAGAGAGCAGAGCATGATTGGATCTGCTAGGTTTACTGTGATTTGGGAGCAAAAAATGCTGCCTTGCGTTGCCTTCTGAATGTTCCCATCCAGCCTAGGTCTGCCACTTACTCTTCCCACAGAGTTAAGTGGGATTTAATTGCTGAGGAAATTGAGGCCTCTCAAAGTCGGGGTCTTTATTTCATTAGCATTACAGATTGGGTTCTTGGGAGTGACATTATTTGGTAATTTGTTTACAGTTGAAGCCTTCAGATTCTCACTTCCTTAATCAGTCTGTCTGCTGATTCTTAAAATTGAAATAAAAACTAGTTTATCAGTGTACTTGTCAGTAAAGCTTCAGACACAGTGAATTTATAATTCCAGAATGTCCCCAGACAACAGTGATTGTTAGGCAGTTTTTTTATGGTTAATTAAAAAAAGCTGGCTTTGTAATAACCAAAGATTCTGACCTCATATCTGCACCTGGTGCTGCTTTTCCTGTGCATATTGAACATCTGCCTCTCTGGGATCATTTTTGCAGCCCTCAGGTGAAGTGTGCAACTGCCATCCATTCTTTCCCAAGGAGCACTCACTGTCCTGTGGTCACTGTCCACCAGCTGCTCGAGCATCCCCTTCAGTCCTTGGCAACTTGAATGTTTTAGCCATAGCTGAGCTTCACCTTCTATCAAAATCCATCTCCTTTTCTCATTGATTTACTGTACAAGAAAGATGCTGTCTTTAATTCTGGAAGCAGTTAATTTACGGCTGTGAAGCCCACAGTAACAGCTAGAACATAAACCAAGTCTTGGACGTGTGACCCCAGAAGGTGAATTATTATTCCCCTGCCTGTCCTGGGGCAGAATACTTTGTGACAGCAGTAGCACAGAGGCCCGGCCTGGCTTCTTTGTCAGGCTAATGTCTGTCGTGTCCCCAGTTCAGTGACTCTGCTGCACCCAGCCACAGTTGACAGATTGCCACTGTCCCTGAAAGCTCCCACCCTGCCATGGACCTTGTTCTTTTGGGACGCTGGGAACATTGTATTGTGCTTGCATCCTCAAAGTCTCCTTGGGTAGATTCTGCAGAGTTCACTCCTCCCTTGGTGTCATTTCTACCCTGTGATACTTCAACAAGGTGTTCTCAATCTGTTTCTGTCCCAAAAGCTATCTCTGAGGATGACTTTGATTGTTTTGTCTCCATGTGTCATCTCGTGCTACACCCCACAGCTGGCCCGTGGCTCCTGCAGCTGGTAGGTTTATCGCAGCTGGTCCTTGCTGGCAACTTGGACTGACTGTGACCTCAGGGACTGGCCACAGCCCTTCTGCTGTCTATGCTCAGGACACCTCTCTCCCCTCACAGGTGCCAGAGGAAGCAGTGGAGGGTAGATTTGCCAGCCACCAGTGTGGTGATCACATTCCACAACGAAGCCAGATCGGCCTTGCTGAGGACAGTGGTCAGGTGAGGCCCAGGGACACCATCATACCTGTAACATCCTTGGGGGAGCATGTCCTGTTGGGGTGCTGATGCAAGTTATGACCCAGGTAGTCAGGCCAGTGCAGTAGTGGGTGCTTCAGACAGGGCACTTGGACCCTTCAACACCAGGAGTGTCTACTGGCTCCTTCAGCCAAAGATGGGCCAAGACAGGATATGTCCCTATAGAAGTGAGGCCTTACCGAGCCCACGGTCTTCATCTTCCTGTCTTTCCTCAGTGTGCTGAAGAGAAGTCCACCCCATCTCATAAAGGAGATCATCTTGGTGGATGACTACAGCAATGACCGTGAGTACCGGGAGTGTGGCCCTGTGTCCTACACAACCCCCCAGGTGGGGTGTCAGTAGAGAGTATGGGTCGCCCAGGCCACAGGGAGGGGCACTGCTCCCGGGCCCCAAGGAAGGGGCCAGCCTTGCTCAATCTGGGGTTCACCATGCCCTTCTTTTCTTTCCTAGCTGAGGACGGGGCCCTCTTGGGAAAAATTGAGAAAGTTCGGGTCCTGAGGAATGATCGCCGAGAAGGTAAGTCTCCCTTCTTATATCACTGTTAAAATAGCTGAATTCTGACTCATATGAGCCCCAGATACCTTAAGGAAGTGCTTTGGCTAAGAGAAGGATTAGTGTCTAGTCTTTCTGTCTGCCCCCTCCCCAGAGCAGCCAGGGACCCTGTCCCAGCAGACACAGGAAGGACAATTAAAAGCTTAATTGAAATTGTGTATACACTAGGCCAAGAGTGCAAATTACACTTTATTCACCTACTTAGGAAGTGGGCTTCTATCTTTCACAACTGAGAAAATCTCCATAAGTCCCTTGACTTGTTTAGAGGAACAACAAAGATTTAGCCATAAGAAGTTTAATGACTCCAGACTCCAGGCATCTGATAAAATAACAGGCTCAAGTTTGACAGCCTGCTGAAGCTGCACCATCCACACTAGGGGAGCACTGTAATTATGCACTCGTGCGACTCTGCAAATGTCATCCCCAGAACTGCCATCAGTCATGTCTGAGCGGAGCTCGCTCTTCACTCACGAGCCTGCTGTAAGGGTGTAGAAGAGCTCTCCGGGGAGTGTGCTGGGCTGACACGTGTGTCTGGAAGTTCAGATCCGCATAATCATCTTCCAGGGCAGCTCAGTGGCAGTGTCCTGGGGTCTGGATGCTCAGCTCCTCTTCGGGCTGGAGGACTGTTTCAGTCTTCCAGAGCTGGAGAACCCCTGCCACTGCCACAGTCTGAGGATGGCCGCTAACCCAGGAGTGCAGCTGGATTCCTCCACCAGCACATTCTTTCTCTGGTTCCCTGTGTGATCCCACTGGTGTCAAGGAAGAAAGGTGTCCTTAGCAAGGTTCTGAGAGCACAGAGATTGAGCCCTTGGCAATACTGTCCACATCTGTTCCAGCCACTGAGAGCATCGGCACAGATGTTGAACGATACCCAAACCTCACCCTTGAGGAGGAGCTCTGTGGGTGGATGCACACCACTCCTCCAGAACTACAACATACCAAAAACCTTATAATATGCTGCATTATTTTTGCCCTCTGAACAACCTACAAAATAATTTTATGAATTTAAACTTAAATGTATACTGTTACAGACATCTAAAAAGGGAAGAAGTTAGTACAGGCTTTAAAAGAGAAGGAGGGAAGGGGTAAAGAGGGAGGAGGAGAGGAAGAAACTATGTTCCGTGTTGGTAGTTTATAACTGATAAAGTACTCACTAGTCTTATCAGAGTGTTCCCTTGACCTGCTTGGAAATCAGAACAGTATGTCTAGATATTAACTCAGGTGCTTTAAATTTGGGGGTTCACTGGGCTAAGCACCCAGGTCACTTCACTGTGTGGAGGGAATGAGAAGAGCAGGTGTTGGACGAGGGGGAACTTCAGCTACGTGTAGGTCTTTTTAAGGACATAGTAGTTCTGTGTTCCCAGTCACCTAATTAACTATTTTCTTTAAAAATTCCTGATAGACTCTGCCTTGATAGCCACAGAGCAGGTCTGCAGGGAGCTCAGTGCCCAGCAGCCTGGCCTTTTCTAGGTCTTCCCTTCACTCCACAGGCCTGATGCGCTCCCGGGTCCGTGGTGCCGATGCCGCTCAGGCCAAGGTCCTGACCTTCCTGGACAGCCACTGTGAGTGTAATGAGCACTGGCTGGAACCACTGCTGGAGCGGGTTGCCGAGGTGAGGCTGTGTGGTGGGCACAGGAAGGATGGTGCGGGGAGGGGGCAGGTCATGTGCTGGCTGCAGGATTCCTGAACACCAAAAAGTAGTCCAGGGGCCCTGGGATATTAGTTCAGAGAGTTTAATGGACCTCAGGGATCTGCCAGCTTGGGAAACAGTCACTTGAGCGGGGAGACGCTCAGCAGAGACTGGTGGGGACCCTGCTGGCTAAGGAATCTTCTGCACTCTCCCTCCTTGCTTGTAGCTGACATCAGCTCTGGGAAACATGGCTGGAGCATGCCTGACCTCTGTGAGTGCAGTTCATGCTGGGGACACACCCAGGACCCTTCTGCTCTCTTTGAGGACTGTGTTGGTTGATCTCTCAAGTCTCATGGGGAGAAGCAGGCAGTGGTCACTACCCAGAGGCTAGACAGGGCCATCAGGTTGACCATGACCACACTTTGGGCACCTTCGGCCTGCTGGAACCATCATCACAAATACTAGTGTGGACCTGTGTTATTTCTCTGCCGTCTGCTTGTTTTATTGACTTTCTCTCCATCCTGCTATGAAAGTGCTTCCTCGGGGGCAGTTAGGCAGACCCTGTATAAGGAAGTGGAAAATTAATAAGCCCTTCTGCCCTTAGCACCACATTGAGAACTGACGGTCAGCACTCATGAAATACTAAATAACCAAGAGCTGCCCATAATTATAGAGATCATGTTCACTGCCCTTTACTGGGTCCAGCAACACACTAGGCGCTTGTTTTGTGTTACCTTTAATGCAGGTATTACCCCCACTCGAGGTGGGAGATGGCTTTAGCCCTTTGATAATGTAACCCAGACCATGCAGGTGGGCAGATGGTATAGGATGAGGGGGTCCCATGTAATCCCAAACTGAGTTGATTTGCACACACCTATACATCTGCACCACAGAGCCCACCCTGGAATTCCCCGTACCCAGCCATGTGGATATTCCCACTGCCACTTTCCTTGGAAAGCAGAGCCATACCCAGGTGGCCACAAGTCCGCGTGCACACAGCCACTGGCCTGTGTGGGACTCAGAGCCATCTCACATCCACCTCCATTACTGGGAAAGTTCGAAGGTGATTGACTGTCACTAGTTTTGATCTTATCAAAAGATAAACAAAACACATACATTCTTTGACCCCACCAGGGCCAGACTGAGACAGGTTCATTCTCTGTTCTCCATGGCTGCGCAGATTATTTTCCCTGTTAATCTGCATGTAGTAGTTAGATTGTTCCTCCTTCACTTACTCTGTTGTGAGATTGTCTTTCCAAGTCTTCTGCTAACAAGGGCTGCTGACATGGCCCAGGGGAAGCACTCAACCGGTGACCCTGTGCTGAGGGCCAGCCACAGCACCTATGAAATAGAGGCCTAGCAGTGAGAGGCCACTGTGTGCAGACAGCGTCCCCCTGACCTGTCACAGAGGTGGCTCAGGAGGGGAGGATTTGGTGGAATCACTGGTGGGGCCAAGCTCAGGACTGGAATCCTCTGGTTACCTGTTTCCCTTCTGCTATAATAATATCGATACTCTCCACATCTTTCTCACATCCTGTATGCATCTCTGGTTTTGTGGGTCTGCTCCTAAGCTCTGCTCCTGCCCTTGAATGATAATAATAACTGGTGCTGATGCAGCTGGATTTTGATTCCATGAGACGACAGCAATCCTGTGGTTGAAATTTTGGAGGCAACCCAGACCTGCTGTACAGTCCTTGCCTTTAGTGGGTAAACAGATGGCAGAAGTGTCCTGGACCCAGCTGTCCCCGCAGGTAGCTGCCCCCCCGCATACTTGGGTGGGGAGGCTGTCGGTTTACTCCGTGATTGCCTGGCATGGAGGTCTGGGGACAGGCTGTTGGCTGTGCTGGAATCTGACAGCTGCTCTCCTCTCCGTCCTGCTCAGGACAGGACTCGGGTGGTGTCGCCTATCATCGATGTCATCAACATGGACAACTTTCAGTACGTGGGGGCCTCTGCTGACCTGAAGGGCGGTAGGTGTCCATGATGGTCTGCCTGCCCAGCTTATCTCCACAGTCAGGATTGACAGTGACAGCAGCATTTACCTCACAGCATCTTCCCCGAGAGAGTGGCTGCATTCTGCCTTTCATCTCCCAGCCACGTGGCTGCCTCTTTGAGCTTCATGGCTCAGAGTAGTTACATTGTCCTCACTGGTCAGCGACAGGGAGACCTCCAGATGGTGTTCCAGGCCAGGGACTCTGAGGTCCTTCCTGACAGGCGGGACAGGAAGAGTGCCACAGAGCTAGGTTTTGTGCAGGAAAGGCGCCAGGGCCTGTCTGCATCTGCTCTGCTCACTGTCCCTGGTAGCCTGTGACTCTCACTGGTCAACCAAGTGGAATCCCAGCTCCTCACCATCCAGTATGCACCAGGTCCCATGAGTCCTGATTCCGATGACACCTCTCCTGGCCACCTGTCTGCACCTCTGCCTGGAGGCCTTTGTCTAAGTGACCACCAGCTTCCCATGGTCCCCACAGCCTCTAGTCTTCCACCATGGAGCATTTATACCAATTCATCTGAAGTTCTATCTGCCCTCTTACTATCAAGGACCCAGAGGTCTTATTTGTGTGGCTTTGTATGCGCAGTCACTGTTAAAACCAAGAGATTTTTATTTTTTTGGTATCAGGGATCGAACTTGGGTCCTTGTGCTTGTGAGGCAGGCGGCAGAACCACTGAGCTAAACCCCCGGACCTAAAACCAAGAGATTTTTAAAACATGAGATGAAGTTGATATATCATCCCACAGCCTCCATTCAGTTCACCTGTCACTTTTGAGTAGTAGGATTGAAGGAGGCATGTAGGTCCTGTGTAGATCAGAATGTTTTGAAATCGTGAGGGGTCCCAGACCACATGTAGGAGGAACTGTGTTCCGTGACACAGGTACCTAGGGCCAGTCGTGGTTTATGTGTTCCCTACTTGTCCCGTATCCCTGGCATGAGTTGAGTTTCCAGATCCCAGAGAACCCTGCTAAAGCCCAGTGACTAAGCCCTTATGCCCTGGAACTCCTCTGAGGTCCAAGAAGTCAGAGAGGTACCCTGAGCCACTGAAGGAGACTTGACACATTTTCAGCTTGCCATAAGGCATCCCCTGGGCCATTCCAGACACAGACCCCTTAGATCTGAGATTATAGTCTGTGTAGCTAGTCAGGACCCTTTTTCTTTATATGAAATGGGGTCTGTCTCACCTCCAAACATGTCAGCTGATTGGAGAAGGATAGACCATTACAGACAGACACACAGAAAGGTCAGGGGCTAGAGAAGACAGAACTGTGAGAACCCTGCTGCCCTCCATGACTAGAGTGCTGGGGTTGCTTAGATTGGTGGAATCCTGGATGTTGGGTGCTCCCCCCCACACCCCATCCGTAATGAAGGGTGACCTGCTAGTAAAATTTTTAATATATTAGAGGTTACCTCTGTACCAAATTATCAAGACCCTGAGTTCAGATGAGAAATCTAAGCTTGGGCATTGCAGGAGTCCCGTTGACAGAAAGCTTGAGGGCAGAGACCTTCAGAGGCTCAGAGTGGATTCTGGGTCTGCCAGTCAAACCTGTGGGGTTATCACTGCAGTGCCATGGTGTGTGTTTGCCAGGTGTCCAAGAGCTTTGAGGGTATGCACTGGTCTCCTGAGTGTAAGGGTGAGCCTAGTCTCTGGGGCCCTGCAAGTGCCTGATGCCAAGTAAAGGCCCAGGGGCTTCCTTCCCTGGGAGTCTATGGACTCTACAAATGAAATGGAACAGAAGCCACATTTACCAGAAGTTGAAATTTATTGGCCCAATTTTATAACTTCCTAATTAATTTTCATCTAAAAGTCTTCATAGTCCCATCATTCCCACTCTGATACAGTTTCAGTTGCAGTAAGGTTTGCAGGTCCAGGGAACTGACTGTGTGCCTCCCCTCCCTGGTATTCCTTTCCTGTGGGCAGTCTCGTTGGTTGCTCCCTTTTCACCTCTTACAGCCTTGGACATGCAGTCCTGTCCAACACAGACCCCAGATCCCTTTACATTCCCTGTCTCTTCTTGTGCTTTTATTATTATTTTTTCTTTCTATGTGTGGTGGGGTTGTAGGCGGGAACCGAGGCCCTCACACATGCTGGGCAAGTGGTCCACCATGGAGCTGCGTCCCAGTCCCTCTTACATTTTAACTTTAGAAAAGCCCAACCTGCATTTTCTTTTTGGGAGTGTCAGGAAGATGTCAGTATGCGCCCTCCTCACTCATCTTCTCAGCTGTGCCTCCCCAGTCACTCTCTTCCAATCCTCTTATTTGGTGTCTTCCTTTTTGCTTGGTTTTCTGTGAGCCCCCTTCCAAACACCAAATATTTGTAAGCTATGAGAGGCAGGAAGCTAAAAATGGAGGGTCAGTCCCTCTGTCAGTGCCTGGATCTTTTGTTGTGACAGGGTTTGACTGGAACCTCGTGTTCAAATGGGATTACATGACACCAGAGCAGAGGAGGTCACGGCAAGGGAATCCAGTGGCCCCCATCAAGTAAGTGCCGGCTGCAGGTAAGCATGGGTCTTTGGGCCTGAACAGCTGAGGGATGTGCCCACTCTCCCGTGCTCTTCCTCACCAAGCTCCAAGCTGGTCAAACCCATGGGTCTCCTCAGGAAGCCTCACAGGTCCTGAGGCAGACCTGCCAGTGTGTTACCTCACATTCACCAGTGTAGTGCTATGCAGCAGAGCAGAGTTTCCAGCCATCTGAGGAACCTGGGCCGGGGGAGGGGCTGCAGCCTAAAGCCTTTGCTTATTTTTGGCAATCATTATAACTTGCCTATAAGGAGAGTGAGGCACTGAAATCTAAGCACCTTGCCAAGAACAGCTCAGTGACAGGTCCCAGCCCCATGATTAGTCCCTTGTGTGGTAGATCTAGACCAGCCCAGGCACTTGGGAGGCAGCTAGGTAAGGACTGAGGAAGCTTTGGAGGCAACAGGGTGAACTGGGGGCATTTAGGTTGTTCTCTTGCAGTCCACTAACCCAGGCTTGGCCATGGCAGAAGAGAGCTGTCCATGTGACCCTGACCTCTGCCCCCTTCTCTTTGTCCTGTAGAACTCCCATGATTGCTGGTGGGCTGTTCGTGATGGACAAGCTCTACTTTGAAGAGCTGGGGAAGTACGACATGATGATGGATGTGTGGGGAGGAGAGAACCTGGGTATGTACAGCCTTGCACCTCTGTCCTGTCTTTGCTTTGGTGATGTTTGTGGAAGGCGTGTGCTGTCTTGTTGGGAAGCATTTAAGAATGCGTGACATAGCCAGGCTTGATGCTGTGTGCCTATATCCCAGCACCCCGGGAGGCTGAGGTGGGAGAATCGCAAGTTGGATCCAAGCCTGGGTAATTTAGCAACTTTAGTGAGAACTTCTCTCAAAATTAAAAAAAATTAAAAAGGGCTGCGTATGTAGCTTAGTGCAAAGGCCTTGGCTTTGATCCCCAGTACCACCAAAACAGTGGTGCAACCGTTTGGGGCAGAACCAGCCCCTGTACCAGTGCACCCAGTGCTCTCTCTCTTCTAAAGATGACTTAGGTTGGCATTACATCACAGTTGGAGGCCAGAGCCCAAGCAGCCCTCCAGCATAAACATGGGCTCTGTCCTGTCGCTAGGGCTGTGGGTTCAGATCACATGCTTCCAGAGTCGTGGACCAGCTCAATATGAGGGCTCTGACTAGCTGTGTGGAGTGGAGATAAGGCCTACAGCTCATGCTCTTGACCTCATGGTTGTCAGGGAGCCCCACCCCCACACCCCCAAGGCTGGCCTGGGCCTTCCATCTCTTCTCAATGACTCTGTGAATGGTTTCGTCTGGCTTCATTTTCTTTTTGAATAACCCGTGAAATTCATCTTCACACAGGTTTAGGGGTGATAAGGTTTTACAGGCTGTGCTCTGTATTCGTAGGCACCTCATGGTTTCTACATGAAAGATAAAATGACTCTCAGGTGCTAATGTTATTTGTGGTCCTGTCCGTGTCCCATGTGGTCCGTTCCCCGAGCTCCCCTTTTTCTGCACTTGAAACCTGTATTTTCCAGGGTCTTTGGTCTGTGGGTGGATTGCCAGGGAAAGAAAGGGTAAGAAAAAAACAACTGTGATTTGTTGCTTTTACTCATAACAGAGACTTTAGAAGTTTCTGTTAGTTTGAAAGCCTAGCCGGGCCTGTCACTTCTTCACCACGTTTGATGTTGCAGTCAGTGAGGACATCTCTCTGGATCCCTCTGCTCTGGTTTGATGTTGAAAGCTGCTTTGCTCAGTGTGCACAGCAGGGAGGGGGCATAAATCCATCTCCTGTAGGGAGTGGTTCTAAGACACACTGACCTCAGGTAGGGCTTGGACCAGAGCATGTGGGCACGAGAGGCTTTGGAGAGGCTTTGGGATGGTTAACCTTCCAAAGAGAACCCAAGTCCCTCACGGCAGCAGCCACTTCCCAGGGTCACATGTGACTGGAAGAGTAAATGTTGTCAGGAGAGCCTGGGTCATGGATGGGCTGTTGGACAGCAGCTACATCTCAGCATAGAGGGTTGATTCACGCACCTGGATGCCAGAGGTGGGCAGAACTTGCTTGAACAAGCTGGATGGCTGTGTTTTGGTTTGTATATCTATGTGCTAGCTAAGGGCCTGCAGGGCATGGGAATCTTCCCTCCCTGAGTGCTCCTTCCAGGGCTCTTGGCAAAAGCTGAGTAGCACAGGGTTCAAGCAGGAAGACTGGGATGTGAGCCTTGCTTTCTCCTGAGCACAGCCTCTGCTGCTTCCTCTGTGTGCTGAGACACAGAGCTGTGCCGAGGTGTGTTCACCTATGGCTCTCCGGGTTTGTGCTGGAAACCTTGGGATGCCCGACAGAGATCCAGATCACTCCCTGATGCTGCCAGTTGTAATGAGGACAGCGACCTGCTTCCCTGACCAGTGATGTACATCCTTATGGCATTAAAGCATTGGCAAAGGGGACGAGCGTCCTGATCTTCCACCGAGATGGTGGTGAGGCTTCCTGGGGACAGCTTCTCACTCAGAACTTGAGTGAGGTCAGAGTTGAAGGTCACCGCAGTGTGCTGATTCTGAACGCTCCCTTGAGTCTTCCAGTGGCCCCTGCTGTCTCAGCTCTCCCCACATAGGAACCCGAGTATGCACCTGCCAACAGGGAAACATATACTGAAATTGTAATTCCTGAAATGTGGAGAACATTTTACTCAACATTTAATTGAGCACTAAATAAAGTGCAAAACTTTTCAGTGCGTTTGGGTGGATGGTATTGACTACGAGTTCTGCATACCTGTGAGGGGGCCACCCAGGGCACCCTTCCTTGGGAGTGAGGTTGTCCCTGTGTCCTTGGTTTCCCATTCATGCTAGGCATGAGGGCTGTTCTGAGTGGTGTTTCGGCCCCTGCTGTGCAGTCCAGGCACTGATCCAGGACCTGGGTGCTTGTCCAGAGCATTTCACTGTCCACTTATCTGTGGTCACAGAAGTCCCACCTCATTCTGATCCATTTGTGCTTGGCAGGGTTGCTGCCTCCATAGGTCCTTACCCTGCATGTTCTGAGGTGCCTCAGTAAATACAGATGGATGTACCCTTTGCATGGCCTCTGGCAACTCTCAGGAACAGTGCTTGGCCTCTCAGAACAGGATGTCTTGGTTTCCACTGTTCAATCTCAGTTTCTTTTGTTCAGAATAGGCGGTGGTTAGAACTGGCACCTGATCAAAGATCCTTTATCCTGAAGGGACAGTGTGTGCTCAGGTCAGCACAGGTGCTGCCTGGTCCTCATGTGAGTCACCCCATAGGCCAGTCTGTGTTGTTGCAGGTGAAAGTGTCTTCCTTAGGGGATCCTGCCAAGGCCAGCAGGTTGCTGCATAGTTAGAGTCTATGTCAACTGTAGTCTGTAAGGCACCTGTCGATGTTACCAGTGCCCATGGATGCAATTTAAGAGATAGGATTGTTTTCCCCAAATGCAGAAGCTCAGACACATCCTAGTACTCAGTCAATTTGAAGGTGAAGAGGAAGGTGGTATCCATGGTGCCTGCTACGTCCAGCATTAAAGCTTGATATTCACTACCCTCACTGTTGCCTTCCTGGCAGTGTCTGTGCTGAGCAAGGCATGAGCCGGCTAGATGTCCCTGGGATGCAGGTGGTCCAGTAGTCAGAGAGCACTGAGTTCAGATCCACAGGGTGTTTCCCCATTGCACGCTTGGTCATGCTGTGGTCTTACCACGCAGGTGTGTGGAGCTCTAGAGAGAGCTCCTGGAGGGAGCAGTTCCGGGGGACTCCTGCAGTAGTCAGGGAGGGACACCTGCATCATGGGGACTGTCATGGGAATGCCCACCAGCCCACCAGTCACCGGTCTCGTCCCCATTTAGAGATCTCCTTCCGCGTGTGGCAGTGTGGTGGCAGCCTGGAGATCATCCCCTGTAGCCGTGTGGGACATGTGTTCCGGAAGCAGCACCCCTACACCTTCCCAGGCGGCAGTGGCACTGTCTTTGCCCGGTGAGTACTGAGCAGTCAACAGGGCCACAGTCCTGCCAACTGCCCTGGGAATGGGTGTCACCCTGAGCTGCATGGGGACAGGCATCCTCTGACAGCCATGCTCTGTGGTATTGTCAGCAGTGAGGAGCATCAGATGGCTGGCGCACACAGTAGGTGAAATGCAGGGAAAAGAAGCTGCCTCTGTGCCCTCCATGGTGTCTTGCAAAAACAGTGCCAATGGGGGTACAGATGGGGTCGGGGGCTGTTGTTGACCAGGGCAGCTGGGATTGGAAAGATGGCTCGGGGTAGGGTGGCAGCCCAGGGGCAGCACCAGGGCATCCAGGGATGGATGGACTAGTCCATCTTCAGATTGCAGTGATAGTTGTGAAAACCTAAATACATATGAATGTGCCCCCCAAAAGGTGATATGGACAAACATTTTGAAGAGTGAAACTTACGGGGCATTACAATTTAAGTACAGTTAACCATATTGTCTGCTGTGTGCTTCTGTAACAGAACACCATAGACCAAATATTTCATGGTAAGCAGAACTTACCAGCGGATGCTCATCATGTGGCAAAAAGGCTGAAAGAGGGTGAAGGGACATAGGAGGGGTTGCTGTCCTGCCTGCAAAGGGGAGCCTATCCCTGGTGGCCTAATCACATCTTATACTGTCACAGTGACAAATCCCAGTATGTGTTTAGGAGGGAAAACCACAGGACATAGGACAGTCAAAAGAACATCACAGTCTGTAGATGTGATTCATAGTTGACGAAAGGTATATTTCAGGAAACACAGTGATGCCAGATGAAGGGCTTTTGAAAAAAATAGCAAGGCACCATTCTGTCAGACCACATTTCCTAGGAATTCTCTCAAATACTAAATGCATGTGAGTTGGACTTTGGGGTCCCCTTTTGATGTACTTTTTCATGAGAATAGACAGAAGAATACACAACCATTTCAAATACTGTCCTAATCAGTGCCGAGAATAAGATAAAATTTGGCTGAGCATGACTGGGACAGACAGAGGGGGTGTCACAGGTGGAGAGCACATGGAGGTGCTTTAGGGAGGTGAGGGGAGGGGCACCCTTGGACCTGGGGAACTGGCACCCTGCAGAAGGACAGGCTGCTAAGAAGGGATGTGTATTTACATGGAAGAGCTGGAGGTACAAAGGGTAGCCAGCACCTAGAGAAGAGGACAGTGCGCAGATATGGGAATGCTCAACAGGCCAGGTCACGCACCCTGTAGGTCACCATGACCTGTGTGCCTCCTTGATACCTGGAGAAGCCACTGGGCTTGTAAGCAGGAATGTGACTTCTGTCTTAGCTTTGGAAAGTTTCTTCTGGCTGAGGGGCAGGGGGTAATGTCATGTGATGGTGCTGGTGTCCTCAGCCTATGCACCCAGAAGATAGGTCCCACCCTGCTCTCTCTGAGGCAGGCAGGCAGTCCAGCAGTTGAAGTGACGCTTGGGAATATCCCACTGCCATGAAGACATGGCACCCACTGAAGAGGGAAGCCTGGGGTCACTAATGCATGCATGCTAAGCAGAGGTTGAATTTTTAACATGCAGAGTCTGTTTCTGGGGAAACTTTAATAGAAGCCAACACAACAGACAAGGCCTCTGTACCCTTAATTTCCTCAAAATGTATCTTTACGTGAGTGTTGTTTCTTTTTTTTTTTTTTTCTTTTTTTGGTACTGGGGATTGAACTCCGGACCTTGCCCTTGCAAGGCAGGCAGCGGAACCACTGAGCTAAATCCCCGGACCGTGTCTGCTTCATCTTTGCTCCAT
>NW_022900922.1:15907695-15920811 GCF_012274545.1 Fukomys damarensis | reverse complement strand
ATATATATATGCACACACACACACATACATACATACATATATATGAAAACACAATCTTATACAGTGAGCTTTACAAAATCAGATGTTGATATGTAGCTTTTTTCCTGGAGCAACATGAAATTCTTCCCAGAAACCTCTAGTGTAGACATATCAGATACCCTAAATCAAAGCCACTGGTACTGCCAAGCCAGCATTGGGGTTTCGGAAAATAGTATGTTGAAATTCTCAAGATGTTACTTCATACACTTTTTTAAAAAGTACTTTTAGGCTGGGCATGGTGGCACACGCCTGTAATCCCAGCTACTTGGGAGGCTGAGCCAGGAGGATTTACCAGTTCAAGGCCAGCCTGGGTCATTTAGTAGGACCCTGTCTCAGAATTCTAGAAAAGACTGGGGATGTAGCTCAGTGTTAGAACACCCCTAGGATTAACCCCTAGTAAGCGGGTAGGAGGACACTCTGTTCAGAAGACAAGCTTTTTAGTTATATGTCCCCACCCAGGCCATTTAGCAGGGAATCTGACAGATGAAGTGGCGCAGTTTTATATGGCTAAGGTCCCTTCCAGCTTCTCTTAATTTCCTGTAATGTGTGACATTGGATGCACGAATACATCACTCTGTAAATGCTCACTCCTGGATCCCTGGAGTGTGGTAGGTACCAGTGAGTATCCAGATGGATGGATGAGCAGATAAAAGGAAGCAAGGAACCACTAGAGTCACCCTGTTTTAGTTACAGAATGCTTGACACCCGCAGCTTAAAGGAGGAAAAGTTTATTTGGCTTACATTTTCAGAAATTTCAGTCCTTGCATAATCGGCAGGCAGTGTGATAGAAGGGCCTGCATGGAGGAAACACTGCTCACAAATGAGCAGGAAAGAGCCATAGAGGGGAACCAGACCTTTCAGGTCATGCTCCTTGTGAGCTGCCACTTCTAACCAGTGCCCCTCACCTTCCGACAGTACACTGAGCTGCTGCCATCACCGGCAGAGGAATCCGCAGGCGAGTGCAGTGCCCCTGTGCTTAGTCACCTTCCAGAAGCCCTGCTCTGAGCACACGAGGCTTTGAGAGGACGTTCTCAATCTAAACCATAACGTGCCTTGAGATACATCTGGGGCTCCCCATAAATCCCTTTCTATAAGCAGACATCAGGACTTACGGGATTTAAATGCTGTGTGATTGGAGTTTATAAATCCTTTAAGCCGTTAGGGCTGAAAGCAACCAGGACACCCTTGAATCAGACCCTCCCATGTACAGGCGGGGGTTTGGGTGACCGGGCTGGAGTCATGGCCTGGTTACATGTCACCTGGGCAGAGTTTGAGCTGAGTTAAGACACAAATCATGTAGCAGGACCACAGGTCCCACTGAGTAGTTGGCAGCTGTGAGAGGAATCGCACTTGAGGTGCAGTGTTTCCCAGCACTGAGCACTCACTGTTCTCTGCGAGAAAGTCAAAGCCCACGCGTGGCATCACCAAACAGGATTGTACCCTGTTCTCTTACGTTGCTGGGTCAGGCTCTCATCCGTCTGTCTCTCCTGTTCTTCAACTTCCACACATCCACTGTGACCTATGGTGATCAGTCTTCACCACCACCAAGTCCCAGTGACATTGAGCCCACACCTTGTCCCAAGCATCCTGGATTTCCAGTGTTCGAGGGAGTTCTCATTCATCTCATCGTGCTGCTGTATTTGGTTCTAGTTTCGAGTTATTTTTTGTCATTATAAACTGCTGAAGTTAGCGTATTTTGATATATGCATTTTCATCCCTGGTTATTTCTTATAGGTGAATTTCCAAAAGTAGAACCCTTATCCAAGGTGGGCGGCCCTGGTATTGCCTTACATGTCTCTTAATGGTGCTCCTTGCAGCAGCCCCTGTCCCCTTCATTCAGAGCAGATGGACAGGTGCATTACTCTATGTGAAAGACAGAAGCCCCGCCTGGAAACTGTTCTTGTAATCATAGCTCAGGAATTTAAAGGACTTCACACTTAAGAAACCTTTCTGGTAATGAAAAGGCATTATTTTAAAGGTAGCATTGCCTCTCACCTATATTTGTAGTGGAAGAACAGGATGCGAATCTCCGGTACCCAGTGAGGACTGCTGTGTCCCCTGCTGGTGTCACGGCCTGGTGAGTCACTTTCCGTGGCTCATGTCTGCAGGGGAAGGAAGATATACTCGGTCACTGAGGCACAAATCACAGGGCTGTGGTCACAGCAGCCTCCTTGCCTTGACCTCGGGCCCTGCACTCTTGAGCGTACAGCACATTACTCCATAGTGGCTGTGTCCCTCTCGGGGTCTGGCCCAGGCCCATCATAGCCCCCCTTGCAGTCATTCCAACTCGCCTTTTGCTCTCAGATGATCTTGTAGACACCAGAGCAGCTCTGTGGGCCCGAGACCCACTGGGTGGCCACCTGCCACCCCTGGCTGCACTCCAGCGGACGAATAGAGGGGTGCTTCAAAAGGGGAGAATGGAACCTTAGGAGGGTTTTGCTGTGTTTCTAGCAACACCCGCCGGGCAGCAGAGGTCTGGATGGATGAATATAAGAACTTCTATTATGCAGCAGTGCCTTCCGCCCGAAATGTTCCGTATGGGAAGTAAGTGTATTCAGCCTTCTCCTCATGCTGCCTAGACAGCAGGGTGTGGGGAGAGGGCGGGGATGGTGTACCCAGGTGACAACGACCTTCTGCTTAGGACTGGGTGTGGTGGCAGGGTTTCGGTCAACAAGGCCTGCATAGACCTAGCTTCCTGCCCCCCCACCGCCAACCCACTACTATGAAAGATATTCATGGTTGACTCAGGTGTGTCCATGCTTGATGTGTTTCCTCTCCTCAGCATTCAGAGCAGACTGGAGCTCAGGAAGCGGCTTGGCTGCCGGCCCTTCCAGTGGTACCTGGAGAATGTCTACCCAGAGTTGAGGTGAGTCTCAGGACCTGTGGCTTTGCCTGGAGGGCCCAGAGTCCTTGACAGTAGTCAGGCACAAAGCCAGAGCCAGGGCTACTAGGAGAGTAGGGTCCTTACCCAACTTCTGTCCCAGGACTCCTAAGGGTAAGTCTTGGTCATGGCCTCCCTTGCTCCCATGAGGCTACTCCCTCACTCTGCACAGACCCGAGAGCCCTCCTGACACAGCACCTTGGTTTGGCTTGTTTCCCTCTGGTAGAAGAGCCTGTGATGTCTGTGCGTGAGTGGTCCCTGATCTCATCCCATCACAGCTGCATCCACTCACCTGTGACACAATGGGGTGGAGGGCCGAGCTGGCTGGGAGATGCTGGGTGCTATTGTTCCTCCCTCAGGCTGCCAGTGGCCTTCGGTCCTCCTGCAGACCACTTTTGTCTCATGAAATGCTGGGGCTGTGCCTCCCCCTGAGGGCTTATGTTGCAGAAGCCTCTTCTGAGCCTCATTTGTCTACCTAGCTTCCTGTCAAAGCTGTTAGAAGCTCTGTGTCCTGAGGGGCACTGACAACACTGCAGGAGATTAGGGGCCCTCTCAACTTCATCTTATGAAAGGGCTGTTGGGACAAGTTTTGCCTCGGTGTGCCACATTCATCCAAATGTCCCAGAGCATTTTACAGCAGCCCACACACCCCTGCACAGAGACTGGGAACATGAGTACAGCCACCATTTTCTTTTTGCTAAGGGTTACCTTAGAGCCATGTCATGGGGATTTGTGTGTGAATCAGTGATGAGGCCTCACTGTCTCTGCTGTCCCTGGCATGGCTCTTCAGAGCTGTTTCCTCAGCTTTTAAGGAGGTAGAAGCGCGAGCAGGCAGTCTGATGCCCTCCAAGGACAACTTGCCTGGGGTTAGGCACAGTGGTGGTCAGCAGGGCAGACCCCTGTTACCATCTGCCTCCCCGTGGAGGGGCCTTGGGCAGTGGTATCAGCCCCACATTGCCAGGAGCCACTTGTTCTTGCTGTCACACTTGCCTGTGGCTTGGTGGGTGATGGTGCCAGACAGAATGATAATGCAGTTTTTCACTGAGGTCACCCACAATTTGAGGTGGCCCTGAGCCCTCAAGACCACTCCCTGGATCCCTGGACCATCCTCTTTGGAGCCTGCCCTAACTGGCAGCTGAGGGAGGTCTCAGCTCTTGTGACTATGGCAGTTGGCATCATTGGCCAAGCACTTCATGCGGCAGGTGTAGGGTGAAGGGCTTCCCGGAGGTGTTTATATGGCAGCCTGTTTGGTGGGAGTCAGACAGGAGAGTGCATTGAGGTTTAGAGTGATCCTCACCCGAGTGGTCACACAGCCAGTGTGTGCAGAGGGGGCTCAAACCCGCTGTCCTTCCAGAACATGTGGCTCTGTGTGGCCCACCTGCAGGTCCACTTGCACTAGGTGGAGGGCCAGGTGACACTACATTGACTGGTGTTCTAAATGACCAGCCAGTACTCCGGTCAGCCATTCCTACTCAGAGAGCCTTCCCTGACACAGAGGTCACAAGAGAACTCTCCTACTCACATCTTACAGCATTAGGAGTGCAGAGGCTGGAGTCCTGCCTTGTCGGGACATGGGGCCTGGTGACCCATCTTCCTTTTGTCCCCACTGCCGTGATGAGGTTGCTTAGCAGGAGCTCTAGGTGGCTAGTGCACCTCAGTTAACCATTGGTCCAATTGCCTTTCAGGGTTCCTGACCATCAAGACATAGCTTTTGGGGCCTTGCAGCAAGGGACCAACTGCCTCGATACATTGGGACACTTTGCTGATGGTGTCGTTGGAATTTACGAGTGTCACAATGCTGGGGGAAACCAGGTAGGTATTTGGGTGGGTGTGCACCACAGGCCTAGAGGGGATAGGGCAGGTCCTAGGGTAGCAGCTGTGGCTTTTGCCTTCCTCCTCAAAGAGGACCTGGCCCTTGTTGGTCACATCATCTTTGTACCCTCAGGGTCACCTGGGACTCTGTGGACCTGGACAGATCGTGGGGTTGCTCATTAGCCTCAGGCTGGGCTCTATGCATTGGGCAGACACAGTCCAGGCAGGGCTGAAGATCTGGTGGCCTCTAGCCTTTTCTCTTTGCTGGCTTTGACCTCCCTGCTGTGTGCTCATCCCCACAAAGCACCCATTCTGCATTTGCGGCCATGTCTGTTCTTGAATGTGGAATACACACCTGTGTCCCTGCATGGGAGGTACTGGGCTCCAGACACTTTGGTTGCCACTCTAGCGGTTGTCCACATTAGGTGGTGATAGCTTAAGTGATGAGGTAAGACCCATTGATTGCCTCAGATTGATGCACACCGCTCCCCAAACACATGAACACCCTGACACTCAGCCCTTGTTGGAGCGGGCAGACACATGAAGTCTTCAGGGGCCGAATGTGGCTGCGAACTCAGGCTCCCTTGCCCAGATGACCCAGGCAGTGCAGTGTGCTCTAACCCACTTCCAGAAACTTTCTTAACTCTGAGGGCCTGCAGCTATAGAATAGGGCAGTTAACATGTGCATGGATCCCAGATTTGTTGATCTCAGGCCCTTCACTAGGTAGAAATTACTTTGCGTGAAACTGGCCGATCCAGACTGTCCAAGTGAGTGTGGGGAGGTCACGGTCCCCAGGTGTTCCTGCTCCTTTCTGCACATTTTGGAGCAGTTTTCAGTGGCTGTGTAGAGTGGTCTGGGCACACTGAGTGACACAGGAACAGCTCTACAGGGCTTGGCTGGGCCCATCACAGCCCCTGGTGTAGGTGTCGGCCCAGGTCCTGCTTTTCTCCAGCACGCATATGCCATCATCAGGCCCTGTCTCACCTGTGTTCCCTTCCCTGGTCCCAAGGCTACGCCCTGAAACAGGTTCCAGGCTATGGCTGTGGCTCAGTTCATGTTTCCCATGTGTGGCCCTGTGGCATTAGTCTCCACCTGTACTCCCTCCTTGCGAGTGTCCCAGAGGAAAAATGTGCTGTGACCTCTGGTGTCACTGTGCCTGGGTGCTGTGGTCTTCACTGACTGCTTCTAGGGGTCTGAAGGCCACTACAGTCTTGCATGATGGGTAGTGATATCAGGTTCCAGCCAAGTGTGGTTGTTCTTGTTGTGATATAAGTTTGCCTGGCTCTATTCGCTTCACTCTACAGGAATCATCAGTACATTTGGACCTCACCTTTGGTGTGGGGAAGCACTGAGCACAGGAACAAGCGTGTTAGTTGTTTCTACAAAGCTACTAAGGAGTACAGAGTAACAAAGCAATCTGACTCTCAAGAAGCTGAGAGTACCTTTGAAGAACCAGGGTCTGCTTTGTGTTGTGTTAACTTAGAACTCCCCACATACGGGGTGTGGATTTTGGATGGGCTGAGTGACACTCACCCTTGCGCTGTGATTGATTACAAAGCAGAGATGCCAGCCTGTGCTTCCAGGTTCAGACTCTTCCTTGTTACTTTTGGCCTTCCCTCTGTGCCTGGCACTGTGTTCCCAATCAGCGGTCAGGCCTCATGTCAGGAGCTGTGCTGAAGTGTGACAGGCCTTACCCTGAGGGGAGTGTCTGGGCAGCGTCCCCGCCTGTCTGCCCTGTGCTGTCCCGTGGGCTCGTGCCCACTCTGGGTCATACTTTTGCCCAGCTGCTCACACAGGCAGAGTCCTGCAGAGGCTGCAGGTCAACAGGAAGCAGAGATGTTGCTTGCACTTCATTTCCTGTGGCCACTACTTGCCTCCTCTCAGGCATGGCTCTGGCTTCTGGGCACCTTCTGGGCAGCTCTGTCAGGTGGAGTCCACACATCCTGGCTCGCCCGACACAGTGCCAGTGCATACTGCTGTCCTGGACTGTATTTCTGATGGCTCCCCTCAGTGTTGAGGGTGCGCTGGCTTTCACAAGGAACCACTGTCACCCTGTTCACAGGTACAGGAGCCTGCTGCTGCTCTCTCTTTGTGGACAGACCGTGGGAGGTCACCAGAGCAACTTCCTCCAACTGGGGGCTCTGGAGCATGAGTAGTGGCCACAGCCCAGATGGCTGACAGGTGACATCACATGAGTGCCAGGGGGTCAGCTCAGGGCCGTCTCTGCGACAGCCCAGTGGCACCCAGAGCATGCCCTTCACACTGGCCTCTGTTTCCTTCTTGCTGCTGTGGGTGTTGCCCCTCACCCGACGCCTCTCCTCTCGCCTCAGCAGGTGTGTGCTGAGACCTGCTCTCCATCCAGGGCCTCGTGCCCTGCTCAGTCAGTGCTTCAGGGCTGCACATAGGAATCTCCTAGAGAGCTTTGACAAATACCGATGCTGGGGCACCTGACTGATGCCAAACAGCAGTGATGTGCAAGGGTTGGACGCATGGTAGGGGTTGGGTGAGGCAGCACAGTGACTCAGCACCCTGTGCCCACTGGCCTGGGGGGGATGCCTGGCTCCATGGCCCCATAGCCCACATATGTCACTGCACGTGGTCTCTTGGGCTCTATCCAGTGGATCATGTGCTCTGGAGGGAACATTCTGATCTGCAATATCCCCTGTGCCACCAGCTGGGCACACGTGGACAGAGCCTCTTCCGATGTGACTGGCGTGAGCTAGATTTTCAGTTTTATTTAATCTTTCAGATTTAACTATAAAAAGCTATATGTGGTTGGTGGCCAATGTGAGAGTGCATGGATGTGACCAAAACTAAAGGTGACACTTGCTGCTGCCCAACGTCCCACTTCTGGACACACTACAAATGGTCCTCTCTGGACTAGTGGAAAGTGGTCCTTATTGGGTAGTAATACCTAGTGGATGTGAACACAGGGTCTGGTACCTGGTCTCCAGCTCAGCCTCAGCAACGCAAGGGAGTGAGAAGATAATGGCCATGCTTCTTAAAGGTGGCAGCTCAGAAAAGCATTTTTCATATGTGTGGCTGTCTTACAGATTCAGTGCACTGAGGGACAGCACCAAGTAATGGCTCTGTGGTTTGCCATGTTGTTGCCTCTGGAATTCATTGTCAAGTCTGCCTAAGAATAACTGACACACAGCAAAGCAGGTCCTTTCCTACTGGCCACAGACATTGGCATCCCCTGACGCCACAGCAGGGACAGTTAACCCTGTGGGTACTGTCATCCCTGTGACTCTGCTGACTAGAAGTAGGCACCTCTGCGTGTCTTGGTTTGCACTCAGAGTGAGGGCATCAGGCTCATCCTCCTGAATCACTGTGTCCTGCGAGCCATGGGTGTGCAGGAAGCGTTGGCCTCCTCCCTCCTGCACACTTCCATGTGACTCGGGCCAGATGAATCGGACAAGTAGTAACTGCATTCTGGCAGTCTTGCCCCTGACATGACTTGTGGGACCTCAGTAACCCTCTTCAGATACCTGTCACAAATCCAGGTTGTCCCCTGTGTTGTAAAGTGGGGTTCCTGTGACCCCTCCCAAGTTCAGTCATTTTTAAGAACAGCTCATAGAAACAGCTGATTGGCTAGCTTAACTGTTCATTGCTAAAGGGTACAACTCAAACAGCCAGATGGAAGAGCCAAATAGGGCAGGCCTGAGAGGGCTACCGTGGGGGGCTCTACCTTTAGCCCCTCCATGCATGCTCCCTGTGGTTCAGAGATTGTCACTAACTCCATGGCTACCCCTCTCCCCTTCCCAGATGGTGGGGCTGTACTGAGTGTTCCAAACAACTAATCCCTCTGTGACCAGCCCTGTCCAGGAACCCACCAGGACAGAGACACTCTCATGTCACCAGAAAATCCCCAGGGGTTTGGGCCGTGGCAGGAACTAGAATCAAAGACCAGGTATCAAAAGGTGCTCCTTGCACTGTATGCTCAAGGAATTCTCACAAGGCTTTTGGGAGCTCTGCTTCCAGGGGTTAGGGTCAAACCAGATGTATATCACACTGTTCGAAAGCTGAGTGCCTGTTCATACCTTTGCAGCATTCCAGAGGCTAATGTCCTTCCCCAGTGAGCCCAGGGGGCCCCTCCCAGAGAAGGCCCTGCAAGGCTGGAGATGGGCAGGGAAAGGCCTGCATTGGTATGTTTGGGATATGCCACCGACTAACTCTGCTCTAGGGATTTTTAGCACCTCTAAGACCATTTGTGAGTTCTCAAGGGAGAAGCATGGTGGGAGATTAGTGTTCACACATTTATTTGGCCTGGAACCAGTTTTTCATAGACTTGCTCACAGAGTAAAATTGAAGAAACACTAATTAAAAGGTGACAAAACTGAAACTCAAGTAGCAAGGAGACTTGCCCTATCTCCTTGCCAGGGGGTGGCAGCCAGTGATTCCTGGTTGCCTGTGGCTGCCTCCACCCCAGTCTCTTCCACCCACCTGCAGGATCAGTGGGAGATGCATCCGGAGGTGGCCGTGGGGTCTAAGCACCATGTGCTTTGGGGCTTTGGGGTCTTGCTGGTAGCAGATCATCCGTTCCAGCACAATTCAGGTTCTGAACCATAAGGCTGCTTTGGAGGTAGTTCCTTTGCTTACCTCTGTCCCTGAGGTATAACAGTGTTTGTGTCAAAATGACAGTGTATTTGTGTCCCATCACTTTCCCACTAGAAATCCTGGCACATGCAGAGCTCCTGTGTTGTGTCGGGCACAGTGGGGTCATTGGGATGGGAGGTGGGATGGGTGAGGGGCCGGGGCAGCTGGGGCTCTGAGTTGGAAAAGGCCCCTCTGCTGCTCCGATAAGTCAGGTCATTCATTGAGTGACCATGGGAAGCCCCACCCGCCCACATGGGCTCTACCCTCTCCGCCTTTGGCCACATCACCCCTTCTCTTTCCTTGCCCTCTACCCTTCCACAAGGTTCTGCTCAGCATTCAGAGTGGTTCTCTTCGCCTTGTCGCAGCCCTTGATGCGCATGCGTGCACACCAACACGTGTGCGTGTGTTGTTAGACACATGGGTGAGAATGCTTACACACTTTGTGGCTCACTTTTCTTGTCCATAAAATGAAAATAGTAAGAGCCCCTCATGGGGCATTTACATAAAATGCTTAAAGCAGTGCCTGGCACGGAGCGAACCCCAGGTACGACCTACTGTGCAGTGTATGGCTGTGTACACCGTTCCTTGCCAATATGAGGGCTTGTGACTGTCGGCAGAATTGCGTAGCACTCAACAATGAAGCCTCACACTATATATTTTCAGTCTGCAGCAAGTCATTTATAATCTTTACAATTAGGTCTACATTTATAAGTGTGTTTCCAAACCAGACCTGCCCAGGAGGATGATGCTGAAGCAGCGATGGTGGAAAGTCAGCCCAACTGCCCACTTCCTGGGCAAGAAAGCTGCTGCCGTGGTTGCCAAGGCTCGCAATCTGGCACTCTGAACTCGCATTCGGGGCTAAAACGCGATGCCACTTGGAATCCCAGCACTCAGGAGGTTGAGGCAGGAGGATCACCATGAGTTCAAGGCCAGCCTGGGCTACATAGTGAGACCCGATCTTAAATACATGCATACACACATACATACATACATACATACCTCATGCTGTTAATCTTAGTTACTAAATTTTGCAAGCCACTCTTGTGCTCTTGTTGGCCAATTTAGTGTTTGGTTGTAGATGGAAGGCAGTGTCCCGTTTGTAGGTGTGTCTCAGGCTGAAAGTAATTGCTGGTTCTTAGTTTAGGCCTCAGGATCTCATTCCCATCATGACCTATTTCCCTTTGGGACCCTTCCCAATTCCACCTGTTTCACCCAGGTGGCGTGTTCTAACTGGGGCTCTGTGTTCCAGGAGTGGGCCTTGACGAAGGAGAAGTCAGTGAAGCACATGGACTTGTGCCTTACAGTGGTGGACCGGGCGCCTGGGGCCCTCGTCAAGCTGCAGGGCTGCCGGGAGAACGACAGCAGACAGGTGGGTGCGCCTGCCCAGTGGGTCACTGCGGGTGTGTCCGTGTGTTCCTGCGTCTCACTCGCATCATGACCAGCTGCCCGTCCAACCCGAGCCAGAGCTCTGACATCATAATTATACTCGCTTCCTCATGCCACACAGCATTTTATTTTATTTTCTTTTGAGAAACTAAATATTTAATTTTTCCTCAAACTTCCCTTATTCTCTTTTTATAAATTGAGTTTATTGGTACATTTTAGGAATACAGTACAGTTACATTCATCCTTGGGATCTTGTAACTTTACATGACAGGTCTTGGTTCTCATTTTTTTCCCCCTTGTCCCTACCCTCCCTTCACCCCCTCCTCCCCACACAGCATTTTAAAGAGAAGTTAGGTGTTTGTGCTTATCCATCAAATATTTTTCCTGTTCAAATTTACACAAATTTTTAATAAGGCTCCAGTGGATGTGACTTGATGCATGTACGCAGTCTAACACACACGTGTGTAAAGAGAGTATATGATGACGGTTCTGCTTAAGAGCGGGTGAAAGTAGTCCTCGTGCACTAGAGATCATAGGTGAATTTGGGTCTTTTCCAGGCTAGAGATACATGGCGTGATATTCCATTGAGAGCCTCGGCAGGGACAGCCCCAGCTCCCAGTCAGCCCTTGAGCATGAGGGTGAGCCATGAGCCCTGCAATGCCCTGCATGCTGAACTGGGACATCCAGTAGGTTGGGTGTTTAAATATGTTTTCATATCACACGACTTCCGGCTTGCTGTGGAGTTTTGGGGACACAGCCTTGCTGTAGTCCAAGAGCATCTATGCTGCCTTTTCTGTTGGTTCAAAGAGTGCCATGCACCCCGCAAGATGGTTTTGTCTGATATACCTACCATGAGAACTTGAAGGCTCCCCCTTCCTGGAGCCCTGGGCAGCAGTGGCAGAAACAGAAATAAAAGCACCAAATGACCGTCTAGCATGCTCTGTGTAGAGTGCTGGCCCATCTTGCTGTGGTCCCTTCTCCTAGCTGAGGAGGACGGAAACTGAGGCACAGAGCCTAATGCAACTAAAAACCTAGCAGGCTTCCAGTTCAACACTTATTCCACAGAAGGGGAAGCTGAGGTCTGAAAAGCCAGCAGCTTATCAGCCGGGAGAACTGAGGCTGGGATTGGTCTCTGTTTAGATCCCAGTAGTCCAGGAAGCACCTGCAAAGGGCCCTTTCCATCCATGATCTCTGAATTCCTCTGTCCATCTCTGGTGCCCTGTCCTTCTACACAAGCCCAGCCTGTCTTGGCAGTGGGGAGCCAGTGTCTGGCTTCTACTCATTATCTAAATAGTTGTCTGCATTGATGCAGTTTCTTCTCTTGAATGATGTCCCAGCGGAGTGGCTGTTAGACTAAAGACAGCCACCATCCCCGTGTACCTTGAGCCCGAGCAGCATTTCCCTTACAGTGATAGGCAGAAATGTCCTTTGATATAAAGTGACACTTTTGGTATCACTTGGATAGTTGAGAGGAATTGCTGCTGTAATCTGAGTTCCTGGGAGCCTAACTAACCCCTTGAAGATGTTGTAAGGTGGAAACAGTGCATAATTGGCTTTCCAGTATAGTGCGTGAGTCACGGGATCTCTTGAATTATACCCCAAGCCTCAGAATTAGGAATGTCCGAATCACTGCATCCAACACACATCAGGGCTGATGGAGCCCCCTACCGGGACAGAGCTGGATTTCCTTAAAGAAACTTCACTTAGTTTCTACTCTACCTGAGGACGGAGGTCAGAAACATTTTCCATTCCTCCCAAATTCTTTCTTGACCTCTTCAGAGGGCTTGGCAGTTTCATTGTCCCAAACGTAAAGAAGGGGCAGCAATAGGAAGGGGCAGACAGCACTCGGGCTGAAAGGAGTAAGGAAAGGTGGCAGGTGAGCAGGTGAGTGTAAACAAGCAGAGGTCTCATGCTTGTGGGGGCCTCCCCCTGCTGCACGAGCCCTTGATCCTTTGCGTCCAACAAGCAGTGGCTCGGCACTTCTTGTGGAATGTGGGCACCGTGGGACTATTCAGTTTCCAGGCACGTCTGTACCTTCATACTGTGTGTGTTTGCAGAGTCAGAGGGGAGAGGAGGTGAGAATGGGAAAATTAAATTCCACAGTGCCAGGATTTGCCTGAACACTTACACGAAGGAGCTTTGGTGCAGACAGTGTGAAAAATTAATTAGAGCAGGGCGTGATGACTCACACCTGTAATCCCAGCACTCGGGACGCTGAGGCAGGAGGATCGCTGTAAGTTTGAGACCAGCCTGGGCTACATAGTGAGTTCCAGGTCAGTCTCAACTACATAGTGAGACCCTGTCTCAAAAACAAACAAACAAAAAAATTAATTAGAACCATAATCTCTGCTAATAAAGGAAGAGCTTTGGGGAGTGGTGTGTGTGTGTGTGTGTGTGT
>NW_022900922.1:15889005-15907341 GCF_012274545.1 Fukomys damarensis | reverse complement strand
GCAGGAGGATCGCTGTAAGTTTGACCAGCCTGGGCTACATAGTGAGTTCCAGGTCAGTCTCAACTACATAGTGAGACCCTGTCTCAAAAACAAACAAACAAAAAAATTAATTAGAACCATAATCTCTGCTAATAAAGGAAGAGCTTTGGGGAGTGGTGTGTGTGTGTGTGTGTGTGTGTGTGTGTGTGGGGTGTGTGTGTGTGTGTGGGAGTGGTGTGTGTGTGTGTGTGTGTGTTTTAAGAGCAAACATTGGAGATCTTGAAATGGGGATGTTTGTATTCCTTGCCAAACATGGACAAGGGAACCTCAGGTTTCCTTGAAGTCGTGATGGTCTTTGTTTTCCCTGTGTGGTGTTTTCCCAGGTGACCCTGTGTGGGCGTTAGGAGCAGTGATTATCCCCTGCGCTCTGCTGATGGTGCATCCAGCCCTGGGCCGGCTTGGCTCTGCGGTGCAGGTGTTTGGAAGCAGGCAGTAGTTCTCACAAGGCAGTTGCACATGGTGGAGGGGCAGCAGCCTGGGAGTTGACCCCTGCCCCTTGGGGCCTGTTCCCACAGCATCTCTCTCCTCTTGGGGACCTGACACCACTTCTCTGGCTCTGCTCCCATGTGGACACTGGCAGGAGCTACAAGGCCTCCAGGCGGGTGGCTCCCCACAGCTGGGTCTTCCCAGGGCCCCTGACAGGGGTGAGACTGTGTTGCATCAGCCACCCCGTGTGCAGGCTGCAGTGTGTGAGTGTTCATGTTAATAACCTGATAACCAAGGAAGGAGGTTTGGTGAGGAAGGATGGGGTGTTTGAGTTCTGTGTCCAGAGAACCGGATTTCTCTTCCACCCTCGCCATGCTAGGGCCGGTCTGCTGTGGCTCTTGCTGAGCCCTGTGCCTGATGGTGAGAGGCTGAGTGAGAGAAAGTGAGTTGGTCTGTTTGAGTGAAGCCAGAGGACCTGTCAGCGCCTGGCTTGCACCCTGTCCCCCAGCTACACTCTTGTGTTTTGCAGAAGTGGGAGCAGATAGAGAGCAACTCCAAGCTGAGGCATGTGGGCAGCAGCCTCTGCCTGGACAGCCGGACGGCCAAGAGCGGGGGCCTGAGTGTGGAGGTTTGCGGCCCAGCCCTCTCGCAGCAGTGGAAGTTCTCGCTCAATCTGCAGCAGTAGCAGCCCAGCCCAGAGCCCACGCCTACAGCCGAACCACTGGCCAAGCTGGTAATCACATTATCGATTATGTTTCTTAAACTTTCCGCGAAACTATATACCTCAGTATTCCATCATGGTCTGAAGCCGGAGAGCTCCAGCGAGGCGCAGCTGTGCTGACAGACTCAACGGCGGCCAGGAGTCCGCCCCTCTGCTGGGGCCCAGCTGGCCCCTCCTGTGGCCGCCCTCCTCCTTCTCCTCTTGCTCAGTAGCCAGGAGCCACCTGGCTGAGGCACACAGTGGAGGAGCAGCTCTGTGTGTGTGATGGCAGAGGGAGGAGAACTCTTACAACGACCATTTTGATCCCATCAGAATCACATGTGGGTCCCACGGTTACGGCTCACATCATTGCAGGTTCCCTGTCACCCCTTCTTGAGCCTCCAGGCCCAGCGCCCTTCTCCCACTGATGTGCTTGCTGTATTTGAACGTGACTTTTCTATGGTGGGACACTAAATATAAATACATATACAGAGAGGATGTACGGTCAGTTCCCCAGGTCTCTAGGTCGATTCTCACAGGCTCCTCACAGCACAGCGCATGGCAGGGTGGAGGGGCCACTTCTCCTTGGTCCCCAGGAGCCTCATAGCCAGGAGGTGCCACTGTGGCCAGCGGGGGCTTCCCAGCACCCCATCCCCAGCCCATGGGCATCTCTGTGTGGCCTCCACGTGGGAATCGCTGCTGTGTGTTGGAAAATCCACTTTTGTGTCTTGGTATCCATAAACCCACATAGGTTATTTACTTTGGCAAGTGTTGCTTTGGTTTTTGGGTTTTTTTTTAATTAATTTTTTTTTCCTTTAGGGGAGAAAAACCCCATCCCCACAGCTCCTAATGTGAGTTGGCAGTATTCCCCCTGGCCTATGACAGGGCAGACTAGTGACCCTAGATAGTTGTCACATGCTAACACTGGGCTTCATGGGAGAGTGAGACCTTACATACTAGGCCTTCAGAACTGATGCCTGCAGCTGTAGCATGCTGGCCATGAATGCCCGACCTGCAGGCGGCCTGGCTCCTAGCCTGCATGGTTGGTGTCCTGTTGCCCGGCACCCCTGCACGTGGCTGCTTGGGGACTTTGGGTAGAGTTGGGAGGAGTCAGAGCCACACAGGCCCATGCCCATACAGTGAGGACTTGGGCATGAGACAGCAGCCTGCATCCTGTGTGAACCATGGGTAGAGAGGGCCTGGCTCCGGCCTGGGCACCAGCCTCATGGACAGCAGTGTCCCCACAGAACTCCCTTGACTTTTTGGTGTCCCTGTCATGGCACAGCCCCAGCCCCACTGCTCCCATGGTCCCTGCCCTGCCACCTCCCTCACATGCAGATTTCCAGGCTCAGGCTGGTTGGGCTCAAGGTGCCTTTGAGGGCTGTGGAGGCTGTGGAGGTACAGGTTGCCAGGAGTCGCTGATCTACGCTCTCCTTCCTGGTCTCCCCCCACTGCCAGTCCACATGTGAACAGCTGACCATGGCCCTAGTGGAGGCCTGGCCAGGTGGCTGCCCTGTGTCTCACTTGCTACCCTGCCGAGCAGCCTGATGCATCTTAGAGACAGGTGACCACATGCCAGGTTAACACCACGTACTGCCGTCTTCCAGGGTGGCTCCAAGGGTGATCACTCTTGGGTGCAGGTGGAGCCTCAGGGCCATGGAGCAGGGGAGGGTGGAGTCTGCGGCTCACCCTAGCACTTGGGCTCTGGTCTCACCCCGTCACCTTTGAGCTGCTTTGTCAGACAAAACCCACGGGAGGCAGATGGCGTTGGTTCCTGAAGGAGCATGTCGAGGGCACCTGGGCCTGTAGCTCTCACCTGTGCACCTGCTGTGTTGTCCGGCCACTTGGGGGTACTGTGTGGGTGGCTTACAGCCGAGGCCTCTGGGCCGGTCCTCAAGGTGGGCCCCGTTTACAGGACACAGCGTGCCAAAGTGACTTACTGTGCTCATGTTATTTTTGTAGTCCTCGGGACTGTCCCACCCTCCCACTCCTGTTTTTAAAACAAACTTCCCAAGAGCTGTCCGAGCACACAGGCAGAGATGTCGTCTTCTCTGTGGTCCTTGTGTCTCCTTAAAAGCTGAAATGATGGTATCTGTGGGTGTGTTTTGCAAATTTAAAATATAGTTTGGTAATTTTTTTCCAGTTGATTTTTAAAAAGAACTGCTGTACAGAGCTTGTACTTTGTCCATTTTATAGATGGAAACCATCCTTGAAATTGTTTAACTTAAATAAAGAAAAGATGCTTTATAGATAGTGCTGTCTGGTTGTAGCTGCAGTCACTGGGTCTTTCTATGGTGAGAGGCTGGGTCTGAGTGCAGGGGTCACAGCCTATCCTCTGGGGCCTGCGCAGTTACTGTTTCTCCTCATGTTGTAAAGATGTATTCGCCTGTTACCGCCAGCACATCTGTTGTTTGTCTCTATCTGTAATGATCCTTACTGTCTATGAAGTGGCCATGATGTTCTGGGAACCCAGCCAAGCCCTTGGATGCATTCACATTTTACAGCTGCTGGGGAAGCTGGTGACAGGAGTGGCACCTGCATAGGTCACACAGTTCTACAGCCACCTGCGTTAGGCCTGAGACACTGAGGAGCCAGTATGTTTGCATGTTGGTGTTGGGGACACACCTGTCACTCACCAGGTATCTGGGGCTTGCCGGCTCCCCCAGGGTGAGCTGAGGCTCACAAGCAGCTCCAGTGTGGATGTGCTGAGACGCAGCCCTGGCCAGTTGGTCCGCAGTCTGGGTGGAGATGAGGCCTCGCAGGGTGGGAAGGAGCTGTATTCAGGGCTAGGAAGAGCAGATTAGTGCCTAGCACACTGTGCCACATGGGCAAATGGAAAGCACGAGGGGTAGGGTGTGACAGGAGGTCTCCCTGTGATGCTTGCTGACACTGGCCAGTCCTGTACAAGCCTACCTCCAACCCTCACAGACTACAAAGATGGGACTCCCATTTCATTGCTGGGGAAACTGGGCTCTGGTGAGCTGAGCCGATTGCCCAGTTCACTCACAAACATCGAGGCTGCCCCAATCCTACTATCCCCGTCCTGGTGCCTGGGAGGGCCACTGCAGTGCTGTGGGGGACAAGTGACAGGAAGGAAGCAGGCCCTGGAGTGGTGAGGACAGGGCCTTGCCACTAACACATGGAGGGGAGGAGGGGCCGGAGGATGCCACACGGCAGGCGAGGCTTCCACTGTGGGTCCTGCCATTCATGCCCCGCCTTGCCTTAGGACAGGGACCGAGCCTGCCTGTGACAGGGCCTTCTGCTACCTCGTCGGTGCCACTGTCTCAAGTGGAGTGAGAAGAGCAGATCTCTACCTGGGCCACCCAGACCGCTGCCACCCAGAGCCTCCCAGGCTTTCCCCTAAAGACCCACGGGACAGCTGTGGGCTCTCCCAGGGGAGAGAATGGACCTGGGACCTGGACAGGGTACTGCTGAAGCGCTGAGTCCCCCGTGAGCACAGGAAGGTGCAGTGAGGGGCAGGGTGGGAGGAGCCCGTCCTTGCGGCTTGCCTTGCACTCTTTGCTCCTGGACTGGATTGTGAGGTGGGGTGGGAACCGGCCAGGTGTGAAGACTGGTCACTGCAGAGACAGGAGCTGATCCCAGCGGGCAGAGTCAGCCGGAGCCGGTGCCAGATAGGCCAGGCTGCCCCGCTGCAGCGGAGGAAGGTCACTAGGGAGATGCAAGCTAGAGGCTGAAGACAGACTCAGGGGGAACCCGTGCTGCAGCAGGTGAGCTGGGTGGGACCTGAGAGGGTCCTGGTGGATGGGCAGCCCCTCCCTTCTCACTGCCACCCCAAGTGGGGTTTGGTGGCTGTTGTCATTCTGGTGTCCCATGCTCAAGGAGCCAACAGCTGAGCAAGAGTGGAGGTGGGCTCTGGCCAGGGCTTCACGGGCCTGGACAGTGATGGCCACCCCAGCCACCGTCCAGTCTGTGTCCACAGTGGCACATTTGTCACCTGACTGTGGAACACAGTCATCCAGAACTGTATTCCAAGTGTGCTCAGAGCATGCCCACTCGGCGCTTCTGCCTTCATTTGTTGGATGACAGCTTTGCCTGTGTCACTGTGGTTAGCACAGCCATCTGAGCCCACTTCTGGGACTTAGGTTATTGCCCTCTGCATCACTCTTACATTATTCAGAGCTTGGGAGTTAAAAGGTGCAACACCCGAAGTCCACACCCAGTCTTACAGCTGAGCCTTGCTGGGCTCACATAGCCCCCCAACGCCCGCCCGCCCAGCGTTCCTCCAATATCAGCCCTGCAGAACCCTGGCTCAGGTGCTGGGTGGGGCCTAGGGTCCTTGTTTCTGGGGCTCCCAGGGATACTGCTGTTGCTGCTGCAGGTCTGAGCTGTTCTTGTAAAGGCCAGGGGCTTAACTCCCTGTGCTGGATGAACACCTGTGTGAAGCACCAAGGTCCCCACCCCTCTTGGTGTCTGGTCAGCGCTGACTTCATGTGGGACCGGAGCAGCAGCAGGTGTGATGCCCAGACCAGAGTGGCTTGCCTGTGCGCTGTGGTCTAGGGCCATGGGCCATTTGACCATCGTGTCCTGGGCTGTTTCTCTTCTGGTAAGTGGGTAGGTGGTGGTCACAAGGTTAGAGAACAGAGCGTCCTGTCCTGGGGGCTGCTGTCTCCTTGGGAGGCGGTTTTGCAGAGAGGCATGTCCCCTGCTGTCCCTTGTATTGCTAAGTGCACGGCCTCCATTCCTGCCCTTGGTACTCCACTTGGTGAAGAAGAGGGACCTTTCTAGTGGTACCACATCCTTCCCCTGCCAGGGACGGTGGGTCTCCTGCTGAGACTGCCCTGAGAGAGGGCCTTAGGTCTGGGCTGGCAGAGCATGAAGGCTCTTCTTTGTCAGAAGCCTCTTCAAATGGCAGTTTGGGGAAAGAGCTGGTCAAGCTGTACTGTGGGTCTCTATTCCTGGCCTGAATTTCATTAGTCACTTCTCTCTCTGAAGACTCAGACATTTTCATCCCAAACCTGCTTCTTTTATTGTAGCCAGATGCGCCCAGCAGGCAGAAAATGCAGTTGGGAGGAACGTCCCGATGCTGTGGAGTGCCGTGGAACAGGTGTCTGTGGGTCACACTGAAGTGAGGACAGGGTGGCAAGGTTCGTGGACAGACTGCATTTTGACAGCCTTGGGCCCATGCCAACTGCCACCCAGAGGTGTTGCTGGGTGATTCAGAGAATTTGAAAAGCCTCCTCTTACGCTGTCCCCCACCCCACTGTCCCAGCACGCCCCTCCTCTGGGCCATTAGTCACCTGTGCCTGGATGGATGCTAAAAGGTGTCACCCAGACGAACAACCACAGCACTCTTTAGCTTGACTCCTCCTGAGCTGTCCTTATAACCATGTGATAGTTCAAAGATAGCACAGTGCACAGGGACCTGTGGCTCCCAACTGGCCTGAGGTCTTTCTGCTATGTTCCTTGTCTTCAAGAACAGAAATAATCCCACTCCCCACAAGCTCACAAATGACCCTCCTAAGGTACTTGGCACAAGGCACTTTCTTGGAAGATTCCCAGGACCCATCAGTTAAACCAGGCACATGGCGGTGCCCAGGACAGATTGGAAAGGAGGTTCAGTGACTAGGGGACTCCCAGAAGAGGGCAGCAGTGAGCAGCTCCAACTGTAGAGAAGCACGGGGCTACCCAGGAGAATGTTGAGGACAGACTCCAGCGCGTTGGCTTCCTCTGCTGGGGACCTGGATTTGCTCCTTGTCCCAGAGGCACCCGAGTCCAAGTAGGGGTTTACAACTGGGTGGGGGAAAACACATTGCCTCTGCTAACCTACAGGGCCTGTGCTGGCTTCTTCAACGCATGTGTGTGGGGAGGCTGTTCCAATGTGCCATTGTGGGAAAGGCCAGGAGAGAGGCCACTTTAAAAAGCCAGCTCTGGAGGGGGAGGTTGACGCAGCACTACTCAGAGGTGGTGGTCTGACAGGTGTGGATGTGCCTGAGCTGTCCCTCTTCTGTTGAGTGACCAGGCGACACCCCTGGGCGTTTGGTTGCACAAATGCTCTTACTGTGGACCTGAGGCTCCCATGCTGTACTCTTCTGCCCTCTGCTGGACATTCTGGGGGCAGCTTCGTCTCCTTGAAGGGGACTGAGTCCAAGAAGATGAGCAAGGGCAGTTTATGACACCGTGAGCGACTGGCAGTCAGTGGAGCAGTACAAGCATCTCATGTTTGGGAAATGACTGGCTCGAGGTAAGACTGGATTGTTACGTATTTTTTTATTCTAACACTGTAGAGATGAAAGACACCTACACTGTCCTGTCTCCCGCCCTGCAGTCCCCACGCCAGGGAAGCTGTCCTAGGTGCTTGAATGCTCCTCTCGGTTGTCTCCACGAACACACTCACTCTCGCAGGCCCGGCCTCGGTCCAGGGTTGGGGTCCCCTCCGCCAGGTCTCTAGTCATTCTGCCTCGCTGGATAGGATGTGGACTAAAGGGCTGCTGCTAGGGCTGGGCTGCTGGTGACCCAAGGACAGGTCTCACTCGTCTCTGCTGGTGCCCAGGATGGGACAAGGGCAGGAAGGACTGAGGGGGTGCAAAGGCATAGCACAGACAGCCTGGGTCATTCGCCTCCGGCCTCCTGGGTCCAGGCACGGTCCTCTAAGCAGCAGCCTTGGTGGGGGTGCAGATAGGTCCTCTCGCCCTGGAGTTTCTGGGCAGACTCCGCTTCCTCCCAAAGGAGGAAACAATCCTACATGTTTTCAGATTCGCACCCACACGGTCTGAGGTCCAAGCAGAATTCCCTGATTCCTGTAAGATACTCTGCCTCCTCTGCCCCCAGCAGGATGTGGTCTGGTCGGTACCCAAGTGTGATTCTTACTATTACTGCCCTGGCCAAAAAGAAAGTTTGTCTCTCCATGGCTCAGCAGTCCTTGCTTACCCACCACCTTGGGGCTTAGTATCCCCTCAGAAAAGCTCAGAAATGGCTTTTTTTTCAAATTGTTTATTGGTGCATGTTAGGTGTACACTGTGATCACATTCATCATTGGGAATCTGTACCTGTTCATGATGTATCCTAGTTGAGGAAAGGCTTTTTAAATGACTTTGATCTGCTTGCCCTGTGCTGTCCTCTTCAGACAAGAACACAGCTTGATTTTGAGGATCCCTGGGGGCCCCTGCTGTGGCCTGGGTACCTGTATCCTCCACGGACTTGTTTGCTAAAGATGAATCCCCATTGTGAGACATTGAGAAGAAAAATTTAATACAGTATAGTGTTTAGAGCCGGAGCCTTGGGGAGGTGGTTGGGGTTGGGTGGAGTCCCAGTGATGAGAGCAACTAGAAGGCACACACACAGATACGCATGCTGTCTCTTTCTCTGTGACACCCTGAACTGCCTCAGGGCACAGCCAGCAAGACTGTTGCCAGATGAGGCCCTGACCTCGGACCTCCAGTACTAGGAGCCAGAACCTCTTTTCTTTATAAAGGTGCTTAGCCTCAGGGATGTTATTCTAGTGACCAAGGGCGGACTAATACAGCACCCAGAAGCCCACACTGCTGGGAGGTAGGATCAGAATTCAGTAAATACAGTGTCCATAAACTAGACCAGTCATGCTGTTTATAGATTGTCTCTTATCTGCTCCTTGTCAGAGTCTGTCCTCTCTCTGCCTTCAGGAAGTCTTTCATACAAAAGCCCATTCCCACCCTGCTGCTGTGGAGGGGACAGTTCCTGAGGCTTGAGGACCTGAAGTCAGGTGACAGCTGCTATGGTATCCACAGAGGGGCAGGTGAGGACCAGACCAGTGCTGCACCCTAGGGAGGGCCAAGGGACCCTGATGTTCCTGGGCCACCAAGGCACTGGGGCAAGGGGGTGGCGTGTAGACCTCTGCAGAGAGTAGCCAGAGGCAGAGACATAGAAGGTGGGATCGAGAGAAACTCGCTTTATTAAAAAGCATTATATCCGGGATAAATTTAAAAGTAAACTCTGTACTTCCTGAAAGATCTGGAGAGCGAAAGTTTGTAATCACCGAGAATTTATGGTGTATTTGAAAATTACCTTAGGCTTATAGAAAAACTTAAAGCATCGACATCATGTGTTATGAAAAATAGTTTATATCCTATTAACTTGAAAGGCTTTTGAAATGCTTCTCAAAATCTTTTTGTTTTCCTGTAAAGAAGTATACAAAACAGGGGACAGCCAAGCAGCTGGGGCTTCTCTGGCTTCTGACACCATATCATCCCGGCTCCAGAATCTGGGAAGTAGGAGGGTGGTGCAGGGCAGCTGTGGGCAGCAGTCAAGGGAGCATCAGGCAGCAGAAAAAGCCTCAGAGCAGAGGGAGCCAGCAGGGCAGGGACCAGAGGCAGGGCTGACACCTCCAGCACCAGCCTATGTCTGGCCCCAGGGCCCTGGGTGGCTTCCGTGACCTCCACCATTGCTCCTGGGCTGCAGGCCCTGGTGCTCTGGTGAGTAGGCTTTCTCATGCCTTCCCGTCCCACGGAGGAACACTGCAGGCCAGGATGATATATCTGCCTCCATTTCAATAGCTTTATGGAAGAAATAACCACAAGGTACCTGAATTAAATTGTAATTTGTATATGGGGGGAGGGCACACTTCAGTGTAGAACCCAGAATTTAACTTATGGCATACAAACTTGTAAAAACTTAGTGTAAAACCCACCATTACAGAAGGGGATGGCATCACCCGAGGGCTGGCTACCTGTGCAGTTTCCTGATGGGATTACCCACCCTCCAGTTGCTTAACTAAAAACTGGGAGGAAACTGAGGAAAAGATAATGAAGTATTGGTGAAAATGGAAATCTCCTTCTGGAGTCACTGACCACTGTTTCCTCATCATCACCAATGGCCGCTCCTCTAGAGAATGGAGCTCCCTCACCTCAGAGGAGGGGCCGGATGGGTCTTTTATGGACCCAGAGGCCATCTAGCGCTTGGCAGTCTCCTTCCTAGGGTCAGGCCCAACCCAGTGCGTCGCCCAAGTGCATAGCCTGCAGTCGTGGCCACCTCGCCCCAGCCCTTGATGCTGGATACTGCTCCCCTCAGGTTTGGCCTGGAAGCCCCTCAGACCTGCCTGCATCCAAGAGACCAGGAAAGACAGAGGCAAGTAGCCAGTCCCCTTGGGTCAGACCTCACCCACTTTGTCACCTCAGTCTTTCCATCAGCACCCCTTCATGTGGTTTCTGTGAGGGCCCTATTCTTGCCTTCCTGGACCCCTTAACTGGCCCCTATCTTGTCACAGGATGAACCAGGCCTGCACAGGAGGCCAGACTGCTGGGACCCACAGCACCTGGACCGCAGCAAGTGGATGCTGTGCTGTGGGTGAGGAACTCAAAAGCAACTATGTTGAGAGGGGTTGAGTGACGAAAACACCCTCCACCACAATCCTGTGACCCAGAGCTGGGGCTCACACTTTACAGTGCCTGTGGTGGTTCTGGGTACACCTCCCACCCAGTGAGACAGGACACCCCCTGCCCTACTCATGCCATGTCCCTCCTCACCCGACTGCAAGCCCTCAAGGGCAATGGAGATGAGGTTTCTAAAGAGAGCCAGTGTAGCTGGGTGTGGTGGTGCATGCCCATGATCCCAGCACTCAGGAGGCTGAGGCAGGCAGATCCTTGTGAGTCGAAGACCAGGGTAAACTAAACAGCAAGACCTTGTCTCAAAATACAAAACAAAATAAAATAGAGCAAATCTAGGGGGAAAAGTGATTAGAGAGCTGAAGTCTCACTGCCTAATTACTAAATGTTGACCATTCTGTATATATTCAGAAGTGGAAAGTGAGACACAGAAGGATGGACAGGGCAGGACAGACCACCCCCAGGAAAGGCCTCTGGGCGGGGGCTACAAGACACCCCTTGCCCCACTCACTCCAAATATTGCTCACAGCAGGTGAGGCTCCCTCCATTTCTATTTTCATCTCCAAATCCATATACAATGAGCAAATTTCCAAATACCTATAGATTAAAAAAAAAAGTAAAGTTTTACCTGTTGGGAAGTAGCCAGTGAAGATGAGATTGTACAGCCAAACACTTTGGAGCAGTCTCCTGTTTACAGTGAGTCAGTGACATGGTAATTAAGACTGGGTTTGCCAAGTGTCACTCGCAGGAGACCACTAGGTATGAGCAAGGGACTTACTATTATAAAGTAAGTCACCTGCTTACTTTCTTGTATTTAGAGCTGGGCATCATGGTCCTGCGCTAGTGTCTAACTCAGAAGGTGGATCTAGTCCCAGAAAATGGGCTCCAGGGTGGCTGGTCCTCCTCCTTTCTCCAGCCTTGTCCTTAGCTTCTTCCCACCTCAGTAACAGCAGTGGCATCTCTGGGCAGAGGTCTTTCCACAGCGGGCAGCGGGGTACTTTCCAGGTAACTTTACCAGGCTTCTTTGGTTCTCTAACCACACCAGGCCCAGCTTGCTAAGCTGAGATGGGAGGAGCCCACACAGGGGGTAGAGTTCCAACCTGGAGCTGGTGCACGGGTTGAGGCACCCAGAGGCTGTGTGGCACTGAGCAGAGGGTTGCTTGGCCCGGACCTCCGGTCACTGCTGGACTCCTTAGTGCCACAAGGTGCAGCTGGGGGCTCACCCCTGTCCTAAATTTATCTGAGCCAGAAAGACACACCCTCCTGTGGAGAACTAGAAAAGCACCCAAAGGACCTGGAACTCTCAATGACTGACTATAGTTTGGTTCCTTCCTATGAGGCTGTGGAAAGGTGCATTATGCAGGCACTGAGGTACACTGTGCAAAAAAGTGACTGCCGTGGGTGGACGCAGGCTCATGCAGGCAAACTGGGTGCCACAGGCCTCCCCCTGCTCACAGGAAGAGAGCACGGCCCGCTGAGGCCCTCTGAGCTACACAGCGCACCCTGACCATCAGCCTTTCGGACACTGCTCTGACCAGTGGACTTGACATGTAAGTGGGGGTGAGCCCGACACACAGGGTCCTGCGTTAGGCCCTGTCCTACGGCCTCAGTATTCTGCCTCCTGCACACTCTAAAGTTAATACAACTTTGGTGGCCAGGCCTTACCTGATTCACTCAGACTTTCCCACAACTCACCTGGGTTTTGAAAGATGGGTCACGGACCACTAGAAGATGCTGTTCAAAAGAGGCTCTGTGAGGAGCAAGTGTGTGGGGAGCGTGGAACCGGTAAGGAAAACGTGTCAACTGGAATTCACCTAAATCCCCCCGAATCCCACACACCACTGCAGTTTCCCTGGAGGAGCCTAGAAGCTTTCGTTTTTGTCTGGCGTGAGGGCCAGGAATCTCACAGTTCTTTCTTTTCTAGACCTCATAGCAGAATGAGTCTGGCACAGTGATGGGCCCACGCAGAGAGGAGTCACTGGCCACAGGGTACAGAGGTGCTGGCTTGTCTCACAGAGTCACTTATACAGCTATATGGTCTTGGTCCCAAAGGTCTCCCAAAGCCCCTTTGCTAAAGACTTGCTGCCCAGTTCACAGCACAACAGGCAGGCAGTGGGTCCCCGTGAGGAGTTGGGTTACTGAGTATGTCCCCTTACAGGGGACACGGGGACATGCCCACCCTCTTCTGCTTTCCAGCCACCACGAATGTTCTGCCTCACCACAGCCCAAAGCAAAGGGTCAAGCAACCAGGGGTCAGAACTTGAGACCATGAGCTGTGATAAACTTTTCTTTCTCTTCAGTTGATTGTGTCAGGTGTTCTGTCCCAGCAACAGAAAGCTGACTCACCAAGACCTTTCCTGGTCACCAGAGATGGCCAGTGTCCACCTCAGGGCCAGGAGATACTGGGGCGGCTTGATAGCAGGTCCTAAGTTAGGTCCCGAGGGTTGTCCAAGTCAGTATCACACACCATTTTGTCCTAGAAGGAAAAAGAAACTTTTCCCCTGCACACACCTCACGATGATAGGAGTCCTCTCAGCTTCCCCTCATCAACAGGGAATAGGGCCACAGAGCCGGAGGTGGCACTACTCTCTGTGACTCATCCCCAGCTGCCCGGGAGTGCAATGCCCCTCCTGCCAACTTGAAGACACACAACACACGGAGGACAGCTGACAGTGTGGGGTAAGGCAGGCCTGGAGGTTCCTCAGCTGATGGGTACCTAAATGCCTACTGTCCCCTCATGCAGGGGCATGCTTGCCTACCCCCACGGGCACCTGACAGGGTGGTACCAGCCCTGTATGTACATATCTCGGATAAAGTGTAACTTAGGAATTAGACACAGTAAAGGGTAAATAACGAAACAGGATGATTGTAACTATACTATAATAAAAGCTGTTTAAAACTTAGGATTTATTTCTGGAATTTTCTATGCATTAATTTTGGATTGCAGCTGATCTCAGATAACTGGGACTAAGTATGAGGCTGTAGCCAAAATGACCACCATTACTAACTGTGTTGCTCTGAGTCACCACTTAGCTGGACTCATCTCATACCCTGCCCAGGGGTCCACAGTACCCAGAACATAGGCTCACCCACCAGACTGTCCAGAACCGCAGCTTGTTTTTGTCCCTGGCCTTTCAAATAAATCTATATACTAACAAAGAATCGACATCTAAATAGACTTTTATTTTTATTTTACTTATTTGGACAGAACAGAAAAATTTTCAGCTTTAGTCTCCCTAAGTATTGGAAACACATGAACTCAGAAATAGTGGACCTTGTAGAAAAGCATCACAAATTAAAAATATATTTCTCCATGTGGTAAAAGTGCTTTCAATCCAATTAAAGGGCACGGCAAGGGTGTTCTGAAACACAATCTAAAATTTGGCCTACGATCCGTGGCATCGAGTTCAAACCACAGGGTTGGGGCAGTCACCATGACCAGGGTGGGGAGTGATGTGGGCTGGGAGCATGCTGCCAGCAGCCCCCGGGGAGCCGCGCGTGGACGAGGAGGAACGTCCCAAGCCTGAGTAGAAGAGATTCTGCGTTGTAGAAACGAGGTGGTTACGTAAACAGGGTCAGAGGGGATCAGATCACTCAAGAAGCCCCTTGCTCTTGCAGTGAGATAGTCAGGCCCCTCAGCCACCTGCAGGGGTGCTGGGAAGAGCTCAGGTCTTGGGAGATCCCCTCACCCACCCTGGGGTCAAATCACACCCAACCCAGGAAGGACCACAGCCCCAAGCTGGGGCTCTCCAAGGCCAGCTGCACTCTCAGAGCAGCAGATGCTGCGGGGGTCACTGCATGGACGGGACTATTAGCAGAGGGTCCTCCAGAGAGAGCCGTATGTTTCAGCAATGCTACATAGTTTTCAAAACAAGCAACTCTGCCAACAATGACATCTGTGATGAAGATCATGGCCTGCAACCTGGTGTCCTGGGAGCCAGCAGCCCGTATTTTCTGCCACAGGCACAGACACCAACTGTGGTCATGCAAGGGACAGTGAGGGGTGCAGGCAGGAAAGGGGTCACCTCCCCGTTACAGTAGACCTTAAGCGACAGTAAGAAAATAACCTGAAGATATATTTAAAAATAAAAAAACACCATCAGCCTTTGCTGCAATCCCAGCTCTTACCACCACCCCCGCCACCCTCACAGAGGACAGGAGTGGACGCTTGCCATCCCATCTCTGTGTTTTAATGGCACCGGTTGTGTTTCTTCCGAGATACTGCTAAGCTGCTGGCAGGAGGCAAGTGCTGAAAAACTCCCTCCTCCCCCACACGCCTGCACCGTTCCTGTGTGTCCCCAGCTCTGTGCACTCCCGAGTGACCTTGGATGTGTCAGCCCCTGCCAGGCAGGTGATCTCAGCATGCCAGGCTTGTCCTGTCGCTGATGCCTTCTGAGGCCATAGCCTTCCTTCGGGTCACCTGCACACTGCTCCACAGGCTTTGTGGGTGTCTGAAGACGGACAGGGCACTTGCGAAGGACACGCTCCTCACACGGGGTCTCTGGTGGCAGGCGACAGTGACGGTGGGCTCCCTCCTCCTCCTCCTGCCACACCTGGGCCGGCCTGGCCTCAGGGGGCTGGGGACACATCCTCTAGGCCCAGCAGCTCCCTGACGAGTCTCTCCCCGAACTGCGCCCGGCTGTACCTGCTCACATGGTAGGCATCCGACATCTTGTAGAGGATGTAGGCGTTATTGACAGCGATGCTGATGGCAAACCAGAACACCTGCTGCCAGGTCTTGTTGGGTTTGTGAGAGATGAAGTACCTGTGAGAAGGGTGGGGACGGTGAGCCACGGGGTGCACCTGGGGGAGCGAGGCCCGGGACGTGGCCGTCCGTGACTGTCACAGGGACTGTCACAGGCTCTCCTGGAGGTGGGAGGGATTGGGACAGGCTGGGGCTGTCACAGTGAATTCTACTAAGACAAAGACAGGAAAATGACAGCTCTCGAGAAATCAGAAGAGACCAGGGTCACCACAGAGCCGGACAGTGGTGCGAGTGTCCCAGGGTAGCTCAGAGCAGTCAGCCCTGCAGCCCCAAGCTTCCCAATCCATGGTCACTTCCCCATCGGGTGGCTCGGCCCTCCAGGTCGCTGCTCCCCAAGTGCACCCTGACTGCCCATCTGCTCCAGACCTTCCCGGAACTGTGCACTCACTGGGTTCATCCATCTCACCCACCTCACGTTCACTCATCTCTGTGCCCACTATGCAGGGTCCTCGTTCCCCACCACACCCAGCACAGGGCAGGCACCACAGCGTATCCTGAGTAAAGACCAGTTTCTCTGTGATGACCTGTGGCAACAGCCGGGCCAGGCACGGAGCCCCTGGCTGATGTCCCCAGGCTCTGAGCTCCCTCTGCAGACAGGTGAAGATGCGCAGAGAGGACCAGGCCTGCGCTTCTCCCTCCGCACCGGGAAAAGGGTGGGAGATGTGGGTACCCCTCAAAGGGCCGGCAGACACGCAGGCTTGACTACAGCCATCTCCTGGGTTCTAGGCACACTGTGGGGACACTCCGGGCAGCACGCCACATGCACTGAGTGTGTCCTGCGTCTACACACTGCTGATGTCCTCCGCACAGCCCACATCAGGTCTCAGGCACCTGTACTTGAATATAGGACTCACAGAAAAGGCCCTGGGTTGGTGCCTCAGGTAGCTGTGGGTATGCAGGCAGGGGGCCATGACTGCACAGAGGGGGACACGGGCTTCATAGAGGTGAGCGGTGCAGGCCGAGCTTGAGGCTCTGAGCCTCAGCTCCTACAGCTCAGTCGGAAGGAGCCAATGACTCCAATGCCCTGCTGTGATGGCACCGCCCTCATGGGAACAGCTGCGCACTTACTTGCTGTACTTGTCATCGTATCTGCAGATGTAGCTGAGGTGGGCAGCAAAGGCCTCTACGGCCAGGGGACAGGGGATCTCTCCGCTTCTCCTCTTAATGATGACACCTGCGGGAAGACAGCGCTCAGTCCTGCCTGCCTGCTCCCAAGCCACCTGCAAAGGGGACTGCAGCCCCTCACGGTGATGAGAGGGGTGAAGAGCAGTCCGCACCCAGATCTCCAGAAGGCAAGGAGAGGCAAGGGTGAGGTGAGCACCACGCAGCCACTGTGGCGGCCCAGTGCCTTGTGTCGTGGGTGTCATGGATGCGGGGCCGATGACAGACTCAAAGGCAGCTCCATGTGGCCCGGGTAGGGAGCTACCTGACCAGGCCTGGAAGGGCAGAAGGGGGACCCGGGACATTGCTATCCAGCTAAGCAGAGAAGGAAGAGGATGGAGGCCACACCCAGGTGGGGTCAGGAGGACGGGAGCCGCCTCTGCCCACTTCCCCCACAGCTGGGATCCCAGCTCTGAAGAGCAGGGGTCCCGCCTACTTACGATATCAGACTCCTGGGCCCTGCACATAGGGACGGAGGGACCCCCTTGTGCCCATGCACTGCTCACGCAGGGCTTCAGCCCCTGCCGCGTGCTTTCCCTCTGGGTGAGCACAAGCTCCACCAGGAGAGCCTGAGAGCTACAGGGACCAACTGCCCTCCTTGCTGTGCCACCCGCGCTGCTGCTGGGCAGCCCTGTCCCCGAGTTCACAGGCCACACAGCCACGTGTGTGTGATGCCTTCTCACCTTCCTGCATGTGCCAGTTTTTCATATATTCCAAGGACTTAATTCCCAGAATTATGAAAGTGGACAAGGTCAAACTAAAAAGGCCCTCAATTGAAGACCCCTCTTGGCCCTCAAGTGTCACAAAGGACAAAGTGGGACAGACCTGCATGGGCAGCTGAACTGGGACCTTTTTCCCTAGAGGCAGTGGCTCTTCATGAGGGGATCCGCACCAATGGGAAAGATGGGGCTGCACAGTGTCCCCACAGCTCTTGAGAACCTAGGATTGAGGCCATACTCTTAAGTAAAATAAATAGGACACACATCAGTAAATATCAAATAGTTTCTCTGGTGTGAAAAACAAAGTGTAAATGAGGTTCAAATGTTATAGTCAGGAGCGTGAAATAGGAAGACAGTGGCTAAAGGAGAAATGAGATGGGGAGGGGAAAGGAGAAAAAACGGAAGCAAAGTCTTTGTAAACAGGGAAGGGGGAAGGGGGCAAAGGGAGGGCAGGGGTGTGGGGAAAGAACAAGGACCAAGATACATCACGTAAAGGTACAGGATCCCGATGATGACTGTAACTGCACTGTTTGCTTTAAATGGACCCATAAACTTAAGGGGGACAAGAAGAACCGAGGTCCTCCCAGCTGGAAGTCCTGTCCCCAGCCGGGCTCAGGCTCCGAGTGTGTCCGTAGACCCCCCTGCCACCACTGTGCAAGTCTAAGCAACCGAGTGAGGACGCCGTATGGCCTGCGGACACGTCTGGCCTCAGCACAAAGGCTGAATGTCTACACCGTGAAGGCAGTCATCAACATTTGCCATTGCAAGAATGAAAATCTTTGTATTAAAACAGCCATCAAAAGTGACCTAACAAGGGCAAAAATACAGAAAGAAAATTTCCTATGGGAAGAAAATCCATTTTTGGAGTTAATGAGAAAAAGACAAATATCTCAACAGAAAAAATTTAAAGGCTGTGAAGAAACCATTCAAAATTAACCAGTACTTGGCCAGGGATTTAGTGCAGTGGCTCCACGCTGGCCTCACAAGTACAAGGTCCTGAGTTTAATCCACTGTACTGCAACATTAGCCAGTTACAATATACTCGCAAACCTTCTCCATAGTCACAGCAATTTATAGCTTAAACTTTGTAGCAGTTTCACCTGCCACATTAACAAAAAACAAAAAACCAAAACTAGCTGAGTGTGATGGTCCATGGGAGGCTGAGGCAGAAGGATTCCAATCTTTTTTTTTTTTTTTTTTTGAATCACA
>NW_022900922.1:15862365-15888855 GCF_012274545.1 Fukomys damarensis | reverse complement strand
GAGACAGCATATTTGCTATATAATCCAGGCTGCCTGTGAACTGATTATAGCCCAGGCTGGCCTGGAACTCAAGGCAATCCTCCTGCCTCAGCCTCCTGAGTGCTGGAATTACAGGCATGCACCACCACACCTGGTAGGCAGATTGCAATTTTGAGCTCAGCTCAGGAAACTTAGCAGTTTAGGGAGAACGTGCCAAATAAAAAGGGCTGGGGATGTAGCTAATCATGAAGACTCTAGGTTCAATCACCAGTATCATGGGGGGGAAAAGGGAAGTCTCTGTGACTCTTCCATGGTAAACAGTATAGCCTGGATGTAACAGAAACCTTAACAGTGTCCCTGCTCGTTGACCCTGTACTGCTTTTATTTATTTATTTACTTAGGTACCAGGGATCGAACTTGGGACTTTGCACTTGCGAGGCAGATGGTGGAACCACTGAGCTAAATCCTTGGCCCTTGCTTTTAGATTCACCTTGAGGAAACAGATGCACCCAAAGATTCATTATGTGAGGAACGACACACCATTCTACACACCAGAAAAACAACCATGCCTAAATAAGCACCAAAATGGGTGACAGAGGCTGGGAAGTAGAGAGAAAATCTTCACATGGGAACGGGACCAAGGGAGGCGGGAGAGGGAAGGAGGGAAAAGGAAAAAAAAAGAATAGAAGGAAAAATGGAGACAAAGTTTTTGTAAATAAAGAGGGAAAGGGGTTGAAGGGAGGGGAGAGGAATGGGGAAAAAAGAAGCAAGATATATTATGTGCAGGTACAAACTCCCTATGACCCATGTGATCATTATGTATATCAAAAGAATACCAATAAAATTAATTTAAAAAAAGAAAAAAAACATGAACAGGAGCAGGTAAAAGAAGGGCATCTCCAAGAGGGTGAACACTACAAAGATTTTTTTAAAATCACATTTTTGAAGTAAATTAAAAAAAATTACCTCTTCCTTTAAAAATAAGTGCTCTAACGTGAACGGAACACGGGGTTTCTGGTGGGGAGGACAGCCCAGTCCTGCTGTCCCCGAGGACCCCTTCTGAGGACCCCATCTTTCCTGGTGACTTTGCCATGGCACCTGCAACTCTCCCTACTTGTGGGGCTCTTGGTCCGGGAGCCAGCGGGTGGTTGGCAGTGACACTGAGCCCAAGTACCCTGAGGGGTTAGGGAGTCTGGGTAGGTCTCGGGACTTTGTGTCATGACGTTGAGTCCTTTGAACTGGAAATTGTAACCAAATTGAACACACATGACGAATTTCAGCAGAGCTAAAAGATAGTTCTGCCGGCTTTCTTTCTTCCTCTGTGCCCTTGGTGGCAGATACCAGGTGCATGCACGCACACACACACACGCGCGTGCGCGCACACACACACACACACACACACACACACACACATGCACATCACACAAGTGCCAGGCTGTCCCATGAGCTGACACCTGCAGAAGTTTGAGTAAATGTCCAATTTTCCTTTCAGCAGTTTAAAGTTTTTAGTTTACTTTACTAATTAAGCCCTCCATTATGAATAGATCTGCAATAAGGAAGCCAACACAGGCAGGTGCCTACTTCTCAGAAAGACATGAGAGGTAAAAGGGGTTGAGATTTGATCCCCTCAGAGAAGACTTCGCAGCATTCAGGATAAGGTGATCCCCAAAATTACCACTCCCTATGTACACCCTGGGGGTCACCTGCAGATCCCATCTTCTGGCTCAGGAACTTCCCCTATGCCACATAGAGGTGGCATTCAGTGACTTAGCCAGCAGTTATGAATTTCAGCTGAGCTTCAGACTGCCCCACATTTGTGCTTCAAGAGCTCAGGTCCCCCAGCAAGCCCATGCCCAGGCCTGCACTCACCTTGCTGCACCGGAGAATAGGCATTGGTCAGGAAGCGGAAGTGGCCCTTGTTGTACCAGCAGATCAGGGACATATTCCCCTTCGTCTTGATCTGGTGTTGGCCACGGGCAGGGGGTGTGGCTGGGCTGGCCAGCATGGACGGTGGGAGGCCTGTACAGTCACTTTTTCGGGGGCTGAGCAGACCACAGCAGTAGATCCCTGGGGGGAGATGCAGACACACACATCCTGTCAGAGAGCCCAGGCACCCCAACCCCACATACTTAGTAGGGATGGGACACAGGACACAGGCCCTCAGGAAGCCCTCAGAAGAATGAAGTTGGAGCCTCCTCCTGTAACCTCCTCTTACAAGAACATGTCCCATGACTACAGGAAAAGCCACGATCTAAGCAGTGGACCAACTGTAGCAACAGTGACCTCATCGATGGGGCCCACCCAGTGCTCAGTACCATGCCAAGCACAGCATTCTAAATGTACCCAGAAATCTCCACACTTACAGGTTATCACACACAGTAGACAAGAGGAATGGAGGCCCCAAGGGCAAAGCCCCAGGTTACAGCTGGAGGGCAAAGACAGAGTGACTTGTGGGGGCAGGGACACTAGCCCAGAACATGCAGTAGTCCTGAGGTTGGCACAGCTATCCCTGACCCTCAGTGTGGGCACATCGGACAGAGAACCACCACCTCCAGGACTGCAGACAAAGCCTGTCTGTGGCAGAGTTCAGTAATTTCAGATGCTTCTAAAATAGGCAATGAGACCTTTTTATCGGTTACATAACCTTCTCTTGAAAAAAAAAAATTCAAATTCTGAATCTCGTTCCCTTCTTCCAGAGGAAGGGACTCTTCCCAGTCTCCTAACTTCGTGAGCCAGGACAGCCCCTTCCTCTCAGTTCCCAGGAGAAGCACAAAGCTTGTGGGGAGACAGCCCTGACGGCCCAGGTCACCCCCAGGACCTCCGTCTGCCCAGCATCAACCCCACCCAGACACACGCTCCGAGCCAGCCTGGAACGCGCCTTGTAGCTCTCGGTGCAGGCTGATGTTGAGTCAGGGAGCACCTATCACACACCCAAGTCAGCAGGGCAGTGGCCCTGGCTCTGCCTACTGGCTCAGCAGCAGAACGCTATTCTTCAGCATGACTGCTTCTCCAGTGGTGGGGCCCGTCTCCAGTCTCCCTACTGGCCCATCACACCACCTGCTCAGGGTCAACACGAATAGGCTTGAGCTGCACAGAGGAGTAGGATGCGGCCTGCTACAAGGAGCAGAGGTCAGCTGCTTCCCCACCTTGCTGCATCTGAGGCCCCCACAACCTAAGAGGTGCCACTGTTAGGGATGATGTCTGTTATATGGATGCACAAAAGGTCTGTGCCCGTGTGGCTGCTGTATTAGCATGGTGCCTTCTGTGCTTTCTTGAGAAGACGAGATCCACACCCGATTGCAGGGTGACTGAAGTCAGCATGCCTCCTGGGCATCTCCTCTGCCATAGCCCTGGGACTGCCTTGCCTTTGTAACAAAGAGCCTAGCATACTGGATCATTCCCTGTCTAAACACTTCTCATCTGTCAGGGACATGGTCGTGATAGAGACGGAGGGTCAGTCAGGAGTCTGCAGACCCTCACTACAGCCAGGCTGGGGTCTCTGATGGCCACAGCCATACAGAAAAGGATACAGAGTAGTGCCTAGAAGACCAGGCCTAGCTGTGCCAGCACATCCCTGAGACAGTGGCCAGGACTCATACACTTCGAAGTTACCAGGGCCCCTTGTCGCCTGGTGCTCTACCGTCTACAGTCACTAAACCTTGCACCCCCAGCCCCCACTACCCTCTGGCGGGCCATCTGGGACACTGCATGACAAACCTTGCTTCTCAAATTCTTCAAACAGTGTCAGGCTGGTGATGCTGGGCCCTGTGAAGATGATGTAGTTCTTGCCAGCCGCATCTCGGCACAGGCTTCTGGCCACCATGCTGTGGAGCTGGGGCTTGCTCTTTAGTGCATCCAGCCCATCAGGGCCCCCACCTTCCTTCAAGTGGACATAAATCTGTAGAGACACACGGAGTCAGCGCACTCCCAGAAGCAGAGCCAAGAGCCCAGGGCTGGGGAATGTGGGCCTCCATCCCCAGGCTGGGAGCATGTGAGAAGCCAACCCTGTGGCCTGGGGTGGCCCCGAAGCCACTTCACACCCAGTCAGCTGGGGACTCAGCCCAGATGCTTCTGTGTGGAAAGGTCAGAGTGGAGAAGGAACAGGCCGAGAAGCCACAGGCGTCGAACTTGGCAGTCAAAGTCAACACAAATCCATTACCAGTCTTGCACTATGAGGGTCCCTAACATTTACCATAGATTAGTGATGGGGAACCTTTTAGAGCCTTCAATGATAAAAACTGGCCACTGCGGCACACATGCCATAAATTTGCCACCACTGTCATGATGAAGGTAAAGGCTGCTACGCTAGCTAGCCAGGGCAGGGTGAGGCCAACACTCACCTAAGGCCCAGGCCAGCAGGGTGGATGTGCTAAACTTAGCACAGTCTGTTCTGAGCTCATCTCCAAAGGGGGGCCACCCAGAAAAAGAATGGCTTTAAGAAGAGCCTGGCCTTATCTGAGGATTTAGCTCAGTGGTTCCACTGCCTGCTTCTCAAGTGCAAGGTCCTGAGTTCAATCCCCAGTGCAAAAAAAAAAAAAAAAAAAAAAAAAAAAAAAAAAAGAGCCTGGCCCTGTTGGGCACTGTGGTGCATACCTTTAATCCTAACACTCTAGGAGGCTGAGACAGGAGGAGCACAAATTCCAGCCCAGCCAGGACAACTTAGCTACTGAGCTAGACCATCTCAAAATTTAAAAACACAAGTCTGGGGATGTAGCTCAGTGAAAAGGCCTTAAATTTGATTCTCAGTACAAAAACACAAAACAAAACGCCTGACCCTGCCTGTGGCTGCACCTATGAATTCCCCCAGGCAGTACTGGATAGCACCCTTCCCTACAGAAAACCAAGCTGCTGCTTCTACCCTTCTGGGGAAGGGTAGCCCTTCCCCAGCTCCTATGGCTCCCCTATGCCTATCCAACCTTGAGGAGCTTGCTGACCTTGGAAACACAGATTTTCTAAGGGAGGGGTGGCCAATGTGCCTTCACCAGAAACACCAAGACAGATCACACACAGGATCCATCCTGTCAAACGGCTTGAGGGTCACTCGCAAAACACAGGTGCCTGGCTTCCTTGGGGCAGACAACAGCCAGCAAGCGAGGTCTGATTCTGCATGCTGGACAGGACACAGGTGCACAGCTGAGCAAGGCACCTTCAGAGAAGTGATCAGATGACAAGGAAAAAACTGGCACTGGGTGACTGGTCACAGATGTTGCAGCTGGTCACACAGTTTATGACTTACTGCAAATTTCCCTGCATTGACACACACAGTTGTGTCTGTCATTTATATTTCTGTGTATTTTTTAAAAAATCTACATACCAACTCCGTGGTTTAGGTATTCTCATCTGTCGGTCTGAGCACGGCCCAGGTCCTTTTCCATTTGGGGATACAAAGTTGAAATTGGAGTATGGCCTCATATTCCTGTCTAGTGCTCCAGATCTTCTTTGGTACATCTGGATCATTTCCTGTTTTTACAGGGCTGAGGTTCTGGACTCTATCCTCTTGGATCCCTAGGGCTCCTCAGCAGTGATGCCTGTTTCTCAGGTGAGAGCCTCTCTACAGTGCACCTCCTCGGCCAAAGAGCCTGGCTCCTCTCAAGGGCTCACCTGGCCAGGCCAGGCCTGCTGTGATAACTTCCCTCTAACTGGTTTAAAACCATAATCCAGGGCCAGGGATTTAGCTCAGTGGTGCCAGCACCTTGTTGGCAAGTGAAAGGTCCCAAGTTTGATCCCCAGTGCCAGAAAACAAAACCAAAAACCAAAATAAAACCATAATCCATCTGCCAGTCAGAGCCCCTTCACAGATCCACCCAATTAGTTTGGGAAAACAACTGGAAAGGGTGTGTGCACGGGACGGGGGTGTGTCTCAAAATGTGTCCTCTGTGCATGAGCATTCTGCACATCTGCAGATCTCAAAGACCACGGTGATAAACAGAGCACCGGTCCTATCCGACCAAAGCCAGCAGGACACTGATGACACTGTTTTATTCCTGGAATCAGACAGATGTCAACTGTCATGTGGATCAACAGTGAACCCCACCTTCACAACCCCAACAGTGTCAGTGAGGACCCAGAACAAGCAGGGAGCATAGAGTAAATGTTCAGTGTGGGAATTCCTGCAGGGAAATCTGCACCATCAGGGGAAACCTTGAAGTCCAGGCATTATGGAAAAGAGTAAAGAGGCACAATGGCCAGAGACACCATTCGGCCCATGGCCATCAGTGGATGGACAGAGAGCGAGAGAAAGCATGTATACAATGGAAAACAATTCAGCCTTAAAAAGAAGGAAATCCCATCAATTACAACAACAACCTGAAGGATATTAAGTAAAACATGCCAGGCACAGAAAGGCAGGTACTGCATGACTCACTTATATGTGGAATCTGAAAAGGTTTCAGAAGCAGAGAGTAGAATGGTGGTTACCCAGGCCTCGGGTGGGGCAGTGGTGAGATGTTGGCCACAGGGTTTAAAATTTCAGTTGGATGAAAGGAATAAGTGCAACACAGTGACTACTGTTGGTGATAATGTATCAGATTCCAGAAAACCGCTGAGATTTTAAGTGTTCTCACCACGAAATATAGTGTGTGTGATAACACATTAATTAGGTCGATTTCACCATTTCATAATACGTACACTTTAGCATCACCTTGGACACAACAAATTTATGCAGTTGCCAGTTATAAATAAATATTTTAAAACCGTAAAATTATTCACACAGTTTTACTCATGATTTACACTTTTTGGAATTCAACCCAAGGTAGCAATCAGAAATGCACTAATAGGTTTCACATATATAATACTATGTCCATCTCAGACTTTTTTGTAATAACAAAAAAATTAGCATCAACCTAATTAAACTATACAGTACAGACTGATTATGTGTGTGGGTATAACAATATAGTATACTTCTTTAAAACATAGAAAATATATTTAATAACAAAATGCTTGCAAAAATATCCATGTAAGAGAAGTAGCCAGTAGTTTGTTTAGATAGATACGCTATGTCCTCAAGTGGCTATTTTTGTATAATAAAGTATTTATGGAAATTATAGATATTCTGTAAGTTTTGTGGTTTTGATGCCAATATAATTTAATCTGAGAATGATACTGGATGTCATAAAAGGACTTCCTGTCAGCATGAACCAGCGTGTGTGGCACCTAGCAGGTCTGGCATTGAAGTTCCTGTTCCTTACCAGACACTGCATTCGGCACAGTCTGATGGCCTCTTGTTCTCCTGCAGCCACACGTTTTTCCAAGGTGAAATGTTGAGGACAGTGTGGTCACAAGACTATGTGGGATTCCTGGCCAGCTTGCACTCAAGGGCAGGGCCATGTCCTCAGGAAGTGTGGACATGGCAGCTGTCATGGGCAGGGAGCACCACTGAGGGACAGTTCTGTTCCATCAGGAAACCTGGAGAAGGCAGCCAGCAGGGGGCAGCAGCCAGAGGCCACTAGTCCTAAGCCTGAGGCATTCATCACTGTACAGCAATGAGCTTTTAAAGTGAATATAAAACAGGATCTACACTCAAATAAGTAATACAAAAACAAAGTAATCTCAAAAATCTCAGCCTAGGGGTACTATTTAGCGTTATAAGGGCTGGGAAAATCCAGCTCCACAAAAGCCCCACCCAGCAGGGGCTTCCTGCCTTGGGGCCACTGGCCTAAAACCTCACTGGTCTCAGCTGCTCTGCCTGACTTCAGCTGGCTTACAGATTACAGAGGACAACAGGGTTCCCTTGGTGGACAAGTGAGCACCAGTGGAGCTGCATCCCCGCCTGCAGTGGGGCCCGACTCCATCCAGATGACAATCAATGGGTGACCTGAGAAAGCGGAATCACAGAAGCCACAAGCATATTTTTACTCGACAAGAGCCCCCAACACACGGCACCGATATGCACGCCATCTCAGAGTGGTGCGACTCCTGGTCTGCACGTAAAGAGTGAAATTATAGCTGGGCACAGTGGTGCACACCTGCACTCTGTCAGGCTAAAGCAGAAGGATTCCAACTGGGCAACTTAGCAAGACCTTGTCTCAAATGTAAAAATGTAAAAGGATGGGAATGTAGCTCAGGCCTAAGGTCTTGGGTTCAATCCCCAGTAGTGTACATAGGTGTACGTGCATGTGCATGTATACACACACACACACACACACACACACACACACACATAGGAAACACGACGTCTCCCATGCACTCTAGCATCACACTCACAGTCCCATCAGCACACAGTGACAGGTTCCCCTCTGTGGAGCAGCGTGGGGTCTGCGAAGACACTTCCCCACTCACAACATGAGCTGGGCTGACACATCTTTAGGGCAGGAAATGAACCTTTAGATATCTAACCTGTCACTTTTCCTAGAAAAGTTTTTCTTATTCCTCTGAATGATTAATTTTTAAATACATAGATTTAAAAGTAGTAAAGAAAGCTTATTGATACACAGGGCTACCCTTTGCCCAGGATAGTGTCACTAATCCTGCATGTTCCACACTGATGTTGCACCAGAAAGGACCTTGGGTGTACAGACCACACAGCAGTCTTGGGGGATGCTCACACGCCACAACCACCACCCAGCCTTACTTCTGTGATACCCCAGGACTTCAGAGGAGGGGCTGCATCCATCCTTTCCCAACCCCTCCAGAGAATGAGCCAGCTATGGAGACTGATGGACGCAGAGGCCATTCAGAGGCACCAGCTGACCAAACTGCCAGTTACTGCTGTCCTCCAGCCTTAGGGAAAGCAGGGAACCTTTCCCACATTCCACCCTGACTCTCAGCCCTGCATCAGTGCACAGCGTGTTCGGGGATGTGAGTGGTGACTTATGGCTGCATGTGAGGAGCCAGGGAAGGTGCAGGTGACACAACTGTGGGAAAACAGGACAAGAAGGGCCGACCTGCCCTGTAGGAGGAATGCAGCTGAGGGTGGAGGCGTCAGTCTCCTGGGATGCCCGTGACACAGCCACTCATGAGTGAAGGAATGCAGAAGTGTCCACACTCGAGAGGAAGGAGACCACGCGAGTGTTACAACAGAGGGCGCAGCTGTCACCGATGGGGCTGTGGCGTTGAGCCAACTTACCTGAAGGGTTGGCTGGGAGGAGAATGAGCAGGGACAGGCTGGTCACCCCTGCCTTGGGGAGGGAGCAGCCACCCCTGCCTCCTCAGTAAGCATCATTAAAAGATGAGAGAATCATGCTGGAGATTTAACTTAGTGGATCTGCCGCCTGCCTCACAAGCGCAAGGTCCCAAGTTCGATCCCCAGTACCAGAAAAAAGAGAGAGAATCTGATCACAGTCAGCACAGGCCCAGGCCCAGGCCCAGGCCCAGGCCCAGCCCCAGAAGCACCCGCCGTTCCGGTCACCTGGACTATGAAGCCAGTGGAGGAGCACTGCCGGACCCACAGGCTGAATTTCCGCTTTTTCCTCTTCCGCAGTTCACGTTCTGTGCATGTGGCAATGAACACGGGGTCCTCATCGATCAGGGGTTCATGTAGCACCTACAGGAAAGGCAGAGGTTCTCATGGGGGCAACATGAGCTAGGTCTCTGCCTTTAGGGTTCTTGGCGGCCGGGGGGGCGGGGGCAGTCCACCAAGAACCCAGTGGACCTCTGAGCACAAGCCCTGGTGTGCAGCAGACATCCTGGTAACTATTATTATTGGCCTAAAGTCCATAGTCCCGACCCCTACACAATGGAGGGATCTGTAGAAGGGTCCCGGCCTCAGGCTGGGCACACCCAGTAGAGGGCACCCATTCCTTCCAGGGAAGCCTCTTACCCCTGGTTTCTCCCACTTGCTAGCCCTTTGCAGCCTGTGAAACATTCAAAGCCCATTTGAAGCCACTCTAGCAAAACAGGTGACCTAGCTGTGCTGGGAGCAGAGGGATAGGATGGGAAGGATGCACGGAACAGCCTGTCCTACCCCTGCTCACCTCTCTGCCCAACATGTACACCTGCTCTTGTTCCTGCCCCACAGGAAGGGGAACCACCTCATCCTCCGTTATCGAGCCAGCAAATGTGCCTCTTTCTGCTCACCACGGACACACCTTCAGCTGCAGCCTCAGATCTATTCACACCAGAGCAAAAGGCGCAACAGGAACTGCTGGTTGTCATGATACCCCGCCCTTTTCCGTCATTAAGTGAGTTATGAGTGGGTCAGCACTGAGCAGGTCCTGAGCAATACCTCTGATCTCCAGACACTGTACACTAGAAAAACCCTTCTTCTGAGGGAAAGAGAGGACAGCAAGTCTGTCCTCCGTGCCAGCCCCCTAGTCTCCTCTGTGCACAACAGCTCATCCTGGGGAGTGCCAGTGGCATGTCCACTATTTGCCTACCTACATAGCCCACTGAGGATGTTTCTCTGGTCAACCTGGTTGTGAGAAATGTGGTATTTTCTATTTTGCATTGTATACTGGTGGGACTAGAAGACTTCCGAAGGCACCAGGCCATGGGTGCTGGGCACATCTGTGAGGAGACACACAGTGGTTTAGGGCCAGGAGGGGTGATGATAGAGAGCAGGTACAGAGAAATTCCTGGGACTTGGGAGAGCAGTGGGAAGAGGACCATCCCACAGGTCTCCAGAGACAAAAGCAATGCCCTCCCAGGGAGGCCGGGGTACACAGATGGCCATGGAAGCTTAAGGTCAAATCACTGTTTCCCCTTGTACCATCCAGGGACCCAAGGGGTGTTCAGGGGGGAAAGGCAGCATTTCTGGCTTCCCCAGTAAAGGGTCAGGAAAAGTACCTTCCTCCTCCCCTCCTTCCTCCAAGAAATGCATCTCAGGGCGGATGAGACCACAACCTCAGGAGCCAAGCCCAACATGGCCAATGCTGGCGCCAAGTCAAAGCGTCCCATGTGAGTCCCAAGAGAGGATGGTGCACGCTGAGACAGACTGGCAGACGGACACCTAGGCAGGAGGTGACACTGCCATGAAGACCTGGTCCTGCTAAATGCTCGGCAGCTCAGGCACTCTCCTCTTAACTTTCCCAGCTTGCATTTATCTGAAGCCGGCTCAACAGGACTCTGTGATAGCAGACAGGCCCTTGGCCTCCCCTCATCTCGCATCCAGCTGTAAGAGGGGTACCTGGGTACTCTGTCTGACCTCCATGTCCCCTGCCATCTTGCAACACTGTGCTAGGGCCTGGAGTCAACCTCTTACACCTGCAGTCCCAGCTTCTCTGGCCCTGGCTTCCAGCTCGTGTGAACAAGCAGGAGGTACTAGTGAGAGCCTCCCTTGGGCCTCAGCTCCTGCGGCTTCCAGGTGTCCCTTTCCTTGGGGGCTTCACTCTCTCCTGGTTCTCCCTGACCCTGGTCATGCCCCGCAGCCCTGAAGCTACACAATCTTCAACTCCCTTCCGACTCACGATGCACTTCCCTACTGGGATCTGACCAACCCACGGGGTAGCTTTGTAAAACATGGTAGTAAATAAATAATATATAAATAAAATTAACAGCAGTGATAAAGACCACAAAAATTATGCAGTTTTTTTAAAGTAAAAGGAAAAACAAATAAACAAGTATGACCTGGGAGCCACTCCCAAACTGAGCCTTGTCAACTCAGATACAACGAAGAGAAACTGAGCACAGAGTAAAAGGATGATCTCTCAGGGTCTCCCTGTTGCCCCCAGCCCTGCCTGTCAGGCAGTGGCTTCCAGGGACATCTGTCCTCACAGCTACTGTTCAGCTGCTGCCTGCTGCAGGCTCAGGAGGGCTGCTGGGTCTCCTCAGGGTGCCTATGGCCACAGCTGAGAGGGACAAGGCCAAGTCCACAGAGGGCCTGCAGATGCCAGGCAATGGAGAGCTGAGACTGCTGCTCTGGGATGCACAGTCAGCCCAGGACAGGTAGCTCACAGCAGACCTGAGTGTGACCGTGTTGAAGCTGCCTGGCTGGGGAGCCAGCAGGGTCTTTAGGCCGCTGCACACCAACCATCCGACTAGCCAGCTGCCAGATCCCGAGAGATGCCACGGAGAGTCCACCGTCTGCCACAGCAGCTCCTGAGCAGCAGACCCCAGCAAAGTCAGGAAGTGTTCCTGCTTATTGGGTCCTACCGACGTATCTCTAGTCTGGTTCATTTTCAAACAAGCAAGTTAGCTGGGCATGACAGGACATACTTGTAATCCCAGCTTCTCAGTAGACTGAAGTAGGAGAACTGCAAGTTAAAGGTCAATCTGAACAACAAAATCGGACCTTATCTTGATTCCAAAGTTTTAAAATGGCTAGGATTTAGCTCAGTGGTAGAGTACTCGCCTATCATGTGCAAGGACCTGGGTTCACCCCATCACTGAAGGAAGGACGGAAGGAAGGTCGGAAGGAAGGAAAGCAAGGGAAGGAGGGAAGAAAGAGGAAGGCAAGGAAAGGAAGGAGAAGGGAGGGGAGGGGTGGGAAGGGAAGGGAAGGGAAAAGAGAGAGAAGGAGCAAATAAATCATGCGTCTTGGCTGCAAGTGGTCTTGAAGGCTTGTGATCAGCAAGACTGTGTCCTCAAGCATCTCTCCTTAGGAAGGTAAGTGACACCCGACACAGGACTAAACACTGGGTGGGATTCAGCAAATGGAATAAACAAGGATATCTGGGCTGGACACTGGGCTCTGGGACTGGATAAGACTACAGAGCAAAGACAGAAGAAAGAAGCACACCATCATCAAAGAGCAGGCCACAAACCATGGAAATCACGAGGAACCAGGAAGGGAGGGCTCAGGCGGACATGAGGCAGAGAGGACACAGGTAGACACTGGGTACGGAGGGCTCAGCAAACACCAAATAGGGAAGGAGCTGAGTGAGCAGAGCCACCACTCCCGGTACCCACTGAGGATGTCAGGACAGTCAGGTACCTGCAGTAGGTCCTGCGCTCTCAAACCCTTCCCGAGCCTCTGGGCTGTGTCCTGACACATGTGCCCCTGACACATAAGCAGGCTCAGTGGCCTAAAGAATCCCAGTCACTGCTTTCCCCACCCAGAAGGTACCCCAGGCTAAGCACACTCAAAAGCATACAAGAAAGTGAACTCTGGAGTCCCTCATATCTACCTGGGGAGGAGGGCTGCTGGAGGATGGAGAGAAGCCCCCTTCCCAGGAAAGGGCCAAATACTGCCACATCTGGGGCTGGAGCTGTGGCTCCCAATATCCGCCCGATCGAGGTTGGACTTGTACACATGGGTTCATGGGATGGAACAACAGCAGAAGAGATCCTGAAGTGACCTCCAAGGCTGCGCAGGGCAGGAGGGCAGCTCCACGTCATGCCTGCAGCAGGGGAGGCCAGGGCACCCCATGGGTCTCACCTGGGTCTGGGAAGGCCGGAAGGCGGCATGGAAGCTTCCCTGTAGAGCATCCAGGAAGGGCTGCACCTTGTAGAGCCCGTGTGAGGACTGGCTGGAGCGGAAGGCCACCACGTGGAAGTACTTGAGGATCTTCTCAAAGCGAGCCTGGCTCATGACCAATGCCAGGCTGCGGTTGCTGTAGAAGCCGCCGCTCCAGATGCTGAGGACCGACTCACAGTGGGACACGCTAGTGGAGATCACGTAGCCCAGGAAGGCCTTCATCTCGGCCAGTGTCACCTCTGCCCAGGCACCATCACTGCCAAAGCGCTCCTGGAACTTCTTGGCATACATATTGGTCTGCACCACCATGTTCTTGAGGACATTGTCGGGGACAAAGAGCTGGAAGAAGTCCATGGCACTGGCACTGGGGGGCATCTTTCGAGTTGGACCTGAAACCCAAAGACAAGACAAGCTCTCACTACCATACCTGCCTTTGCCCGGTAGGTCGGACAATGCCCCAGCCCTGGGCCTCTGCCACCCTTCCACTCTCCACCAGGAGGGGCTGGCATGGCCACGCTAGTTAGAGGCTGGGCCTGGCCCTCCTGTCCACCCTGCCCATCATCCAGGCCTCTGCCACACCACTGCAACTGGGCTGCTCCCTTGCAATGCATGCCACACAGAAGGCTGGCATGGTACCCACAGGCACAGATCCAAAGGAGAGGGACACAGGAGGGAGGGGGACACATGCAAACACGGGCTTGACGATTCTTTTCTGGCTTTGATTTTCTGTAAATAAAGTGCTTCCCTGTGTGAGGTTTGAAAAAACCATTCAGGGAAGGTAGTGGTTTATATAAAACATTCCCAACACAGCAATCTCAAATTTATTAGTGAGTAAATCTGAAAGGGTTGGTTTAGATCATTTCATCAATGTGATAAAAAGCTTCACAAATTGTGACTAATGCAGTCCCTCTGAACACACTTATGCTGGGTTAAATCCTGATAAACCCTTTGGGAATAGGAAATATTGTAAGGGGAAAACATCTAACACACCCAACCTACAGGAGCACAGCACCCCATTGTGGTGATGTAATGAGCTCACCCTCATTATCAAGGAGTGAGTGGGAGCTGTGATTCACTGTCCTTACCAAGAATATCATAACCACCTATTTCTAGCCCCAGAAAAGGTCCAAATTCACAGTTCAAAGTATGGTTATTTACCAAAATAGGTTTCTGCTTTTACAGCACTGTAAAGTAGAAAAATCCTAATTGAACTATGCTAAGTCGGGGTCTGTGTGTGTATGTGTGTGTGTATTTACATATATATTACAAGCTATGGCTTGCCATCCTCAAGACTGGCTGAGGGAATGCAGACTAGAGATTTGGAGATAAGCTTTGTTTCTTTTGTCTCCAGAGGGTAATTTTAAATAAAAGCTCTGTGCATTCTTTAGATATTAATTGCTACTTGCCCTAGCCTTCCTTTGCTGCTGATTTAGACAGTCTGAAGTAAACAAGTTTTTACAGCAAACTAAGAAAATGTAAATAAGACATCATGGGTTTTTTAATCAGATGGACAGGTCTGGACTGTTAACACCCTGGATTTACTTTTAGCTAACTGTACAATCTCAGGTAAATTTCTTAATCTTTCCCAGCACTAATTTTCTCATTTTGAACCGAGAAATACAGAGTTTGAAAGGTTTTCAGGAAGAGTAAAATGAACACAGTCACACCTATGGCATAGCCCATTAGAGGGGAGGCACTTTAGGCCTGGCCACCATCCCTGAGACACTGATGCCTGTGGAAATCTGCCACAGGTCAAGGGCTTTCCAAGGCAAACTCCAACCATCCTCAGTTTCCAGAGGAACTGGAGTCTGGGGAGGAAAGCTGTCACCAGTTTTACCAACCACATTTGGATAGGTGGTCACATGACAGGCCAGAGGACCAAAAGAGCCTATGTTCACACCTCAAACAAAAACCTTGCTTTTTCAGCAGAGCCTAGAAGCCCCTGGAGGAGAAGCCATAAATTACTGAGCAGGGGCACTAACACGGAGGGGGATCAGCTTCTCTCTGCAGTATCATGCTGACTAAGTGGGGTGGAATTTTCTTTCCTCAAGTTATGTTTAAAGTAATTCTGCTCCCAAGCGATGTCAGGACTAATCTACACGGCAAACCCAACCCTGGCCTGGCCAAAGGCTTCATGAGAAAAGAGGGAGATGACGGGTTCCCACTTCTCTGTTCAGCTTTGATTTGCGAGCTCTCTCCTTGGCCTTTCTCCCTGTAGTAACTCCTGATATGGTGAGAGGAGAAGAAGGAAAGGAGGGAGGATCGGGAGCGGCCCATAGAGACAGCCTCGCTTTGGGTGTGAGAAGGGCATTTTGGATAAACTGATTTCTTTGCTATAAATTTTCAGCAGTTTTAGGACACATATGAGGGTCAATTAACATTTGTAAAGTACAATTTATTTCCATTTTATTTTTTTCCAGAAAGTATTTTAAATGAGGTTTAAGATAATGGGATCATTTATCTCCAGGCTAAATCAAACAAGTACAAAAATAAACCAGAAGGTCCTACATCAGCACAAAATTTACTCTCATTTTCAGGTAGAAAGAACCAACACCCTGGTCTCTGCATCACCCAGGTGGGGCCAGGACCCAAATGTCACCTATCCCGCCCTCCCTCACTCCCCTCCTCCTCAGGGTAGCCCAGACCGCCAGCCCCAACACCCCTCAACACCTCAGGGTGACTTTGAGCCCTCCAGGTCTCATAGGAGCCGGGCTCTGGGGACAGTGATCCCCTCTGCGCGTCTGCTGCTCCAGATGCTCCAGGAGAACCTCCCTGAGCCACAGCAGGCTCAAACCTCTGAGCTGTGCCAGTGATCCCCCCACCCCGGCCCTGCCCCCACTGCTGGGAGAGTCCTCAAACAGATCCACAGATGCACAACAGTGCACGGACAGGCTGCAGCTGCTCTACAGACGCAGCTCCACACAATCCTCAGTCAGCAGGGGAGTGCGGCCAGGTCTGAGGGATTCCAGAGATTACAGGCAGAGCCCCCAGACAGGCTGTAAAGGCTGCTAGAAGACCTCCAGGAAAAGCTGCCAGAGAAGCCACAAGTTTTGACAACTGAGGAGCTCATAGGGTTGGCTAAGAGCTTTGAAGAGCTGTGACATGAAAGGGCAGGGGCTACCACACAGAGCTGTACTTTGTGGACTCACAATTTCCCCAAATTGAGCAAAAGAGCCCTATACTGATTGACGGCCATTTCCATAAAAGGGTAATGTAGGAAGTACCAGTGCCACTATGACGAACGCTAGCCACAGCAGTTTTCATCTTCAACCGAACTTATCACCCATTCTCTTGGGTACTTTTCCTCCCGCAAGGCTTATGCTAGACAAGCCTCTGTCTTTCTGGTCAACACCAGGGGTGCAGAATTCCACCACTCGCCAGCAAGTGCTTCTAACTTCCTTCCTAGCTTAACTTCTTCTTCAAAACCAAGTGACCAGCAGCAAGCCTGACTGTGTAGGACCAACATCTCTGCAGAACAGGACCCCATATGCATCCTGGAGGCCATCCTGACACCCAGGTCAAGCACCTTCTTCTATGGCCCCAGCAGGGGCATACCACATGTGGCAGCCAGGAGGGTCATGGGGCATCCCCTTCCACACAGAAGTGACATGTTCCCAAACCACAGCATATGGGACATTTAAAGATGTTCCAAACCATTCCCTACACAAGGCACATGCATAGGCAGGAGATGGCCATCCTCCCATAAGCCTTAAGACTCCATGCCTGCGTGATGGCCAACCCAATCACCTGCCACCTGCAGATGTTCTGCTCAAAAACATTTCTCAAAAGTGTTCTGCTGGGTGAGGTGGCCCTGTCTCCCAGGGCACTAACAGTGGAGCAGTCAGAAGAAAAAGTCACTGTTGTCCTCTCAGCGATGAGCATCACATGCTGGACCAGCACTGCAATTGTGACCCTCCACAAGGACCCCCTCCTGCTGTAGGTCCCACCTCTATTTCAGTGACATTCAACACTCTGGTTCACAGGGACAAAGGATTCTTTGGACTTTGCCAGTGAACAGGGATCAGGTCACACTGTCTGCACAGACTGAATGAACGACTTACCCTCTGACCAGATCTGGGATTGATGTAAATGGCAGGACAACACAGGAAGGTTTATGAACATTGTGTCCAGCACAGGGCTGATATCAGAGCAAACCCAAGGTCAGAATGTGAATGAAAGAACTACAGCAAATGCAAAGCCTCATCATGGCCAAACTCCATTAGGAAAAGAAACTTAAAGGGCCAAGAAGGGACAGGGCTACTGTGACAGTCTGTTTGAATTGCTGTGCCTCAGTAAGCCACAGCCCCCTAAGTGCATGCTGCTCAGGTGACAGCCCAGCCACAATGGCCTTGACCAAGCTCAAACACTCCCCTCAACTAAGATCATCCACTAAGATACCCACTAAATTCTTTTCCTGAATTCTAGGCTACAACACAGTAAAAGAGAGAGTCTGCAGATTGAGAGATAAAGTTTCCTGCAACTGCAGTCAGGAGGGATAGGAGGTTCCCTTCTAGCTCTCCATCATCTATCTGAACCCCCAAAAAGATAGCCATGAGAAAATAGTGGCCTCACCCCATCCAAGAATCATCTGGATGCTCTGACTCTCACATGAGGCTGTTTTAAGCCTCCACTGGGTATGGGAGGGGAAAAAAGTTTCCCATTTCTGTGGAGAACCACAGGGTGGGCATAGGGGTGAAGAGATTGGCCCGTATCGAGTGGCCCCATTCCACAGTGATTGGTCTGGAGGGGCCACCCAGACTGTTGGTTACTATTTTCCACAGCCTCACAGCCCTCCCACCACAACCACAGCCACTTAGCTCTGACCCTGATCAGAATACTACTACCCACTTTCCACCCACCTGGGATGTGGTCTCTTCCTTGGGCTCCTTCCCAATTGACCTCTTGTGATTGGGCCTCAGCTAAAGCCACTGATATTCCCACAACCACCCTGACCTCACCTTGGGAACACACTACAGAGAGAGAAGCCATGTGGGCACCGACACTGGACATGCCAGTGTAGACAGGACAGTGGTCACCCAGGTACCTCTGGAGAGTCCCCTTCATGGTGCAAGCACTGAGCCAGCCAGTTTAGTTTCCAGGAGCCCCATTGAGCAGTGCTGGGAGGTTCTGCAGACACCAAGGATCAGTGAGAAATTGCTCGGGCCATGCACCTGGGGAACAAGGGCCTAGCACTCACCTGCATCTCACCCCACCTGCTGGGGGACACCTGGCCCTGTGGTTGCTTCTGGTTTGCGATGCTTGCATGATGTTCTAACTATAAGGACAGCTGAGGAGGAACCCAAGTTCTGGGAGAAGTAGGAGATGCTGAAGCCTACCAATTCGATAGACACAGACTTGGGATTTGACCTTGTGACTAAAATAAATTCTTAGAAGGAACTGTGTGCTGCTGAGGGAAATAGCTCCTCCCCAGGGCAACCTGGAATGATGCAAGTGGCACAGGCCCAAGGATCTGGCTGCCAAAGTGCAAAGAGTAAATCCTAAATATTTGCAGAGGAAGTATGTGTGGGGTGTGATTTATGGAGCTGCTAAAGGGGTACAAGTAAGAACACAGAATCTTTGTTTCTGGCTGTTTCCTCGGGATTTAGAAGTGTCTAAGAGACACTTACCAGACATGGGATGAGCAAGGAAGTAGATGGGTGGGTGGGTGGCTGGCTGGATGAACAATGAAATTAAATGAAGATAACAGTCTTCAGGATTAAAAGGGGTCAGCTGCACCATGCTGTTCAAGGACCAAAGATTCTGAAGAGCTCACAAAGGAATGATGAGAAGAGGAAGGGAACACCATGGGGCACAGGCCCTACTCTGGGGCAATGTCCAGGGCTAGGGCCCGTGGGCAGAGCCAAGGCAGGGTCCACCCAGTGCGTGTAGGGTGCATATGGTGAACAAAGACAGCTCTGCGCTTGGCCTGGGCCCCACAGTGCCCAAGACCCTGGATTTAGACCTTTGTTCTTATGTTACAATGAGCTTTACACGTAGTCACAGGGACACACAGGACAGGCTGGGGTGCAAATTACAGGGAGCTTTTTGTGACTCTGTCTTAGCTTTTCAAATACAACACTAGGAGACCAAAGTAACAAACAGACAACCTATGCTGACTTCTGGCAGGTATTAGGCAGAGGCCAGACAGTCTCTGGAGAAGCCAGAGCTACTCAAGGCCCCAGACTAGAATCTGGCTCCTTCCATCCAAACAAAGATGAACCTAACTGTGGGCCTGGAGGGCAGACATGAAAAGTCCTCTAGGGCCAGAGCTCTGCTGAGAAAGTGGTATCCTGCAGCAACATTTCTTGCCTTCTCCAGGTGTGTGTGTGTGCAGAGGCAGAGGAGAGGATGGCAGTACGGCTGAGCTCAGAGGCAGGAGGAGGGCATACAGACATGGTCTCTGGTCATGGTCATATCCATGGCCCCTCAATACCCATGGCATTCCATGGAAAGACGGAACTGGCCCCACTGCAGCACAGCTAGTCTCAGAAAAGCAATGGCAGACCATGAATGCTTTGTCCCTGGAGCTAATTATATCCCATAATTCCCTACATAACCACCCATACCCAGCTGGACAGGAGAAAGGAGAAAGAAAAAGACAGGCAAGGGAAGCTTCTTCTAACAGAGCACACCACCTCCAGGCAGTGCTGTGAGTGCTGATGACAGAGTGACAAGCTGCCCAAGCCTGGAGGGGGGGGTGTCCTGTGGCCAGGAAGCCCCGCCCAGTCACGGTGCATAGGTCAGTATCATCTAGGTGTTGCCCAACAGCATGACAGAAAGAAGGTCAAGGCAGCACCCAAGAGAATGGTCCACCATAATGCACACATTTCCAATGCTGTGAGCCTAGGAGGGAGCAGGTCAACAGTGCTGCACAGAGGTTGCACAGGCTAGGTGCACCACATGCAGGTGGAGAGTGGCTCACTGCTGCTGCAACATTCTAGATTCCTTTCCTATTAGAGATTATCTCATGCAAGGAAGGCCAACTGCAAAACACACACACATAAAACCATGTTTGATCTTCATGTACAAAGACAAAGAAATCTACAGTGAGCAATCAAAAGGGAAGGCCCCCGGAGACACAGAATACTATAAACTGTACCTTGCACACGCAAGGATGCTATCTTTCCCTCCACCACCCACTCATGCTCTTGGATTTTGCAGTAAGCTGCTGTGGGAGAGGGCCCTGTGCGAAGGCCAGGACCCACCTCCCCACGGAACCATTCCAGTCCCAATAAGCACAGCAGGAAGGCCGGCGGCTGTGCTCTGCACACACAGGCTACTTATTCCACCTCCTCCTCAGACAGCCACTCTGCTAACATACTGCTGGCAGCCTCCTGGTAGAGAGAAGATGTTTACTCTGCTTATCCCACCCAGCCGGGCATTCACCTTCCAGACAGAAGGTGATCGGCACAACGACGCACGAGTCCCTTGCCAAAGGATTTTCACTGCGACTAGTGAGGGGCCAGGGGTGATGTTCCAGGGCCCTGAAAGTTGTCCTATGCCTCTCCTCCCTGGCCGGCCTTTCTCTGGTGCATCATCTCCCCAGCCGCCCCACACTCAAGTGCAGCTCTGCCAAGATGCTGACCAAGAATGAAATGCCAGAAGGCAAAGCTTTCAGGTGTGGTCCTCTCCAAGGGGTTTCATTTTAATATGGCCTCCATGAACATGAAAGGTTTTAACTTCCTAAACCACTCAAGAGGTAGGATGACAGCAGAGTGGCTTCTAAGACGTAAGAAGCTGGGCATGGGGCTATGACTGTGGATTTGGGGCCTCGATACATGTCCACATAAGTATCACCCAGTGTGTTTCTAAAGGCACTCTGCAGGCACTCTCCTGGCTCACATTCACCTCCTCAGATGAAGGATATAGGACTTCACACCTCTCTGCAGGTCAGGCATCACCGTCTGACCAGAGATGGCAAGCTAGCTCCACTCATGGCTCAGCTAGTAAGTCAGCAGCTGCCTGTGCACATTCCTCGGAGTCCAAAATGGGATCCAAAGTTCCAAGTAGGACTCAGAAAGGCACTGTGAGGCTGAGTAATATCTGCTCTAAAATCTATTCGGCTCGATGAGATGGCAAACAGGGGGACACTGTTCTCCCCAAATATTTGAGCGTGCTTGAAAGGCCAGCCCTAGCGATATGCACAGCTGGAGAAACATACTATGTCTGTGAAAGAATAAACAGGTACAAAGTCTCCAGCGGGAAACAGGACTTTGTGCAGAATGTTCCTGAGGTTGAAACTATGCTAAGGACATAAGCAGAGATGCACATGTGCTGTACGACAGACAGAAGCATCAATCAGTAACACGGCCCCACAGGAGGGAGCAGGTAATGCCTGGGACATCCAGGCTACAGAACGAACACTACATCAAGAAGAAAGCCATCAGGGAACATTTAGGAATTTTTTAATTTTTCTGAAGAATATATTTACAAAGTTACAAAGTACTATAATATGAATAGGGTGGTACAAACTAAAAGTTTAAACTGTGCCTTGAAATCAGTAGGATGTAAGGCAAAGGATGTAAGGCTAAACCACCTTTGCCTGACAGGGTTGCTAGGGACTTCAACTGGTTATTTAGACTTATGTAATATGGTTTTTGGAAATAATACAAATAAATACAAAGTCTTTTTAAATGGACACAAAACACAGCACATGGATTCTGTTTGCATGTGTGGCACTGGGGATGGGAGCCACACCTCGCCCACTCTACACACATGTTCTCCACTGAGCTGCACCCTAGTCACACACATGGAATTTTACAGAAAGGGGCGGAGCAGTCCCAATACTCTAACCATCCCCCCAGGTAAAGGATTAATTTATAAAACCAGAGTAGGATTAGGGAGTTTCCCTTCTTCCTTATGGCAAAACTATTACAGCATCAAATTTTATCCCATACCTAGAGGTCACAGGAGAGAGCAGGTGCAGAGTCCAACCCTGGGCCCCTCTGCAGCCCGGAGCCTGTAGTGTCCCGCAGATCATTGCCTTTCTGTGAAGGTTAAATTTCTTCACAGACTTCCAAAGGCTTCCAGACCCCTTTCTCTTTGAGATTCCCGCCCCTGACCTAAGTCTCCAAGATAAAGAGCAGACATGCAAAAACACCCAAATTCAGGGAGACTAAACGCAGTATAGACCTTGGCTGATACACTTTTAATAAGGCTATAAAAAATAAAAAGAATCCCCAAAAATGTTAATATGGCAGTCAGATACTTGTTTGTGCTTTCCACTGGTTATAAATAGTCCTCTTTGTAACTGAGGGCATTTTTGTCCAGCCGGGAAGGAAAAACAGCTGTTAGCAGATGTTGGCAAAATGCAAGCGAGGGCCATGTGGGAAGGGCTGTGTATACCAATGAGGGGTGAGCAAGTGCCAAAGACACTATGAACGATAAATAACTCCTTCCTCCTGATCCGTAATGCAAATAAGTAGACGGTCAGGTTGGATCTGAATTTTCAAAGACCAGAGCTCTTGTGAATTTTCCTCTCCTCATGTGCCATTTTGTTTAGTAGATGGAAGAACCTCACAGTGAACATACCTAGGACATTAGCAGAGCTGTGCTTCCTCTCCAAACCAGCCCAGGGTCATTTCTCTTTATATCCTCCACCCTCCCCTGACCAGTGTGGATAGAGCGGCAGACACTGGCATGAGTGGCCACTTGTCAGCTGTGTCACCCCAGTACTTGCCTCAGTCCCCTTAGCAGAGTTGCTGCAAAGATGGAGTTAATGAGGACCTGTCAGGACAGACTCAGGAAATGCTGGCTACTCTGAGGATTCTCATGCTCTGAGGTCCACAGTAGCCACACAAGCCAGACCCATCCACACCAGTAGCCTCATCTGTATGTAAGAAGTTGCAGCATGGCCTCTGAACTCATGTCTTATGGCCCAACCCTCAGCACAGAGACCCCGGGGTGTCAGTGTCAGTACCTAAGTCTGCTCAGAATAGTGCTCAGAACTCTCATTCCAACCCCAAGGGCTCTGTACACAAAGGCATGGTTAGAGTTTGGGCCCTGTGCCTAAGGCATGTGGGCTGGGTGGGTAGAGGAGGCCCACAGGGTGGGACACCAGGGATCAAGTCTGGTGTCACCACTGATGAGCTGAGAAACACCAAGCAAATGACTCACTTTCCAACTGATGGGACACAACACCCAACACTCACAGCTTAAAGGAAGAGAGGGCTAATTTGGCTCATGGTTCAGGGGATTCAGTCCATGGTAGGAACATTATCGTGGAAGGATGTAGAAGAGCAAAGATGCTTACCTCAAGGTGGCCAGGAAGCAGAGAGCAAAAAACTGGGGAGGGAAATGAACTCTCCAGAACTGCACCCCCAGTGACCCACCTCTTCCAACCAGGCCCCACCTAACAGCACAGTCAGCTAGGAACCAACTCATCCACTGATAAGTATGGCACCTCTGATCTAGTCACCTTCCAAAATCCCTATCACCCAACACCTGAGATTTTGGGAGATATTGAGGGCCAAGTAACAGGCTCTCAGTTCACTGCTGCTGCTTTTGAAAGGGAAGATGCCTCCTTGCTCAAAAATTACAGATGAGGATGGGGTGGCCTCTGTGCAGCGCTTAGCACAACATTGTTATAGACATGCTCAGTGAAGTGTGCTGCCTTCAAGGCTGACAAGTAATGCTCTCCTCTAGCAGAAACCTAGCTCTACAATGCTCCTCTAGCAGGCAGCCTCCAGACTGCGGAGATCTAAATGCAGACACAAGGGGCTGGGCCTCAAGTCACTCAAAGTGAAGATAAGAGTGATGGTGGGCTCTGGGGACGACTCCAATGTCATGTGCTTCTGGGTTTGTGGAATGAAAGACAGAGAAAGAACTAACAATCAGGGTGATACGCTGAGTGCTACGGTGCCATGCACATGAATACTTCACAGAGGAAGAAGCAGTGGTGGTGATGCCAACACCACCATAATGAAGACAACTCAGAGCCCAGAGCTGCAGGGCCTCACTAAGCCAGCTCTGCCTGAGACTGGCCAAGAACCAGGCTGAGCAAGTACAGCCTGAGACTAGCAGAGCCTCCAAGAACATCCTGTAGGAAGTCCTCCAGTTAGGCGTGCCTGACTCCCTAACAGGGACAATGATGAGGCACAGGCCCCACGAAGCCATGGTTTCCCCGCCTAGAACATAAAGAGTCCCGACCTCAAAGAGAAATTGTGGAAATAAAACAAAATACTGTGCATAAAGCAGAATACAGCATCTGCTTCACATGAAACTTGGAATTGGCTCTGGCTATTAACACTGTCAATGCCATCTGCCAAAGTACTGGCACTCTGAGCATGTGCCACACAAGCAGACAGGGCCACTAGGCTCTTTCTTAAAACTACTGAGGCTAATTAAGGTTGCACCTCTTGCTTCATTCGGTGTCTACAGAGAAGGCACACAATAGTTATAGACATCAGTAGTAAAATATATTCCCCCTGCGCCCAGTCCTCAAGTCCACGTACAGGGAACTCAGCAGGAGAGAACGTCATGGGTTAACAACACCAAGACTTCACTTCTGAAATCAAAAGTGGCACAAAGTACTGGGGAAATTGTTCATGGGCCTCCAGCCTCTGCATATGATTTTAAGCCATCACATGAGAGGTGGCATTGAACTGCCTCTGCTGCATGTGTGGCCCTAGAGGATTACAGTGAAAGGTCATCAGGTGGCTCCTTCATGAACAGGCCTTACTGGCAAGTGGACACTTGACTGCAAAGGAGATACGACAGCCTTCCCCACTGCCTCTCTCTTCTCTCCACATTCAAAACTCTCCTGCATCTGAGCCTTGTGGCCAGTTCCCATATCTTGACTACATAACTCTGAGCATGCCTTGGGAAGGGAAAGAAAGGTATGGGTGCTGCCTGGAACTTGGAAGCTGAGGCTTATCCTGGTGGCATGTGACCCTCATAAGAAGTTGCTACTCTCCATGTGTGAACCACTCACCAGATCCATGTGGTCTGGCAAAGACAAATGTCCCATGAACACTCCTGTCCTGAATGGTCACAGTCCCTGGCACAAAGGCCAGCTCTCAGCATGGCCAACACCTGCTAAAAGCCACCCACCTTCTCAGCAACCCTATGAACAGTGCTGGCACTACCCTCCTTGCATGAGTCAACCAAAGAGGGCAGCTGCCACCCCAAGGAACCTTTCCCATGGCCATCTCAAGAACCAGACCCTGAAAGAACTCATCACCAAGCACTGCGTTCTGTTAATCTCTGTCTGATGCCTACCCAGTCCAGCGCTTGCGGGTTTTGTTTTTTTTTTTGGGGGGGTGTCCTGGGGATCAAACTCAGGACCTTGTGTTTACAAGGCAGGCACGATGCCACTGAGCTAAATCTCTGGCCCAAGTGCTAGCTATCTTGAGCCAACCCTGGCAGGCCCAGTAAGGGGAAGGCCCTCACTCCACAGCACCCACCCTCTACCCTGCCCGCTGCCTCCAGAGGACCTGCCCCACCAGGCTTCACAGCAGCAACTAAAGGAGATTCCAACAGCTGGCAATGGGCCTTCCCATCCCACACTCCTTCCGGTGCCTCAGCCTTTTGCAAAGGCAAAGCCCTTGTTTCTATAGCTCCATGGGACCCGTTCGCCACACTCCCAGCCTACCCCACTGACCACTGTCACTCCAAGGCCCCTGCCACACTATGCACGAGTACATTGGGCCACCTGCTCTGCACACTATCTTCCCATCTTCCACCCCCTGGCTCCCACTTCACACCCAGCTGCCAGCATCGGAGTTACTCGCTCTTCCTCTGCTCAACTGGGAGGGTCTGCTGCATCCTCCCATGTGACACACAGGGCTAGGTTCTATCCTGTGGGCTCTGCCCTGCTCTACCACCCCACTGAGATCTTATCTCCAATCCACATCACAGAAGAGGCAAACTGAAGCAAGAGATCTCCTGCCTTCCCATCGTCTGCACTTGAACCAAGAACGATGGCTCTGGCGCCTCTGCTCTTAATCACTACCCTTAGCACGGTAATTGGTAAGTTATGGCGTGTGCATTATTCACTGCATGAGGCCAGGCAGGTCAACAGAACAGGGGCCATGGGAGTCTCTACTGCTGCCCCAGAGGCAAAGCCTGTCACAAGAGGGCAGTGTTTGACCAGGGATGGACAGGAGGCAGCCCAACCGGGGCACCTTGACACTTTCAAAGTAAACTAAGCCAAACAACCTTCGTTGAGCCCCACAGAGAAGATGCGGCAGGACTGTCAAGCCAGTCCCCCCCCCCCCCCC
>NW_022900922.1:15849768-15861784 GCF_012274545.1 Fukomys damarensis | reverse complement strand
GCGAGGCCTGAAGCCCGCCCCCCCCCCCCGCCCGCCCCGCCCATGTAATTACACAGGATTAACCTCCTTCCATTCCCCAATTCAGATGCTAAATTAGTGTACCGCCTCCCTGCACTGACCACTGGGGCGGAGCTCTCCGAGCTGGACCTGTACCACCATATCTCTGTGTTGTTCCCCTGGACAGGGTTAACAGGGCTGGACCTGCACCACCCTGTCCCTGTGCTGTCCCTCAGGACAAGGCTCACTCAGCCAGACCTACACTGCTGTCTTTGCAGGAGGTCTGACTCTATGATGGGAACAGTCACCTTTTAGGCTAGTGAACTCCCTCTTTTAGGCTAAAATCCACGCAGCACCCCGACTCTCCCCATTCTTCAAGTTGACCTCAAGAACATCCTCCTGTCTCCGGCTGGCCTACATCCTCTTTGCCAAGCAGCTGTGGCTTTAGGGCTCCCAGAAAACCCCTTAAGCAAATTCACACCTAGCCAAGAGGAAGACTGAGCAGTTGCACCCATGCCTGCACCCAAGACCCAAGTGCACCAACCTCTGCTATTAGGGACCTTAAGTCTGAGCTCAGTCAACTGCAGTGTGCATGGCTTTGTCACAGTGCTGAGAAGAGGAAGAGAGCTCATGTGGGATCAAGGTAAGAGCAGCTGAAGTAACCCAGAAAAACAAAGGCCAGATCAACCCAGCAGCAGGAGGGAAGAGTGGGAAGAGCACTGGGCCCCGTAATCACCAAGGACAGAAGTGCCAGGGGTGGGCATCTATTGGTGAGTTCTCAGGGAGAGGTAGATATCTTCCCCTCGTACAGTGCTTTACAATTTATAAACCTCTGTTGCACTCTCCTGCCGTTCACACCCCGAGAAGTCTCTGAAATCCCTACCATTTTACACTGTGGATACAGAAACTGAAGGTCTAGCAAGAGCAAGAAATTTGCCAGGATCAGTTTACACTGTCTGCCCCCAAACCCGTGCCTGGAGAGGTTGGAGGCACACTCAACCACAGCCAAATCCTAATGGCACGGACCAGCAGACAGCTTTCCTGTGTGTCCCTGGGGAAGGGTGCACACGCTCCAGCCTGGATCCTGAAGTGATTTCAATTCAGGGGCCACTGTGAGCTGGCACTCCTCACTCAGCCAAGCAGCTCACTCCATATGGGGCCAGACCCTTTGCCAGCCTGGCCTTCTCCCTGAGCAGGCACCCTCACTGGCTGGCCAGTCTGCAGCAAGACACCTAGCAGAGCAGTACGAGACCAACAGCTGTGTCTACACTGCCTGGGTCCTCAGCTGACCAGGTGGACTCCTTACCATGTGAAGACAGAGTCCTCACAGCCAGGGCCTAGAGCTGCCTCCTGAGATCTCTGCCTTTAGGACTGTGCAGCTGGGCAATCAGGATGGAGCAAGAGCAGCCCTTCCCACCTCTCCCTCTCATGTCACACCTTCATCCCAAGGAGTCCCGTGTGCTGAGTGGCTGCTGTGCCCATGCTATACAGGACTAGGGTGTCTCCTCCCATCTCCATATCCATCCTCTACAGAGCTCGCAAAACCTGCTCATGAAATGTTCCACATTGCTCTCATTTTCAAAAACTCAAGCCTCTAGGCTGAGGATGTGGCTCAATGGTGAGTGCTTACCTGGCACATGCAAACCTGCGTTCCTTACCCAGCACCACAAAAAAGAAAAAAAAAAGTCATCCTCCCTCTGGATTCTGGAGCACTTTATATATAATTCTCATAGAAAGTTTAATGACTGTCAACTACCCTAAACTACTCTGAGGCTGGAAGCTGTCGTTTCCCCCCTCCATCCCGGTGACCTACGTTGTCATTCCCCTCTGCAGCTCTCCAGCCAACCAGATCCGACCTCTAACAAGCATGACAGTGTTCCCTGAGGAGTCACTCTGTGGCTGCTGAAGGTGCAAATACTTTTCCATCTTTGAACTGCTGTATTTTTTAACAGTGTCTTGGACCAAAGGTGGAATACTAATGAAGGCAATTCAATCCTGCAGAAGTCTTGTGAGCTTCATATCCATCCCGTGCTGGACCGCGACAATGGGTCTCACTAGTAGCAGGTAGGGCAGGCTCTGGCTCTTATGTTTGGGATATACCTGATAGAACAGAACTGGCTCTTTCATCCATGGCGAGTTTAAGGTACCAGCCAGCAGGTCTGCACAGGACTTAAGACCTAGTACTTTTCATCTCTGGACCGGGAAAATCCTAGGCAAAAACCAAGATGGCACATGCTGGTCACCCATGGGTGAGAGGCAATGATGTATGTCAGTATGAAGGGTCCTTTAAACATCAGATTAAGCATTAATTTATAGGATGGCAGCTCTTGTCGCTGCTGGCTGAAGTTTGGTGAGGAATAACTGCTGATGGCTCTGTGCATCTCACCATTTCCTGAGACTCACAATGCCCGACTCTGAGAGACCAGAGATGGATTATGAGAACAGTGGTCCTTCAAAGACACCCAAACTCTGAGTACCCAGCCTGGTCTCCACCTGGCTATCAGCCAGTTTCACTGGCTTGAGCTTCTATTTCCCACTCCCCAAACAAAACCCATTCTAGGATAGACACCCTGTGCTCAGGCCTTGTGGCATGGGCTGAAAGGGTAAGCATAGAAGGTACAGGGGCCAGAGTGGTGAGGAGCCAGGGCCAAGAGAGGCTGGGCAGGCTCAGCCATCCCCCGTGACTTTGAGAATAAGCTATGAGATGGTAGACCTCAGAGGGCTCAAGCACAAATGGAAAGTTTCTGACATAAAAAAACAAGCTTGTCTGCAGTCTAGATAAGACTCCTGATTTGGGGGATGTATTTTTTTCAAAGGTGGGGCCAGGGAAACTGAAGAAGGTCTTGGTCGTGTATGTCAGCTAATGGGTGCAATTTAAGATTACCAATGAAGATCATGATAAGGAAAACAAGACACCAGCCCAGCAGGAAGATCCCAATTGACACCTGGACTTTGGTTCATAGGTCTTGACTGCATGGAGTGGAAGACGGGAGCAGGGATGGCTGTGTTTGGAAACTTGCCAGGTGGGCACAGGGCAGTGGACTGAGACAGACCACACAGGGACCCGGACAGAGCCCCCAATATATCAAACCATGAAGGGCACAGTGGGTGGGCATCCTTGGCAAGGCATGTCCCAACAGACTCCCATCTGCTGAGCCCCGCCTCATGCTGGGCACCCGTCAGGCACCTGCATACGTGGCCTCAGCCTCCCTCAGCTTTGCACATACTGAGGGATGGTTTATGACCCACATCTGACAAGTACAGCAACAGAAGTGTGGAAGTGACTCATCCAAGGCCACTCAGGCAGAAGGGCAGGACTAGGAACCTAGAACTGTGGGACTTTCCTCAGATACCGTGCTGGCCTCGTCTCAGATGCCCATCTGAGAAATGGGCAGTGCTATGACGACAGGAATAGTGTTCCAAAGTCTGTAGCAAGTCTCGAGATTGTCCCCACTTCTCTGCCTCCTTTTGGTGCTTAACACTGGTCCAAAAATCTGTTTCAGAAATCCTGGCCCAGGGCTGCAGGTCCCAAGTGAAAGGACCACCTTTAAATTAATGTTTTCAGTTATCAAACTCAGCTCAGCATTTAGCACAGGTAACAGTTAAAACGGTCGCCTTTTATTTTCATGGTCAGCCTAGCATGCAAATGGAAGAGATCATCTGCTCTTGCATCACACACTCTTACCCAGCCCTGGGACTGAGATGGCAACTTCATGTCCACAGCGTTTTGGGGGCTCAGTGACACCCTCCCAGCTTACTCTGTCCTTGTCTGCTGAATCACAGTGTTTGCTGGCCACAGAGGCTTGACTCTGAACTGACACACAGATGCCTGGTAATTACAAAGTTTCCATCCTACAGCAGGGGATTGGCAAGTAATTGCCTTGTTTTTCAAGGGAGAATTTTAAGCGGCATTTTAAAGAGCCAAGAAAGCCCAAAGCTTTTGATGACAGAAAAATGAAACAGGTCCTTAGAATACATATTTGCACTTCCTTCTAGACACAAAAGGATCTGAGAAAGGGAATCACGACAGAGATCCCACAAAGGGGCAACAGGAGGAAGGAGGGTCGGCATGACATCATGACAGCCATGACCTGTGCTGTCTCTGTGGCACCCTTCTTTATAACCCTTAGACTGTTTGACAGAAACAAATGGAGCCTCTTCACCAATGGCGAACTGATAACTAGCATGGTTAAACACCAATTTATTTCCTCACTGGCGTTTTGTTTTAGTTCTACAAATTGTTCAGGTCCTTCCTTGGATTTTCCCTTTGAGGTAGCTGACTGCCACTTTTCTTCCTGATTTGACAAGAAATCTCTATGTACTTAGAAATTATCTCTTTGAAATGGGTTACAAAAATAGCCCCAGTTTCAAACACACCATTTTGCCCAGCATTGGACAGCGTCCTTGAGGTGGGGCGGGGCTTTTGGACAAGATGGCTGGGCTGAAGGGATCTGTTACACCTCACTACAGACCCTTCCTCCTCCAATCCACATACAAACTAAGGTGAGCTCAAGGTCCTGACCTGACAACTCTACACCAACACCAAGACGGGCCTTGCTACCTGGGGCAGGGAGGTGTCTCCTCCTCTGTGAAAAAGGTACCTCATTCCCCTGTCTTCAGACTATGGAACTTTTAGAGCACAGAGCTTTTTTATTTTTTTAATAAACCTTGTAGTCTGGGTGATATGTGGCTATAATTTAGAGCATCACTTATATACAATTTTAAACTTTCTTAATGGTAAGCAGAGACAGACAGGAGATGTACCATAAAGCTGTTCCTGTTTCTACACAGCCTGAATTGTAACCTCATTTCTAAGATCCATTATTTCTGAACCAACAATAAATTAGGTTTCCTGAGAGTACCTTTCTCTCCTGACCCTGATTCAATTCCTATGAAGGAGCCAGTGTGGCTCAGATTTAGAATTAGAATAAAGGACAAAACATGGTCCCAAAGGCCTAAGGACTTGGGGGAGGCACCACTACCACCCCATGCCAGCAGGAGACCCAAGGCAACCCTTGGCTCAGCTATCTGGATCAAGCCCCAGAGAAGGAAGAGGCCCCCTTGCTTCTTCTCTCTGGTACCTTCCCAAGAGCTATAGGCAACCGAAGGCCTGTAGCAGGGTACTGTGCTGCCAGGTTCACAGTGTGTGGTCCCAGCATCAGCAGCCTCCTGGGTTATGTTCCAACAACCTCCTTCTAAAAGCCTCAATCATCTCCTCAGGCCTGCAACGGTGTCCGGAAAAACAATGAGGTTTTGCCAGGCAGATTGAATGGTGAGGGACTGGCCACAACCTGGACCACGTAGAAGAAAAGTTACAAGGAAGAACGTGTCACCTAGGGAAGCCTGTGTGCTCTGACTCACATAGCCAGAGAGCACCTGTGAGCCACCGGGCCACAGCGCCTTTCCCCAGCACACTGGACAGGACTAACTATGGGTAGAGCTAACTTTACTGAGCCCAGTGGCCCTGCCAGCCAGTATGTTAGGCTCCTTGCTCAATGGAGAGCCACACAGGGCTGAGTAAGGATGCAGGCAACAGCACCCACATGTAGGTGTACTGCAGACAGCAGATGCAAGGTCTCCAATGTGGGGCAAGATAGGCACCCTCAGGTTGGACATGCTCTGCCCAAGCAGGGTGTGTGGCTTTCCAGCAAGGATGAAGTGGGCCAGGAGGCCTGGCAGGATCTGAGGGAAGGCAGCCTGGCTCCCTGCTCACAGGCTCACCCCATAACCCTCTAGGCACACCTCCCTGGTAGCCAGGGATAGGGTGGAGGTCAGGCTGGAGGTCTCCTGGGGGCCCTGGTCAGGCCTCAATGCCTAGAAGGAAAAGTGGCTGAGGACCTCCACTACCCTGGGCTTTGGTTTAATCAGGCCTTGATAATGGAAAAGGGGGACTCCTGGGCTGGATGGGCCACAGCCAGGGCACCCAGGATAGGCTGTTGTCTGTTGACTCTCTCTTGGGCCAGGCTCAGCCTGCTCTCCTGGGAAACCTGGAGGACACTCAGGAAGCTCAGGTAGATCAAAGGCCTCAGAGTATCTCCCTCCATCCTGCACATACTCCATCACTCCCCAGGCACTGCAACCGCATACTCTCCCATCAGAACTGGTCTCGGCTTCCTCACACCTGGAGTGGGGTTCCCCACTCCCCAACCAGGACACTGCATTGCTCTTCTAAAGTATCCTCTCCTACTGCAGCAAACGATGTCATCCCACATCTGATTCCATTGTGTCCCTGACAATCTTTCCCAGTGGGCTTGGAAAAGGCTGAGGGCAGAGCCAAGGTCACCTGGTATACATGGGGTTTCAGGGCCACCAGAGTATTTTCAATGCCATCCATCCCCACCTGCCAGCCCCGGGAGCCTGGCTTGCTCCGCAGCTCAGCAAACAGGATGCTTGCAACAACTGGAAGGGCCGATCCACAGGATACAGGCTGTGTCTAGGACTCAGTACCAGCTTATCTACCTCATTCCATACTGAGGAGCCAGTGCCTAGGCTAAGGCCCCAGGAACGCACTAGGGACTGCCAAGGTCAGTGTGCCAAGTGTGGGGGCAGTGGGGGTGGCTGACAGATGACATCTAGAACACACAGTTGGGGGCTTAACTGCAATGGCTCAGAGTAGAAGGTCCAAGCCACCATCTTGATCCACTTGTCTGTTTAGTCATCAGCATTTAGGAAGGATTCAGAAATGGCAAATAGGACTATAGTCCAGCAATTTTCCAGTTTTGCCCCCTCATTTTCTCTCCTAGGAAAAAATATGAGTCTGTTCCCCCCTTGCCCATTAGGAAATCAATGATGGTTTTGCAGATAGAGAACTTCTTGGTGTTATCACTACAAATCAGTACACACTAAAGGGCAGGCTGCACCCAATGCCTGTGTTAGTGTAATGCATGACACACTGCACAGCTGTAATGCAGATCGTTCTTCTCAACACCCTAAAGCCTAAGTTACAACAAGCATTTGCTCCTTATGACTTTCCCAGTTCCAAATGTGATGCTGTGGCTGGTTCCCCATAAAACAAAGCTCCCACTGCATTTCTGATAAAATTAAGAAAATGTGCTATTTCCAGAGAAATAAACCTCATCCTCACCATTCCTAGTAGCTGGTGAACAAGAGAGGCTTTACAATCCCTGAGCAGCCTCCACCACCAGTGCTGATCTCCATGACACCATTAGACAAAAATGAGCTACTCGCCTCATTCCCTAGCTCAGCAGCAGCCTTGGTAGCAGAGGGGCCTAGCTGCCCTCCTCTTGCACATGGAGCAGACATAGGAGCCTGCTGGGCATTCGCTTATTTCTGTGATGAGGCTGGGAAGAAGAAGATGAAATAAACTTTTCACAGGAAAAGGCTAGCTTGAGGCTTCCTGGAATTACAAAGCTTTCCCAACCAAATAAAATCTTACTTCTTTTGATTCTCCTCTTATAAAGGGCTTTTGTGAGCTGCCTTAGCACTGATACCCAGCTGGCCTGGGCACCTCCAGCCCATCCCATGTGGGCTGCAAGGGGAGGTGTGTGGGAGTCAGGTCACTTGGGGCAATCATGGCCATGACCCAAAGGACAAGCCCTCCAGGATGCCTGCAGCCCAGCTGCCCATGAATCCCCTCCCTCCATCCCCCAAGGGGAGCAAAACAGAGGCCAGTAATGAGACAGAGGCTTTGATGATAGGCAGCTATCCAAGGCTGTTTTACAGAAAGCTTCAGATGTTGCTGAATTCCTGGAGCATCCAGACCTCTGTCATTTTATCTCTGCCTCAAAGGAGCCCAGGAAGGCAGCTGCCTTTGGAACTCTGGGTTGGCTGCATCCTTTTATCCGGCATCTACTCAGAGCTGCTTGAAAATGTGTCCTTTGCCAGAGTCTAGATTTCCTGCCTCTTAAGCCCGTGCTCCATGGCCCTGGCTCCTGTTGGTTCCACATGTCCAGGCGCAGTCCCCAGCACAAGCCTGGCTCCTCAGCTCCCACCTTTCCCCAGACTCCTATAGAGGCCTGGGAGCTCACATCACTCAGACCCCTTAAGGCCCTGAGAGTCGCCCCACAGAGCTGCTCCATGAGCTGCCAAGTGGGATATAAATGCAGAGCAAAGGGACTGACATGAAGGACAGCCAAGCAGACAATGTGTCATAGCCCAATGTGGCCAAGACAGAGCACTTGGACAGCAGGAGTGAAACAGTGATACAGAGAAGGCAGTCTATGACAGGGGACCCAGAACAAAGAAACCACCAGTTTGTGTGTGTGTGTGTGTGTTTAGGGGGGCACTTAGAGACCCATGCACTGCACCACTGACCCTTAAGGAGGCTCAGGATTTTCATGGAACACAGGCTGTTGGTCCTAGAATGCCAATTTCTGCTCCAAGAGGCTGCAACTCAACCCCAGCTCTGTCATGGGGGCTTCAGCATCAGCTCAAAGAAAAGGAACCACAGTTCTCCCTGGATCCTCTTGCACATGGTAGCCTCAGCAGAGATGGGCATTCAGACTTGGCACTCTGCTCAGCGCACTCTGGCTGGGCCATACCCTCATGGATAAGAAGGCTAGAATTCTCTGCACTCTACCTACCACTCCTCAGGAAATGCAGCCCCATATCTTCTCCACCTCACACACCTGTTCAGCCAAACACGTTCATCATATTTTATCTCCTGAAAGACCCAACCCTTGCCAGTGGTGTTTTCATGGTCCAGCATGGAGGTGTTCTGCTCCACTTCGAACTAAGCACAGCAAGCTTGGCCCCATCATCTCCTAACCCTGTCAGTCTCCCCAAAACATCCACAGGAACCAGCTTTGCCCCTCCTTCCACTGCCTCTGGGTTGACCCCAGGTAGGTCACTGCTTTTCAGACCTTCCATCTCCTCAGCTTTAACAGGAGGCAGTATATTGTGGGAGACACCCTACTGGGGGTACTTGGGTGGATCAGACCCAGGACTATAGCAGGCCTGTGTATATCAGACTATGTGGAATGTTCCTGGTGTTTTAAAGTCATGCTACAAACTAGAAGGACTCCATGAAATTTCACATACCTGAAGACCCTCTCCAAGGCTTTGGAGCCACACCTTGGGGCCTCACTAAGGACAGGTAAGGCAAGATGGTGCTTCTAGGGACAGAGTTTCCTTCTGGTTTATGCCAAATTCTCAGCCGTTCAGCCTGGTTTTGGTAGCTGGGAATCACATTCCCAGATCACTCTGCCAAGTGCACACATAACTGTGTGCTCCCTTGGGCGCTCCCCAAGTCAATATTGATAGAATCCCTTTCCGCCATCCCAGCTCAGGACCTGAAAGGAAAAACCCCCAGGCAAGCCATACTCTACAAAGCGGAGCAACCATCAGCTTTACCAACCTCAATGGCCACCTCTTCCAATCAAAGCCCTAACCAAGCAATCCAAAGCCAACACTCCAGAACAGGATTTGTACTGATCAGCTTTTGTCACTGGGACAGAATATCTGACACCCTAAAGAAGAAGTTTACTTTGGCTCATTATTTCAGAAATTTTAGTCCATGGTCTGTTGGCTCCAGGGCAGAAACATCATGGCAAGAAGATGTGGCAGAGGCAAGCTGCTCTCCTGTGGCAGCCAGGAAGTAGAGCACAGGGGAAGGGAAGAAGGAAAAGAGACAGAATTTATCCTTCAAAGGCACGTGCCAAATGACCCACTTCCTCCAACCAGGCCCCACCTCCTAATGGGCCATTTGGCTACCAACTTACCAAGGAATTAATCCACTGATGAGGTTAGTGCACTCAATATTTGAGTCTTTGGGGGACACATCACACTTAAACCATGCTAGCCTCCAACTAGAAAAAGTTGCATAGTCTGAAGTTCTAAGGCATAATGAAACCAATAACACAGAATCAAGCAGTCTGGTTAACTTCATTCTCTTTGCCCTCATTTTCTGCATTTGAAGTGACATTTTTATGAATACAAGTTTTTAAGCAGTAAGGTAATCCAAGCAAGAGAGAGAATTTAAGCATATTTATCAAGTTCATTCCTAAGAACAATGATATAAAAATAAATGTACTCAAACATATCACTGCCATAAAAATAGCTTTCAGAGAATATTTTCCCAGATTTTTTCAAGGAATACATGGGTGTACACATGTGCAGACCCAGTCACTCCAGGGCAGTGTCTGCACAGAGGCATGTGGGCTCCTCTGCTCGGGGCCACCAAGGCCCCACTGTACTGCCCCAGCCAGCACTGTGCCCTGAAGGATCCACAAGCCAGCTGCAATGGATTCGAGCAAATCTCAAACAGTACTGTGGTCCCGAGCACTCCCACAGGATAAGGGACAGACCCAGAGGCAAAGGGCTGGGGCCACATGGCTGAGACCGTGCATCCTGCCCCCAGGGTCCAGCCAACCCACAGGGCATTCTTGTCTCATCATTTATGTCTGTCTCCTTAGACTATGCATCAGTTTGCTAGGTTACTCTAACCAAGCACTATAGACTGGGTAGCCTAAACAACAGAAACTTATACTCACAGTCATGGAGGCTGACAGTCTCAGGTCCAGGTGGGGGCAAGGCTGCTTCCCCCTAGGGGCTCTCTCCTTGCTTTCGGAGCCCATCTTGCCCCATGTCCCCACATGGTTGTCCCTCGATGTGTCTGTGTCCTAATCTCCCCTTCTTCCACAGAGACCAATGGGACTGAACTTGGGTCCCTTCTAGTGATCTTGTTTTAACTTGTTTAAAGGTTGTGTCTGAGGTACTGGCGGTTAGGACTACAATACACGAGTTTGTGGGAATACAACTGAACCCATAACAGACAGGAGGCACTGTTTTAGCAGAGCAGATGCTCAAGAAAGGGCAGGGCCCACCTGGACTCCCAGCACCCATATCACCACCACCTGGGACCCGAAGCCTCAGTACATTGTGCCCAGGGCTCTGCCTCACCTCCCTTGGGACCTGCACTGCATCATCCAGTAGGATTCTGAGTCCAGAGTGGGCCAGAAAATAGTCCCCTGGGCTGCTCATCCACGGAGAACAGAGGTGAAGCAAGGGCAGGACCACAGAACCTCCAATGGCATTCAGAGCCAGGCTCTGGTTTGCAGCTTAGACAACAGGGAGAGACAGACCCAGGAGCCCAGCAGAACCAACAAAAGTAAACAGCTCTTTCAAAGTCAAGTCCTGTTACTTAGCAACCTTGACAGGTTACTACGGTGCAGACTGAGCCTCAGGTGCAGCTAGCAAGAGCTCACTGAGGCATGGGCCAGATTCTGCAAATTAAAAACAGGATGCCTAGTACTATTTGAATCTCAGATAAACAACATATACATACATACATATACACACACACACACACACACATATATCACATCACACAAATACACGTGTGTGTGTGTGTGTGTGTGTGTGTGTGATATATAGCCCATGAAATATTTGGGATAACTTATAAGAGACTATTTGAAATTCAGATTTTGCTGTAATCTGTCTGGTAACTCCACACAAAAACAGCCCTCTCTGCTTCACTAATGCACAGGGGGCAACTTCTCAGAGCCAACCCAGTGGAGCAGATGCTCTTGCTGATGGGCCTCATCAAAGTAGACCCTGGCTAGGCCCCATCCTCTCCCAGCCCAGCAGTCCTGCATCTGCTCACTTTACAGCAAAAGGCCCCACTCAACCCCATGTGCTCAGCCGTCATGGATGATGATCACTGGGCCTCTGGTCTGGTTCCCAGACAGCTATCATTAGCTGCTTCCACTGTGACCAGCGAAAGTGGTATGAGCAGCAGGACACTAGGCAAAGCCCAGATGATCTCAGGAAGGCACCAGTGATGGTATCTTCACCTGGTGCTAAATTTTCCTTTGTCAAGATGATGCCTATTTCTTCTGCCCAGGCTGCTGGAGATCACTGCAACATTTGGGCCCAAGGTCAAACAGAGGTGCACACCAGGGCACCTGACTGGCTCTGGCCTCCTTGACAGGAGTCCAAACACTTCTCATCATCCCCATCTCTCTACATCCACTTAAAAAGAAAATGGATATAGATGGTTACAGATTCCATCAGGGCAGCACTGGCCAGTGGGAGGGGGAGGAGGGGGAGGAGGGGGAGG
>NW_022900922.1:15838570-15849352 GCF_012274545.1 Fukomys damarensis | reverse complement strand
GGAAGAGGAAGAAGAAGAAGCACCACCACGACCTATCTGAGGAAAAGAATTTGACCAGGCTCATGGAGCAGAACAAGAAAGGAAGGCCTGTATCCAAAGCAGGACTCCATGGTGAGAACAGAAGAGAGAAATGATCAATGAGTCAAACAGGCTTGGCCTTAATAGGGAAAAAGGACAGACGCCAACTTCAGAGTCATTTCTGACACCCTTGACTTGATGGGTGACTGGTGTCACTGAATCATAGAAATCCCCAACTTGCCTCGATAGCCTATGCAGCAAAACTAATAGCAAAGCTGTTCAGTGTAATTCATATTTTTACTAATATCTATTTGTTTTCACATACAATTAAGCACTCTAAATTTAACTCTGACTGAAAATGTTTCTTTACAGAGTTGAAAGTACACATGTATAGTTATTATACAAGTAATGTGTTGAAATAATTAAAGATTATAATAGCTGCTAATTTTAACAAAAGTATTAAGAGCCTTCAAGTACACAAAATGAGAAACAAAATGGCAATTAATACAAATGTTACAAATATTATGAGTATATTGCCCAGGTAACTTTACCAGAAATATTTATCCTTTCAAAATCATTACAAAATTTAAGTATAATAGAGTTTAGGTTTTTATCACAATTATAATCTTTGTAGGTTACATGCTTTAGTGTGAATAATACTAAATAGTCTTTAAGAATTTAATGTAATTTTATACTCACTCAATTTCATTCAGGCTATAACTATTTCAAGAAAAAGTCCTATTTGGGAATTCATCTAGCAATGATGAATTAAAAGCAGAGAGCCAATTTAAAGATTCAGGAACAGAGAAAAAATTCACAATCTATGTGACAATATTCATGATAAATCATTTTCAATTTATACCTAAAAAAGAATACACAAACTATGAAGAAAAGAAAATGCTACAGAAAATTCTGTTCATACCAATCAAACTTCAGAATAACCCTATGAAAATGCTTTAAGGTGAAAATTCCTTGCAGTTTCAACTCTGGAGACTAACACTCCCCTTGCTGAGAAGGTAAGAGCAAGCACCAGAGATACAGTGGCATGCTCACTGGTAAAAGAGGAAGAGCACAGACTTGGCAAGCTATAGCTTCTGGGATTAGGACCTTTCCTGGAACTAACACGTGCCCTCTGCATCTTGTACAACTGACTTTGGGCATGGGAGCAGTCTTACCAGCCTGCTCGGTTAATCAGTGTCTCACCAAGGTTTTGCCATCCTGCTGACCTAGGGGACTCTGGGTACCCACCTCCTCTGTTGTGAGAGAAGAGGTGTTCCTTACCTAATGTCTCTCATCTACTCAAGGAAGACAGCAAAGTGGATGCTCATACATAGAAATCTAAGTTGCAAAAATTCAGAAATGACCCTGTTACCCTGAAAAACAGACAAACTGTTCCACTGCCACATCCCGAGCTTTTCTCAGCTACTGCAGAAGCAGTGGGTGTGTGCAAAAGTATTAGACGCAGAAATTACACGCAAGGGCCATGCCTGAAGTCCCTCCTAGAAATATTCAGAGAACACCTGTAGCATCAGCCTAACTCAGCACACCCTGGAGTCTAAGATGGAGAGAAAGAGAAATCTCCCCTCAAGAGCTGGTACAAGAGGCAGGCAGAGCTGCCTCAGCAGGCTCACCCATGTTAGCAGCCATAGAAGACTGCAAGGTGAGCCTCTCCACACCACAGCCCTGTGGCACCAGCAGATGCTGGACAACCAAGCCACTGACAGCAGGAAAAACTGTTAATCCTGTTCTATACCATTACCCTTTCCACTTTGATTCTGAAACTTTTTAATGTAAAAACTTTAAAACAAATCTTCAGATGGAATTCTTATATCCCAGAAGTCCATTCTACAATGGCTTCAATCTTGAGTTAAACATTTAGAAATGTGGACAAAATGTGTATCCAGTGTACCTCGTGTGTGTTTTGTGTGTGCACACACACGTGTGTGCATGCATGTGTGGGTATGGTATAAAAGGATAGTGTGGGACTGAGTACAATAAAAAGTTAAGTAAACACTCTTCGTACAGAAAGTCTTGTTGTTCTGGAAAAACAGTATTAGTTGAGGAACCAGCATATTATTTTTCAAATGACTATAGAGAAATAGGCACTTAATTATAAGGTAGGGAGGAGAAAGGGACAAAATAAAACGCAAAATAAATTGTACTTCATTGATTTTTGACAAGAAGGAGAAAACAACTGAATGAGGGAAAGACAGGTGTTTCAGAAAATGGGGCTGAGGGCCAGGGATTTAGCTCAGTGGTTCAACTGCCTGCTTCACAAGTGCAAGGGCCCAAGTTCTAACCCTGGTACAAAGAAAAAAAAAATGGGGCTGAAATAGTGCATACAAAAGAATGCAGTTGGTACCTTACCTTACATCATATACAAAAAGTTAACAAAATGAAGCAAAGACATATGTGTAAGAGCTGAAACAAGAGCTCTGAGAAGAAAACATATGGACCAATCCCAGTGATCTTGAACTTGTCAGCGTTCTCTTAGCTATGACACCAAAAGCACAAGCACCTAAAAGGAAAATGCATAAGTGAGACTTCATCAAAATGCAAAACTTCTGTGCTTCCAAGGACACCATCACCATGAAGAAAAAAACAATGACAATTAACTAAATGGAAGAAAATATTTGAAAATCATATATGACAGGGAACATGTACCCAGAATATGTAAAGAATCCTTAGAACTCAATTATAAAAGGACAAATGACCCATGGGAAAGTGGGAAAAGACCTGAACAGTTTTCCAGTGGAGACATGCAAATACACCAGCAGAAGAAAAGATGCTCAACACATCATGAGAGAAGTCCAAATCACAGCTTCAGTCAGGCACCACTCTGCACTCTTGAGGCTGGCTAGGATCAAAGGTGGACAGCAACAAATACAGAGAAGTTGTCTGCAAAATGGTGCAGACGCTCAGGAAAATAATCTGGCAGACCCTAGGAACACTGACCACAGGATTACCACATGACCCAACAAGGCCACTCCCAGGACAAACCCAAGGAAAAGGAAAACCACATCCACACAAAAACTTGAACATGAAATTTGGGGTTATTATGCACTATTATGGCTGAAAGGTGGCCAACCTAAACATTCATCAACTGTCAAATAAAGAGAATGCAGTACCAGCTGAACATCCTTAATGTAAAAACCTGAAAATTCCAATGCTTCAAAATCTAGAACTTTTTGAGTGTCAACAGAACACAATGGAAAATTCCACACCTAGCCTCACATGACAAATCATAGTTGAAAAGACCCATACAATAAAAATATTGTATAAAAATCCCCTTCAAGATATGTGTGTAAGATGAACATGAAACATAAATACATGTTGTGTTTAGCCTTAGGCCCCACACCCATGATATCTCCTTAGCAAGCATCCCTGAATCCAAAGAAATTGGGAATCTGAAACACTTCTGGTCCCAAATGTTTTAGATAAGAAATAGTCAAGTGCACAACTATATACAAAGGAATATTATTCCATTAGAAAAAAAGGAATGAAATACAGATACATGTAACAACACAGATGGACTTTGAAAACATTATGGTAACTAAAAGTAGCCAATCACAAAAGATATGTATTATATGATTCCATGTACATGAAATATCTAGAATAGTCAAATTTTAGACACGGAAAGTTAATGATTGCCAGGAACGGAGGAGGGTAATGGCTAAAGTTCCTTTCTGAAGTGGTAAGAATGTTTTAAAACTGACTTGTGCTAAGAGCTGTGCAAACTGACTATACTAAAAAGCCACTAATTTATGCCTACTACATGGGTAAGTCATACAGCGTGTGACTTACCATCTCAGTAGTCACTACTAATAGCTGTCTGACATCACATAGAAAAAAAGAGGAAAAACTTGACTAAGATATCAAAAGTGGGGAGAAAAGAAAGAAAAGAGCTATGACTACAAAATAGGCTGGAAGGAATAGGATCATGCCTGTTTGTCATTACTTTAAATGTGTGCAGATTGATTTGTCCAACTAAATTAAAAAGCCCATTGGATTATGTTAAAACATGTATCTATCTATATGCTGTTCAATAAGCATACTTTAAAAGCAAGTAGGGCTGAAAATAATACAAAGTCAGGAGAACACTGGGGAAATGCAAGAAGGGAGAAGTGAAAATGGCAAAATTAACAGGGTTCTGGCCAGACTTGGGATTACAGCTCTAGAAAGACAAAGAAGAATGTTTTATATTAAAGGCACAATTTGGGAGAAAAACATAAAACCCAAGTATGTATCTGTTGCATCAAACAACAGCTAAAAGCTCACCAAAATGCAAGAACACGATAGAACTTTAGCTCTGCACATGAGATTATCTTCTAGAGGGGAAAAATAAAGACACAAAGTGGACAGCCACCCTCATCTCCCTCAAAGAATGTTTTTCTTATACCAGTGTATGTGAGGCTTAACTGTATGCGTGGCAAAACAATTCTTTAAAACATACTGCGTAGATCAAAGAAGTCATCAAAAAGGAGGTTGAAGGAAGTCTCAGAAGCAATAAGAAGGCCAACACCAAACACCAAAACTTACAACCACACGAGAAGTCATATTCTGGAGAGTTTAGTGTCAAATGCCTTTAATATGACAGTTTCACCACATGCCTTTTTCTTTGTTTTATTTTAAGACAGAGTCTCCCTATGTAATTTAGTCTGTCCTTGAACTCTCTATGCAACCCACTCTGGCCTTGAACTTGTGGTAATCCTCTTGCCTCGGCCTCCCAAGTGCTGTGACTACAGGCATGTGCCACCTCACCCGACTACATTACCTTTTCTTCATTTTTCCAGGTCTGTCCCTTAAAGAAAAGCCCCTAGTGCTTCTCCATGGATTTCATCCTCTCCAACTTCTTCCCGACAAACTTCCAAACCACAAGGTATTTAGCTATCTATGCTGAAGGTGAAGTTCAGGTTCTCGTTATAGTAACTTGCAACGGGAAAAAATACAAACACCAAATTTTAAGACATTTTCTGTAAGGCCTTGAATAAAGAAATTCAGTTTCAGGGTGAGTGGGGCTGCCCATGGGCACATGGAATGCCTTTTCTCGCCCCCCTACCTGTGCCCAAAGTGCTTTCTTGTTGAGATACTTTTCTTCACCAAACTAATTTTGGCAGCTAGGAGTTTCAGAAGTTACGACTCAGGGGTTACCTCCACCAGAAACATACCGTACCTCCCCCAGCCCAGCAGGATGAGTGACTCAACCTGGAATCCCATGAAAATCTGCTCTCCCTGATTAGTGAACTTACTACAGACTTTTCTCTCCTCCAGAACAACAGGGGACACATCTCACTTAGGGTTTATCCCAGCAGGGTCCAAAGCACTTGCTGAATTAATACCTGGCACATCTCACTCTCTGCTGGTGGGAGAGTACATGGGGAGAACTATTTGGCAGAATCTACTAAGGCAGTAGTTCTCAGTGTCTGGGACCCTGCCCAAAGTGGGAGTTCTCAGCATCTGGGGATCCTGCCCAAGGTGGGGCTCCTCAGCATCAGGGGATTCTCCCTCCAGGAGACATGTGAGGGGCGATAAGCAGCTAGAGATCTGAGCTATTGTTAAATGTCCAGCGATACCCTCAATGATCAAAGAACTATCTGGCCCTGAATGTCAACATGCCCAAGTTGAAAGACCCTATACTAAAGGTAAGCATATACCCAACCTTTGCCCAGCAATATATATATGCCTAAGAGAGATGATGGGTATGTCCATCAAAAATACACACAGGAAGGCTTGCAGCAGCTTTGAGTATAAAATCCCCAGAACTGGAAGTCCACGGATAAGAAACTATAGTATATCTGTACAGTAGAATATATAAAGCAATATAAAAATAAAACAGCCACATGAAATAATGCAGATGGATCTTACAAATACAAAAAAATAATGGGCAACATTACTCTATGATGAAAAAACTTAGAATAATGGCTGCCTCCAGAGTGGGTTACTGACTGGAAAGGGAAGGGGGAATCTTAGGGTGCCAGGAACCTCCTTCATCTCAGTCGGTATGGGGGCTTTGTAGGGCACCCATGTAAGAAGTCAGGACTCATGTACCCCATGCAAGTCACACTTCAATACACCTAACTAATGGGAATGCTCCCCCAGGCCCAGCCCTACTGACAAGAACCACGACTGATCTTCCATCTTAAAAGCAAGATGTTCCCTTTGGACTGACCGGCCTGCTCCCAACAGAAGGGCCAGCAGATACTTTTCCTGAAAAGTGCTTTCACAACAGATACCAAAATCCTTTTAAAATGTGCAAAATCTTACCCTTTATACTATTTTGATTATTTTATGCTAAAGAATAAATGAAAGATATACAAAAACTAAGCTTCAGAAACAATCACCACAGTATTAAGAGCAGAAAGAAAGAAACAAAGAAGGAGTGAGAGAGAGGGGGGGGGAGGGAAGAGAAAAGGGAAGGGGAAGGAAGGGAAGAAAAAAGGGCAATAAACTCAATGTAGATCCAAAGATTCATTAAAAATACCTTTCTAAAACTCAAACGGAAAATTTCACAATTTTCAAATTATTTAAAATCAGGTTACCCATCAATATGTAATCTAAGAAATATGAATTATGTATTCAGTATAACTGTGGTTATCTCTGGGTAAAGGAGAATCAAGAGGTTTTAAAATTTTTTAAATCATTTTTACCTTATTTTAAAAAATTAACTATACTATTACTTGATAAGAAATAATATAAAATCATAGTTCTTAAACATGAAGGCGAATTTGAGACTCTAGAACTGTTGGTTTGAGACATTCAAAGGTTTGAGGCCTCCTGACCTCACCTAAAGCCCCGCCTCCTGCTCCACAGCTCTAAATTCCAGCACCAGGATATACCTGAATTAAACAAGAAGTAGATAAAATTCTACGTTCTTATCTGCTGTTGTCCACCTGGGATACTGATTTTTAAAGTCATGTATAAAATTCATATATTTTAAAAGCACAAAACAGTATCCCCCAAGAAGTCAAAATCGATTCCATTTATCAATATGAACATAAATATTTTAGGCTGAAAAAAGTTCTAGTAAAAAAACAACAACAAAAAAAACCCACAAAAGCACTACCATTCCTGAATGGTAGAATCTGACTAGTCGAATGGAGATCACTAAACCAGGTAATCTCACCTCCTCCATACATACACACATGGACTAAAACATTATGTCTGTACTTCTCTGCTACAGAGTCTATGTGGACCTCAGGTGTGATAATGCATGAAAATGCTCTGGGAGATGAGAACTCACGTTTTATGTAAACATACATTGCCTGTACATTTCCTGCAGCATCACCAGCTCAGTTCCCCACCCACAATCTTGCTCCTAGGGAGTTTCCCAGGCAGCTCCCTCCTGAAGACCACATGGCCTGAAGTCCCTCTTGGCACCAGACCTGGCACAGAGCCAAGGCAGAGAGCGCTAGGAATCCTGGTATCTGAGCTCACCAACTCTTTAGAGCAGAGGGTGAACTCTAGCTCTTTAAAAAAGGTTTTTCTCCTTTTATTTCTTAGTGAGAAAGACTTTAAACCAACAACATATTCTAAAGACAAAACAATAAACAATGTTAAATTTTCAGGGCCACATGTTCCTCTCCACCTTTTCAAGGTCACGCCTTCCCACTGGATGATTACACAGCTGCTAGAAGGGTACATGGATTAAAAAAAAAAAAGAAAAAACATAAAGCCCTTTCTATGTGGTTCAACCTGTAATAGAAAGGACAAACAGCTCAGACCCCAGCCAGCTATGACAAAGTACCCGACAAAGCCAGAGACAAGAGCTCTCTAGCATCTGTGGATCCACCTGATTCCTTCTCTCCTCTGAGGGAAGAATCATAAGACTGCTCAGAGAAAGAAACCAGAGGGCAGAGGCCCAGAACACAGACAGCCCGAATTTCATGCTGCTTTCAAAAGTGAACTCACAGGTTGTGTTGGTTATTTGCACAATAGGCAGGCAGGCTGATGGCTGGAGGGGCTACTTTAGGGGGTTCTGCCTCTGGCCTGGTTAGAAGAACTCCCAGGTCCTGCCTCCCAGAAAGCATCTCAGCCCCCAAGATGACCCTTCAGCCACCCAGGGGTTAAGCCTGTAGGCCAGGCTGCAAGCTCAGTGTTTATATTTAAATCACCCCAAGGGGACCCACACCGCAAAGCAAAGCCAGAACCTGAGGGAGGTGAGAGGAGAGGCTGCTCTAGGAAGCTGAAAACAAAAACAGAGGGAAGGGCTGAGACTAGAACAGCTTGAAGAAGGTCAAGATTCTCACCCTTAACTACTGCTCTTAGGGCTGGCTCTGAATCTAGCTCTGCTGTATCCCTTCCCTCCCCCTCTCAGCTGAGCACCAAATGTCTCCCTACTGTATGCACTCTCCCCACTGCAGCTGAAATCATAATACCCCTCAGTGTCCACCTCCATTCTGCATGGGGCCCCTGCCAAAGTCTCCAGGCTTCAGAGGCCTTGGAACAGTAGTCAGTGTCTTCCTGACAGAAGAAACCCTACTCAACTCAAACTAGCACAGGAAATGTATGCTTACATAAATCAGTTACACACACACACACACACACACACACACACACACTCACCCTTATGTATTTGCACACCTGTTCTTAACATGAGCGTCAAGGCAAGAAGTCTCATAAACTAGAATCCTGGGCCTTCCTCAACTGGATTGCAGCAGCAACTGTAATCTCAATTACAAATGCTCTATATTGTGAAACCCGGTTAGAGACCAAAATGCCAACCTCTTACTTTCCTCCAATCCCTCTCTGCGCACTCAGATCTCAGAACAGTGAGATGTGTTGATAAACGGGCAACAAAGATGAGGGAGAGATCCAGGCTGCACTCTTACCAGTGAGGAGTGGATACTTGCTTGCTGGAGTGTCTCACATACTGTGTAGGGCTAAACCTGGCAGATTGAACCCCTCCTTTCTAGGGGTGCTGGGTGCAGCTCCTCATGGCTAATTAAACACATCCATCTCTCTCCACACTACTAGGCGCAAGGATTTTCCTTGACCAACCTGTACTTAGGCTTCTATTTTAAGCCCCCATAAATTACATTCCTTTGCTTCACGGAAATCTGAATTCAAGCTTAACAAGTTAACAGACTTGTCCTTCCACCCCACCCCACCCCACCGCAACTTTCCAACAAGTAGAGGGGATTGCAAAGAGGAAAGCCTAGATCTGGCTTTAACAGGCAAGATCCTACACAGACCAGGAAACAACACAAGAAAGGATGAACATAGCCACGGGTGCTTTTGCTTAAGAAATTCACTATGGCCCTCAGGTCCAGGTGAGGACTCAGTGGGCATCTGCAGGAGCAGAATTTGAATCTAAAGCCCAATGACACATGACATTGTGCTCCTGCCTTAAGCACTGCAGTAGATAGATTAAAGGGCTCTGCTGCAGAATTCCTCCCATTACAGCTTGCTAAGAGATATGAGGTTGTTTTAAATTTTATTTCAGTGTTCTCCCTTTTCACACCAGCACAACCATGATTCTTATTTACAAGTAGGCTGAATCCAGCACAGTTTCCCTATTCTTCCCCAAGACACAAGAGACTAGCTGTATTCTACCAAGGAGATTTATATCTCAAGGGCTCTAAAATCAAAACTGGACCCCAGATGTTCACAGCACATCTGCAAACCAGACTCTGGGCCAGTACAATTCTCAGAGCCAATATGGAAAACAGCTGTCCGTGGCAGAAAGCCCTTATTGGCACAATGGAAAATGTAGGGTGGTATGTAAGAGCCATTCAGGGTGAGGATTTTGAAACCCCCAAACTCTTAACCAGGCACCAGCCAGAGACCGGCCTGCCTTCCTATGTGCCCATTCCTGGCCAGATGAGCAATAATCAGAGAGCCACAGGAATAAAGCATGTGCCTGGTGTGTGCAAGACCTTGGGTTCCATCCTCAGCACCCAAATTAAGAAGAAAAAGGAGAGAGCAGCAGGAAAAGCAGCATCATGCCCAGGGAGGCCCCTCCCCATCCTCCTCAACCAGAGTTGCTCATGTGAACTTCCACTGATAAACGTGGTGTGTGGGAGAATGGGCAGCAGCACAGAGGACAACTGGGAGGGCGGGTCCCATAAAAGAGAGACTGTAGTTAAAAGAGGGCAGAGGCCCAGGCTTCTGTGATTAGTGAAGATGTTTAATCAAGCCAAAGCAGGCGCAGAACCTGGAGCAGCCGCAGCTGCCTTCCAGGTTTCCCAGGCTAGGCGACCCAGGCACCTAATTCTTATCAAGAGATTCCGAAAGGAGTCACAGGAACTTTCTCAAATCAACTGAAAGCTGAGATGAGTAAAGATGCCCTGGGGAGCCCAACGCAGGGTGGGTCGCTGGCCGAGCTCCAGCTGCTACGCCTCACCTGGGGGGGGGGGACCCGACCCCATCCAGCCCGAGTGGGGCCATCATCGAGAAAAATCATCTCCTCCCCACCGCCTGGCGTACACCACGTGCCTCAGCTGTGCCAAGCTTTCCGAATGCCCTCTACAGGAAAGCCTAACTTCCGCAGCCCACAGGTGTGACCCCAGCAAGGGAGGGAAAGCCCCTCCACGTCCCTGCCATTGAAAGCACTGGCCGGGGCCACCACTCATGAGAAGCCTGGTGCCCCGGGCATAGCCAGCCCCTCTCCCACTTTAAATCCCAACTCCCCGACCTCATCTGTCCACGGAGAGACACAGGCGTGGCTGCCCTGCACCAATAGCCCCTGTCGCTGCTCACCGCCGGTGTCCTCGAAGCGCGGCGGCGGGCGGTCCCGCAGAATGGCGCTCCACCCCGAGCTGGCCT
>NW_022900922.1:15812164-15837804 GCF_012274545.1 Fukomys damarensis | reverse complement strand
GCCCCGCCCGGGTCCTGCGCAGCCGCGCCCCGCGCCTGTAGCTGTCTGCCTGGCGGTTCCGCTGCGGTTCCGAACCTTGCGCCAGGAGCTCTCCTCCCGAAGGTTCCGATCCCGCCTCCAGGAGCTGTCCGCCGGGCAGTTCCGATTCCCCCTCCCCACGTCCCGGAGCGGTCCTCCCGGCTGTTCGAAAACCTCTCCGGGAGCTGTCCTCCGGGCAGTGCTGAACGCCAAGTAGCTCACACGCTCCAGGCAAGCAGGACCGAAGCTGTGCCGTGAACCTCGGGCTGCAGGGTTCTGGAACTCGTCCGGGGAGCAGTGGCTTTGCCAGGCCTTTTCTGGGGCAGACACCAACGTAGTCTCCTTCAAGACCCCCCGTAATTTGAGAGTTGCAGCGCTGGAGTTAGCTAGTCATTCCTCACCATCTTTGACGTTTGACACCTGTACTTAAAATACCGATGACTTCCTAAATATTGATCACTCCATCACCTGTACTCCAACATCTCTTTGCACACAGACTGAATACATTCATCTCTTAAAACGTGGTACAGTCGCCAGAGCTTCAGCACTTTGAACAATGGAACACAGATTCCCTCCTTCCCAGCAGGGACTTGGGTGGTGAAGACTATCTAGTCTTCTTATCTCCTCTCCCTCCATAAATAGTGCAATAAGTCACATTAATGGTAATTGGGTCATAAAGTCACTTTCACTCTAAAACAATATAAATACATGAAGATGTGAAGTGCTTATAAATCCTACTGGGTATAACTAAATGATAATCATGCAAAATGGAAGGACGTGTTGCTGTTTCTAAGCATTCATAAAGAACAAAGATACTGGAACCATTCTGCCAGCACATGAGTCAGCTACACTGGGGGCAGAACCAACACTCATAACTTCTCTTCTTTAGCCCCTGCCCTTCCTCCTCCAATCCAGGGTCTCTGCACAGGCATAAACTTATGGTGCTCACTAGCAAACAATATATAAAAAGGAAGGGATTCACAAAACATTCTTGCTATATGGATTGGCTGATAAACAAAGAAGTGTTTGCAAAGCATTCCAACTCCATTGGAAGAATTAGGCCACAGAAAAGCGTGGGTTTCTAGTATGTCTGTGTACAGTTTTGAACAGCCTGAAGCTTTTGATATGGGTGTAAGTAATCAGACTTCATTAGAAGTGGTCATGGTGAATCATGGGTTAAAGATGCAAGGAGCAAAATAAGATTCCCTAGCTCAAGCTCAAACCGTAATTAAGAATTATGTAAGACTCCTACAAGATCTTGTATATTCTATTAAAATAATGAAATGGAAAAAATTAAGTGGAATCATAGGAATAGAATCTATAGGAAAGAATTCCTTTTTTTTTCAGTTAAAATATGAAAACGTCAGCAGCTAGTGTGAGTCTGTGGTTTTGAAACAATGGGTTGCTTTGCTACCTGTAGAAAGCACAGAACAAAGCAATAACAGCTACAAGATGGGTTCAGTCTTTCCTTGTCCATAATTTGCATCTTTATGGAACTAATCCAGAGAAAATGATAGTGTCTTTGTGTTTTCTAGACTCCCAGGGCCTTTAGCTCACACAGTATACCATGTTGAGAAGCAGGTTGTAAGGCCACAAAAGAAACACTGAGAAATCAAATGGTTACCCGAAAGCTTGCCAATAATTTTTTTTTTTTTGTACCAGGACACAAACTTGGGTCCTTGCACTTTCAAGGCAAGACTGTGGAACCACTGGGCTAAATCCCAGGCCCTTGCCCATAAAAATTTGATGACTGCTTCAGTTTAAAGTCAAGTGTTTAACATGTTCCCTTAAGCAAGTGTTTCAAAAAAATTTTTTTAAAAATTGCCAGCCTTTGAAGATAAGTGACTGACTCTCATTTTGAGAGAAAGAGGGGAGGGAAGAAAAACAAAGTAGCAAACCAAAAAAATTTTTTTCATCTGCCTAGAATCCGCCTGCTTGATGATTTCATTATCACTCTGCATCATTAACTTTTAGCATTAACATTATTTGGGATGATTACTATAGAACTCAAATCTCTCTTAGCTTTGAGTCCTTTGAAAATATCTTCCATATAATTTAACTCCAAAATATAACTAAGTAGTTTCAGATTAATATTGAGTTTTGGGTTTATGGTTTTCCCAAAGAGCTCCAGGAAGTAAAACTAACCCATTTTCACAGTAAACTCTTTAGTTTTTGTTAAACCAAAGGTTCATGCTTTTTTGTAACTGGGGCTAATTACTATTTGTCATTGAGTCTGAGCCTCCTTTTTTATACATCACTAAGACAGAAAAAATGCTACCATAGAAAACTATGATACAATACTTTCTTTTCACTTCTAACCCCAATTTAAATTTACTGAAGATGTTTTTGACAAATATTTGGACAGATTTCTATCATGTACCACTAATACATACATAAAGATAAAAATTTAAATTAAAGTAACTAGCTAAAGTTTTCCTATAGGTAGAGTTTCACCATTCTTATTTGCTTTTTAACAGAGTTGTGGATTCCTGGTTTTTCCCATGATACACTGCTTGGAACCATCCAGAGCTAATACGAAAGTGCTCCTCCCTCATCCAGGCTGCTGACCCCATTCTGCAAGCGTTACTGCTGGTGTTTTGTTGATTTTGTTTTACCTAATTGGAGGTTTTCATTCAATAACCAGATTCGTGTTCCTTATGTAAACGATGCTCGTGATATAGAAAAAAATATAACCCCCAACCTGTTAGATGAGAAATGAAGTCAGGAACCAAAGGAAGAAGTTAGGAAAGTTTCATTGGAAATAAGGAGAAAGGAAAGAAGAGTAGCTCTTGGATTTCCAGGAGAGGTCCCAAGTGGGTGGCCACCAAAACCATTTGTCAGGGGTAATTTATAAGCAAAGTCACAATGTGGGTGAAACTACAATCAAACCTACAGGATTATAAATACAGCTACATAACTAATATTAATCAAATAGGAAGACAAGTCACCTAGCAAAGGTATATGGAAAGAACAAAGGAATTTTGAGGAATGGAGGGGACTATTGGTCTAGATGTTCTGGTCAGTCACCCACCTAAGCACTTTTGCCTAGCTGGGCCCACTGGACAGGTGGTGCTAATTATGGTATAATATCAAGTTGCTGTTCATCTTGCAGGGCTGGCTATTGTATCTGCCTCCTGAGGCCTTCAGATTGGTTCTCTTCAGATTGGCCTCCAGCCATAATTTTGATGTCTCTAATTTTTGTGCTGACTTCTTTGAGGGCCCAATCCTGCTCTGACTATATATTAATATCTATCTAACTTGGCTTTCTATAATATTTAGAAGACCTTGACATACAGAGGGGCATAAGAGGCTAGTAGGCCATAGGTATAGCAGTTGAATAGAGTTGGACCTTTGCTCTGATCCCTGCACAGACTGTCACTTGCTGTGCACTGGTTACACAACCATTCCTGATGATGAGGCAGAAGAGAAGGGCCTAGAACTCCTCTAAGAGATACTGTTTGCAGTATTTCTTCTATCAATGGTGGAGGAACCAAGTTCCTTGGAGCTAGCCTGGTTACATTCCCACCGCCCACCCACGGCCACTCTGGGAGACATTTGTTTTGGCTGCAGCAGGCTTTGGTCACCACTATGAGTTCTAGGCAGATTCTACCCTGGGACGTCTTCCGGAGACAGCACCTCTCCACTGCTCTCCTCACACAGGTCCATGTTGGCACTCTCCTCTACCCGTGACCAAATGGAAAGTCTGACACTGCTCACACCTTGAGCCCACTTTGTATTTGTTTCCAGTGGATGCAAAAACCACACACTCCCTTCCTTAGCAAGTCAGTCCATGCACTTTTCCCCCTCATTCCTGCTGCAGCCTGAGATTTTTGTTTTGTTTTGTTTGGTACCAGGGATTGAACTCGGGACTTTGTGCTTATGTGGTAGGCAGCAGCTGCAGCATGAGCTCTAATACATCTTTCTTGAGTGGCATCCCTTTTGCCCATTCATGATTTTAACCTCAAAGACAGCAGGCTGACTGGGTAGGTAACCTAAAATCTGCTAAGACTAAAGGCTGCTGGTGCTGAAAGTGACCTGGTAACACTGAAGACAATCGGCACTCAGAAACTGACAGCAATTAAAAACAGCTAAAAGCCACCATCTCCAGTGGCCAGGAGTTTTAGGTGCCTCCTGGTAGCTGCTGGCTCCAAGTGGCAAGGAGGTTCCCTAACACTAAGAGCTGATAGCCAATAGCATTCAAAGCTCAGGGGTAGTAACACTAAAAGAACTACACTGCCTATTCATGATTTCTATGCCCATTGAGCAAAAGAACCTTCAGGAGGGTGGTAACATCTTAGTGGCTGTACTGGAACCCTCCCTGTAGGTCCCTGAAGAACAGGGACTCCAGTGGTGATGGTTTGAAGGAGACTGTGTGTTCCAGAAGAGACTCAGGGCAAAGCTGGGGCAAGAGCACACTGGGGCCCAGTGAAACTAGGGAGGTGAAGCTGCCATGCAGGGAGCTGAGAAGTGTGGCAGGGATGAAACTGGAGGGAAAATTGGACATTAAATTGTAAAACACAAGATTTTATCTTGAGTGAAATAGGAGCTAGTGCAGAATTTAAAGCAGAGAAGTAAATCTGACTTTCACTTTAAGGGCTTCACTTTACTTGATTACTGGAAGTAGACTAGAACAGTGAAAAGTGGAATTGGGAAAACAACACTATAGCAACAGTAGGCCATAGAAGGGAGTGTTGAGACCAGGCTGGTAAGGAGGGGGTGGTGCAAATTGGTTGAGTCTGGATGTATTTTGAAGCTAGACCCACAGCTTTTATGAAAGAATCCAACGTAGGCAGCGAGAGAAAGATGAACTGAGAAAGACACCGCAGTTTTTTGCTTCAGCTGCTACAAAAGCAACAGAACTGGAAGGGAGGAACTGGAGGTGGTTTTCAGACATGTTGGGTTTGCACATCCAGACTGTCGGTGAACAGACACTGTAGACAGGAATCCGGAGTGCAAGGGCCAGTTCTGGCTGGAGACATAACACAAGAGCCATCAGTAAGTAGGCGGAAGTCAGAGCAGATGTGTCACTGAGGTCCCCAGCACAGATAGGGAGGTCTGAGGGCAAGTCCTAGTGCGAACTCTGTTCAGAAAGCAGAGCAAGCAGGCACCATTCATGAGACCAAGGTCATCTGTGGTCTGAGACAAATGAAAGAATGTGTCTGGTATGAAGGAAAGGGTGCCTCAGGATGGCTAGAGACATAGTCAGAGGAGAACTGAGAACTGACACCAAGGTCTGGTAAGGAGGCTCGCACTGGGATTGGAGTAGATTGCAGAGGATGGGAGGAGAAATATGCTACTGAATAAAGACACATTTTGAGAAGTTTTAATGCCAAAGGAACAGAGAAGAGGTGTCAAAGAGGGATGTGGGAGTCACAATAGAGATTCCTTAATATCAGGAGGTGTTTGGGTGGCTGCAAAAATAATTCTACAGAGAGGGTGTAGGAGAGATGCTGCAGCAAGATGGAAAATTTGCAAAGCAAGATCCCTGTTGTGTTGGGGCTCAGATATAACCCCTCAAAGTATGTATGGCATGCTGAGGACTTTGAGCTGAAGAAAGTGTTCAGAAGTACAAAACTCTGATGGTCTCCTGCCCTCCTCTCTCCTGCTTCTTTTACCTCCCAAGGTACCAAAGAGTAGGATTCCTATTCCCCCCAAGGCAGGTCATAGAAACCAGAACCCCTGTCCCCCAAAGCTTGATTTAAAACCTAGAAATACAACTTTACCATTCTGTATAGGAGCTGACCATAAAAGAATTCTCTGACCTGCCATGTCTGATAGTAGATCATAAGGTCTTCTATTTTATAGGAAAAGGGCCTACCCCATACCCTGGGCACATAGGCAACCTGGACAGGCCTTGCTGGCTTCTCTCTCGGCCTATTACATTAGTTTAGTCCCTTTTTATGCAATCACCTCTCTACATGCTGTCCATTCTTTATCAAATCTAAGCATCAGAATAGATAGTTTCAATCACAGCTACTTAGGAAACCAAGGCTGGTGGATTACACATCCAAAGTCAGATTGGGAAATTTAGCAAGACCCTGTCTCAAAATAAATAATATAAAATGTTGGGGTATAGCCTCAGTATGAAGACCCTGGATTCAATCTTTAATGTCTCAGAAAATTTCCCTGGCTCTTTGGGTCTCTGTTTCTGAAGGCTCCCGGGTCACATAGAACTTTGATTATATAAACCGGTTGCATGTTCCTGGTTACAGGAATTTGACCGTGAGCCTCATGATAAGTAAGAAAGGGGTTCCCACCTTTTGTCTCCCAGGTGCTTGAATGGTGAGAAGCTGAACTGCACAAAGTAAAGGTGTGGCCTGGCTCAGAGAGGGTGACATGAAGATCTCACAAATGTGCATGCATGGGGTTAGTGTGAGTCTGTGGCCTTCTCTCCTTACTTGTCCTATTTTCCTAATGACAGTGGCACAGAGCATCACCCAGACCTGAGGAGGGATGAGGTGTTCAGCCTGTAGTGCTGGCCAACCATGAATCACCTAGAGTGCTTTAAGAGCATGCTTGCATCCACACCAACTAGAGCAGCTCTCTAGGGTAGAACAGGGTGTGGTGTGTTTTCCAAGTTGCAGGTGATTTGAAGTTGTGGCTGAGGCAAGAGGTCCTGGGTTAGGAGTTTGAGGAGAGAGGGTTTAATTTGGTAAAAGTGGCTAACTAGGAAAGCAGGAGAACAGGAGAAATGGATGGCTGCAGAAATATACTTGGGGTTGTTGTTAAGAATTTAATGTGGCCAGGGATTTGGCTCAGTGGTTCTGCCGCCTGCCTCACAAGCACAAGGGCCTGAATTTGATCCCCAGTACAAAAAAAAAAAAAAAAAAAAAAAAAAGAAAAGTTGTGGCTTTCTCCAACTACTCTCAGGCACAGAGTTAGCAGAGGGATGGGTTTGCCAAGGTGGGCTTTTATTGCATGTATTTAATAAAAGGAAAGCATGTGAGAGACATATGACAACCTTGGATCTGGAGTCTGCCCAAGAGAGGAGAAAAGCTGGACAATGCTGATATCCCCAATGTAATTACAAGGGCTGGAGGATGGAAAACAGAGATGGGGAAAGTTAGTTATCAGTTACACTGCAGGGCATCATTTCTGAATGCAAGTAAAACTGAAGGCCCAACCCCACCATGACCCCTTACCCGCACCACACATAATGGGCATCCAGAAGCCACAGCTGCTTTCCCTTATGATCTGCCCTCCCAGCCCAAAGCTATTCCTGCTCTCTGGGATTCATCCTTGCTATCTACAACCAATGTAAATGCAGTGTAAATATGAACAAACTATACTCGCCTCCCTCAGATTCTCATTATGAAAATACTCTAGTTCTAGGTCTAAGAGGCTTTTCTAGCTTCTGTCTTGCCCTGCTGCTGCTGGATGTTCAGGGTACTTGTCTCAGGACCTGGTCCTTTTCTGCTGGGCACCTGTTACCACTTAGTGAACTCTTATTCCAGGGATTCCTGTGTCCCAAGAGCTTTGGTTTCATACCAGCAAAGGAGGCCATTGAGAATCTAGGGGAAGTACATTGAAATCCAGGTAGATAAACAGCTCTTATCACAGGAATTTTTTCTCCTTCAGGTTTACATGATTAACATTTCCATGAAGTAATTTAGGGCAGCCAGACTCCCTGCAAAGTAGCACAAATAACTTTGATTAGTTTTTCAACCTATCCCTTTTTCTCAGGGCTTTAAATTAATTTTTTTTTCAACAAGTGAACATTATGAGCTGTTTAGGGCAAGAAAATACATATTGGAATTTAGATCTTCCTATTTTTAGATAATGGAAGAATTTAAAGTGTCAATGCTGATTCCAAAGACCTTTCCACAATGTTTTTTCTTGCCTTTGTTTTGAGGGCTGGGGTATTGTTTTTGAGACAGAGTTTCCCTAAATTGTCCAGGTTGGCCTGAAGCTTGCCTCAGCCTCCCAGCTAGCTGGGATTACAAGTATGTGCTATCACAATTAACTAAAATATAAATTTTCTTACTGTCACCTGTGCCCTACCCCATCCCTATCTGGGGCTAGTGAAGTACCTAAACCTCAAGGCCTTCCCTGCATGCCAGTAGTTTCTGGCTAGTTATTTATTTATTTATTTTATCTTTACTAAATTTATTGGTGCTGTTAGGTATACAGTACAGTCACATCCATCATTGGGATCTTGTACTTTTACATGACAGATCTCGGTTCTTATTTTTCCTCATTCCCCTGCCCTCCCTTCAGCCCTTCCATCCTTCCCGGTTTACAAAGACTTTGTTTCCAAGCTTTCCTTTTCATATATTTTTTCTTTTCCCTTTTTACCTTTCCCCTACCCCTCCCACTTCCTCTACTCTTTTAGACTTTTCTTCCTGTTACACAATATCAATTATACATTTTGATCTTTATTTACACTTTTACTTTTTCACACCAGAGAAACTATTCAGTATTTACACATGTGACTTATTAATTTCACTTAAGAGTATGGCCTCAATGTGCATCCACTTAGCTATAAATTTCTCTAGTTGCTCATTCTTTGTGGCTGAGTAAAACTCAATTTGATTAAACAAAACAAAACAAACAACATCTAAGCTGGGGATTTAACTCAGTGGTGCCACTGTCTGCCTCGTAAGTGCAAGGTCCCAGTTCGACCCCCAGTACAAAAGCCAAAAAACAAAAACAAAAAAATACCTTCTTTATGCAGTCTCCATTGGGCTGTTTCCAAATTTTAGCTATTACAAACTTTGCTGCTATAAACATGGGTGAGCATGTATCACTGTGGTATGATTCTCTTAACTCTTTTGGGAAGATACCCAGCAGAGGGATAGAATAGGGGGTCAAATAGGACTTCTAATCCTAGTTCTTTGAGGTATCTCCATATTGATTTCCACAGTGGTTGCACAAGTCTGAACTCCCATCCACATTGAAGAAGGGTTTCTTTTTCCCCACAGCCCCGGCAACATTTGTTATTTGTTGATTTCTTGATAGCAGCCATTCTTTCTGGGGTGAGATGGAATCTCAGTGTTGTTTTCATCTGCATCTCTCAAATGACCAGTGATGTTGTGCTATTAGAATATATTTCTCAGGAGCAAAGCTGCCTCATTTGTTCTGCTCCTGCCCTTTCTTCTGGCCAGAAAAGAGCTTTCCTTCAAGCCCTCTGTATTAATTGTTCAGAGATCAGTAGGCCACAGGGGTCATACAAAGTTTACAGTGTCATCCATATTTCCTTTAGAAATTCTCAAGAGCATGGCATCAACTTGAAGACCAAAAAGGAGAATAGGGGTATGTTAGTGTTACAGTGAGTGATGGGTTTTCTGAGGGGTTTCTATGTTCTTGTGCATAAAGAACAAAGAAAGCAACAAAGTTTAATTTAGGCAACAGTAAGTGCAAAGTGAGCAGGCTCCAACCAGCTAAAGGAATACTGCATGAGCACCAAAAATGTTGGGTTTAAGAATTTCAGATGCTGCGATGGGACTGGGGTGCCTCCCATTGGGTCTTCCAAATCGTGATTGACAACATGATTGACAGGGCACTAAGTCATTTCAGCTGTATCTGTCACTCACGTCTTCTCCATCATTTACTCTGTTATTATTGGATGCATCAGATGCAGTTCATATGCATGAACCTTCCATGTGCCTCAGGTGAAGAAAGATTATTGCAGATCATGCAGACAGTTCTGGCCTGCATGTGCCCTGGTTTGGGATTTTGTAATTTTCCAGAGCAGGCCCAAGGGTCTTTGTTTGTCTTATCTCTGCCTCAAAGTAGTAGGCATTAGAACAAAGGTTGGGGGGTTCGTCCTGGGGCATTACTGAGGTTCAGGGGTGTGGAGGGGAGTGGTCCTATAGCCCCAGTTGTACTATCTATATTATTAGGAAGAACTCCCAGAAGTATTTCTGGACGAACAACAATCACCAGCCCTTATATTACCACTGGAATCACGGGCTGATGCCTAGAATGTATTTATTACCTCAAAATGTCTTGCCCCCTCATTATAATCAATAGCTTCCAGGACAGGGCAATACATTACCCCATTTCTTACAATTCTGCCATAAGAATATATTTCTCAGGCCCTCTCCTGAAAAGGACAATTAAGGGGGAAAGTGACAAATGGACACAAAAATCTGAAGTGGAAGGGAGATTGCCACATCTGTAGAACAAAGCTATGGGTCTCCTGGTTTTCCCAAGGGTATACACACACACACACACACACACACACACACACACACACACACACACACACCCTGGGGTCAAGAGAGCTCTCCTCTTAAGCTCCAAACAGCCAGCATGGGAAGAATATCCTTTGATTCAACTCCAAGCCTCTTCCTAAGGACCTTTATTTGGCTCAAGAAGACCCAGAAACTTGCCCTCCATAACATAGGGGAAAGTGGCACAGGCAATGATTTCCTGAATAGGAAACCCAACTGCTCAGGAAACAAAAGCAAGAATTGACAGTTGAGGTTGCAGCAAATTAAAAAGCTCTACACGGCAAAAGAAACAACAGAATAAGAGAGAAAATACACAGCTCTTTATCTGACAGAGGATTAATATTTAGGATATATAAAGAATTTAAAAAACTTAGCAATAAAAGAGCAAGTAATACAATTGGGAACGGGCAGATGACCCACAGAGACAACTCTCAAAAGAAGTACAAGTGACCAATACATATATAAAGATGCTCAACATCTTTAGCCATCAGCAAAAAGCAAATTAAAGCTACATTGAGATTCATCTCACCCCAGTCAGCATGGCTATTATAAAACAAAAACAAAAAATAACAAATGTTGCAAGGATATGGCGAAAAAGAAACTCTTATGCACTATTGGTTGGAAAGTAAATTAGTAGAGTCGCTATGGAAACATAGAGGCTCCTCAAAAAATAAAGGTAGAACTACCATGTGATCTAGCTATACCATCCCTGGGCATATAACTGAAAGAAATGAAGTCAACATATGCAAAAGACACCTGCAATCTGAATTTATTCCAGCACTATTCGCAATAGCCAAGATGTGGAATCAGCCTAGATGCCTTTCAACAGGTGAATGGACAATGAGGTGTGGTACATATAATGCACAATGGAGCACTGTTCAGCCGTACAGAAGAATGAAGTCTTGTCATTTGCAGGGAAACGGATGGAACTACGAATCATCTTGTTAAAGGAAACGTCAGAAACAGAAAAGCAAGTACCACATGCTCACTCTCATACGTGGAAACTAAAAACAAAAAAAAGTAGAACAAGATGATCTCGAAGCAGAAGAGGTACTACTAGGATAAGGAACAGGGAGGAAAAGCGTGTGAGATGGGGCAGATCAAAGCATGATATATGTATGCATGAAAATGTCATCGTGAAGCCCATTAGGCTGTACAATTAGTATTCTTTAATAATTATAATAACTGCCCCTCCCCAAAAGATTTTCCCTCCAACTCCAGATCAAAATATCTCCCTCCTTTAGTGTTGCACTTTTCCTCCTTGGACAAAACTAGCCAAATTCTGTCTGGGCCGCTGTGTCTAAAGTGGAGGCCTTACTTGTGTGTCACTGTAGGCAAGTGATGGGACCTGCTGAACCTTGATGTGACACTGAGAAGGTGGGGACAGTACATAAGTTAAGAAAAGTTACATTGATATCATGGGGTTGGGAAAATACGATTTGTATTTGAATGTCACACACTTCACTTACCAAAATAGAGGGCAAATCAGTATTGCAAATAACATTCATATTTTTACATTTGTAAACACCATGTAAATATATGCAAATGCACGTGCAAATGTATAGATGTAGGGGTAATATATAAAGAAGTTTAACATACTTATTTAAGTTTATCACAGGATCCAGAACTCTCTCTGCCCAACTAAAGGGGTATGCACATGTGTGAAGGCCCCACTCTGAGAGAAAGGCCAGCCTCTTGCTGCTTCATGAGACCCGTGAAGCCTCTAAAGGCAGAGCTTTTCTACCTCAGCACAGACATTTTATCCCTTGACAGCAGTAAAGCATGTTCTACCCCAAGCCATTTGAACAATTTAGCACATACGAAGGACTCTGAATGCAATTCTGAACATCGGGGACCAAGCTCCCACACGTGGACGTTTGAATGAACCTTATATATTATTTCAGTCTGACTGACAAGGTGTGAGTGTGTCCCCCAGAGGTCCATGGAAGCTTGGTCTCTGATGTTCAGAACTGAGACAGTGAGACCTTCAAGAGATGGTTAGATCATGGGGTGCTTCTCTCAGGAGGGATTAGTATAGATCCTCAGGACTGGGTTAGTTCTTGGAGAGAGGTCTATGACAGCAAGCCTGGTCTCTTAACCCCTTAATCGCACACATGCCTTCTCCTTCAGACTGGTCTTTTTCTGCTTCTCTGGCATGTTCTGATACAGCTAGGGGTCTTGCCTGTCACTAGGGCTGTGCTGTGTCCAGCTACCAGAATCGCAAGCCAATCAAACCTCTTTTCCTTATGAAGTACCAGCTCTCAAGTAGTTTGTTATAGCAACATCAAACAGACAAAGACACGGACATATGTGCAAGTTTTCCCTTACCTGCAGCCTCATGGCTTGTGGCACCATCCCCAACAAACCTCACTACCTCTCAGGCTCAGGCTCAGGAAAGACTCAGGACTGTTTCCAGGGAAAACCCTAATTGCTGCCTCCTCGGCCTTCTCCTACAGGCCTCATCTTCCTGCTGCTTGGTAATTCTTTTTCTAGTCTGGATAAACCAGAAAACATTTCTTGTCATTGTTTTATTCTGTGCTAGGAATTGAACCCAGGGCCTTGCACATGCCAGGCAAGGATATGCCAGTGAGCTGCATCCCCAGATCTTTTTATTTGATTTTGAGACAAGGTTTCACTAAGTGGTAAAGGCTGGCCTAAAACTTGCAATTTTTCTGCCTCAGCCTCCTGAGTAGCTAGGATCACAGGCTGCACCCAGCCAGGGACAGCTTCTTTTAATCAATGTATTTTCTTCCTAATCTCTTGTCTGTGTCACAGTGCTTTTCTATTTTCTTAACAGCCCCAGCTTTGGAAACTCAAAAGTTAGGAACAGACTCAGTTCCTCAGCTTTCAGCCACCCTCCTTTCCCTCGGCTTTTGAGCACAAAATGACATTCTGTGTGCTGTTAAATGCAGGTAAAACCTGGGAATGGGAGGAGTTTGAAAAACACTGAGAACGCCAGTCGAGAAACACTGAAAACGCACCATTCCACCAGAGTGGTCTGGCAGCTGAGTGCACCATTAGCTGTGACTCCAGTGTCCCAACTTGAGGGGTCTGGGGAGGGGAAGGAAAGGACAGGCAGGGCCAGCTTCATGGTGGACAGCCTGTGGTTGCACAGGACCTGCCTTCCTGAGCTTGGCCTAATGCTTTGCAGTTCTTGCCTTGAAGTTCTCAGCGGTTTTGTCTTTAAATTTGTGTTCTGGGGGTGAAGTTGGTAAACAGGGGGGCACGTGCCTGGGCAGAGGGGTCTGAGGTGTGCTGCTTGTGGCACGTAGCATGTAGCATGTGGCATTGCTCTGGCTGGAGGCTTAAACTACAGATCTTTGTCCTCATAGTCCTGGAGGTTGGCAGTCCCAGATCAAGGTATGGGCAGGGCTGGTTTCTTGCTAGGCCTCTTCCTGGCTTGTAGACGCCGTTTTCTCCCTGTGTGATCATGTGGTTGTTCCTCTGTGTGTATCTGTGTGTATCTGTGTGTGATAGCTGGTGTGATGTGTCAACTCCTCTTCCTGTAATGACCCCCACTCGGGCTGGATCAGGAGCCACCTGCTTACTAAATTACTTCTTTAAAAATCCCTTCTCCAAATACAGTCACATTCAGGCAAGCTGCATTTGAAATCAATGATGCACATTTTAAACACTAATATTTTTGTGCACTTGAACCAATAGATTGAGATGTTCTTGCAGCTTTACAGTGAAATGTTCTTCAGAAGGAACAGTGTTTTCATATAATCCTACGCTTCATAATCAAAGAAAATCAACATTTGGGATTCATCCCCCTTATGTTCAGGGACAAGAGAGCCCGCCTGGAGCTTTCCTTTTGTTGTAGCTGAGAATTAACAGGAAGAATTGTGCATTGGGCATCTCCTTGGTGTTTGTTTCTAATCATACTCCTCACAGTTGTCCAAACCTAATTAAGCGTTTGTTTTCACAGGGCAGGAATGAGGTTACATGTCATTGGCCATGGTGTATCTTTTTTGTTATTGTTACTATTTCTGTTTTTAAACGTAAGAGACAGGGTTCGTATAGAATCTAAAATTTATCGAGTAAAGATACTTACCAAGCATTTTCTACTTCAGTGCACTACTAATTGGCAAAATTAACCATTTCCCCACTTCATAAAGAGATCATACCCCCACTTTTCTCCTCTGGGAACTTTTCTCCAAGGAGTACCCTAAAGACTCAGAAAGGGTTTGGAGGAAGCCCGTGAGCAGCTGGCCAAATCCAAAAGAGCAAAGTGCCTTCTAGCACAGGTGGATCTCAGATATCTAGGCAGAAGGACTACTCTAAGGTCCCCACAACTGTGGGTTCAATTGTTATGGTAACGATGACTGTAACTTTCCTAGCTTCCAAGAAGACAGCTGCATTGATTAAGGGCTAGCATCTTCTCATAAGCTTTGCAGCAACCCATGAGGATGCTGCTTTTGCAGCTACACCATGGATGAACCAGCACTGAGCCCAGGTGAGGGGTCCACACGCTCCCAGGAAGACCGCTGAGGACCAGCTGGAGCTCTGCTCACCTGACTCTATAGCCTGAATTTGCAAAGGAGTACAGGAGCACTGGGCAGAGCCTGAAGATGGCCCTTCCCCTAATCCCTTCTCCCTTTCTCCTCCATAGATTACACAGTCAGACTGTGTCTAATACTGTAGACCCTGGATGGCACAGCCCCAGGAGACAGTTACATGATGTATCCTTCCCTGTTCCCTTCCTGTGCATGCCCTGATCACGAAACAATCGAGCTTCATTCTGCCTAGGCCATGTAGCACTATTTGCCCCTCCTTCACTTCCTCTTTGCCTTCCACTCTAAATAAAGAGCACTTGGGACTCCAGGCCGCCATTAGCTCCTGACAAACTACGGTTCCACCTGGTCCCAACTTTCAAGAAGAATCTTGGTTTCTTTGTTTTTTGGTTTTGTTGTTGTTGTTGTTTTGTTTCGGTACTGGGGATCGCATTCGGGACCTTACACTTGTGAGGTAGGCAGCCGAGTCACTGAGCTAAATCCCCGGCCCGGTTTCTTTGCTTTTTCTTCATCTCCCACCACTCTCCCCAGCTTCGGACTCTATGCTGTGTGAGTTGTGGCCTAGAAGCAGCGGTGGTGATCCCAGTATGCTTGGCTTTACTCCTGAGATAGTGGTTTCAGATTACCGCGGTGGTCTCCAGATATTTTTTATTGTGCAGCCCTCTTTATAATTTTTTTTCTTAAAACATACCATTAATAGAAGCATATATGCTTATATATACACATTTATTTATACATAATGTACTTTTACTACTTATGCTTTTATACTTACACTACTTCTTCAAAGTATTGTGTGCATTGATACACAAAAGATAACATGAAAGTGAAATAGAAACTTCTGAATAAATTTTCAGTTAATTAGACGAGATCAGATGCGTATGGCCTAGACTGTTTTCAATTAATTAGAAGCTCCTAGCATTATCTTTCTATACCTCACTAGATTATCTTTCAAAGCTCACTTCAGAGGACACTCTTTAAAAGAAATGACACTTTGATTTTTACCATAAAACCCTAGGCTTCATTTCCATTGTGAGAAAAGAGAGTTATCTGAAGAAATGTATTCAAGATGATTGGAGGAGACAGAAGCCAGTTGCTCCTGGCCTGCTGATCTGAGACAGCCACTGGGGGAGGGAGACTGGGAGCTATGAATTCAGGATGCAAACTCTCATCCCACACTTGGAGCCCAGAACTCTGAGAATGCCTTCCACTTAGAGTCATGGGGTGAAACATGTAATAAGTTTTCTGACTTAAAATAATGGTGAGTGTGGGGGGTGGCTGCTTCCTGTCCAGAACATTTAAGTCCCACATGTGACTAACTAAAGTTAAATGAGAGATGCCATGTATTGTTGTGCTTTGATGATGAAATAAAAACAAATTGACTAAAGGAAAAGCCTTTTTGATCAAACAATATCTGAAATAAACAGTTTCTGGATAGAGCTGCTTTTCTTACCCAAGTACTGATGCTTTGAAAGGAAAATAAACCACCTTTGCTCCAAGGTAATAGCTTGTAGTTCATGTATTTGGATGATATTTTAAATTCCCAATTTAAATCTATGAATATTTTTATTGTGACAGGTCCCAATTTAAGCTAATATTCATAAGCTTAAATTAGTAAGTCATCAAATATCATATACTTAAGTGAGAAATTAGTACAAAATGGTCCACCAGTTATAATGTAACAATTACTTTGAATGACATGGAAATTTTGTTGGTACACAAATTACCTCCTTGCTACATAGATATTACTTTAAATTTTCAAAAATTTTGTCTTAAAATATTGCAAAACATATATAAGGATTGAATTTTGTAAGAAATAATTTAAGCCAGGAAAACAACTACACTGCCAGTGTCCATGGAAAACACAAAGAAGAAACTTAAAGAATATTCTGTGAAGCTCTCTGTTCCTCCTCCTATACATCATTAATCTTTTGAGGTGATCAAAAACTCAAGATAATGAGGAAGGTTTTTTTCTGAATTATTTGAGTTTGTTGATAACCAATTCTCTGCTGCCCCTGTGTTCTTTGACGGCTGTTTCCTTGCCTGAAGGTACTCTTGCCAAAAGCCACCAAAGCAACTAAAGTACAGGCATTTTGTATACCACCTGTGACCCTTAATTGTGATATGTCAGCTTGACTCGGTAAGAACTGAGTGGTGAAGCCTGGTTGTGTCTGTGTATGACTGACACATTAGGCTCCCAACTGAGGAGGGAAGAGACCTACCTTGCTTATGGGTGGCACCAGCCAATAGGAGTGTAGCCTGGGCAGAAGGAAAAGAAAAGAAGAAGGAAGTCTTGCTTCCGTTTTCCGTTGGAGAGCTCAAGTCTTTGCCATTGCCTTTGGACATTGACTTCCATTTCCTTCAGTGCAGTCTCTTTAGCTTTCTAACACAGATTCATACTAATGATTCTACAGTGAGCTCTCAGGCCTTTGACCTTTGACCGCTACTGCACCCTCCTGCTCTCCAGAACATACATGGCCAGTTGGATTCTTCTGCCCCTGCTTCTGCAGATGGCCACTGGGACTTTTGCCCCTCTGATCCTGTAAGTCTGTCTAATAAACCCTTTGTATAATTATATATATAGTATAGATGATATACACATTGTGTGTTTGTATATATGCATACATTGTATAATATATATATATATATTCTAAAAATCTCATATATATATATATATATTGATTCTGTTCCTCTACTGAACGCTAACAAATACACTATCCAGACACTATATCACTATCGTCAACTTCAATAAAATTTTGGAGTGTATTGAAATACATTTTCCAAATATAAATTTAAAATATTATTAGATATAAATTGAGAAGGTTAACTCGATGCCTTCACGCTATGAAAATCTAATTACTTGCTATGTAATTTCATTTTAGAAATTCTCAATATTCAATAAAAATACAAGGTTTAGATTTCAGACATTATATTTAAATCTGCCTTTAAATTATACTGATTCAGTATAATGCATAAAACAAAATTCATGTCAGAGAGGGCACAGACAAGGGGAAAAAAATGAGAACCAAGACCTGTCATGTAAAGGTACAAGATCCCAATAATGAACGTAATTGTACTGTATACCTTAAATGTACCAATAAACTCAATTAATGAAAAAAATTCATGTCATTAGTAAAGAATAATAGCAACCAACATTCAGTGTATGTAATGCTCTGGAAGTGACTGGAGGCTTTTAGAAGTATTTTGAAGAAAAACAAAAAGGCATTATTTATAAAATATACATTATTGATGCTAAACAAATCACAGAGTCTCTTGCACTAATGCTAACTGCTCTAATATGGGAAATATTAGAAAAAAAACAATGAAAGTTTATTTAAGGCTAGGGATTTAGCACAGTGGTCCTGCTGCCTGCCTCTCAAGCACAAGGGCCTGGGTTCAATCCCTGGTACCAAAAAAAAAAAAAACAAAAAACCCCAAAGTTTGTTTAAGTACCAAATCCTATGATCAGCTCAACTATGATCCAAAATTAATTTGAAAGCTTTTTCTTTATTTGTTAACAGTGGCAAAAACTCTGAAAAGTCATAAGCCCTATAACAACAAAGAAATGCAATCAAATCTAGAAGTGATTTCTATACAAAACAGGATGCTGGGGCAGGTAGGCAAGGAAAATCATAGTAATCTTGCTACAAAAGCAAGATGTATAATTACTTTATAGTCTAGTGACCTTGAGTTTCTAATTATTGTGATTAAAATGTCCACTTTAAGTTCATGATTTAAATTGAAAACTCTCTACATATTGATTTTATTTGCAGAGTTATTATTGAGAAACAATAATGATGCAATTTCCCAAATCACTGGTACATGCCACAGATGCTCCTTCCAGTCCTATATCCTGTGTGACTCCCACAGCCCAGACCATGGCCTTTCTAGAACAGAAGAGAGGCTGTCTTAGTTACTTTCTGTTGCTGGACACAGCACCCAACACCTACGACTTAAAGGAAAAGAGGTTTATTTTGGCTCATAGTTGGCTGGCTCCAACTCAGGAACAGGGGCATGGAAGGTAAAAAGGTGCTTCATGGTGACAAGGAAAGAGAGCAAGAGGGGAGGAGTCAGGACAAGAAAATATTGTCCCCAGTGACCCACCTTCAACCAGGCCCCATCTCCTTTCCATAGCACATTCATCTATGAACTCATCAATGGATAGACCCACTGATAAATACTGCACCCTCGTGATCCAGTCATGTCCCATGCACATGAGAAGGGGGGTGCATTTTAAATCTGAACCATAGCAGACACCTACAGCCCGTGATTGCTTTTGGGTCAAGAGGTACTGCATCTTGACCTCACAGTTTCAGGAGACAGTTTTCCTACCTCCACTCTGCCTAGGAAAATGCTGTTCACCCCACAGGTTGCGGATTTATGTGCTTCCCAAGGGCCTCCCTGAGGCTCAGGCCACATGGGCAGCCCTGGTCTGTGCTCCAAGATGACTCTACCTTTAGTTAGCAAGCACGGTCATGAATAGTTTCACCACAGGATGCACAGGACACATTCTAAAAAAACGTACGTTGAAGCAGTGTCACGTGTCAATGTCACAGAGTGCGCTCACACAATCCTAGATGGCACATGGCCCACACTTCTAGGCTTCACAGGGTCCACACATGATGCAGCCAATTGTTCTTAGACCCCTGACAAATACAGCAGCACAAGGCTACATCAGATACAAGAGAAAATGATGTGACCAAGAGGCAAGGTAACACGAGACAGAGAAGGCTGTTTTGGCTAATGCAGCCGAGTATTCACAATGAGATTGTTTTTCTAGTACACTCTAAAGTGACAATGAAAACTATGTGCCATAAATGCAAATACCAGTAACATGGTATTTGTTGTCGTTATCAAGACCACGTACCATCCGGGATGGGACATGCTACACTTTGTAAGATATTTGACTTTGTTTTCCTACAGATAAATTCAACAGAGGTGGGCTGCCTATCACCAAGACAAAGTCAGAGGGAATTGCATGAGACAGAAGGCTGCAGCAATCTTTCATCTGGGGACTAGCTATTGTTTACCTTGGAACATGTATGTATGGGTTGCTCCTGCTTGGTTGTCGAAGGGAGTGAGATTCCTTTGCCTTTTAAATATCAGGGTAGGGAGTTTGTGGTGTGCATCATGGTCTGATTTAATGGTTATTCACCAGTAAAACTGGATTCTTTCTCCTGCCTCTGTAGAGGGGTTTCCTGAGTGTGGAAGATGATTTGTTTCTTGTAGCTGTATCCCAATGCTGTAGGTGCACATTTTGTGCTCAGTCCTTTCACCTCCTCCTGCTGAAAGGCTAAGTGGCTCACCAGCACAGGCAGGAAGCACAATCCACCTGCAGGGGCCACTTGGGAATGTGGCCATTGACACCTGGCGAGACTTTGCTGATGTTGACCTGTTGGTTCCAAATCTCCACCTACCTGGTAGGCCTTATGTAGTTCTCTGCTTGCTGTTCACGAGAGGAAACTGAGTCACAGTAAGGATTTTTCAGGATTTCAATTTCAGAAGAGTTCTCTAAGCACACTCCCTGTTGGATCTTTTGAAAGGAACACAATCTCAAAAAGGGTGGGACTCTGGTGGAGTGGGCTGGGGGTGACTGAGCAGGCCCCTAGGGGATTGACACAGCAGAGATGTTCTGTAAATGCTGCATCCTATGGAAGACATGACAGAGCTATCTGCAGGAGAAAAGCAGCTATGTTCTCTGTTCTTATGAGAATAATTATAGCACAACAGCTACCATCCTGAGCACTGACTCCAAGGGCAGTGTACCAGGAGTGATGTTTGCTTCTTCAGGTCTTTCCCAGGGCAGTGTTATGCAAGCCACATTCGTTTTATAAAAGAAAAAATACAGGCCCCAAAGGATGAACCTTCCTGAGGTCACAGAGGCTCCCTGACAGTCACCTTAACCTTAAATGGCCCACATAGCCTTGATGTGATAGAGGGAAAATCGGGACCCTTGTCTCCACCTTTCATTCCAGTGGCACTCCACAAACCCAGACCACAGGGAAGCTCAGAGGGAGAAGCAGTCCTGAGGACACAGAGCGGAGTTCCCCAGGACTGTGATGCAGATGAAGGACACCAGTGTCAGGACCAGGGAGAGAGAGAACATTAGTACTCGCTGCTTCTCATGGTGCCAGTCCCATAGCCTGTCCTCAGTCTGCCACCCTCTGCAAGCCACATGGTGGAGAGGATGTGAGGGTAACAGTGTGTAGTTCAGAAGACTGGCTGGACTCTCTGCTCTTCCTGAGCAGAGTGGAAGGCAGGTCAGATCCTGGGGTGGAGCTGTGTCAGACTCAGTCACCCCATGCCTTTGAAAGCCTGGAGCCAGGTCACCGGGGCAGGCTATGAAAGATCTGATTCTCATTTGTCCCAGGTCCGTCTACCTCACATCATCCTCAGATGCCCAGGCATGGGCTGCAGTCCTCAGACCTAGCTCCTGGTGACAGCTGCCCAAATTCCTGCCTCCACCAGTGTTGTTCCTGCTGGGGCCAGGGTCTTCTCCCAGCCTGAGGGAGAGCTGACACTGTCCCCTGGCTCTGTCGTGATGTCCCTGGGGAAGCGAAGAAGGGAACCACAGTGAAGATCTGGCCATTCATGGTCTCCGGCAGGGGAAGCCCAGCTGTGACTAGAATGGCAGAAATCACTGCACTAGTCAATAATGCCAAATCAGCCAATAGTTACTTTCATTTTCTGAGATAATAAAATGACAGCACCAACCAAATTCCTAACCTTTAGCAGACATTTACTTTGAGAATCAAAATGACAGTTTTTAAAAGCTTTTGTCAGTGAGTAGCTCCCATAATTCACTGCTTAAAAGAAAAGACAGATCTGAGGATCAGGGAACAGACTTCAGAAGTGACTTTTAACTCTGTCATTATCTAAATTGATTCAGTTTGACCCAGTCTTGCTTTGCTTCAAGGTCAAAAGCACTTGTGGTCTTATAGACTGAATTTTTCAATATCTAAAGAACAGAAGCATGCTCAGAAAATTGCCAGTAGGCATAATAGATAGCCCAAATCAGTTGGAGCAAAGCAACCTAGATTGAGAAACGTCTTACATTTTTAATAGTAGGGCAAAGAAGTGACTTTATGGAACATCTATTTTGTGGCAGATACTAAGATGCCAAGCATACTTTATCTTACTTGATCCTGAATAATCCTATCTAATGAGCATTATATTACCCAGAATATCTTTAAGGAAGTAGAGGCCTGAGATCACCCACCTACCAAACGGGATTCTACTGCGTTAAATCACGTGATTTCCTGAGAGAAAAGAATTCTCCAACTCACTTGGCTAATATTTTAAAAACAAGTTTTTAAAATTTTGAGCTATAATCTCTGTGCAATAAGATGCAGATGTCCTGAATGACGCATTTGGTAAGTTTCAACACTGTATACATCTCCAAAGCTACCTTCAGAAACTAGGTAAAGGACCCTTTGTCCCCCTGGAAATGCCACAGCCTTCAGCAATTGCCAAGTGCCCCCCGACAACTGTTGACTCTGTCAAAACGTGGGTGAGCTGGCCTATCCTTTGCAGTCATACAAGGTGGACTCCTACAGCATTTATCTATATGTGTCTGGCTTCTCTAAGACATGACGTAAACTTTTGAGATTCATGCATCCTGTTTTCTGTAGTAGCAGTCGGCTCCTTCTCATCACTGAGGTCTAGTCCACTTAAGAGATACACCAACATTTATTTACACATTCTTTTGTTGCTAGATAATCTGAGTTGTTTCTACTTTTTGGCTACAAAGAATAAGGTTGCTACTCACATGCAGAACTTTATTTGATGTATGCTTTATTTTAGGTAAGTATCCAGGAGTAGAATTGCTAGGTCATAGAATAAAAGTTTATTTTATTTAACCTTTTAAAGAACTGTCAAACGTGTCTCCAAATTGTTGTATTGTTTTGGTTAAATACTAAGGCTCATTTGACATTTATGAAACAGCTTTGATTTCCAGGAATAAAATAGAACAAAAATCTCCGCTTTCTGGGGACCACTTGTTGGGGAAGACACAAGGGATAAATGAACTAGTTAAATATGGAGCATCAAATGGTGACAGAGAACAATAAAGTTCCAATGAGGAACAGACGCACCGGTGTATGGTCTGTGCATGATTCATGTTAGCTATTACCTTTTTTAAAAAAGAGAGATACTCAGCTGCCTTTGTTAGCTGGCATCATCTCTTTGGATTCCACCCTGGGAAGATGACTGGGGACTCAGCAGGAGGAGCTCCAGTGACCCACTTACCCAACAGGCTGGGACATTGACCAGTGCAGGTAAGCTGGGGCTCTAGGGTCAGCAGACTGGGCTCGAAGCCTGTGTGGCCACATCCCCAGTGCCCTTGGCAAGTCATTATGTGCTCTAAGGCTCAGTGTTCCTATTTGCAAGAAAAGATAATGGTGAGTCTTAACCTCATAATGTTAGAAGGTCAAGGAGAGTGTTTGTAAGTCATTTGCCATAAAGCCCGAAAAATGATAAACAATTAATGCTGGCTGTCATCGCTCTAAAAACAGAAACTGAGATTCTGTCTCTTCTATAACCTAGTTGAGTACTTGATCCTCATAGCCTGTCCTTGACCCTTGAGGTCATGCCTGGCAAACCACTGCCTCTGCAGAACCCTTTTTGGGGGGTGAGTACTGGGGATCGAACTCCGGGCCTCCCGCTTTTGAGGCAGGCAGTGGCACCACGGAGCTAAATCCCCAGCCCTACCACCACAGGGCCTTTTGAAATGGCTCATGTTCTTTTTTCCAGTGACTTTTTTCTCTGTTTGCTGTGCTGGCCCATGGGATTCAGCCCCTTCTCTTGATTTCTACCCATAGTCTTGCATTTGCCTGATGATATGGAAAGAGGAGCATGGCCAGGTTGATGGTGCCCAAAGACCTGTGGACAGCCCTCACATGCCACACGCACTTCTGCTCCATCTGGTACATGCCCCACTGCATAGCTGTCCTCTGGGCTTTCTTCCCCATCTCTCTCAGCATTTACCACCTCAAATTCCTTTTCATTTTTTCAGACAGCATTTAACTACCTTGTTTTCTGAAACTTCTGTTCTAGGAGTCCAAGACAATTTCCTCTCCATGCTGTGACTGCCTTTCTCCACAGTCCTCCAGATAGCCTGTGCCTTCTCACAACAGATGGTGTCTCAGAGCCTCCACATGGTTTTCTGACCAATAGGAGGGGTGTAGCTGTATCCTGGGCCCTGCTTGTATCTTTATGTCCCTCCCTCTTCTCCTTGGATTGTTGATGCCATCCTGGGGGATGGTGCAGTTGCAAGGATCAGGCAGCCTGGTGTACTCAGCTTTGGAGAAAGTTGGCTGTGTTCCTGAACTGTGTTCTCAGGCTGTCCTTGAGATGTTCAACTTGTTCTTCATATTTATTCCACTGATGAAGTCTTTGAGTTTTCTTTGTCTTTTTAGCACACCGCATTGTGTCCTTTTGCTATTTTGCACTGAAATTATGCCTTGAATTGTGCAGCTTAATGCTCTTCTTTTAACTTATTTCTTTGTAATTGGTAAACTTTCTATTTTATTTTATTTTACAAATCCTCCTCCTGTAGTGTGCATATATGCATGCAAGCGCGTGCGCACACACACACAAAGAAAGGAAAAGTGAAAACTTTCAGGTGTAAATCTAATAAAACATGTACAAGATCCATGTGAGGAAAACTGCAAAGATCTGATGAATGAACTAAATAAATGGGAATAACTAAATAAATGGAGAGAGATTCCATGTTTATGGGTAGGAAATTCAATATTGTAGAAACGTCTAATCTCCCACCATGACATGTAGCTTTAGTGTAATCTCCATCAAAACCTCAACAAATTGTTTTGTAGACATAGACAAACTGATTCTAAAGTTTAAATGGAGAAACAAAAGGCCCAGAGGAGTCAATCCAAATTTGAGGGAGGAGAAAAAGCCAAAGGACTTAACTATGATGCTATAGGAACCAAGAATGTAGTAATGATGAAAGGGCAAAAGACCAATGGGCCAGGTCTACCAGTGGAACAGAGAGCCCAGAAATAGACCCAAACAAATATAGTCAACTGGGTTTTGACAAAAGATTTGTATTAGTCACTTTCTTGCAAATGAGACAAAATACCTGACACCCACAATTTAGAGGAGGAGAGGTTTGTTTTGGCTCATGTTTCAGTTCATGATTGGCTGGCTCCAAGGCAGAAAGAACATGATGGAAGGTCATGACAGGGAAGCTGTTCAATCCTTGGCAGCCAGGAAGCAGAGGGAAAAGAGGAGCTGGAGACAAGAACACACTTTTCCAGGTCACACCGCCAGTGACCCATCTCCAGTCACGCCCTACCTCGTAACAGCATATTCAGTGACTGAAATCACTGACAAATCAATCCACTGACAGCCTCCCACAGTCCAGTTAACCTCCCAACACGTGTGACTTTGAGAGGATGTTTTAGACCTAAATCATTGCAAGATCCAAAGCAATAGACCAAAATATAGGATGGTATTTTCAACCAGGAGTGCTGGATCAACCGGGCACCTACAAGCAAATCCAAGAATCTAGACACAAGCATCCCGGCCTTCACAAAAGTAACTCAAGGTGGATCACAGACCTAATGTCACACACAAAACTATATAGCTCCTAGAAGATAGGAGAAGGAAACCTTGGTGACCTTGGGTTTGTCAAAGACTTTTTAGATAAAAAAGCACAATCATTGAAAGAAAAAAGCGATAAGCTATACTTCAATACATTAAAAACTCTTGCTCTGCAAAAGACAGTCTTAAGCAAATGAAAGACAAGCTATAGAGTGGGAGATAGCATTTTTCAAAGCGTCTATCTCAACTTAAGAATACAAAGCTAAGCCAAGGATTCAGCTCAGTGGTTCTGCCGCCTGCTTCACAAGCACAAGGACTCAAGTTCAATCCCTGGTACCAAAAAAAAAAAAAAAAAAAAAAAAAAAAAAAAAAA
>NW_022900922.1:15800921-15812083 GCF_012274545.1 Fukomys damarensis | reverse complement strand
AAAAAAAAAAAAAAAAAAAAAAAGAATACAAAGCTAACAACTCAATTTAAAAATAAGCAATATCTGAGCAGACACCTCACCAGAGATCATCCAATGGCAAATATGCATATAAGAGATGCTAACCATCATATATCATTAGAGGATCGCAAAGGAAGCAAAACATGAGATACCACTGCTACTACCCAACAAAAATATATCTAATGTTTCCTCCAGGTCCTGACACAAAGATCTCTGGAAACTTCCTGGGTGATGGAGTGTTTTTCTTATTCATAAGATGCCCCCATTTGGTCATATCTGAGTTTACAATGGGTCTTAGGGTGAACCCTCAATAGGTTCAGGATGGGGCTGGTCACTAGAAAGACCAAAGGAGGCGGGAGTTAGAGCCTTCAACCCTGACCCCTGACCTCTCAGAAGTGGGTGGCGTGTGAGGTCAGGCTCCTCACAAACTCCTGAATGTGAGAGCTGGTGAGCCCCCAGGCTGGTGGACGCGGCATTAGCTGGTGTGTGGAGAGGCAGGGCACTCATGCCCATTCACAGCTTGCCCTCCTTTATAACCAATCATCAGAGAACATGGAGTAGTGTTCCCCTGAGTGCTATAAGCTGTTCTAGCAAAACTCCAAGCCTGGGGACACAGTGTGGTAACCCCTGCAGCTTGCCAGTCAGAGTCCTGATGGCCTGGGACTTGTGGCTGGCCTCTGGAGTGTGGAGTCCTGTGGGCTAAGCCCTTAAGTGTTAATATTAAAAAGTAAAAAAGGAAAGCCAATAAAAGAAAGAGATAAGCAGCCAAGTTAATTTCAAGAAAAGAACATGGTAGGATGAAACCATCAAAAATAGAAGAAAAGATCAAATAGATGGTAATGATAATGACAAAAAACACAAACTTGCCTTAGAAACCTCATCTTCATTCTGATACCTGACACCCCCCCCAACAACAACTTCCTCAAAACATAACCATCCACCTGCAGTTAGCATCGGACCCATGGGTCAGAATGAAGTACAATACCAGTACAGAGGCACACTCTGGATTGCATGCCTACTAGAAAATCCAAAATGCTGAGCACAATAAATATCGATGAGGGTGTGGAACAATGAGGACTCTCTTCTGCTTTCCACTGTGGGATCTCTATGACACGAAAGCTCTCTCTAGATGCTAGCCCCTCAGTTTGGGGCTCCCCAGGCTCCAGGACACAGGGCAATACCTTTTTGGTCATTTTAAATCATCCAGTCTGTGGCATTTGCTAAGACACTGGTCATAAAGGGTTAGGACCTACTCCAGTGCCCTTGTCTTAACTTGATTGCCTACAAAGGCGCTATTTCCAAATAAGGTTGAATTTATAAGTACCAGGAACTTTCTGGTATCTTTTTTTAGAAATATAATTCAACCACTAACAGGCTTTAAAAAAGCAAGTGAATTAGTTTTTTTAGAAATCCTTTATCTTCCAGAGATAAGACAGGGAGAGACAAGAATGCCTTTCTGGACTTTGCTGGTGTAGATATGTGATGAATAACAATTAACCTTTTGTTCCTAGGCTTAGACATTGGTTGGTCATGATGTATTGGTCATATTTTCATACATTGCATTTTTATGTTTTGTTTTGTTGTGGATTTTTGCATCTATGTTCAAGAGTGAAACTGACCAACAATTTTATCTTCTCACATTGTTTTTATCAGGTTTTTGTATCAAAGTCATGCTCATGTCACAAAGTAAATGGGGGTTTTCCTCTGAAAGGACTGAGTTATAGCAAGATTGATATTATTTCCTCCAGAGTGGGTAGTAAGATGCCTGTGGAACTGACTCTGTTTTTTTGTAGGATAAATTTTTAACCACTGACTCAATCTCTTTCATCCTTTAAAGACTGTCTAAGCCAGGTTTGGTGGTGCGTGCCTGTAATCCCGACACTCAGGAAGCTGAGGCAGGAGGATCATCACAAATTGGAGGCCAGTTTGGCTACATAATGAGTTCAACAACTAGTTTGAAGTACATAGTGAGACTCTAACCCCATCCCCAAGACTATCTATATTTTCAATTTTTTCTTGATAAGCTATGTTTTTAAAGGAATTTTTCCAATTCATTAATTTTGAAGATGTATTAGCATAAAGATGACAATAATATTTCTTATTTTCTCCCAGAAGTGTTTATAGCTGTGCCCCATTTTCTTTTCCAATATGATTCACTTATGACTTTTTTCTCTTTCTCTTTCTTTTCTTCTTTCTTTTTTCGCAGTGGTGGGGTTGGAACCAGTGCCTCAAACAGGCCAGGCAAGTGCTGTACCTGAGTTACATTCCCAGCCCAACTCTTTTTCTTATTACATCTCAACAGAGGGTTTTCTATTTTTTTTTACTTTTCAAAGAGCTAACATTTGGTTTTATTGATCCTTTATAAATCATGTTTGTTTTGTGTGTGTGTGTGTGTGTGTGTGTGTGTGTGTGTGTGTGTGTGTGTGTGTGTGTGTGTGTGTGTGCGTGCGAGCGCATGTGTATGTGTGTGTGTTTGTGCATGTGGTACCAGGGATCAAACTCAAGACCTTGCACTTGCGATGCAGGCAGCAGAACCCACTGAGCCAAATCCCCAGCCCTAATGTTTGTTTTCTTTATTAGGGCCTACTTTCTCCTTTCTACGGATTTATCTGCTCTGTTCCCTTTTTTTTTTTTTTTTTTTTTTCTTGTACTAGGGATTGAACTGGATCTTGAACTTGCGAGGCAGGCAACAGAACCACTAAGCTAAATCCCCTGTTCTGTTCTTTTCTTAAAGTTAACTTGGATACTTTCCTCATTAGTTTAGGGTCTTTTTTTTTCTCCTAATGTGAATACTTAAGCTAATAGAGTGCTTGTTTTGATTGTCCCACAGGTTTGAAATGTATTATTTTATCACTTTTAATGCCTAAATACTTTCCTATTCCCATTATTTTTTCTTCTTGAGTCAATGATTGGTTTAAAAGCCTATTTTTATGTCAAAACACAATGTTATATACCATAAGTATCTTACATTTTACTTGGCAAATTTAAATAAATAAATACTTTTTAAAAAGTCTACTCTGATGTCTAAGTTTGGTTTCTTCAGTTTCTCCCTGCTATTAGCATTCTCTAATTACATTGCACTGTAGTCAGAGAAGGTGTTGGGGTGTGACCCAGTCTTTAGCAGTCCCTTGGGGATTGCTTTCCAGCCTCAGGGAGGGACCATCTTCAGGGTATTCATTCCACGTGTGTTCAAAGACAAGGTTTTTCTCTGATTTTGAAGTACATGTTTTCTGTGTCTCTCAACAAGGTCACTACAATCTGTTCAATGTTCTGATCAAATCTATATTCCTATTAACATTTGATTTGCTTGACTTATCAATTACAATTTTATCAACTACAAGAATCTACAGAGAGAAAATTTTTTTCCTCATTGAGTTTATCAGTACATTTTAGGTATACAGTACAGTTACATTCATTATTGGGATCCTGTACCTTTACATGACAGGTCTTGGTTCTCATTCTTTTCCCCTTGTCCCTGCCCTCCCTTCACCCACTCCTCCCCTACAGAGAGAAATTTTTTAAATCTCTTGCTATTAAGACAATTTTTGGATTTCTTCTTCCAGCTAAATCCACTTTTTGCCTTATGTATTTTGAAGTTAGGTATTAAGTTCCCACGTGCATTCTTTTTGTTGTTGTTTGTTTGGGTTTTGTTTTGTTTGTTTGTTTGCTTTTGGTACCAGGGATCGAACTAGGGACCTTGCACTTGCAAGGTAGGCAGTGTGGCACCACTAAGCTAAATCTTTGCCCTGTGTTTGGTTTTTTGAGACTGGGTCTCAGTGTGTAGTACTGGCTGGCCTTGAACTCACAATGGAGCCCAGGCTGACTGTGAACTTTCAGTGATCCTCCTACCTCAGCCTCTCAAGTTCTGGGGTTACAGGTGTGTGCCACCATTCCCAACCCTACAACTTCACTCTTATGAATTAAGCCTTTTATTATTATTTTATCCAGGAAAAATCTCTAGCAAAACTTATTTTCTTTAGTCTGTTTGTCAGCTTTTGAGGTTTAATGTAAAACTATTTCATGCTTCTTAAACCACAGACTCTCAATAATTTAAGATCCTTATGTTTCTTAGTATGCCTCCTCTCATAAGAAGAGTGTGCATAAGATGCTTTTAACCCAGTGTAACATCCTCTCCTCCAACTATAGAATTTAGTCCATTACACAACTGCGGTTATTGATGTACTAGATTTGGATTCATTGTGTCTTGGTACATGCTTCTATTTGTCCACTTTTGTCTGTTTTGTTTTGTTTTTTGGCCTTCTTTTGAATTGATGGATCCCCTCCACACACACCTATTCCCTGCCATTCCATATTTTCTTCCTTCTTTGTCTGGAAATCAGGTTTTCATTCTTTCTTTGTTTGGTTGTTTTTGGGAGGGGGTTGCTGGTGGTATGTTGGGGTTGGGGAGTGTGTGTGTGTGTGTGTGTGTGTGTGTGTGTGTGTGTGTGTTTGAGACAGGGTCTCCCTATGTACCGATTTTAATATATCTGCTGCCAAAGCGAGCACCAGGTCTCCCTATATAAACTAGGCTGGCCTTGAACTCGTGGTAATCCTCCTATCTCAGCTTCCCAAGTGCTGGAATTACAGGCATGTACACCATGCCCAGGTTTCATTCTTTTTAAAGAACTGCATTGCAAAAATGTTTTGTAGTTTATTCAACCAGCCTCCTACCTACTGATGAGCATATGGGTTCTTTTCAACATTTTGCTGTTATACAGATTACTGCATTAAAAAGGCTTTTGCTATTTCTATTCTTTTTAGAGCAGTTTCGCATCTCACAATAGCTGCCCTAGATCTTCCAGTACATGTACTTAGCTTGTAAGGACTAAAAGAGCATCTTTAAATGCTTCTTGTACGGTAGTGGGACCTTTAAATTGTAGTAATGATCAACATCCCTAAACTTACATTCTTTGTTCTCCACAGTTTTAATACTAGATTATTTTTATTATAAATTAGATGTTATTAACATTTAAATTTTTGTTTTGTTTGCAGTAGTTGGGATTGAACATAGGACCTTTGCACTGAGCTACACCTTAGCCCTTTTTTATTTTTTATTTTGAGACAGGGTCTTGCTAATTTGCCCAGACTGGGTTTGTACTTCTGATCCTCCTGCCTCAGGCTCCTGGAGTGCTGGTTATTATGGGTTTGTGCACCATAGCTAGTTAGATGTTATTACTGTTTGTACTATAAATATACATTTAGGTTTATCTACATCAGTCTCTTTGCTTAACATTCTTTCTGGTATAATAAGTCTTCTCTCTGCATCATTTGGGAATTCGTTGAGTTCCTTGGATCTGAAAATTGGTGTCCTTCATAACTCTGGAAACATTTTCATGCATAGACTTTTAAAATATGATCCGTTTTCCTGATCTGCTGGCCTTTGTTAAGACAAAAGCTGCACCTTGTCATTTTAGGCTCTCTGTTTACCATTTCCTCTTTTATGTATTGTTTCCCTTTGTCTCTCCAAACTGTACTGTAAAAGTATTTTTGACCTATGTTTAAGCTCACTAACTTTCTCATTAGCCAGATCTAGTTCTCTGGTTAATCTATCTGCTAAGTTTGCATCTAATTTATTGCTCTATCATTCTGGCAGTCTTGTTTTTAAATGTCTTCATGGTCCACTTGTAGATCTGTCTGTTCCCATCCCAGACCTCCAGGTACCTTTGAGGGACTGCCTCAGTGTCCATTGGGTCTGCTGACTCTCACATAGAGCTCCCTGTGTCCCTTCAGCTTTGTGATTTGTGTTGCGTGGCTTACTTCCTTGGATTGTTACCCATGGAAACTCCTTGAGGCCTGGCTTGCCATCCATTAAAGGCAATGCACACTTGCTGTTAGTAATGATCAACATCTCCAAACTTAAATTCTTTGTTCTCCATAGTTTTATTTTATTTATTTGTTTATTCATTTTTTGGTACCGGGATTGAACTCAGGTCCTTTCCATAGTTTTAATATTAGACTATTTTTGATCTATAAGTTAGATGTTATTAACATTTAAATTTCCCAAATTTCTCCTGAAGGTGCCACCAACCTGAGACCATGTTGAATAAAACACCCACTTCTGGGCTTTTGTGGCTATAGAAGGTATGTGCATTTGGCCTGAAAACTCACATGATGTCTTATTTATAGTTATATAATCCAGGGGAAACTTTTCTCTTCCCCAGCACCAAATCAAGAGATGTAAATTTCCCTACTTTACCTTCTGCCCTCTGAGGGCTCATTTGCACTTCACTCTGACACTGAAGGCATAGCCCTTTCTGGTCCCAGCCTGAGCAGGAGCTCTGCATCAGAGTCCTCGCTGGGTAGTCCAGGATTTTAACCCAGCCTACTACATTTGTGTGTTCCTCCAAGTGGAAGCAAATTCTGTTTCCAGCTAACAAGGCTAAAAGCCAGCCTTCCACTTGCCTTCCATCTTAGCCCTTTCCCATGATCTTGCTTTGTTTCTTATCTCTGTGGTGTTCTTAACTTGGTGTCACTCCATAATGCCTTTAAAAGAAAATATTTACTACTAATTCATGGATGTGGTTACTTCAATCATTAGGGTTTCCCAGGGCACCTGAACTGCCTCACTGACAGAGACAGGAGTTGAACTTTAGATTTCAACAGAAAAGCTTTGGACTCAATGACCAAACCCAACCCTACAGTGGCCATGGAAAGCTCCACACACTGCACCTCTGCAGCAGGTTCCTTGGACAAAACCAAGACAACAAACAGCCAATTGGACCTGATTGCCAGTACTGGTGTTTCTGTATATGACTTGTCACAAGCAAAGGAGACATTTTTCTGTGACTCTCTTAAGGAGACAATGGATTGCTCTTGTGGGAAATTTATACGGCTGATAAAACTTCTGTGGCTCAACAGTAAACTTCTCTGGACTGTTTCAGAACATGCCAAAGAGTATCACACCGAGGTTCATGGTGAGTCCTCACAGCAAGGCAGCAGCTGCTGAGAACAGCTCACAGTGTCTGAACTCTAACAGTCGCTCACCTCCAGGGGCTCAGGACTGCAGCCATCCACACCTTGCAGAGCACTGCACTCAGGCCCAAGATGCGGAGCAGAGTAGACTGAGCCTGTGGGAAGTGCAGGGCAACCACACCCAGGTCACAGTCACCTGTGATTTGAGGCCCCAGCTGTGGGTGGAGCTCAGAAAGATCTGGGAAATCATTTGGGCCCGGGCCTGGACTGAGATGAGTTTTCATCACATATGAAAGAGAGAAGCTGGGAAGTTAGCTCAGTGGTTCCACTGCCAGCCTCGCAAGCACAAGGACCTGAATTCGATCCCCGGTACAAATAAATAAATAAATAAAAAAGAGGAACACACTGGACAAACTTGGCTAGCATCACACTTGCTTTCTCCCATTGAATACACATCTTGCTCCACCCCCCACTAAGGTCTGCTCCTCACTCCTGTGTCAGAGGAGGCCAAAGGCTGGTGTCTGTCCTGCATAAGACAACAGGGGCTGGTCAACATTTCTGAAAGATCCATCAAGGCACAAAATTACCTTTGATTTATGGGAAAGACATTACTTAGTGGCCGAGCCTTATCTTCTTGTTGGGAAACATGTCCTACTTAAAAGAGATGCCCAAGACACAGCAACATACTGTCTCACCTCATTACACACCGGCACAAACATACCGCACCCCAGGTGCATGCTCCTCTGAGGTAATTTCACACACACACACACACACACACACACATAACCCTATTGGCAATGTCTTTATCGGGCCCTGAGAGCACTACTTCTCCTTGTGCCCTTTCATAGCACAGCAGGAAGGCTGTGCCCAAATTCTTGGGTTTAAATGTTGGTGTCATCTATTAGCACTGACATCTTGGACAAATGACTTATTTTTTCTCCTTGTCAGTTCAGTCCTCTGCATAATAATGGCTGTAATGATAACTACACCATGAGATGGCATGAGGCTAGACGCATATGAAAACAGGCTTATGCAAATGTTGGATCATCATGAGGCATAAACCTCTCTCTGTCTCTCTCTCTGTCTCTCTCTCTGTCTCTCTCTCTGTCTCTCTCTCTCTGTTTACCTATCATCTATCATGGGTGGTCAGTTTTAGAAATGGAATGTAGGTGTAAGTGTAAAATAATAGAAATACCATGTGTGGAATGGAATGGGCAGATTTCCCCCCCCAAAATGTGCTGTCCTCCTCTTTTATTCTTGATCCTTTTTTCAAGCCCCCCTGTGAGTCACGATGCCTATCCTCTAACATGCCAGAGGGAGAAGACAACAGCATAACTGTCTTTGCTGGCCCAACAATTCCTGTGCTGGCTTGGTGGCATGTTAGGCAGGGAGAGGCCTTCCACTGTAAGGGTTGTCTAATCAAATGATAGTATATTGTTGGGGGACATTTACTGGCAGGACAGAAACATGGTGGTTACCTCTGCCTCTAGAAAGCCTGAGCTAGCCTTCTAGCCACCCTCGGGTTGCAGAGGACACCTGCCTTGCCACCTCTAACACATGTGACCACAATCTGCTCAAGGTGTTGTACCTGCCTCTCCCAAGGCCAGCTAATTTACACGCTAGCCTGCAATCTGTAAGGTCAGGGATTTCAGCACACTGTCCATCTTGAGTGGTGGTGACTTACCATCATTCGCAGCCTCCCTCAAAACTTTTGGGTATGAGGCAACAGGAGAGCAGCCCAGTTACAAGCAGCAACAGGAGTTCAGAATGATGGTAGAAAAGTAGGCAAAGGAAGCTGCAGTGTCCCCAAGCCTGCTGGTGTGCTGCAGAAACCACTGCTGATCTAGGGCAGTGCTAGCCTTGAACATTTTAAATTACTGCTATTCCCATGCTGGTTTTAGTAGAATTGTTTCTTAAAGAAAACTGCTCCCTGATGTAAGCTCTCCCCATCATGCTGCATGAGTGTCCTTTAGCACTTGTGGCTGTGGTTGCCTAGTTTTCCTAATGACTTTGTTAATGTGCTGTGAAAGAGTGAAAATTCAGATATGTAGCATGTATGATATTACTGTGTGAATTAGTGACATAGTATAACGCCTTATCTACCTTTGAAGACACTATACCTCAGAAAAATTTGCTTATCATTTTAAGGTGGCAGTTATTAGACTATGTAGAAAAGAACTGAAAACTATAAAACTTTCTAAATTTTTGGTATGTGCCTTAAGAATTATGTACAAATTCCTCTTAATATCTGCATGTTGACTCTGAACACAACCAGATTTTCAATTTTATATTTTAAAAAATCCATATAAATACCTCAACAAAGATGTACCAGTGGTTAAGAAAAAAAGGCAGCACATGAAAAGACACTCAACACCATAAGTCATTAGAGATGCAAATTAAAACAGCCATGAGATACCACTACACAGCTATTAGGAGGGGTAAACCCAGAACCTGGTAACAGCAAATGCTACTGAGAGCTCAGAGCAACAGTAGCTCTCATTCAATGCTGGTGAGAATGCAAACGGTGCAGCCACTTAGGAAGACAGTTGGGTGGTTTCTCACAAAGCTAAACATAGTTTTGTTATACAAGTCAGCAATCTCACCCATAATTATTTACCCAAATGCATTGAAGAACCTATGTCCACGCAAAAACCTCTACTTGAATATTTATAACAACTTTTCTCATAATCACTAAGAAGTAAAAGCAACCAAGATATCCTTCAAGACAAGTATACAGGCCAGACATGGCAGCACATGCCTGTAACCCCAGCAGTTAGGAGGAAGATCACTTTGAATGTGAGGCCAGCCTGGGCTCTGTAGTAACTTCAAGACCGTTCTAAACTAGATAGTGAGACCTCATCTCAAAAAAAAAAAAAAAAAGGCAAAAATACAAATAGTGATACATTCACACAACATAATATGATTCAGCAACACAATAAACAACAGCCAAACATGGTGGTGCATCCCTGTAATCCAGCATCTGTGAAGCTGAGGCAGGAGGATCAAGTGTTCTAGCCCAGCCTGGTCAATTTTGCAAAAACCTGTCTCCAAATAAAAAAGAGCTAGGAAAATAACTCAGTGCAAAGGCCTTGGGTTCAATCCCCAGTACCAAAATAAATAAGTAAGTAAAATAAATAAGTATAAACAGCATGGTGGTTAAATGCCATAGGGCATCCTGGAAGGGACCCTGGAGCAGGAATGGACAGAAAGAAAATGAAGGAATCTGAATAAATTGCAAACTTTAGCCAGTAATAATGTTTCTGTACTGGATCAATCTATTGGATTGTAGCAAACTTAGAGCTAATGTAAGATGTTCGTAATAGAATGATGGGGTTCAGGACACATTACTGCAAAGTATGGCATCGCAGTGTTTGAGAAAACTACAGAAGTAGGGCAGTCACACATACCTGCCTTACCATTCTTCCTCAAAGCAGGCCACTAAACCTAGGAAGGATGCTCTGACCTTTCCTTAAAGCAGGTCATGAGACCTTCATTGAGGAGACGCCCTCTCTGAACCATAAGGAAAGGAACATCCTTTTCTCCAAAGACAGGGTCATAGGAAGGATCTGAACTAGCAGGCCATGGTAAGTACTCCAGCTGATTACTATTCTATCATACTTTTTTTCCAGTCCTGCTTCTCTGCAACTATCCAGATTTTCATTTAACTCGGCAGAGAAAATACACAGATTTTCCATGAAAAAGAATTTTGTCCATGAAAGTACAATCTTTTCTACCATGAAAAGAGCTAGTTTTGCATTCATTAAGCAAATTCACACTACCATTGTTTCTGTGTGTGTCTGCACTTGGGAATTTCCTTGTAATTGGTTGTAACCTGTTATTGTCATATTAAACAGTAAACAAAATAAACTGTTTTGAGGGTCAAATGGGTCCAACTTTGGAGAAATCTTCACTTTGACCCAATTAAGATTCTGAGAGGGACTTGTGCATGGATGAAAAGCCCAGAAAGGTAACACTAGATTCAGGGGGAACCAAGGGTCCTGGGCAGGAGGATGACCCGCCTCCTCTGCCCTGGGTCGACTGGGACTAACATAGCCTGGTGACTTGCCCAAGTTCACATCAATAGTGGAAAAACTACACCGGATTTAATTTAAAGATCTTAACAGGCTCTATGTGTGACCGTAGAACTGGGCACGTTTCATCTATAAAGCAGCACCTGTGAGAATTCTTACTAGCTGAGTAGAAAAGGTTGACTTTTTTTTTTTTTTTTTTTC
>NW_022900922.1:15758227-15800843 GCF_012274545.1 Fukomys damarensis | reverse complement strand
TTTTTTTTTTTTTTACTACTGGAGATTGAACCTAAGCCCACTGCATAGAGCCACATCCCTGGCCTTTTGTATTTTTTATTTTGAGACAGAGTCTTTCTAAGTTGCCCAGTTACCCAGGCTGGGGTCACACTTATCATCCTCCTGCTTTAGCTTCCCAGAAAGCTGGGATTACAGGCGTGTGCCACCTTGCCCTGTCAGAAGCTGGCTTTACAGGCAGAGGGGCTGAGAGAAGTGAGAAAGAAGACATAGCTGGGTTGTTTCAAAGTTTCTCCACTTACAATTGTCAAAACTCACTAAATCGATCACTTAAGATCTTTTTATGGCTCGGCACAGCAGCCCATACTTGTATTCCCAGCTACTCCGAAGGCCAAGGCAGGAGTATAAGTTCAACGCCAGCCTTAGCAAGGAGCAAGACTGTTTCAAAATAAACAGCAGAATGGCTGGACGTGCTGCTCAGTGGTGGAATGCTAGCCTAGCATCAGTGAGGCTCTGCATTCAACCTCTGGCACCCCATAAAAACAAACCAAAATACTTTTTGTGTTAACCGAATTGAAAGAATGAAGGAAAAGAGAAGGGTTAAAGAAGAAAAAGAAGAGGGAAAGAGGCAATAAGGAGGCAGCAAGGAAGGAAGAAAGGAAAAAGGAAGGGAAGAGGAGATGGGCTCATGGTCTTGCCGGAGAACTGCGCTTGCTTACGACCAGAATATGAGGGCTGTGTAAGAAGCGGGCAGGAAGGAGGCAGCCCCCCGTCAGAAGGACCAAGCTGTGCTTTTCCCTTTTAGATGGAGAGGAGGCCTGGGTGATCCTGCGTAGGTGAATTCACTGTGCCTTGCTGAGGCTGCCTTGATGATGGATGTGATTCGGGAGTTGGGCGTCTGCTGTAGTCTGGGGATGTTGCAGAGGGTAATTTGGAGAGTCTGGTTGGTTGCAGTGGCACGTGCAGTGTTATTTTTAACCTCCCCACGGGAGGGAACAGCTTTTCTCTGGTTGCTAGGGAGATTGTGTTCTAAGCGGTTGCATATTGGCTCCTAATTTTTAAAGTCCTGGGGAAAACTAGAAAACTGTATAAGACAGTCCCAGTGTGGGGTGCTCGGACAATCCACCTGCTAACCGCAGCTGTTTCTCTCCTAACACCTGCATGGTATCTGTCAGAACGGCTGTGATGGAGCTGTGGGTGCCAGCCCTTTCATGGGGTGGGTCTCTACAGGCTATTGGGGGACAGCCAGGCTGGGAAGACCTGCTCCAGACTACAGGAAACTTATTCCAATGAGCTCACGACCCTGACAGTTAGTTCTGCTGCCTGGCCCCCAGCTGAACTAACCTCACATTTAACAGAGTTGGGACAATTTCCCTTAAGAAAGATGCAGAGTATTTTCTCTGTTTTGCGTTGTTTCCCCCTTCTTTTCATCCTCAGGGGAAGAGCAAGAGCTCCTCCTTGGGAGTAACCTCCAGTCTGTCTCCGTCCTTTTTGCCCTCTCCGTCTATGAGATGCCTGCGTTTAGTTTAGATGCTCAGTGGAATGGTGAGATTTCACGGTTTGAGTTCAGCAGAGGAATAAATCAAATAAAATAAGGCTATCAGTTATCCAAGCAAAATGGGCCACAACCCTGGATATTAATGAGGCTTTCCCTCTAGTCAGATAGATGTGTTTAAGCAAGCCACATTAATCCAGACTGGAAGCTGGAAGAATTATGGTGATCATGTTGGACTCCAGCCCAAAAGAGGCTCCCATGTGTTTATCTCATGAAAGCAGGAATGGCCAGGGAGCTGGGGAGGCCCTGAGTCAGCAAGGAGGGACCCTGGAGAATGGCAGGTGACTTTGAGAGTGGATCTGGGCATCCGCATTCTGAGACCCTGGAGAACAGAATGGGGCTTGAAAGGCTTGACAGACAGAAATCCAAGGCCCGAGAGTCAGTGGATGTAACAGCACTGTTCAACACATATTAGTGGACTCTTCCTACGAAGATGTTCAGGAGGAGTGAAAGTGGAGAGACAGGAGTGAGGGCTGCTGAGGCGGAAGGTGCCACCCCATACCTGCTCTCAGAGGCACTGGCAGATGGATGACCATGCCCATTCTGCTCCCCAGGGCTGTCTCCATGAAAAAAATGCTATTGTGTGACTTCCTAGAACTTCCTTCTCAGGACAGGGAAGATTGGCACTTTAGAATCTCATATTTGACAGTATGACATTAAAGTGGTAAGATACAAATTCAAGTCAAATAAGACGGGCTATGAACATGCATTTCCTATCCCACCTGAGTGATAAAGAAGGGTATGGCCCCAGGTGCTCCTTGAGGTCTGTGCTGGAGGCCTCTGCTTTCCCTGGGTGGTGCCAGGCACCTAGCACAGGAGGGGAATGAGAAGGAGTGAGCAGAGTCCCATCAGACACTCACGACTCACTGTTTCCAGAAGTCAGGAAGGATCCTAGAACTGAAAGAGGCCTCCAGCTTTTTTTTTGGTCCCAGGGACTGAACTCAGGACCTTGGACTTGCGAGGCGGGTGGTGGCACCACTGAGCTAAATTTATTCTTGGTTTTTGGTTTTTTGATACTAGGGATTGAACTCAGGACCTTGCTCTTGCAAGGCAGGCGGTGACACCAATGAGCTAAATCCTGGTTCCTGAAAGTATTTAATTCAATGACTTTAAGTACATTTACAGAGCTGTGTAGTCATCGTCAAACCCAACTTTAGAACATTTTTATCATCCTCAAAAGAAACCCAACAGCCTACAACAACAGCTCTCATTTCCCCTGGGAATGTCTCCTCCATCCCACCCAGCCCCCAGTGATTTCTGTCTCTCGGATTTGCTGGTTCTGGACATTTTGTACAATTGGAATTTCACGATATGTAGCCTTATGTGACAGGCTTCTTTCACTTAACACCATGTTTTCAAGGTTTCTGTTTTCTTTTTTCTCTGGGAAGGGTATTTGGGGGTGATATAAGAACAGCAGGCAGTGGGAGGCAAAACTCCCAGAGTGGCAGACAGGGGACCGGGCACCAGATTCTGCTCAGGTAGGGATAGGTCAAGGTGGTGGTGCAAGGGTTGGCCTCACAGGACGAGCTCTGGAAGGCTGTGTCCAGGCTGCCCCAGACAGAGGGGAAGCAGCAGCCGGTGAGCAGCCACACCTCAGCTGCTCATTAACAATTCAAACTTTCACCAGGCAATAACAGAGCTGGGGCTCAATGGGATACTAGGCTTTTAAAGCCAAAATGAACTTTAAAGGGAATTTATTTCAACCCCTTCATTTTACAGATAAGAAAACTGAGGCCAAGAGCAATGGGGATCTGCTCTGGGTATGGAATACGATAATGCATCTGAGTCCCAATCCTGTGGAGTAAAACTCAGAAATGTCTGAGCACTATCTTCCCAGCCTCCACAAACGAAGAATACAGTGGCTCAAACCTCACAACGCCCCTGTCATTTCTCCACTGTCCACTCAGTGGTCTAGAGGAGACTTATTAAACATGGCTACAAATCCTCAGATGCTGCCCTGTGGAGAAGTAGGTTCTATGTGCCTTCCTGTGGCTGAGTCTACCTGCAGAATGGCAGAGTGGATGGATCGTGAAAGGTAATGTTATTGGGGAGCCCAGGTACCATGACAACCATTGTCCAGGTCCCTGTCCACAGCCCCACTGAATAGGACTTTCTGTCTTCTCAGCCCTGGGGCCAGATGAGGAGCTCCAGCAAGGAAGCCTTAAGCAAGGGAAGAGTTACTGATGTCTCCAGCTGAAGCCCAGACCGCAGGACAGAGAAGAGACACCCCCTAAGTCCTGTTTGCATTCCAAACTCACAGCCCTGGACAGCGCTGGGAGCTGGTGTCCACACCACCATATTTTGGGATGGCCTGCCACATGGTGTACTCAGTAGGACAGGCCTCAAGGTACCACTGTCTGGATAGGAGCAGCATTAATTGGCTCAACAGTGTTAGATGTGAGGGGAATGGGTGGTCCTTAGAAGAATCTCAAATAAGTTCTACCTACAAAGGTGTTCATGGACAGGAGAAGAGAAAATTTGCTCTGAGCCCTTGTTGCACAAATGTTCCCATTTGACTGTTCTAATGGCCTCTTTGGATCAGATGACTTAGCAGAGGAGGAAAACAATCTCAGGAAGGTTAATTTTCAAGCTTCCCAAGCCAGAGCCACGCTCAAGCCTAGGCCTGGCAACTGTCCACTCTGCTGTTGGCTGGTGGGCTCTGCTTTTGTTTTGTCCTGTGTTTATGTTCCAGGAACTGGGAACAACCCAAGCCCTGGAACACACAGTGGCATATTCTTCCATGACACTCTGCAGTGGTGTCATAAGGATGGACGTGGGAGCCTTGCAGATGTGGATGGTGACTGGATAGTACAGGTGAAGGCAGGGAAAAAACCCCTATGCAGGCCTGGGCACATGAGAAATGGGAGACAGGTACGGATGGGCCTCCATGCACAGGTGGCTCAATGGGTGGTCTGGGCTAAACTCTGTCCCTGCAAGAGTAGGTTTGGTTGGAGCCAGGCCTCTAACAAGGTAATTCAGGTGAAATGAATGAGGTAATTAGTTAGAAATGCCCTAATTTGATCCTGCTGGAGTCCTTATAGGAAGTGAGGATCAAGACACAGAATACACAGAGGGATGACAGTGTGGGAGAAGATAACGTCTGTGCACCAAAGAGAGACCCCAGGAGGAACCAACCTGCCCTTGCCTTCATCTTGGACTTCAGTGGCCAGGGCTGTGAGGAGTAAATCTGCTGTTTGTGGGGCTTAATCACAGCAGCCCTGGCAATCTGATGAGGTTAGTATGGTAGAACTGCCTTAATCATTTACATTTAGATTGAAGCAGGAGTCCCTGAGCCCCTCAAGAGCATTTCCCAACCTTCCTGTAGAAAGGCCAGTGACCTCGGAGGTAGCAGGATGTTGATGATATTGCTCAGGAACTCACTGGAGCAGCTGACAAGCCACATGGTTCAAACCCAGCAGGTTTTGAAAAATAATACAGGGAAGGCTACTTGCTATAATGAGGACTTTATTATTTCTTCTTCTGAAAATCTGCAGAACTTATGTGTGAAATTGTGTCTCTATTTAGGGTGTTGTTGCCTCAAAGGCTCAGCTGCTCTCCTAGAGTTGGTGGGGAGGGCTGGAGGATGGAAGGAAAGAAAGTCACCAGCCCTAAATGCTGCGTTTTCTCCTTCCCAAGGAGACCATTCTCTTCCCCATACTGGCCTCCTTCCAGCTATGTGATGTGTGAACTCAGCCTTATTTTTTTTAAAATCCCTAATTATGGGTCTCCTTTGATGCAGGGGTGTGAATCTACCCTCCTGTCCATCTGGTCTTGGTCCCTGTAAGCAGCGGTTTCCTGCAGGTCACACAGGTATAGACAGGGTGGAGAGGCCCTGAGATGCAGAGAGAGTAAATCATAATGCCAGTGTCTTCAGGCCACTCCTGGACCGAGGGTTCTGACTTGCAGTTGAAACTGTCCTGAAATAAGCCATATGGAAGACCCACCTAGGAAAGGAAGGCTGAGGGTGTTGGGAGAAGGCTGATAGGGCTCCAGGAGGTGCTGTACCCTGACCCCATCTGGTCCATATTCTGTTGGTCACTTCCCACCAGGCTCATGGTTGTCCTTCCCAGCAGTCACAGGGGATGACACTCACTGGGACTTGGGGAACAAGGGCTGTGATGTCAGCATTCATGGTGCTGCCAGCTCAGTGTTCACTGAATGAATAAATGAACAAACGAATGCAGGGACTTCTGGCTGAGTTACTCACCAGAGCAAGCACTCAGCAGAGACACAGCATAGACTAAGTTCGCTGCATAGACACTAACCATGCCCAGGTGGACTGAGACTAGACCTCGTTCTCACCCGACTTCATTGCTCAGCATTATGTGTCTTGTGCCTTTGTTCTGCGGCTTTCCCTAGAGATCTGTGTGTCTGTAAGCGATCACTTTCTAGGTGACCCGCTGCCTGAGGCTGCTCCCCACAGGAGTTTTCTGTGCCCTACGCTACCCTACCCCTCTATCTTGGGTTGTGTCTCCATGCTCTGGAGTCCCAAGACTGTGATAGACCTCTGTGCAGGAAGGGATGAAGGGGACAAATCTACCAAACTCAGAGGAGGAGAAAAAAATAAAAACCAGAGCTGAAATGCCGTCGTGAAGCCACATGTGAGCTTGTTTTTCATATCATTGCTTAATAGTGACTACATTAATTAATCTGGCAGTAGATACTCAGCTGAGAATGCTTCCCATCTCTCTAATTCCCTGACCCTCCATTTCCTCCTTCATAAAATAGAGAGAAAGCCCCAGTGTTGCATTAGCTTTGTGGTGAGAATTAAATGAGAAAAGGTCCTTGGAAATATTTTCTAAACTGTAACTTGTGAGACAAGTATGAATAATAATTATTATTAGGTGACAACCCCACTACTCATTTGATCTGGAGGAAAATCCTAGGGTGTGCAGAAGAAAAATCATCTTCAAATTATGAATTACCTGATTGTCTCAATGAATGGAAGCCTCTATCCTCATTTTTTTGGTCAGCTCTTCTGGAAAACCAAGTTTCACGGTCATATTGTCTTCTATCACTGGTGCGACCACACAGCTGCCTACCAGGTGTTTCTCAGGAAGAAAATGACAAAGCCCAGGGTTGAGGCCTGCATATCGCCAAGAGCCATCCATACAGGCGTCCTTCCTGTGACCTAGAAAACTACGAACCCAGGAGTGGAGGAAAAGCTGCTTCACTGCAGCTGATTTCAGAGTCAGTGGTGTGGAGGGCAAAGACTTAGTCTTGGCAGGAGTGGATAATCCAGGACCTGTGCATGGTGTTCTGAGTTTCTGGGAGGGATATTGAGCCAGCAAAGGTCTCAAGTGAGGTCCACAGCCCTTTGACCCCCTTACCTTTGAGGCCTCCTTATTCATGTTGAGTGCATGCTGTAGCCAGGTGACCTGTCAGCAGGTGGGTGGGAGCTGCAACTCAACAGGGAGTCCGGATCTACCAACCTGGAGGCTGAGTGCAAAGGCAGAGGGAGGGTGGCATGGTCGCTCACTGTCCCCAGAAAAACAGAAAACAAACATAAATCGTGGATGCAAAATTCCATCCAAGACTGAAAAGGGAGGCAGAAATGATGGGGTTCGGTCTCAGGAGGAGTCTGGTGTGAAGAGCTGGGCTAGTACTCTCAAAGTTCTGCAGGTCTGAATTCACCACCTGGCAGCCCCCATGACCACTGGGACAGGTGCAGGGGGAGGAGCCAAAGGGTATGAGCCATAGCACTGGGAAGTCTAGAGGGGTGGGCTACAGCTAATGCTCATGGGGCCTTGATGTGGGTCTTATTGTTATTCAGATGCAGTAGGGCCAAAACATAGGGGCTGTATGCTTCTGAAAAGACAGCTGGTTGCAGATCCCAGAGGAAGGAGCAAATGCGCCACATTGGCATCAAAGCAGCTCTGCAGGGCCAGGAGGCATAAGTCTGTGGGCCAGAGTTTCTCTATGGTTTCCACAGGAAAGGGGAGGCGGGCTAGCTGGTTTAGGATCAATGGCTTGAATAATCCTGAACTCTCCTTGGTTGTTGGGGCCTGGACCTGGTGATGATGGCAGGAACAGTGGCCTGGGTTGAGGCTGGGTCAGGCTATTTGCATCTGGAAGGCACCTGCAGATGAGTTCTTCATTCCCCTGGTTCCCTTGGAAGGGACACCCATGAAGGCTCAGGAAAATGCCAGACACCAAAGCACTAGATCATGGATAATGGAAGACGTGGGTACTGCAATGGGAGTACAGAGTGCTTCTTGGAGGGTGAAAGAGGGAACTGAGGAAGTTGGCAGAGAAGAAAGGGCAGGGTGAGGGTGGGGATGTGTTCAGGATGACCTCGAAGTTCAGTCACTGAGTCCACCTCCCCTTACCTGGTGGGTAGGAGGCACATACCTACACGCCTTCTTGGTGGCGCCTGGCCCAGCTGGCCACCATTTGTCTGGGACTGCCATTTAGAAGTGGAATGGGTAGATGGAATAATTTCATGCAGACACTACAAGATGCAAATGCACTTGTGTGTGTGTGTGTGTATGTGTGTTTAAAATTTTAAACTCACACTATGGTACCTGTTGTGTGGATTTTGTCATTCTTTATAGAAGTGAATTAATTGGTGGCTACAATAGTTTTTAATTCTTGTAAGCTAAACACCAATGATAAAGTATGTAATTTTATGGCTGGACATACCCTAAACATTACATCATCCTGGCCTGTCTTTTCATATGAGAAGAAGCTGGGGCTCAGGGTGAGCATGTTAGAGACTGATCATAGAACTTAGTCCCAGGCAGAGACTGGTATGTAGAGCTGAGGCTGGGATTCTCAAAGTTCTGCAAGTCTGAATTCTCTGCCTGGCAGACCCTGCAGTGGTGGTGGGGACAGGTACAAGGAGAGATGCCAAAGGGAGGGCGGGAAAGAAAGGATGTTGAGCAGTGAGCGATTTGGACCCTTCCCTTCCCTGCATCGGCTCCATCCATGCTGGGGGCAGGGATGAGTAAAAATAATGCTGGGAGAGCTTGCTTTTTTAAATTATAAAGCAAATTTAGATGAATCTTGCAGTAACTTTAAAGTTTTAAAAAATCATTCTTAGATTATGTTACCAAAGGCTAGGGAACAAGCCATATGCAGAAAAGGTAGAATTGACCACCTGAGGTAGGAAGTTGTCATATTTTAGATACTCAGTGACCAAAACAGCTGCTTTTTTCTGGTGGGGGGCATTGGAAGGGGGTTCCCTGGCTGCGGGGCTCTAGTTTCCCACCACCAAAGCTGCTCCGATGCCTTTCTCTGACCCTAGCTGATGCCTGACAATGACATTTAGTCTTGTTGCTGCCACACAGGTGAGACATTCTCCACAGGTGAAGATCTGAGTTCTCCACCAGGCTGTCTCCACTTCAGACAGCACTGCAATCCAGGCACCACTTGCCCCTGGCCCCCCAGCTATAAATTCAGGGGCTCCCACACCCTCAGATCCAGGAGTTAATTTGCTGGAATGACTTACAGATTCACAGAAGGCGCTGTGCACAGGATCATATATTGGCTATATTACAGAAGATGGAAACATGGGCTGGAAGGGCAGCTCTAGCAGTAAAGCACTTGTCTGGCACATACCAGGACCTAGGTTAAACCCCAGGATTGAAAAAAAAACTAAAACTAAAAGAAACCCCCAGAAAACCAACTCAAATGCAGAGGTGCAAAGACAAAGACTAGGAGGGACCTAAACACCAGGAAGGGTGACTCTTAGCCATCTCCTGCTATACTGATGGGTCCATCACAAGGTAGGTTGAGTAAATCACTGGTCACGTGACTTCTCAATCTACAGCCCTGTTCCCTGAGATCAGAAAGCTTCCACCTTCTCATCACGTCCCCAGTATGGGTTTAGGGACCAGAGGAACCTTACTTCTACATGTGTGAAAGGGGGAGTGGTTCCCAAGAATTGCTGCAGAGCTAAAGGGGACAATGCCTGTAAGCACTTAGCTGAGCCCCTTCCTTGGAGCACATTAAAAGCCAGATGTTTCTGGCTAAATTGGGAGAGATGGAAAACAGGAAACACCAGCAAGGGTGGGAACATGAGGTGCTCACTGAGGCTGCCAGAGCATCCATGTTTACCATCCCATCAGGGCTCCGGTGATATTTACTGAGGATGTACCGATGCCTCCCCGTGACCCAGAAGTTCCATTCACAGTACACACTCCACAGAGACACTGCAAAGTGCACTAAGATTGCAGCCCAGACCTGTGGTGCCAGGTAAGACAGATAAGCAATCTGAGATGTGTTTGATCCATAGGAACTACCCAGCCCTGAGAAATAAGCGATGCCTCCAGAAAACATGAGTGCCTCTCAAACACGGTATTCAGGGAAGGGGCCATAGGCTCGAGAATCACATAGAGGGCAGAAGTGGGAGGCAGCCCCCCGCATGTGGGAAGGCAGGTCACAAGAGGCCCCTTTTGAAGGGGATGAGGGCTGCAGCCAGCTGGACCTCTGATTCCTGCTGTAGGCGCTGGTTACTCAGGTGGCTCTGCTGATAACATCAGCCATGTCTTTTGCCATATGCACACCACAGTGAATCTGTTATAATTCAATAAATCCATTTCAAAAATGCATGATTTAAAGGTTAAGGAAAATCAGTTAGCCATGTTTAGTGTTGCTACTGGTGTCATCTGACTTGGAGTGGGACAGCAGTCTTGGTTGCTTGGTCATTCTTCTCAGTGGACACATTCAGAGTTTGTAATGCTTTGTCAGGGCTACTCGCTGCTCTGGGATGATGCTTGCAGGTTATCTGGGGCGCAGAAAACATCACACCTTGTCCTTTTGGCTGCCGGAACCCAGAATCACAACTGGGCCTTGGCCATACTGTCTGAGAATAGAATGTAGAGAGGAACGGTGTGCTCCCTGATGAAGGAGAACATGGGACCCACTTCAAGGGCTCATGGCACATAGAAGCACTGCAGACCACCAGGAGGCGGTGATTCCTGTTCCAACAAGGGAGCTTGAGCCAATCAGATTTAGTTTTGAAGGAAACGTGACTTTATTTTGAGGTCATAGACTGCTGAGGCTGACAGACCCTCTTTCTTCTCATCAGCAGAAGGCAGAGGCAGCAAGGAGGAGAAGAATAGAGGGACAGAAGGAGGATGTCACTGTCCGCCTTCCTTTGGGAGGTGGGGCAGCGGTCTGAACTGCAGGAGTGAGCTGAGGCAGGAGAGCAGATCAGGGAAATCTACATCCATTCACAGTGCTACTGGGGATTCCAAAATTAATAATTGACTTTATTAGTGCAGAGACTTAATTCTCACAGCAGCCCTATGAAATAAGTAACAAAGTTATTACTGCATCTCATCAAATGTAAGATGCCAATGGAGGTGAAGTAGTGTCTCAACATGGTTTTGACTTACATTTCTCTGATGGTTATGCTGAGTATCTTTTTACGAGATGATCAGTAGTATAGGCTTATTAATTCACTAATTCATGTGTTTATGCCCCGACCCTGGGGGAGCACTGAGCCTCCAAGTCACAGCTACTCCCTGCCAGGCTGGGAGCTACATAAGATCCTCTCAGAGTTATGGAGGTTGCTGGAGCCAATGGGCTCTCAGAGCATCCTGCAGGGTCACCTTCGAACCCCACTCCCCATAACTCCAAGCTTTGGGGCTGAGTCTGGGTGGCTCTTTCTCTTCCCCCACTGTAGTCATGCTGCAGCCCGAGTGATTTAGTGTTGTTGTCCCACTGTTGGCTGCTGTGCGGTTTTCCAGCCCTGACCTCCTCACCCTGATTCTGCTGTTCTGTGCATTCACACCAGGACTGTGTATAGCTGCCCTGAAAGGCAGCAGCCGCTTAATTCCCGGAAAAGTGGAACATTTGAGACATTAAAGACTTTTTTCAAAGGAAAAAGTCCTCTCATAGATTCATGATACTGCCCTCCTGATGGGTCTTCCAAAAATAGGCCTCCAGTTCCTCTGAGCAGCCGGTTCTCTCCTCTGCGTACGTGCCACCTGCTGGGCTGAAGGTGAGAAAGCCACATGGCACCCTGCCACAGATCCAAAATTGTCAGTTCCAATTCTGTAAACCCAGAAACCCCAAAATCCTTCCCTTGTAAATGTTCATCTGATTGAAAGAGACAAGGCCCTTGGAAACAGCTACAGACAAGCTGTCGCCCCTTCTCCTGCAGGAGCCAGTGATTCTGGATGCCCTGCTTTGTGGTTCTGTGAAGGAGCACCAAAGCCCATCCTCAATGTCACCTCTCCGACTCATTAATCCTCCTGGGAGAAAGCCAGATGGCAATTTGCTGGATGGCTCAGGTTTCTCTCATGCTTTAGTACAATATGGTGGGAGCGGACAGTCGCACAGGCAGGCAGGGTGTAGAGCATTGGCAGCTGGCTGGGCAGAGAAGTGTGGGGAACTAGTACAGTTAGAACCAATGGAGCTGAGGAAGTCACTCACTTCCATGCTTTCAATTCTAAATAGTATTTTATGGCCAATCCTCCTTACATTGTCCTAAGAAGTAGAAATTAAAATAAGAAAAGCCCAGATCTCTGATGCTGTAGGCTGGAGCGCTTGCACTGGGATCTCCCAGCCTGACCTTCAGTCATCTTCACCACCTGCCTGTTGAGGGCCCCTGAGATGAGATGACTCAGCACTGTCAATAATTTCTGTCCATCCAGGAATTAAATTCCAAAAGACTGATTTGTCTATGCGCTGTTTCTGTTTCTTCGTGCTATGGATTGTGTGCTGTGCTTTTACTTTTCGGTCACCCCAACACCTTTTTCTGTCTGTGACATATCTTTTGTTGGCCCAGACTTGTCCCCAGCACAACTTCCTATGATCTTCAATAAACAGAGCTGCTTGCTACTCACTACTGGGTGTACACTTGATAATTCTTTCCTCATCATTCATAAGAGCCTGGACTATATCAGCCCTTTCCATGATGACAGTACTTGTTCACTGACCACTAAAACTGGGCATATAAGCCGAGTGACAGCTCACAGATCACCTGAAAGCTCTCCTACATCAGTTCTACCTCTTCCAGATGCCCAGAATCAGTGATTCCTATTGAGGTTGTGGTTCTTTCCTCACCCACTGTATTAGTCCATTTTTCTTCGCTCTAACAAAATGCCTGAGGTGAGACAAGATTATGAATAGAAGAGGCTTACTTAAATTTAGCTCTCAGTTCTAGAAGACAAAGGTAAGAGACTGGTACAGTGACTGGTTCCAAGGGAAGACCACATGGTGGGTAACATCACAATACTGATGATATGTGTGGGAAGAAGCAATTGTGTGTCTTGAAACAGGAAGCCAGAGAGGGATTCAGGGACCAGGATTGCTCTGGTAGCAACTAACTCTGGTGAGACCTGAGGACTACCACAAAGCTGCCTTAGACCTCCAGGGGAGACCCCAGTGACCTAAGGATATCCTCCCAGGCCTTGACTCATAAAAGTTCCCCCACCTTCACCCCACATTGAAGCAAGCTTCTAATATAAAGATCCTGGGAGACAAACCACAGCACACATAGAGCCTAGAGTCATAGAGGTATCCTGGGGAACAGGGCCACTCCCTCTAAGCCCTGGGGTGGGGGACACTGACATGGGCTACACATCCCCTAGGGTCACTGCAAACATCATTGTCCAGGGGGTCTGCTGACTCTGCCAGGCCTTGGTGTACAGTATGTACAGAGCCAGATCTACCTGCCCTGGTCACTCCCAGTCCTGTAAAATGGGTCCTGTGGCCTGTGGGAATGTTTCCAGGATAGTCTGTGGATGGATAGAACAGGTATTCACAAGTTCTCCAATGATGGCCAAGGCCCTGTGGACAGGAAAGTGGCTATGCTGAGAGGTAAGTCATCCCAGTGGATTAACTATGCTGTTTGGGCAGCAGGCTTTACGATGCATATACTGTATGGGGCTGGTGTCCGCCCAGTTGCTGGTGGGCAACAGAGATCTTGTGTCTATCCATTCAGTCCTTCTACTGTGGACACATGCAATCCAAGGCATGCAGGGCTGCTCATTTCCTCCTTTGCTAGTGATTGGTCCTTGTGCCAGCTGCTGGCCAGTGGCCCAGCACTAGTATCCCACTGAAGAACTCTAAAGAGTCTATTTCCCAGGACCACATCTGGTCCCTGGAAAGAGCCAGAGGTTATTTCTTTGGAGCAGGACTCAGAACCAAACTAGCCCCAGATTTTCTGAGATTCCCTCCATAGATATGCCTGGAGGTAAAGATACAGGTAAACCCAGGGACTTCTGACCCAGCCAGGTTGGACCTGGGCAACCTAGGAGGGGATATCTTCCCAATACAGCTGTCCCTGTGGCTGGGTAGGTGCAGCTGTGAGCTGTTAGAAGCTGAAGTCTTTGTACCTAGGGAGGAAATATGTGAGCCTGAGGGGTCTGAGATGAAAAGCACAGCATCCCCCTTCCTGCTGTTCCATGGAAAGGCTCTTGCAGACAAACAGAGGTCCACACAGCCTGAAGCAAGGGACAGTGTGTAGGCAGGCAGAGTGGCACCAAGGGCAATTAACAGAGAACATTGGAAGAATCCCTAGACAGGAGAGCACAGAGACCATTCCAGCGTGCAAGTGACCTCTGGAAAAAGAGAGAAGGGAATCAAAATCTTTTCAGAGTATTTGTAAATGCCACTTGTCATTGCTTGGTTGAGACAATGTCCTTAACACCTTGGGTTGTTCTGGAAATCCTGGTTGTTACTGAGCATACACACACACACCCCCTAAAAGATGTTATTATTGGTAGACTTGGTATTCATTTTGACTTGTCTCCATGCTTGTTTTTTTCAGAGCTGGGGAGGAACTCAGGGCCTTGCACGCTCTAGCCAAATGCTCTGCCACTGTGCCCTGCCCTACATACTTCATTCATTGTAAATGTCTCTCTCGAATCATTTTCTCCTCTCTCTAAAGACTTCCTTTAATATATCCTTTACTGTAGGTTAGTTGGTGACAAATTCTCTCAGTATATTTTTGTGTAAATGTGTGTCTGAAAATATCTTTATTTTACCTTTAAAGGTTAATTCACTGGGCATGGAATTCTAGTGTGGCAGTAGTTTCTTTTGGTAATTTAAAGAATAACATTGTCTTCTGTGTCTATTATTTTTGTGACAATCATCTGTCAGACTTTCTACTGTCTTTTTAAAGGAAATACATTTTTAAAAATATATTAATCCAGACTTCCTCAGCAGTTTTTATCTGTGGTCACCCTAAAGGTCCCAGCCCATGCAGGTGGGCAGCTTAGTAAGTTTCCGGATTCTCCCATCTCCCGGCCTGCCTCAATGCTTCTCAGAGCTGCAAAGTCTCCTTTTATGAGGCTCAATGATTCTACTTCCCCAGCACTGACTGATGCTAGCAGCCAAGGCTTAATGCTCACAATTCTGTATGTTCTTGCAGAGCCATGAGTGAGTGCTTTATAGAGCCCGAGAAATGAAGTTGTTCACAAAGAGGGGAGACCATGCTTCATTTTGTGCCAGGATTCATGCAAAAATCTTGCGCTTACACAGCAGAAGTCATACAGAGGGAAGGAGGAGAAACTCCAGATCCCTGAACAGATGAAAGATGTCATGAGCAAGGAGAGTTGGTATGACAGGTGTGTGTCTTTCAGGTACTGACTGAGGCCAGAGATGCCCAATGTGTGCACTTGCTTCTCTAGTCCAGTGGTGAAGTTTCGCTTCCTCCCTTGAATGTGAACTTGACTCATAGCAGGCAGTGGATGTATTGTTCTGGAACTTCTTCAGCTCTTTTATATGAAGCTGATGGCCTCTCCTGGGTATTTTCTTACTCACACTAGGGTCATTTCTGCTAGGCACACAGCCTCCACATTGTAAGAAAGCCAAGCCATCATCAGGGCCACATTCAGCGCTCCACAGGGAGCTCCCTGCTGACAGGCTGTGCAACATCCGAGCACATAGTGGGGTACCTTAGATGTCCACCCTCCCTGGGCGTGCAGATGGCAGAGTGGTAAAGTTTGTTTAGCATGCTGAGGCCCTGGGATCAAAATAAAAATGAATCAAAACAAAAAAATCTGAAAATATTTGGGGAAAAACATTACATCTGTATTGAACATGGAAACTTTTTTCTGATCATCATTCCCTAAACAATATCGTATAACAACTATTTACATCATGTTAGTGTTATGGAAGGACAGTAAGTGACCCACAGAGAGGCAGCAGAATGGAAGTAAAATAACAAATTTACTCATCGATAAGTGTCGATTGCACATAAGCCATGCCTGGATTGACGGCAAACTGGGTTACAACTCCTCCTTTTACAGGGTTTTACAGCCTTGACTTCATTTGGGTGGTTACCTTTCACTCTCACAGTTCACATCATGGTCACGAGATAGTTAATTTTAACCCAGACATAGTTCTTTGCAGTTGGGGAGTTTACCTTTAAGATTTGCCTAGTTACCTGTTCTAGCCCATAGGACGGGGCTGTTCAGGGTCGGGGGAAGCCATTGTTAGCAATGGGTTCCTTCATCTAGACGCTCTTACGATCAGGTGGCTCCAGTCTCTTCGGAGCTCAAGGTCTTGATGGGCCCTGCTATCTCAGGGTCAGACCGAATGCCTCATTCAGCAATTAGTGCCTTCAGTGCCTATTAGTTCTGGGCTAAACAAAACAAACTGCTGTAGAGACAGCAGAAGCCATTTTACATTGTAACACTTTATAGGTTTTTGCTATTTTTAAAAGTTTTCCCTGTCATTAGTTGATGCTGAGACCCGCACAACATAAGGTCCAAAGCCAGGGAGAGCCGTGGGAGATGAAGAAGAAACAAAGAAAGCATGACTATTAAAATTTGAGACCAGGTGGAACCATAGCTGGTCGGAGCTAATGGCCACCTGGAGCACCACTCACTATTTATAGTGGAAGGCAAACAGGAAGAGAAGTCCGGGCAAATAGTGTTCTGTGGCCTGTGGGGCCTAGGCAAACACAGGGTGATTGGCATGCACAGGAAGGGAACAGGGAAGGATACACAATGTAACTGTCTCCTGGGGCTGTGTCATGTCATGGTCTACAGTATGAGTCAGACTGAGAAAGGGAGTAGGGATTAGGTGAAGGGCCATGTTCAGGTTTGGCCCACGGCAAGTTAAGTCAATCAGAAATAATTTAAGATATACAGGAGGATGTATGTAGTTTGTATGAAAATACTACACCACTTTATATAGGGAACTGGAGCACCCAAGGGTTTTAGTATCCACTGGGCATCCTGGAACAAGACTCTACCTTTGGACTGAATTTACTGGATTGGAAGACATCGTTTGCATGTGATTTTGTTCCTCCTCTGTGGCAGTTAGTCCTGAACCCCCACCACATGTCAGCACAGCCTGAGCCTCAAAGCTGCAGAGTCTGTTCTCCCAGCTGCTCTGCAGGGAAGCTTGGCCATCTCCATCTTACTGATTAGAAAGCAGTGGGGGTAAAGTCACACATCTTGTCCAGGTCACACAGCTAGTAACTAACTGGTGGGGACAGAATCAGGACCCTGCTTTTTTTTTCTGTCATTTATTCATTCAACAAATACTGGTAGTATTTGACTAAAGAGGACCTTTTAAAGAAGCTGGTACCCAGACATAGACAGAACACAGGCCTGCTCTCACAGTGGTCAGGGGACGGGCTCTCAGCCAGGTAACTGTGGTGCCAGTGGTCAGGTCTGCTGATAAGAAGCAGGGCCCTATGCTGAGGCTCACAGCTTTAGGCACTGAGCTGGGTGCCATCTGCATGCCATGGACATCTTGGTCGATGATGCTGGTCCCATAGATTATAACAGAGCAGAGAAATTCCTGTCATCTAATGGTTTTACTGTAGTTTTGTGTGTTTTACATACACTTAGATACACCAACACTGTGTCACAAAGGCCTGCAGTGTGCACAGATTTGAAGCCAAGGAGCAGTGGACCATATTGCATAGTCACAGTGTGCAGCAGACTTTGACGCCCAGGTCAGTGCAAAGGTGCCCCCTGACTGCACAGTGACGTGATTGCCTAATGACACATTTCTCAGAACGCACCCTTGATGTGAAGTGACACAGGACTGTGTTGGCCTGTGAGCATGTGGAGGGCAGTGAACACACGATTTTATTCACGTTTTAGTCTCTAGCATTGAGTGTGAGGCTAGGCACCTAACTAAGGCTTCCCTCATACTTGCTGGACTAACAGTGACCTTGAAGTTGCCTGTCTGCCTTACTGTCTTCCACTCTTCTTTATCCCCCGTACATAAGGGGGAACAAAAATCATTCATTTTCTAATTAAGTTTTATAAAGACACACGGCAGCATGTAAGCCTGAGAACCCTCCGCCATGAAAATCCTGCAGCTCTCATTCTTCAGGGGCATAAAGTCCTGGGAGGAACGTGTCTTCCAGGAGACTTGCAATCTCGTGTTCTGGAAATTTCCTGGGAAAACTTAAAAGACAAGTTGTCTCTGAATTGGGAAGGTGCTGACAAACCAAAGAATGACTTGGACAAGTCTATTATCAGTATTATTCAGCTATTGTTCAGCATTAGGGGTTACTCACAGATCTAACGGTGGCTTATGGGCAGCTGCACTACCACAATCTCCCCTTTCCCCAAGCTCCTGTTTATGTGGCTCTAGGTCACACTGCAAAAGATGAGAGCAAGAACCAGAATCCGTGGGAAGAATTCTGTATTATTTATGTGCCTTCCATTCCCACCCTTATCAGCAATTCCACTATTCCTGGTCAAGTATCTATTTCTCTGCAGTCTGGCACATAGCCTCAGAACTGAGGGAAGATCCCACGGGACAGCTAAATGGTGGCCTATTACAGAATGGCATTGCCTTGGCCTCAAATTGGAGGACTATTTTCCTTATGCCCTTTAGCACACAGCTAAATCTGAACTGTGGCATTGCCATGGACATCTTAGCTTTACAAGCAGTGAATGCAGTCTCTAAAAGCAAAGTTCTGTAGGAAGTCAGCCACAGTAAAGTCAGAGGCCCTCATGGGCCCCTGGAACTGGCTTGCTCTTTGGTCTTCTGATGCCCTAACTAAAGCTTTTTTTCCCTAACTTTGGGTTAGGAAAATCTTGTTCATTTAGCACTGGTCCCCTGAGCAGGGTGTGACTCGGGCCTGCCTGACTTACTCTTCCCACACTGAGCTCGGAGTGACTGTCAAAGCCCTTAGCAACTGGTTGGCATGGGCCATGGCTGAGCAGCTCAAGAGACTTGTGTGCAGTGGGAGAACATCTCCCCGTAAGGCCAACCTGCCACCCTAGTGACAGGCTGAAAAGAAGAAATGACCTGATAGGAAACAAAAGGCCTAAACCCAAAAAGGCCACACCTGAAGCTGTTCGTAGACTTGACGCCATATCACCACAGAGCTTTGCCTAAAGAGAATGTAACATAAATGGCCATTGTAGGCATTTTTCTTGGTAACTGAAAGTCATCTCACTGCCAAGCAGATTCCCATAACAAAGAGATAGATGGTAGGACAGTATGGTGAAGGCAGAGGGGAAAGAAAGCTGGTGGAAATTGCTTTGTATTCTGTTTAAAACCCATTTGTTTTGTTCAAATATATTTAAAACATTCGCAGAAAAAAGAAATACTTGGTCTCTCTGCCTAGTGACCTTTAAGATGAGGCAGGATGATAAAATGTTGAGGCCTATAAGCTTATTACAGTGGCCAGGTGGGGAGGGAATGCTGGGAGAGGAGGGAATAGCCTATTTCCACAGCGACAGCAAGTGGGGGATAAAATGTCTCCTGCACACCATCTGTGAGCAGTGTATAGCATGTGCTGAGATGAACCTTGGAAGCAGCACGTGGGTTGCCGTATGCACCACTGCACGGCTGGACTGGAACCCCAGTGCCTGAGACTCATAGGTTCCCAAGTGCACCTTGGCAGGGCCAGCCTGGTCCCCCAGTGACTGCCTTAGGAGAAAGGAAATGTTTGGCCTTGGCTGATGGATTCTCCCCTCCCTACCTCAGCCCAATTCCAGTGAGGTGACAGGCACGGAGAGAGAAGGGATCTGGCAGCGACACCATGGCAGCTGCCATCTGCCTTTCAGAAGTAGCGAGGAGCCAAGATCCAAGGGTTATTTGAAGCCGCATTTGAAAAAGATGATGATTATGGCAGGCACACCTTTTTTTCTGCCCATTGTTCTCTCAAACGTCTCAACTCTGGCAACACTGGCCATGACTGCATTCATCCTCTTGCAGTAAAAGGCCAGTGCTGCAGCTTTGAGTTTTCATGACCCTGCATGTTCCCAAAGCACTGGCTCCTGGGGAGCAGCTCTGGAGCCTTGGAGTAGCCTGTCTAACAGTAGCAACTTAATATTGCTGGGCTCTGGGCCATGCTCTATCAGGGCAACCTTAAGAGGGGCTGGAGACTGAATGGGCCCATGGGTTTGCATACTCCATGCCCATGTATCCAGTCACCAAGAGAGCCCTGGTGGGCAGTGCCCCGTGCCTGTCATCCTAGATCACACCGAGAGAAGACAGAGCTGTCTGCACAACCCCGCAGGAGAGGGCCCCTGGAAACTCTTACCTGTCCTGTCTGGCTGTCATCCCTATCCTGACCCGGATATCACCTTTGTCTTATCCTAGAAGTCACCCTGCACTTCTACACTGTGCTGATTTTAAGGCAACCTTTGCTGCAGGACACTATCAGAAAATTCAGCAGCTTGACTGGTGCTGTGCACCCTTCCAGCAAGTCACGGACAACCCTTCTATGGGAGGGCGCCCCCTCTAATGCGAAGCTTGTCTTAAAGCCTCCTGATCACCATGGTATTCTAACACCATCTCCCTCTCCTGTTTCCAATAGCCCCGTTGGGAAATACAACCTCTTTCCTCTTTTCTAACTTCCAGTCCCATGAGCTGGCCTCTGACTTCTGAAAACACAGAATTAGAATCCATCAGAAGAATTCTATGTTTATGTGCACTCAGTTCCCATCCTTAATTCCTTCCAGCCAGGCTTAATCTTGACCAGGCCACTAAGTGGCCATAGCCCCTGCACCCAGGAGGGTCAGAATCCTCCATCTCCCATACACACTACTGTGAGGCCTGGGAGGCCGTGTGTCACCACAGTCCTGGGCTGAGCTAGTGGCTACCTCATTGATTATGTCATTAAGCTAAAGCTCCTCCCCTCACAACCCCCACCCCCATCCTGCCCTGGGACATGGAGTCCCATCCTTGATAGTTGGTTAATCCTGACTGTCAACTTGATTGGACTGGAAACAGGTAGGAGATTGGTAAAGGACACCCCTGGTTGAGTATGTTTCCAGTGACACTTGGCACATGGGACTGCAGACTGAGGAGGGAGATCTTCCCTGAATGTAGGCAGCACCATTAAGGAGGCTGTGACCCAGACAGAACAAAAGCAGAAGAAGTCTGCAAGTACTTTCTCATTCATATCCTCTCTCCGGCATAGTTGCTCAGTGGTGTTCAGCTCTCTTCCCTCCCACCCCACCCCTACACACATGGAGTCCCATCCTTGGAGTCCCAGACTGCTCTCTCAGATCCCACTCATCTTCAGGGCTGAGTATATGTTCTGATTCTTTGGGGATACATTTCCCATGTTTCATTCTCAGCAGGTACTTTCAGTCTGGGCTTTTATAAAAATATGAGCATTTCCTTCCCTTTGATTTTTTTTTGGCATGATTGGCCCAATAAACATCTTTCTACCCCCCAGATGGTGAGGTCACCCTTGCTCACCAATGAACCCCGGGACCTAGCACAGAGGGCGTGTGGGAGGGTGTTCAAAATGAATTGCTTGAACTACGCATGATGTGGATGGGCTGTGTCAGAGTCACTTTGTATTTTTCAAAATTATTACAAAGTTCCCTTCCATATATGTTTACTCAGTCTGCATGATCATTTTCCCCTCTAATTTGGTCATCTATTTGAACCTTAAAAAAGAACGAGAGAAGCAATTAATTGCCAAGGCAACCATCTCATCATAGGAAAAACAGCAGCCCCGTGGGACACAGGTGTGAGGCCCGTATGGCTGACACGCTCTTCTCTGTGCCCCTTGCTGACAGCGAGGGGGATGGAGGGCTGCAAGGCACAGCAGATAAACATCCCCAGCAGAGAATCTGCCGCTCCTTGAGAACTGTCTGAAGGGAATTCTGACACACACTACAACATGCGTGGACCTTGACGACGTCATGCTAAGTCACAAAAGCTCAATACTGTGTGGCTCCATTCACGATGTCCCTAGAGTCATCAGGTCCACAGAACAGCCTCGAGCAGGCAATGGTGGATGCCAGGAGCTGGGGAGGAGTGGAGAGTTGTTGTTTAATGAGGACAGAGATCCAGTTTTGCAAGATGAGAAAGATCTGGAGAGGGAAGTGGTGATGGTAACATCATACTAAAAATGTGTTCCACGTCAGTGAACTGCACACTTCAAATGGTAAGAATAGAAGTCTAATATTATTTATACTCACAGCAGAGCAAAAGGAAAAGAAAATAGGTGAAAGGATCTTTCCAGTTACTCAGGCATCTACAGGCAGCAAAGCAGCGCTCTCCTGTTTGATTACTATCCTTGTAGAAGTAAAAGCTGCGTAAGGGTACAAGTGGGAAACGTGAATCCCACCCCAGCCAGTGCCGGGGTCAAATTCAGCAGTGCTTATTTAATTCCATTCCATAGAAGTGTGAGGAGAAATTCCTGTCCTAATTTGGAGTTTATGTGTCAGTTTTCTTATGCAGTATCAGAAAAACTACAGTATGTTTAAATTTTAAAGTTGTATTACAGCAAAAGACACAGTGCCCCGAATGCCCTCAGAATGCTCCCCCTTGCTTCAGACACACTTAGCTCATCGTTCTTGCCACTTTCTGAGGCAGTTGTAGAAGTTCGCTTTCATGAGAGTCTTCAGCTGTGCAGTTGTAGCCTGATGTCCTGAATTGATTCCAAATGTTCACCTTTCATGGTCATCTTGACTTTGGTGAAGAAGCAGAAGTCACAAGGTGCCACAAGATCCAGTGAATGAAGTAGAGGACGACACATCATAATGTTTATATGAGTCTGGCGTCCAGAAACGGCCGTCACTATATTTTCTATGACACTTGTAAAGGCCTGTCCCCTGACCATGGTGTGCGATCTGTGTGACATTGACCTGTCTCTCAGCCACAATGTGGGAATCTGCTTGCCTGGAGGCTTGCTGCAAGGCGGACTCTGGTGCCCAGTTGTCATCTGAATATCCCAGAAAGCAAGAGCTTGCCCAGAGAAGCTCAGAGGGAACCTCCCAAGACATTTTCACACAACCTTACCACGCTTGCTGGCAACAGAGTTGTACAGTGATACCTGGGGAAGAAAATTAGATTCGGCCAAGAGCAGCAGTGGCAACGCTTTTTCAGGATCCTCCGTCAAATGCTTCTGCCACCATCCAGACCCAACGGTGCCATCCTGACACGCAGCGCCATAATCCCAGTCCCAGGAGTCAGGTTGCCCAAGGGTTTGCCACAGTCCTTCATGACCACTGTCCCTGACACGGGGGCCCTGGTCTCTGAGCTCTGAGGGCTACACATTCTCCACAATTGCTCTGCAGTGACACCAGAGGTGGTAATGTTTTCTCCCAGATGAGAGAAAAGGACTATTCACCAATCTGACCAGACCCAGGAGAGAGGCTGTCAAAACAAGTCTGGCAGCAGCCTGTAATCCCAGGTGACACTGAGCTGAGGGATGACAGTAGCAGCAGCAGCTGTTCTGGGCACCCGCAGCAGGTAGGGGCCCGAGATCCTGAGGCCCATGTGGAACTTTGGGTGTCAGCCTGGTGGGGGCCAGAGTAGTGACCATCATCGGGAGTTAAGTCTGGAGACCAGGGGCCCAAGGGAGTGCAGGAGGCCTGCAGAAAGAACCCAGTGATCATCACGGGGCAGAGGTGAGGCAGATAGCAATCCTGACCATCAGCAAAGCTCCTCCACTGCGGTAAGAAAATCACACAAGCAACAGGTGTTGTGATGGCCAAGTGAGCGTCAAATTGAGGAGTTTGGTTAAGAGAAATTTAGCTAAATTGGCTCAGTAATTCCATGCCCTAGAGCGTGGGAGATCCACCCAAGGGAAGCTCCTGGCCTGGATGTTATAAAGGGGAAATGAGGAAGGGTGAGGCTGCTTCTGCTCCTTTGGAGGAGCTCCTGTCTGCCTTGGATGTGATCTCCTGGCTTCCTGTGCAGACTCTTTGGCTTCCAGCACAGGTCCTTCAGCCTCCATCACAGACCCACCGGCCTTCTGCTACAGACCCACACAGTAGTAAGCTCCAGACCTTTGACTAAATCCTTCAGTCTCCAGTGTGCAGACAGACCCTCTGCACTCGCCCTCATCCAACTCTGTGGGTGGCCATTGTAAGCCGATCTTGCAAATTCATGTATATTTGTATATCTTATGTTATATCTGTGTCTCTAGTAAATACTGACTGATACAAGTGTCATTGTCAACAATTTAAACCCAGGGATGTGAGAGTGAGCTCAGGAGTCCCACTCTCCCTCTTTCTCTGCATATTTAGAAACAAACCTTTCTCCTAATCAAAGTTGCATAAAATATCTCATCCTTTTTTGGTCCTGTTCTCTTTTTTATTGTGGTAAAATACACATAGCATACAAGTTACCATCTTAACCATTTTAAGTGTATTAAATATCTCACTTCACTCGTGTTTTACAACCATCACCACCATCCATCTCCAGAACTCTTCATCTTGCAAAACTAAAACTCTGTCCCCATTAAACATGGACTCACTGCCCTCTTCCTCTAGTCCTTGCCAACTGTGATTCTACTCCGTCTCTGAATTTGACTACTCTGGGTACTTCTCTATATAACTGGCTTATTCTAGTATGCATGATGCCTTCAAGTTTCACCATGCTGTATATGTGTCATCATTTTGTTCCCTTTAAAGAATGAATAACATTCCATTGGATGCATATACTGCATGTGTCTGCCCATTTGTCCTTCCATGAACCATTGGGTGGCTTCCCCTTCAGGGCTATTGTGAATAATGCTGATATGAACATGGGTAATGAAAATCTATGAGTCCCTGATTTTAATTATCTTGGCTATATACACAAATATGGAACTGCTAGATCTTATTGTAATTCTATGCTCAACTTTTTGAGAAATCTCCATAGTTACTATATAATTTTACTTTTCTACAGCCACACATAAGGATTCCACTTTTTTTTTCACATTCTCACCAGCAATTGCTGCTTTCTATTTGTCTGTAGTTTTGTTTTGAATAATAACCATCCTAATGAGTGTAAAGTGATAGCTCTTTGGGGTATTGATTTACATTTCTTTAATGGTTTGTGATGTTGAGCATCTTTTTGTGTGCTTGTTGGTCATTTGTGTGTCCTCTTGGGAAAATTATCTGTTTAAATCTTTTGTTTGTGGTGCTGGAGACTGAACCCAAGACTTCACATATGCCAAATAAGCACTTAAATACTGAGCTGCATCCCCAGACCTATGTTTATTTTTAACTGGGTTGTTTACTTGTAGGAGTCCTTTATTTATTCTTGATATCAATCCCTTATCAGATGCAATTTAAAAATATTTTCTCTCAATTCAAGGGTTACAAGATGCATGTCACTGTCTTGATAGTATACTGCGATTTTGGACTTTTGACAAAGTCCAGTTGCCTATTTTTTTTCTTTCATTACCTATGCATTGGGTGTCATAGCAAGAAATCTGCCAAATCCAATGCCAGGAAGCTTTCCTGTATTATTTAATCTGAGTTTTATATTTTAGTTAGTTTTTTTATTTATGGAGCTAATTTTAATTTATAGAACTTGTTCTTTTCTCAGTATACCACTGATGAAAAGACTCGCCTTTCCACAGTGAAGGTTCTTGGTGTCCACCTATTTATTTTCCATTGAGTTTATCGGTACATTTAAGGTAAACAATACAGTTGCATTTGTCATTGGGATCTTGTACCTTTACATGATGTATCTTGGTTCTCCAGTCACTATGACAGCCTGCCTCACCTCAGACCCACAGCAGTGGGATCAGCCAATCACAGACCAAAATCCCTGAAACTGAACTACGATAAGCTTTTTCTCCTTTAAGTTGTTATTCTCAGGTATTTTGTCACAGTGACAGGAAGCTGACATACCCTTCTCCTCTGGGGGCCTTCTTACCCCCAGAGTGACCATTCGAACCCTGGGCCCTGCCAGCCAAGGGTGCATTCATGTACCAGGAGAGCCCACAGGGGTCCTGCAATCAGCTGGCTCTGCCGAAGCTGGGCCCGATGGAAGGTGGGTGCACTGGTGTCTCTGATAAGCCCAGGTACCCCATTCTCTGTTTCCTTGGCCCAACTTCACAGGACATCAGCTTCACCCTCACTGAGATTTGCCACCCTGGGAGCAATAAGAGTTGCCCTCTTGGCCAGAATCCCACCTCCTGCTCCATTCAGTCTGGCTTCTTGTTACCATAAAGTATCCTTTCTTCTCACCCTTGAAGGTGCACCCTGGCATATATTTTTCAGTGACTTTTAACATTTTAAAAGATACAGGAAGGGCTACTGACTGCTAATACCTTCTGTTTTCTACACCGCAATAATCACTAAAGCAAGAAATTATGGAGGACCTAAGTCCCTTGAGGTACAGACTGAACAGAGCAATGCACAAAATAATACAAAACACAAAAATAGGAGGACTGCCTGAGTGGGTCTTACTACTACATGTAACATTTTCCAGCTTGCTTCTTTCACTAAAGAATATATTGGATGTATTTCCTTTCCAGAGTATTTGTATTGGCATCTCTCCTAAATAATGGAGGAGTATTGGGTTCCATAATTTAACCATTTCTGCTTGAATGGAGGTGTTGATTGCATCCATTAAAAAAAGGACAGTGTTACCCTTGTACCTGTCTTTGTGCACATGAACTCATTTTTGTGGAAGAGAAGCTCTGCGGTGGAACTGTTATGGTACTGGGTTGGGTGTGTGCCCTCTGGTGTTTAGTAAATGTTGCTGACACTCTATACTGAGGAATCCATTTATTACTTCCATAGTGTGTGAACGCATCTATTTCCACATGTCCTCAGTAATAGGACTCACTTTGTGAGTGAAAAGTAACATTTCTTTATTATTTTATTTTGCATTCCCTAATTACTTCAGACGTTAGGCCTCTTTTGGAACTTGTTGGCTGTGTCTGCTTCTTCATGAATGATCTAGTCTTTTTCTAGTCATTTTAAAAACAATCTTTTTATAGTTTATTCACATCAGAGAAACTATTCGGTATTTACACATGTGTGACTTATGTATTTCACTTAGGAGTATATCCTCAATATGCATCCATTTTCCTATGAATGAATAAACTATAATAGTACATAAGAGCCTAATGATATAATGTACAATGTGAAACAGGAAGAAAGGGGCTAAAGGTGTAGGGAAAGTGGAAGGGTAGGGGAAAGCTAATAAGGGAAAAGAAAAAAATATGAGAAAATGAAAAAATGGAAATGAACTGTTTGTAAAGGGGGAAGGGAGGAGGGGTGAAGGTTAGCAAACCTTTATCTCATTCAAGTTACCATGTTTGATTTCAGTTTGTTATTTTTGTGTCAATGTTATGCATGGTTGTGATTTTGATTTGATGGGTAAAAGTTGTAGCAAAAGTATCAATAAATCTCCCACAGCCACTTGGGCAACGCTAATTAGCAGGGTTGAGAACCACCAGGGAAAAGAGTGAAATATCCAGCCCCCCAAACCAGGGGAAGCTTCAGAACATTTAGGGAACAAACAGCTGTTGAAATATAAACACAAGATCATTTTGGATGTGGTTTGCACGTATCCCGCAAGCTTCATGTATTGACATGTGATCTCCTTCGTGGGGTACCAAGAGGGTAGAATCTCAACCCAGTTAGGCATGGTGGCACGTGTCTTTAATCCTAGTACTCAGGAGACTGAGGCAATAACTCGGCTGAGAGAGAGTTTCACAGGCTATGTAGTGAGTTTAAAGCCATACTCATGTAGGATGGGACCCTGTCTCAAAAAGCCAAAATGAAAAGAAAGAAATGAAAGAAAGAAGAAAAGAAAGAGGAAGGAGGATCAACCCAGTATGGTGTTAAATGTGGGACCTTTGGAAAGTGAGTAGGGTTAGATGAGGTCATCAGGGTGGGGCCCCATGATTGAATTCTGGTGGCTTTATGAGAACAGGAGAAACGAGGAGACATACATGCACGTGTGTGTGCACTCCCTGTATCTCACCATATGATGCCCAGGGCCACCTTGGCTCGGTGCTCTCCCTGCAAGAAGGCCACTACCAGTGTGGACCCTTGACTTTGGACCACCAGAAACCGTGAGCCAAAATGAACCTGCTTTCTGTGTAGGTCATTCAGCCTGTTCCAGTGTTATTGGCAATGAAAAGCAGCCTAATCCCTTGCTGGATCCACCCACATCTCTCTAGTTTTCTCTTACTTTCTGTTACCTGGGAACCAAAAGGGGCAAATTCTTCTCTCTAATTTCACACCCACAAAGACTCCCCACTGCCCTTGCAATAAAACCCAACCTTGTTACCATGGCTCCTGAGGTCCTAAGCGACGTGACCCCACCTCTTCTATTTTGTTCTAGGCTTCTCCCTGGCGTATGTCAACCCGAGTCATTACCTCCTGCCCCCAGGGTGTCCTGGGCTCTCCAGCTCAGGGCTCTGCAGTGTTGCCCCTTCCCTTTGCACTAGGAGCTCCTCATTCACACTGTTTATAGCCCTGCAGAGATGCCGAGAAGATCATCCCCCACTCTTCACCTTTGCCCTATTGGTTTCTAAATATTGTATTTGTAATTGTTTACTGCACTTCTTAACATATACTTGTTTGGTTTTATTTGAGGGCTGGGACATTGAATCCAGGGCTTTCGTAACAAGCTATATCCGAGTCCTTTTTAAATTTTTATTTTAAGATAGAGTCTCACTAAGTTGCCCAAATTGGGCTTGAACTAGCAGTCCTCCCGCCCTCACCTTCCTGAGCACTGAGATAATATTTATACAGATTTTCCAAGTGTGCATTCCGACTACTGTAGGCCCCACTCCACACCCATTGTATCCACTGCCTGCCACATTTCTTGGCACACTGAGGCTGCTCGGTCCCTGTTATGGTTTATATCCAGATGTCCCCACAGAGCTTCATGTGCTCATGGAGCTTTTGGGAGGTGACTGAATCACAGGGGCATGATATTCATCGGCAGATCAGTCCACTGATGTGTTTACAGCTAAATGTGATTTAGGAGCTGAAGCATCTTGGAGGAGGTGGATCACTGGGGTGGTGGCCTGGAAGGCTATATCTCCCTCGCTCCTCCCTCGATCTCTCTCCCTGCTTACTTCTATTACTGCGCCCTTCCACCATGCCACCTGCCTCAGAGCCAGCCAACTATGGACTGAAACCTCTACAAACTGTGAGCCATAATAAACCTCTCCTCCTTTAACATGTGAGTGTCAGGTATTTTGTCCCAGCAATAAGAAAGTAACTGAGATAGTACCTATTTTGTTAAATATTGCATCACAGCCTGACCCTAGTAGTGCATTCCTCCTCCAGCATAAATAGTGGCTGAGGGAAGAGGTGATCAGAGCCCTTGGGTCTGCAGGTGCAACATGAGCTGCATTGTCCCCCATGGCCCATGTTTCCTGGCATCATGGAGGTGCAGGCCAACTGCAGCAATCAATGTATGTCTGGGGCCTTGGCTCTGAAGAACCTGGCCTGGGCTGCGACACAAGGGACTGTGGGGAGACTAACGAAGACTATCATCATGCTGACTGCTAGACACGCGAGTCCTTACACCTATGCCTACTGCAGCCTGGTCACCCACTAGTGAACTGTCCACCTGAGCCTGTGAAACTCTCTCTTGCTGACCACTGGGCTACAAGGGACCGAAGAAGCTTTGGACCCACTGTGAGTCGGCTCAGGAAAGCCGCTCAGGATGGATGGGGTCCTAGCTATGTACCTCATTTTGCATGAGTGCCAAAAGGCACCCTGCCCAGGGTTGTAGACCTCAGGGGCAATGTGATCACTAGGGGACTCTTTGACAACATCATGCTTCTAGGAAAGACAGAAAGAGAGCCTAGGCTGTTCACAGAGATGTTTCCCTATTGCAGAATATGGCATTCCTAGCACACTCTGTAGCTATTCTTAAGAACTATGAGCAAGGAAGCAGGGAGAACTGACCAAGTTCAAGGCCTCCAGCTGTCCTAAACCACCTGCTAGCCCTCTACCGAGAGCTCTGCTCCCTAACTGTAGGCCTTTCCTGAGCCGACCCACAGTGGGTCCAAAGCTTCTTCGGTCCCTTGTAGCCCAGTGGTCAGCAATAACTCGGCTGAGAGTTTCACAGGCTCAGGTGGACATTTCACTAGTGGGTGACCAGGCTGCAGTGGGCCTAAGTGTAAGGACTCATGTGTCTAGCAGTCATCATGATGATGGTCTCCCTAACTGTCCCCTTGACCCCTGTCTTGGACAAACAGGCCCTTCTCCCATCTTGAGGTGGCCTTCTGTCCTCATTGACACTTGAGGAGTAGAAGGAAGGTGAGAAAGTCCCTCAGAAACCTTTTGTTCCTTTTCTGAAATGAACCTACGGCTCCCCAAAGAAGTCAGACATGGGCCCCCCTTCACGCTCTCCATTACCACCACCACCTCCACAGGAAAGCGTCTGGATGCCAGGTCTTCACTCTGGTCCTCTCACAAGCCCCTGGCAATCGGCAAGAAGCTGCCCACCAGCGTCACTCATGGAAAGGCCTCCTGCAGCACAGTCGGGAACAAGTGCCTGCCCAGTGTCAGAGTATCAGAGTGTCAGAGTATAGTCACTCTGTCGTTTAGGTTGCTGAGTATGCCAGTCTTGGCTGTGACAAGCTGTCACATCTCTATAGTGACAAGAGGAAACTCATCTACTTGAAACAAGAATTTATACCTATGAGCATGCTGAGGAAATTATACCAAGTGCAGTGGCCCATGTCCAGCCTGAAGGGTCATTGAGCTGCCAGGCAGTAGGGTCCGCAAACACACACCATCCACCAGTCAAAGGGGCCATGGAGATGAAGACAGGGATTTGCCTCCCAACTCAAGGCCATTTTTTCTGGTAAACTTTGGACCCCCTGAGAAAGGCTGCCAGGTGAGGGAACCCTTGAAACATCCATCTTCCTCACCCTGACCCTCATTCACCTCCTGACAGGACTATGGCTCCAATGCCCCCTGGAGTAAAACTTCCTTCACCCAAAGGGGCACATAGAAACAGAAGGCACCAGAGATCAGAATCAGGGTTCAGGATGTCACCATTTCTGGACATGACACAGTCTTAGAGAAGAACGAAAGGGCCAGGGAAAAAAAGGAAAAGACATGAATATAAGGTTTGAAGGAGAAATCTGGAAGAGCTTCTTAACCACGGAAATGTCAGAGTTCTGCTTCCCATGGGAGGAACCTTGAGGCAGCAGCCTCCCAGGTTAGTGTGAGATATTAGATCACTGCACTGTGGCTGCTGTGTGTCCTCTGCTTCCCAGATATTCACTCTCCCTGGGAATCAGCCGTTGTCTGCAGGTGACAGCTGGCATAACTCCAGGTTCTAACCTGCAGCTGGGACTCTTCTCTGGCCTCCTGCCTCCTGGACACACTTACACTGGCCGCCAGGCTCAGCACCCCAAACCTGCTTCATCACTTTCCCTTTGGGCTTTCCTGTAGCCTGTTCCTGTGGGACAATCCCTCCAGGCACCCCATGGCCCCATGACTTAACTGCCCAGTGCTTTGGGTAGGCTGCCCCACACTTGTGAATCTGCCTCGGTCCTTCCTTCCTGTAATGATGATCTCTGCTCAGGCTCCACAGCCTGACTTTCTCGTACACCCATCTCAGGACCCACCATGGGCCTCACAGGCCTTTGCTTTCCCAGCATGCCTCTCCCAGGCATCCCCTGTACCACATATCCCCCAGTGTGAATGCCCTGGCCCTATCCAAGACCCATACTGTATCACAGATGGGTTCTGGGGGATGCAGGCAGAAAATGAGGCTCTGGAGAATTGGCTGCCATGTGGAGAAAATGAGGCCAATGTGAGGAGACAGGAAATCATCGAGGGGGTGTCTGAACTATTGAAACCTGGATACATCCTGCCCTTCCTTATATTTGCTTGCTCTGCCTTCCCTAGGATCTGCTAGCCTAAGCAGCTGAAATTGTGTTCCGTCAGGTTCCTTTGCTGCTTTAAGGAGGAAGAGTCATTATTATTCACAGCAACAAGAGAAGAGAAATATTGTTTTTTCTGTCCCTTTTCTCCACACCCCCAGCATCTAACAGTGCCTGGCACACACTAAGGCACATGGGTTTCCTTTCTGAATACTTAGCTGTTTCTCCCATTGAATTCATATTGAGGGCATTAAGCCATACCTTCCTCCTCCTGTGGCCAGGTTCCAAGCCACACAAAGAGCTTGAATTGTAGAGGACACCAAAGAATGTCCACAGAATGAATGACTGGATGTGCTGATGATGGCAGCAGGGGTGTGAACTAAGCCCTCATGACTGCAGGCAGAAGACTACCAAGAGTTAGAAGTAAATTACTAGACTTGATGAGCAGGCAGCACTTGTCTTAAAGAGAAAGAGCCTAATTTAAAGTCCCAGAGACAGAGATACAAAAGAGGGAGGAGAGAGGCAATATTCCTTAGTAGAATCAACCAACCTGTATGTGTCTGCCTGCACAATGAACACAGAATCAAAGAATCACTGAACAAAAGGCTTTAACTTTTGGGCATCTGGCTTGGTACCTCGATAAAGAGTACACAGTGTAACAGAGAAACATGTTTCTTCTCCGTTCACCCAGGACCTGTGTGCCTCTCTTTAGGCCCAAGAAAGTCCCTGACACATCCCCTGTTGTCCAGGAATCGGGCTGCGATCACTCACTGACAAACATCTATGGATATCAGCTTTGTTTAGAACAGGAGTACTTACTGCTGGATTCCTGATGCTTAAAATAAAAATAGGAGCTTGGATACAGCTCAGTGGCAGAGCGAGTGCTCAGCATGGGTGAAGCTTTGAGCTCTATCCCCAGCAACCAACAGCAGCAAAACAGCTCACCAATTCCCAAACATCAAAATTCTAAACAAGAACGGGAGTTCGTTATTTAACTAGAACTTTTTGTTGGGAAATGGTGGTTTTAACTTGCAGGTTCAAGTCTTTTGTCAAATGACCAAAGGTAAATCTGTTCAATCTCAAGCACTTAAGATGCAGATTATATCCACAGAAGAGAGGAGCCAGGAAGGAAGCTGCAGGCTGGTGAAGGCAGAGGCAAACTCAGGCTTCTCTTGTGGTTGGGATGGAAACCATAATTATCCTGCTCTCAGAGCAGAGGGGTCTCTCTGGGAGTGTCATCTGTCTTTGTTCCCTTCTGTCACTTTGGGTCCTCTGGAGGTGGGTTTGAGAAATGGCCATAGGCTAGAAGGGAATGAGAGCTCTGTCGAGGTGGGATGTGTATGATGAGGGATGTCTGCGGAGGTGTGAAGGTGCGCGATGTGCGCACATGTGGGGTATGTGTGTGAGACGTGAATATATGTGGGGGTGATGTGTGTGGTGTGTGTGTGCCTGTGGTGAGTGTGATATGTATGAGGGAGCGTGATATGTGTATGTGTGAGCTGTGTGGATGTATGATATGTGTAAGTACAGAAGGGTATGGGAGCACAGCCAATCTGGTGAGCTAAGTTGGTTTTTTCTGTCACCATCTCACCTATTTAGATGGAAGTTATCCTGTGCTGAGATTTCTAACCACTTCAGGCTTCTCCCCCACTTTCATGTATGCCCACGGATAAATGTAGATTTCTGATGGGCAACCCCTGCATTCTAAGCCAAGATCCTAGTTTTTTTCTTGCAAAAATCCCACAGCTCAAATCCTTGTAATTTTCTAAAAGAATTAATTCATCAAATGTTCATTTTTTCCAGCAATTCTTAGTCATTACCATCCCAGAATTATGCAAGGAGATATTTTTCCTACAATAACATAGAAAGAGCCTCTCCTCGGACATATTAATCAGCCTCCAACATGGCTCTGGCTGCTTTTGCTGAGCTCCAAAGTTGACTGTGACAAGCGGCTGTTGATGGAGGTAGTAGCTGACCGCTCAGCCCCTCTAGGGGATCAGGCTTGTCCTTTGTGTGACCCACCTGGAGGAGACGGTAAAGATGTCTCCTGGAGGCCTGTAGGAAAAGTCTCAGCCCATGGCCACTGAATCAAAACCCCCCTTTTCGTGAGACCAGAGGCCCAGGAAGTTCCAGAAGCACCACCATGAAGCCAGTGGGTGCCAGTGTTGGCTACACACAGAAATCAAGTGAGAAGTGTAAAAATCACTAATCATGGGCCCAACTCCAAAGATCCAGATGCTCCAGGAATTTCTAAATCTCCTCAGGTGAATTCTAATGGACAGACAAGATGGAGAACCTCGCTCTGGGCAGCTTCCTGGGTCATCCCAGTGGCTGGGTGAGGGTGTGCATCCCACTTACAGACAGGAGTGAACCTCTTCGTCCCCAGCCGAAGCTGGATCAGAGTTAGGCTCAGTCTTCTCTCCCTTTCTGGTGTTGGAGATAAGACAGACACAGAGCTATGGGGGAGGCAGCTCCCTCCCAGCAAATAAACCATTGAGGCGCGTGTCTTACGTGTTTCAGGTCTTTGGATGGAGAAACAGTAGCCATAGCAGAGCTCCTAGTAGTTCAAAGAGTTATGGATTTGCAGTCCAAACACAAGCTGTTCTGGAATGTTAGTCACTGAGTTAAGGGCCCTTAAAATACAGGAAGTATAAACTGGCGTGGTGGTCGACGCCTATAACCCCAGGACTCTGGAAGGCTGAGGCAGGAAGATTACAAGTTTGAGGCAATGTAGTGGCTTAGTAAGACCCTCTTACAGGGAAAAAGAAAAGTAGTTCAGTTCAAAGGGCCTGGGAGTTCAGTCCCCCAGTAACAGACACACACACACACACACACACACACACACACACACTCCAGTAATTAGTAATATCCCACTGCTACCCACTTGTGGGCAAAGGGACAAAGACAATAAAGTGTGACTAGCAGGAGGCCACAGCCCCAAGTGGAACCACATCTGAACCTCATTGTTCAGGCTCCAGCACCCACATTCTTAGGTACTACAATGGCCCCTGCTGCCATGCCCTTTCATCCAGTGGATGGGACCTCTCCTTCTTGTGTACTCTGACTGTCCTGCATATTCTTTTTTTCTACCACCCACGTCCTCACTCCATCTATCTGTAGTGAGCACAGCCAGTTTGAGAACCAGCATGAGTTCCCGAGCAGCCTGGAAACCCAGCCCAGCTCTGGACTTCAAGATGAATGAGCCCATACTTCTTTCCTCACCTGAGCCCATTTGTACTGGTCTTTCTGCCACACACCAAAGAGCACATCATCTGACCATCCTGGTTTCATTCCTTTGGAGACCTCACTCTTGAACATAAGAAAAGGTGCATGCAGGATTCCTGGAAGCCTCCCCTTGAGGGCACATCAGCCAATTCATCATTTCTCCCTGAATATCAATTAAACTAGTAACTACTCCACTTAATTGCAGACAGCATCTAATCTATATTTCATTACACAATCTGTGAGCAGGCTGTGAAAAGTTGTCAAATTTCTGTCAATTTCCTGGCTCCCCATCTAGCAGTGTCATCCCTACTCATACTTCAGTCTATACAGCCTCTTGGCCCCTCCTCAGGGACTTGAGGATGACGCTCATGGGACTCTTCAGCCCCCACCAATACCTTCTTCTCTCACAGGGTGGGCTTTTCAGTGCCAGGCACCCATGGTCTATCCTCCCTACAGTACAAGATCCTGGTCTGGATGAGGGTGCATGAGGGCTTTCCATGCTTTTATTTAGTGGCAGGTGGTACAGCACACTCTCAATGATGTGAACCCTGATACTCAGAGAGCCATACCTCCTGACCTGTCAGATCCACAACCTCAGCCTCCATGGTAGATATACGAAACTCACAGCTATATCATAACAAAATCCCAGTCATCCATCAGTCAGATCATTTACACTTCAGAAAAGCAGATGAATTTCTGCTAAGGAATAAGGCCACAGGCCCCCATGTTCTCAAGCTTGGGGTGAATGCTGCTTCTATGATTCCTGTGGTCTGTGGTCTCCACTCACAGGCCCTCCCAGAGGGCAGCCTGCAGCTCAAGGTGATCTTCCAGTGCCCAAGTTATTCAACAAAACAAAACAAACTTTGTAAGTCCTTTGAACTTGCCTCAGTTATTAATATTTTGGACACATAATTGTACATATTTATGCAGTACCGGTTAATGTTTTGATACAGAGTACTATGGTGATCACGTCAGAGCAGTTAGCACAACCTTCTTCCCGTGTGGGAGCCACTTAACATCTGGCAATTTTGAAATAGACAACAAATTATGCTGTAGAACTCTACAATGCAGTCTTCTATGGGCAGTTTCTGGATAAGGCCTTCGAAGTACAGGCAATAAAAGTAAGAATAGACAAATCGAATTATATTAACAAATATCTTCATAGCAAAGGACACAACAGGGGCCAGGGATTTAGCTCAGTGGTTCTGCCGTCTGCCTTGCAAGCACAAGGTCCTGAGTTCAATCCCCGGTACTGGGAATGAATGAATAAATAAATAAATAAACAAAAGAAACAGAGTGAAGAGACAACCTGCAGAATGGGAGAAAATATTTGTAAAGTATTCATCCAATATGTGATTAATATTTGAAATGTACTATAAGGAACTCAACAACTCAACACCAAAACAATAATCCAATTAAAAATGGGCAAATGATCTGAACAGACACTTTTCAAACAAACACGTAAAATAGCCAACAAGTATATGCAAAACTGCTCCACATCACTAATCATCAGAGAAATGGAAATCAAAACCACAGTGAGATATCATCTCACCCAGTTAGAGTAGCTATTACCAAAATAAAAAAATAACAAACACTGGTCAGGATGCAGAGAAAGGGAAGTTCTTCCATGGTGTTGGTAGGAATGTAAATTTATACAGCTACTACAGGAAACATGGAGATTCCTCATAAACCTGGAGATGGATCTACGATATGATCCAGCTATAACACTGCTGGGTACACACCCAAAGGAAAGGCAGACAATGTGTTGAAAAGACATCTGCACTCCCACAGCCAAGAAATGGGAAAAAAAAAACAACCTGCGTTTTCATCAGCAGATGAATGTGTGGTATAAACAAAATATTATTCTGTCATAAAAATGAACAAAATCCTGTCATCTGTGACACCATGGGTGAGCCTAAAGGACATTACATTAAGTGAAAAGATTAAGCACAGAAAGACAAGGACCTCATAACCTCACTCATATATGGAAACTAAGTAAGTTGACCTCATAGAAATCAATAGAGAGTTGAGGTTGGGAGGCAGAGAGGGGAGAATAAGAGATATTTTGAAACCAGTCCTTGTTCACTGTGGCTTTTGCTTCTGGCCGACTCTCAAGTCCCTGGTCTGTCCTCTCATATCTGCACAGCACCAGCTCTGTTTCATCACTTGTGTGGCTCAGGATGGGCCTTCTAGGCAGGTAGCCTTGCTCTCTCCCTCTCCTTCCAAGATCACTTGCACATCGTAGTTATTTAGCTTTTCATGCCTTCTTTTTCTCTGCTTCTGTTAACCACCCTTCCGCCCTCCAACTTCAGTTTATCACAAGATTGACTGCATCATTTCACTGCTACTTTACAGAGACTGATAGCTGCACATTCTACGTATAAGTGACTATACATTCCTTTCTTTCATAATTACTCATATATAATAATTGCATGAATTTCATCTACTTGCACATCTATGTGCCTAGACCTAGTTCCTCTCACTTTCTACACTCATTTACTGTGATTTTTTTCATGTGATCAGAAAACCTTCAATTTTCTTATGATTCTATATAGGTGCAGATCATTTCCCCCAGGCCCTCACAGACTGCCAATTAAATTTCCCGTGGGATGAGAAAACCTATCAGGTATAATTTTGTCCCAGAAAGAGCCCTCCAATTCCTGTTCCCATCTGCCAGGATTCACGGGTGGGCCACCCTGGGATTTCCCTCCATTGTGACCCTGCATGTCAATGTGGGTCCATCCAGGAGGCAGGAAAGGAGGATTATTAAACAAGTATAGGGCAATAACTAGAAAGGTGTAAAGAAAACTACCCCAGGTTTGAGGGTGAGCCCTGAGGAAGAACGACCTTGGAAGGAGGCTCCCTCCCTGAGGTTTGTCCTCATTAGAGAATGTGTCTGGAGACTTCTGAGTGGCAAAAAAAGTGTGCTGGGCTGTGGGGGCCAGTGGTGTCCACAATCACTCAATGAGCAGAAGCAGGTCTTTGAGTGCGGTCCAGGCTGGTGGTGGGCACGCCGAGGAAGAGGCAATGGCAGCCACAGGCCTGAAATGCAACATCTGTGTCAAGAGGACCCTGCAACCAGGCCTGCCAAGCCTCTCAAGCTTCCTGCACCAGGCACGAGGCCCGGCAGCACCAACCACCCTTTTTGCAATACAGTGCAAAAAAAGCAAAGCTGGCCTCCAGGAGCCGAGGGGGCCTCCAGTGAGTGCCCTGCAGCGCCCTCTGCTGGCCAAATTTCATCCTGTGCACTTTAGTGCAGGGGATCTGACCTCAAAGCAGAGCCAGTTCTGAAAGGCTGGGTTGGAGGCCAGGGCAACTGGTTGGCGGGTGGCCTGGCCTCTGCTGTAGTGCCTCAGTTTCCAAATGAGCATTTATACACAGAAGCAAAAACAAACAGCTCAGTATTCCCACCTAATGAGGATGGCCCTCCTACTGACCAGGGAAGGAGTGCTCACCTTTCCCAGAGCAGCCCGTAGTCACCACTGGCTCTATTAATTACACTTCACATTCAATCATGGTCTCATTGAACATTCTGTGACCTAAGGACTAAATTGTAAAGTTTCTCCAACAACTTGTCTATAAAACTACTAACGTGGGAAGGAGATAGTGGAGGAAATTGGCTAGCGTATGCCAATAAACTCATGCAGGTAGAAACCAGCGTGTCAAAGAGATGCTGGCACTCCCATGTGTGTTGAAGCACTATTTGCAACAGTCAAAATGGAACCTCAGTGTCCATCCTCAGATGAATGGATAAAGGAAGTGGAATACTATTTAGCCACGAAAAGGGAAAAAGTCCCATCATTTGTAATAACATGCGTGAATCTGGAGAATATTGTATTCAGTGAAATAAGCCAGGCTCAGACAGGCAAGTGTCATGCATCTCACTTATATGTGGAATTTATGAAGTGGAGAAATTGGTGGTTTTCAGAGGTTTCAGGACTGGGGTGGATGGGGAAGAGGGAAGATGTTGGTCAAAGTTTGTATAATTATGGCAGATAGGAGGAAAATTAAAAACTGTGTGTGTAGAATTGGCAAATACAGAGAGGCAGAAAGTAGACAAACCTGGGGGTGTGGAATGTAGAGAGTGGGAAGGGGGAGGGGAGAAACAGGAAATGATTCCGAATGATTGTGGGATTCTTCTTAGGGTACTGAAAATGTTCTAAAATTGATTATAGTGGTGGTCACATAGCTCTGTGAACAAAATAAAAATCATTGGATTTTGTACTTTAAATGAGTGGGTTGTAGAATATGTGAATCAATAAAGCTGCTTTTAATTTTTTAACATGAATAACACATAGCAGAAGCATGCGAGACTCCCACAAGCCCTCTCTTCCATGACTAGCCGTGAGGCCTAGCTTGTGTCTTTTGCCTCCTCCTCCTCCTCCCCCGACTGCCAGTTTACCTCCCCTGATCCTCTTGGCCAGCACTTCAGTTGCCCAGGATTTCCACCTGGTAAAATAGCCAAAACCTTCCCTCCTGAAGGATCTGAGTCCCCAGTCATCCTGCCTTGTTTGTTGCTGTGTAGTTTTCCACTGATCTGTACTATTGGATATGGAAGATCCAAAGACAACTCACTGTGCCCAGTGGGGTTTGAATACTGGGAGGATAGTTCTCAGTGTTTTATGTTCTTCATAGTGTAAGGACCACAGACACAGCACACCTCAGAGTTTAATCTGCAGCATTAATATTTTCTTCAACAGGCTGGGGATTTAGCTCAATGGCTCTGCCACCTGCCTTGTAAGCACAAGGTCCTGAGTTCAATTCCTGGTACCAAAAATATTTTCTTTTTTTTTTTTTTTACCAAGATTGAGCAAATAAGTTTTATTTTAAAATACACTTACATACATCAATTAATTGACCTTATTTCTTTAGGTATCTAAGATTAGCCAGAGACCAGACCAGGTCTTAAGAAGTACAGTCTGTTAGGAAAAGAAGGTATCTCAAAATAGTAGGATAAAAGGCAAAGGAGATGTATCCCAGTGTCCTAACCATGCCCCCAGCTCTATAATTCAAATAATTCCTTAATCATTTCCATCCCTGGGTTTATGTTGAAATGATTGAGATGGTGTCCATAGGCGTATGCCCACATCTATGATCATCTATTCCACACATCCCACAAGTTTGTTGAGGACGTGAGGGCATCTGAAGGATTTGTGTCTCTTAAATTTTTCACATCCAAATATTGGTCCTCAGAGCTCTGTCTTGGGTTGTTCAGCAAATGAGGGTTCAGAGATATAGACACCACAATGAAAAATTTGAATCCTTCCATCCTCCAATCTATTTATTTTACAAAGATTGACCCTCTGTACATTTGCCAGGTTATTTAGTACAACAATGTGACCTCAAGCTCTCTACCCAGACCTCCCGAGTTCAACTCTGCCCCTGTCATCTGTGAGGGACACAATTAGAGAGAGGTAACAGCCCATATAAGTCTAAGGCCCCTCTCCTGCAAGACAGAATAAACAAGTAAATATATCTCATAAAGTTGTTGAGGGGATTAAGTGGAATAACACATGTAAGATGTTTAAAAGGTGACCACCATGTACTGTGCACCCAATAAAAATAAGCATTATCATTTTCAGACAGCCGAGACACAGAAGCAAATGAACCCTGCTCCTGAGTAGGAAGAATCAACACAGTGAAAATGGCCATATTACCAGCACTGCTATACAGATTCAATGCAATGCCAATTGAAATTCCAACACTATACTTCACAGAACTAGAAAGAAGAATCCAAAAATTCATTTGGAACCATAAGAGACCTAGAATAGCAAAAGCCATCCTAGGCAACAGACACATGGCAGCGGGTATAACAATTCCCAATCTGAAACTATTCTACAAAGCCACTGTGATAAAAACAGCATGGTACTGACAAAGAAACAGACCTGAGGATCAGTGGAACAGACTGGAAGACACAAAAACAACTCCAGATATACTCAGCTACCTCATCTTTGACAAAGGAGCTGACCATCCCCCAAAATATTTTCTTCATCACTTTTTTTTTATACCTGGGACCAAATTAGGACCTTGTGCTTATGAGGCAGATGGCAGAACCACTGAGCTAAATCCCCAACCCAACTTCAACACTTTCTTAAGTCTAGACAATCAACAAGACAACTCAGGCCCTGATTTACAATATTTGCCAATTTCCATAAGGTAATTACTCAATTTCAAGGCAGCAAGGTTGGGAAGAAACCTATATTTACACCTAACACGTTATCATCCTTCCTGCACACTGCTTTAGCCTCAAGAGCAGAAAGGGTAGTAAAACTTAGACCTAGAGTGTGATGACCAAGAGTATGTATTACCTGTGTTTTTACATGTAATTTATTTAATCATAATTTTTCTAATTAATGTCATTAACAGTTATGTTTAACATATTCAGGATTCTCAATTCCTGACGATCTGACCGCCAACTCTCGGGAGCTGATACAGGACACGCCCCAGACATTTCACTGGACAGGATTTACAGAAACAATGCCGAATGAAATCAGCCAGGTGCACAAAAGCAACTATGGTCTGAGTCCACTCGGAGAAGAGCAGAAGGAAGTGGGCATGACTACCGAGTTAGCATCTGTACAGCGCCCAGCGAAGCCCAGTCCAAACCAGCTGGCAAAGGGGAGCAAAGCCAAGTGGCTGAATCCGCCTTCGTCAGCTCATCCCCTGCGGACCCCACTCCCGTGACCGTCAGAAATGCTCACCCGTGACAATGAGAAGTGGTTGTTGGAAGCCACTGAAGGTCTGGAAGTTTTGTCACACGGCATTTTGGTGGCAACGCCTACCAGTACAAATGTTCCTTGACTTATAAAAGTTGGAAGTATCTTTAAGTCTCCATAAAAGATTTCACACACATAGTTTACTAAGCACCAGAGCTCAGCACCCCCACACACTGAGATCTTTGATCACGGAGATGACAGGAGCCACGGCATGCTGCCACTGCCTACCATTTCGGGAGAGGACCAATTTGTTTGTCACCAGCTGGGGAGAGATCCAAATTCAAATCCAAAGAACACTTTCTACTGAACATAGTATTGCTTTCATATCAGTATAAAGTTGAAAAATCCTAAGTTGAAACTTCATAAGTGGGGCCATTTGTACAGAAACTGTCCCTCCTCCTTGGAAAAGACCTTAAATATGGTGGCCAGAGGGGGTACAGCAGGGAGCTGGCAGTGTTCTGGTTACACGTATGTGTTCCCTTTGTGATAATCCACCAGGCTGTGTTTATTTTTTCTTTATGTCTGTCTTCCCTCAGTAAATAAGTTTATTTGAGAAAATCCAAGCCAGACATGGAGGTGCACACACTAGGGAGGCTGAGGCAAGAGGATCACGGTGAGTTTGAGGCCAGTATGGGCTACCTTACAATACCCTGCCTCAAAAACAAAAAGAAAAGACAACTGGCTATTTAATTCTTGGAGAAGTGTTCAAATTCACTAGCAATCAAAGATGTTGATGTTGAAATGAATAAATACTGCCTTTCATCTGACCCACCGGCAGAAACTTTCAGCTGTAATCCAGTGTTGAACGAGTAGAGGAAAATGAGCATTTTAGCATATTGGTAGTGACATATTGGTGGGATGAGTACATACTGGTAAAAACTTGTTGGAATCTTACTTGGCAAATTTATCACATATTTAGCAAAGTGTCTTTTGACTTGCAATTTTACAGTTGGGAGTTTATACTAAGGAAGTAATTACACTTATCTGCATAGATTTAGTTATTAGCATGTCTTCTTGTGGTTGCTTTTGATAGTGAAAAATCTGAAAGCAATTAAATGTCATAAAATTAAGATTGGGTGCATAAATAAGGTACAGTCCTATAAATACAGTCATTTTTAATATGATCAAAAAATGTAATGAATTCTACAAAAAGCTGTTGTGATCAGTTAATGAAAGAGAACGCTGTTTCCAAAACATATATAT
>NW_022900922.1:15757766-15758217 GCF_012274545.1 Fukomys damarensis | reverse complement strand
ATATAGTATAACTTGCCTTTGTAAAAATAGCTGCATGTCATGTAACCAGATTTACAAGTCTAGGTGTTATCGATGACTGGGCAAGGATGTACAGGGCTTTGAATACTGCATTTTCACAGAACTGCCAGTGCCTCAGACTTGACTGGTAAGAGCAGGATAATGCTGTCGAGGTCACAGAGTCTACAGCTGAAGCAATGTGAGAGCACTTCATGTCTTAGCACCTGCCTTGCTGTCATGCATTCTCTGAAGATCACACATCTGATTCTTTAATTCCATCTCTATCCACTTCTGATCTATGTGACCCTAGAACCTTAGGAAGCCGAGTCAGAATGTAGCATTAAAAGTGGGTGGGAGGGGCCCAGGGATTTAGCTCAGTGGTTCTGCCGCCTGCTTTGCAAGCACAAGGTCCTGAGTTCAATCCCCAGTACCAAAAAAAAAAAAAAAAAAAAAA
>NW_022900922.1:15740769-15756710 GCF_012274545.1 Fukomys damarensis | reverse complement strand
AAAAAAAAAAAAAAAAGAAAAAGTGAGTGGGAGGAATTTTCTGTGTGCATCTGTTTCGCTGTGATGAGGGGCTCTTGGCTGGACCACAACATGGCAGATGGCATCATGGTGGGGGCGTGTGAGAGGAGACCACATGGTGAGAGACAGGACACCAGAGAGATTCAGAGGCCCGGCTCACTCTTTTACAGCCCACTCTGCAGGACCGGAGCTAATCCCTTCCTAGGACAGCCCCAGTGACCTAATCACTTTCCACTGGGCCCGGCTCCCCTGTCTCAACACCACCAGACTGGGCAGGTTTTCAACACATGAATCTTTGAGGGACAAACTTCATCCAAACCATAGCAGTTAAAGAAGAAACTAAGAGATTTAGGTATATTCTTAAGTGTCCTGGGATTTAAAGAGTTAAGCTTAAATTGATATTCTGTCTAGCTTTCAATTTCTAAATCTCTCCATGAAATTCAAAATTAACACTAATTAAACTAGGAAATTAACGTTCAGGCATGCTGGCTGACCCTCATAAGTACCGTGTTTTTCTCACTCTCGCCAAGCTGGGTGCGCTGTGAAGACACCACTCACCCCACGCAGGAGTCTGAAGGACGAGCGGGTGGAGGAGGGGGCTGGGGTCGACAGAACGGAAGTTGCTTGCCCAGAGCTGCCAAGCTGATGGAGGTGACTGGGATATCAGATTTAGAATCCCACAGGAACTGTCTTATCTCAGGAGGAGGCCAAAGGTAGAGGGTGAGACGGTCAATAAACAGTTTAGCCACTGAAACAAATGGTACAAATGGTCTTAAAGGCGATATTTATAGATGAAATGAAGAACTGAGAATTTCCTGCCATGATGATTACGATCACCTCTCCATCCTACCTTGTGCTGAGGGCTCTGCTGTGCTGTGCCTTCCGCTGTCCTCCCAGGCAGGAGCTTCCCCAGCCTGACCCCAGCTTCATGCCATGACCTTGGACACTTCATCCACCCACCCGAAGTGGCCCATTCTGTTTTCCTGACGAACATCATCATGGGCAGGTGGAAATCATTATGTACTCAGTCCTGGGCGTAAGACTAAACGAGCAGCTGCCCTCCCTGCAGAAACCACAGCCATTGCAGATGACTAAACAAGTGGGCTTGGGTTTAAGGTGCAGACAATGTCATCAGAGGCTGCCTCCTTCCCAAAATCACGGGGAAGGTAAGGGACCAGGACTTGCTAACAGCTGCTCACTTTTATTCTGGAGAACCCACCAATTTTCTAGGCATTTATCTCCTGTTTTTAGTGAAATGGCAGTCAAGGGTAAAAGCTTGACACACTGGCTGCTTTGGCACAGAAGCAAAGGAACTCTTACCTGGAGGAGTGTGTGTGTGCGTGCGTGTGTGTGCACAAAGTTGTTTTCTCTCAATGCATTTGAAAGTATCTTGTTGTCAACTGTCCTCTATTACTGCTGCTGAGGACCATGGTTGGGAGGGGGCGGTGCTGGCGTCTGAACTAGGGTCACACACACATTATGCAACACCTTATCAATGACATGCCCAGTCCCATGTCAGGCTTTTTAACTCTACATTTCTTGCTCTATTACTTTGCTTTCAAATATTTTATCACTTCCTCTTTCTTCCTATTTATTTTTCTTTGTTTCATTTGTTTTGTTTTTGAGACAGGGTCTTGCTATATAATTCAGATTGGCCTTGAGCTCACTACATAGCCCAGGCTGGTCTCTAATTTGCTATGATCCTCTTGCCTCAGCTTACCAAGTGCTGGGATTGCAAGTGTGCACCAGCAAGCCTGGTGGACTTCTTTCTGTGAGGCCTTTTGTATAAGTTAGACACTATCATCCTGTTCACCAATTCTCTTTGGTCATGTCTTGTGGTGTTTTAAACCCAGCCATACAGATTTTTATTTCAATCATTACATTTATTTCTAGACATTCAACTACATTCTTTTTCCAGTCTCCTTGGTCACTAAAGTTTGTCTATTTTTTTAACATAAAGAAGTTTAACTCTGAGCCTGTAACTCAGTATGGAAGCTCTCTGCAGGTCTGTTTCTCTTCTCTGTTGCCTCCTGGGTTCTTACTCATGACGCCTCACTTCCTTGAATCTTTTTTGTGTCTTTCTCTGAGACACTTGTTGGCCCAGAAAACTTCTGCTAACTGAAATGAAGGCAGATTCCCTCCTTCCTGGAGGATTTATCATTTTTTTGTTGTTCTGGTTGCCCAACAAACCAACTAGTCTGTTCCAGTGCCCCTGTGGCTGTCCACTCACCCTGCTGCTCTCCCTTGGGGAGTGTCTGTGCCACAGATCTGTACGAGGGATGGGCCAGCTTAGCGCAGATGGGATTTTCCCTCTGCTCTGTGCCAGGGAGCTGGGCCACTTCCCTCCCCAGGCTGGGCTGTGATGGTGGGAGAGTTGGCTGTGTTCCTGGCCACAGAAACTCTGCAGGTGAGGTGACTGAAGGCACTGACTCACTGACCCTGCAGAAGGTTGTCAGGATGTGGCTGTCCCTCCCTCACCCTGTCCCTAGCATTCCCAGGGGCTGAGAAAACCAGGGCTCAAATGTTTGTTTGTCTAATGCCCCAAGCCAAGCTCTGCCTTCTGGCTTCTGGAGCCCACTGCCCTTGGGTCTTCCATGTGTTTCTTGATCTCTTGCCAGTTCATTGGGGCTATTAAGAAGGCTTTGATTTTCAATCTGTTTAGTTATTTTCAGCAGGAAGAATGATTTGGGTAATTAGATTTCCATCTTGCCAAGAAGAGAACCCTGCAGGATTTGTTTTTGTGAAACATAAAGAGAAAAAAATGATGTTTAACAAAATACACAGGTTGGTAAATAATGTTGTGCTATTAATCTTGTAAACAGGCTTCTCAATCATATTGTCAGTAAGGACAAAGTGACTTTCCTCCCTTCTTGGGTGGTATGACCTGCTGCAAGTCAAGAATGTGACTTTTGGAAGAAGAGAGAAACGACTAGGGAGGAGGGAATGGGTCACTGAATCAAAGTTAAAGAAGGGCCTTTTCCCCTTAGGATTGTAAAGTGTCCCGGTGAAGGTGAACTATGCCTGCCAGGGTCTAAGCAGCCCAGGAATATGCACAAAAAATCCTGAATAAATAGTATGGATCCCTTAACTCTCTAAAATCAGCCTTATAGAAAGAACATTTACCTGCCAACTTTCTAATTCCAAGGAAAGTGAACTAAACTGAGCAAGAATTCTTTTCTCTTCAACTAGATATAAAAATGATTTTTGTCTAGGAAGAAGAAGCTGGTACCAGGCCAAAAAGCCTCCTTTCCAAAAAGCCAGGTACCGAGACTCACCCCCTACCCATGTAGACGGCCCCTTCAGGTGAAGAGACCTGAGGAGGGAAGAGGGAGAGGTAAACAGGGACCATGAGGCTGGCCCAGAAAGTGGAGACAGGAATGAAACCTTTCCTGCAGACCCTGTGAGAGAACCTGGGCTCAATGTCTTATGAGTAAGACCATGACCCAGTTGGATTGTCACTGGGGTCCCCAGAACCTCAGACAAACAAATGGGGTCCTTACTATCCCCCTACATCCATCTAGCCTGGAGCCCTCTCTGTTCTGGGGAGGCTGCCAGATTGTCCTCCCTCTGCAGCCCTCGCTCGTGCCCTGGTCTCTCTCCCAGCTCAGCCCCTCAGCCCCAGTCTCAGTGTGCTGCCCCAGCAGTGCCTGGGATGACTTCCGCCTCAAAAGAGAGAGGTGCTAGAAAGGCTCTTGGTATGGAAAGGTCAGACACATCTCTGATTCTGCACTGGACAGGTTGCCAGAGAAATAAGAAGGCTGGGTTCTGCTGAATCCAAGTTGATGCTGTCACACTGCAAAGTGGCTACAGCCTTCAGTTTTCCCCATTCAAATTTATATTGCACACCACAGCCAGTTCAGTCTTCCTAAACAGCATCATCGCTGTCTGACTCTCATGTCCAAAATCACTGGTGGCCGCCTTCTGGCCAATAAACCAAAATAAAGCAAAAATGCCTACAATGCTCAATAAGCCATAATGCCTCAGCCTGGCAGGCAGGACCCTCCAGCCTTATCTCTGATTTGAAATCTCCTCCTAATACGAGCATTCTTTCCATGAAGTACAGTGAGACCTTGTTCTAGAGCCAGCTTCTATCTGGGCAGGAAGAAGAGGAAATGCTCCTGGCAAAGGCAGACAGGGCCTAGATATTGCTTCATCTTGGCTCCGGTACATCTCAGTCTGGCTCCTATAAACCATCCCCCTTCATAATTGCGTCGTCCACCACCTGAGTCCCATGATGATGACATTTCTAATAACTGCTCTGACTCTGAGGCACTGGGAAATCTAAATGGCCCTGGGTGGAGGCCTTAACCTGGATGGCTTTATCTGTTTTGAGCCCTAGATTAACACTTACCTGGTATAGATTTGTTACCCATAGGTGATCCTATGTGTATTAGTTACCTGTGGCTATGTAATAAATTTCTCCAAAAATTAACAGCTTAAAGAAATAAATATTTAATTATTACCTCACAGTTTCTGAAAGCCAGATGTCTGGGAGCAGCTGAGCTGTGTGGTTCTCTCTCATTCTCCTGTGAAGTACCATCAGATGGTCCGTTGGCACTGCAGGCATCTGAGGCTGGATAGTCCACATCCGGGTCATTGGTGGGCTTATTGAAAAGCCTCAGCGCCTTGCAGGATGGTGGGTACAGAGTCTGTCTTCAGGGTGTGCTCAGCAGCCAGTGGGGGAGGAGGGAGACAGAGACAGTGACAGTGTCTTTTAAAAGTAATCATAGACTCATTTCTGCCCATTGTTCACAGTGTGGAAAGCACAGTACAGGTGTTAATACAAGGATTCTGGGAGCTCTGGGAGCCTCCTGGAGTCTAGCTGTCACTCTGGGGCACAATTTTACCCCCACACTCTAGCATCTCTGAAGTTGCAGTGCATCTTATAACAAATGGTGGGCCTCAGTTTAACTGCTACAATTTCCATTTAGAAGTGTGTCTTATAATTGTGTTGTCTTCTTCAGGGAGACGTTGAGCATGTGCTCTCAGGGTTTAAGGCAGCTTCCTGGCTTCTGGTTACTCACCAGCCCACAGTTGCATGTGGCCCATGGATAGTTGGTTGCTGTTCACCACCCACTGCTCAATTCTTCTGTACTCATTCCCATCCAGCCCTTCTGAGGCACACTCTTTGCGAGGTAAACGACCACCTCTTACCTAAGTGGAGCATTCCCTGATACTCTAAAGCACAACATCTCTCTTCCCTATGTTGCTGTAGCATCTTCAATCCATTCACATGATGGTTATGGTTCTGTCCTTGCAGTTGTTAACAATGTTGGAGTTCTTTTGCTCAATTTGGGTAGAAATCATGAATTACAAAGAACACCTACCTTGTTGTTCGTGGCTCTCAGTCCTTAGTCTTACAGCTCTCAGCAGCTCCCAGCAACTTTCTGGAGCTCTTCTAATAGGTTCTGCTGCCTCTCTAGGGCTCTTCCATTGGTCACTGTAGGTCTCTGCAGGACACTTCCAGTCTCCACTGTATTGGGAGATCTGCATCACTCTTAACTCATTGCTGTTTCACTGCTCTCTGAGCTCTTCAGAGCTGGTAGCCCCTTGTGTTACCAACTCTCTTAATGCATCCTGCTTTGCCCACACTACCCAAGATAAGATTCCTGGGTAGGTTTACAGGACCACCAAAGTGATGAGTTATTGGGACCTGTGCTGAACACAGAGAGGTAGTGCACAGAAGGGGCTCCTCTTCTACTGACCAACAGAGTTTGAGGGGGCACTGGTTACACACAGGAGGAACGGGCCATGCATAGGCAGTATCTTGCACTTTGTAGTCATTGGGGGGAATTTCAAAGTAGTGGCAGGGTCATGTAGAGGTTATAGGCCTGCATCATCAGGAGTGGCTGCAGGGCAGAGTCATCTGGGATAGATTGGTATCGAAGCCTGTCGTGGCCAAGGTAGATTCTCCCAGGGTAGCTATGGACCTAGCGTAGGACCTTTCAGCTGTTGTGGTGACAGCTCAGCCCTACTATAGGAGAAGTGGCTGCTTGGTATACAGCTCCCCCCTTTCCAGAGAATTCACAAGGCTGAAATTGGGACTGCAGCAGCTTCACAGGAGTCTCCAGGTGGGGTGGGGAGGGACACATCCATCATGACCTAATGGAGTTTGGGAATCTCAGGGATAATAGCCCCATCCTTTCCTAGACTTTGCCCTGTCAGGTGGTCCTCCCCAGAGAGGCACAGCACCTGCAGTGAATCCTATCAGGGCTGCAGGCCTGATTATGACAAAGAGGGCAGCCATTGGTGTGACCATATAGGTGGCAGTGGCGGGAAGACAGTTGGAGCTAGTGTCCCTGGGTCACCCTCAGGGCAGCGAAAGGAGGGTTGCAATGGCTGTCAGTGTGATGGCCTCCTTGGCTGTCAGAGGTAAAAAGGAAGTTGGGATTCTTTTTTTTTTTTTCTAATCTCGCAATAACAGTTGAGTTCTCATGGGTGTGTTTTGACTTGCACATGCCACAGACACACTCTGCGCACAATACATGTGGTAGTCTGCATCTAGACACCATTTTGTTTTTTAAGCAAAATTTCTGACTCCCTTTCTGGTGTGAGGAATTGAAAGTGTAAATAAGGACCAAAATGTATAATCTATATTGTGATATAGGAGGACAATGTTCAAATGGGAAGGGGAACTAGGAAGAGGGGAGGGAGAAAGGAAGGAAGGGAAAAGGAAAAAAAGAGAAAAGGAAACAAAGCTTTTGTAAATAAGGGAGAAGAGGCATTGAGGGAGGGGAGGCAAAGAAGGAAAAAAGAATCAAGATATGCCATGTACAGCTACAAACTCCATTTGATGAATGTTATCGTTATATATATCTAAAATGTGCTAATAAAATTAATTTTAAAAATAAAAAAAAATTTCTGACCTCTTACTAAAACAATGCCCAACAAGAAGAAACCTCTGCTCCTCAGGCAAAGTTTTGTAACCTACCCAATAAAACCATCAAAAACACACAACTTTCTACAAATGTACATGACAACTGTATGTCAGAGATGTGGAGCCTGTGATAGAGCAACTCGGCCTCCAGCCATTCATCATGCTTCTGGCTGTTCTATTTTCCACGGTGTCCAAGTTCTGAGACGTGGGCACAACTTCTGTGTGCCCCCTCATCCGCAAAAATAGGAGTTCTGCCTGGCAACAGGGTTTGAATTTTTTTAAGTACTTAACAAAACTCTTCTAAGTGGTTTAAATTGTTATCTCGCCACTTTTTCAGGTTTAATTTGTCTAAGTAAATTCATTTGATCTGCAGAAGGCAATTTAAAAATAAAGAGAGGATAAAATACATGAACTTCAGTGAGAATGGATTAGAAACCCACAAGAGAATAGTATTAAATTTAGGGATTTTCTTTCAGCCCCTCGGATCATGAATCACATGCTTCCTCCCTGGAAGACATGCAGCACTGGTCATTACAGAGGCATGTCAGGAGACGGCCCCCGGCTCCCTCCACGGGGCCTCGGAGTGTATCTATCACCAGATGTACGCAAGGGAAGGAGACCAAGGCTTTACTCATGCCACGTCCAGAGATGGCCTGGTCTGGATCACAAAGCAAAAACTATAAAACTTGCAGAAGAAAACAGCACACGTCTTCCCGTGCTGGGGCAGGCAGAGGGCAAGCAGAGGACTGTCACAGGGCTCCACATTTCAGTTCAGGGCCAGAAAGGAAGGAGTCCTGCTTTGATCTTAGGTCAAAGCTGGGTTGGCCTGCTTTATCCTAAACCCCTGACAGATCATTTACACTTGACTGGCATCTGTCATTCACCTGAGTCAGTACCTAGAAAAAGGGATGATTCACTAGTTTCTTCCCGGCGTCTGGAAAAACATGAGAACAGTGTTCTTTATTTTTTCTAGACTGGGTAATAACTATGTCAGGAAAGACAAGGAGGGGTGCGTTGAGACGTTGTCTATAAAATGCTCTGAGTCTCTGTAGGAAGGAAGCCTGGGGTTCATTCAGGACCCCGAGGGTAACGTCTCTTCCCCAGGCGAGGCTCTGACTGTGATGGTTGAGGGCCTGTCCTTTATCTGTCTTAGGATATCTATTGTCTTTGTACAGCCGTAACAGAACATCACAGACTGGGTAATTTATAGTGAACAGAGATTTACTTCTCAGTTCTGGAGACGAGGAAGCGCAAGACAGCAGTACCGCTTCTGGCAAGAGCCTTGCTGCTGTGTCTCCCACGGTGGAAGGCAGAGGGGCAAGGCCTGGAGGGAGATGGGGAAAAGAGGAATCAAGCTTGTCCTTTTACCAGAGCTCTCCACAATAGCAGCACTAACCCACTCCTGAGGGCAGAGCCCCACAACCTAACCTGCTCTCCAGCACTGCTGCACCAGGGACAAAGTTTCTAGCACATGGATTCCGGGGAACACAGCCAAAACGTAGCGTCTGAGTTAAACATTCATAGTACCTGTTCCAGTGGGTAGAGTGGGAATATAGCTATTGTAACACAGTATTTCTGCATTCTCTGCCCTCTGTCTTCCTCCCTCCCTGTTCTCAGTGCTCTGGAACATGAAATGGAGACACTTGGATCAAATGATCAAAGAACTCTCCTGTTAACTTGGTCCCTGGGTGTCAAGAGAAACAGCTAAATCCATGCAACATGAAATGGAGACACAGCCCCTGCTTAAGGAGGTTACAGTGCCAGCCATCCCTGCACACCAGGGGCTGCTAATCATAGTCATTAGGGACCTGGCTGCAGGGCCTAAATCAAAAGGGCTACAGAAATGAGGGAGAAAAATGACATTTAGCAATGGAACTAAAACAATTATGCAGCCACCCACCGAGAACGGCACCTGATCTCTCCTTCTACCAGTAAGAAACAACCAACAGAGCAACTGCAGGGCAATGGGACTGGACCCTTGTACGATGAGTCCACTGGTATTTTCTTGAATGGATCCTTAAAGGGTCTCCTAGTGGGCCCCCTGCAAGGCTACAGTGGGATCCTCCACTCCTTTGGAAGGCCCCCATTAGATCAGAACTGGCCCTCAGTTCTGGGGCAAACCTAACACTGCTCTAAAATATAAATCCTCTTTCTGAAAGTAGGGAAAAAGTAACCAAAATCCATAACATGTAAAACTGGTAAAGTACATTTCATTACCATAAATTTATCTTATAACCAAACATTTACATTTAGAATTTAATCTATAGTCAATAAGAACTGTAAGTTAATAAAAAATGTGAAGCGAGGAGATGTGTTTGGAGAGTCGGAATCCAAATCATATCTGTTTCATGTTGTGTTCATTTGTATTTTGTTTCTTGAGAAAATTTTTATTGCAGAGACAAATACTTGCAAGAAAAACTGACTCAACATTTTGCCTTGACATCTCCCTAATTTAATTTAAAGAGAAGGCAGTGGGAAATATTTACTCCAAAGTTGCATCACTAAGAATGTCTAGAATATGTTTACATTACTAAAAGTCTTACAGGAATTCCCTGAACTCACACTGCGCTGTTTTGTGTCTGCCTGTCCTGTCCTGTAGGATGTGTGAATACCAGGGAAGAACTGAGGATCCCTAACCACCTGTCTGAGCAAACAAGTACATATTCACACCTTTGCCTGAGGTCTGCTGGCCAGCACAGCCCTGGGCCTGCACAGAGATAAATTGATTACAGCTGCCTGGGTTAATGTGGTGTTGATCTTTAACGTGATACTACTGAGTAAATAACACAGCTGCAATCATTTGTTTTGTTTGCATGATTTCAATAGAAAATAACGAATGGACATGTTTTAAGACTTAAAGTGGAAAATAAGGGCCAGGGATTTAGTTCAGTGCTTCCGCCCCCTGCCTCAAAAGCATCAGGTCTCGAGTTCAATCCCCAGTACCAAAAACAAACAAACAAACAAACAACAAACAGGAAAAATAAAGCGGAAACTAAATGTATACTCAAAACACAAGCTGCGAGTCCAAAGCAAGTTCCCACGTCCACTCAATTTAAATGAAAATGGGTACCAGCCCTCTCTCACTTCTCTAGAAGAGATTTGAAAAGGCCTGAAATTCCTGGGCTGTTCATTGGTACTGTTGGCTGGTCCTGCCATTATTGCAGTGGCATGTGTACGCAGACAGTATGGAGTTGTAGGGACAAAGAGCAAAACCTGATTTAGGAGAAGAGGCTGAAAAACTGTCAGGGAAGATTATACTAAGCTAAGGCATCTGTGCTTTGCCACATGCAGCCATACTGGCCTGAGGGCTTTCCCTTCAAGGCTGCCAGTCCCTAGAGAGAGTAAAGGGTTCACTGTGAAAAGAACCTTTTAGATGCAGACCAGCTGATGCATAGCCTCACCCCACCACCTCCTCTCTGGGACTCTTCTGTTCCCCTGCCCAAATCACTCCAGGGCTGGGTCTCACCAACTAGGGACAGCCCCTGGGCCCACAACCCACTCAAATTACTCTGTTTTGAACCCTGAGCCCGTTTGCCCTCCTCTTCTCCTCCGCATGGAAAGCATGGTTTGGGCTGGCTGTCTGCCCCTGATCAGCCCTGGTGCCCCTTGGGAGGTGGTTGCCCCTCCTGATCCGCTGGCCTAGTTGCTTCTGTGTAGTAATAAAATTCACCTGTTAGAAACAAGACTTCCTGGAGGAGGCAGAGAAGGAGACGAGCCCTAAAGGGTGAGGAAAAATGTTATCTTCATGCAGTGAACTGTATGTTAGCCACCTAGAGCTACGAGAGGAAGCAAAGCTGCCTGAGGATCCACACAGGCACTGTGATTGGAGCACAGATGCAAGGGGCAGTGGATGAAGGAGGCACTGAGAGGCCAGCAGACTTGGATCTGGATGGTGTCACGCAGCCTGTTGAGTGCTCCATGAACGATGCTGACCGTGGTGCTTGCTGTACGTGACCTCCATGTTCTCTCATCTCCATGGTGGACTAAGCCTGCCACTTCCCAGGTAATTCCCGTTGTCTGGATGAGGACCACAACAGAAACCCAAACAGGATCACCAGACATCACCCTAGGATTGATGTAGCCATGCTGGAAAATACCCATTTTCTTTCTTTCTGTACAAGCTGCTGCTCCAGCGGGTTCTGACTCTGGATCTGGCAGCAACTATTCTCCTTCACACTGGATGAGACCCTGACTGGACAGGAAAGTACCTACACGGACACAAGGAGACCCAGACAGGGCAGACAAGAAAAGGGCTTGCGCTGGCTCTGTATTCTGACTTCTGAGATTCTGAGATTCTGGTTCTTCAGCTCTCCTTGTGATGTTACAGACACAGTGATATCTGTCCTGTGCAAAAACAGAACTTTTTGTGATGCTTTGCATGTGTTTCCTTTGAATTAGTTAACTTTTTTTTTTTGAGACAGGGTCTCGCTGTGTAGTTGAGACTGACCTGGAACTCACTATGTAGCCCAGGCTGGCCTCGAAGTAACAGCGATCCTCCTGCCTCAGCCTCCCGAGCGCTGTGATTACAGGCGTGCGCCACCATGCCTGGCTTGAATTAGTTTACTCTGGATCTATGTGACTTGTTACCAAAGGGTAACAATGAAGAGCTCTTTCATTAAAGAGACCTGTATATCCTTAAGAGAAACAGAGTAATTTTAAGTAGGACAAGGACAGAATAAGATAGACATTTGAGCGATCCCTTTGGAGTCCACAGACAGAATGAGCTGCAGTGGGGCGTGGAGGAGAGAAAACGTATGGCTAGAGGTGGGAGGCAAGTTGGAAAGCTGTACAGTCGTTCTGGCAGGGATGGTGAGGGCCTAGAGTAGAAGGGAAGAATGGGCAACTGGAAAAGACTGAACAGACACCGAGGAGAAAGATTGGTGAGAAGGCGGTGAAATCCAACATTACCAGGCTTCTACTACATTTATTTTAGAATTTAGAATGAAAACTTTTTAAAAATTTTTTTCAGGGACGGGAGACCCCGAAATTTTATTCTAGCCTGGTTTGTAAACAGCCATTGTTTGTAAACAATGGAAAGACAGTAAAGAGTTTGTCGTCCTGAGGATGGAGTGGGTAACAGTATTCCTTTTGTGTTTTTAAAAGACCAACATGGCTGCTGTGCAGAGAATAAATAGAATAAAGGCAAATATAGAAACAAGTAGACTAGTAAGTCTTCAATAGTTATGGAACTCCTACCAGTTACCAGGTACCAAGAGGTGGAGAAGCTAACAAGATGATAGAGGAGCTGGCCCTACATGGGGTCTGTTTTATGGAGGAGCCAGACAATAAACAAATAAACGGTTATCTATCCATGTAGCTCAGACGTTGGGATGTACTTGAAAAGGAAACAAAGCAGGCTTCAGGGAATGAAGGAGGAGTAGAGGGAGTATGTTTCTTGGGCTGAGCCAGAAGTCTCTCTTACTTAATCAAAGAGCAAGCGTGGATACGGGTATTTGGAAGAGAGAGTTCCAAACCAAGTATCCTGCAAACGCTAGGCAGGAGCATGCATGACATGTTTGAAGAAAGCCATAGAGACCAGAAGAGCTGGAGATAAGGGAGCTCAGGGAGGAGCCAAAGAGCAGATGCATACAATCGGGAAGGTACAAGTGAATTTGCTTAGCGCTGTAGCTGCTAAACTACTTCTTCCAAAAGACAAAGGAAGGCCACCTACACCTCCACCAGACAGAATGCATCATTTGCACTGATATCTACAATTTTACAGAGTTGCAAAATAGCTCAGACAAGAAGAGCTCTGAATAGCTCACAGAATCCCATAACTGGAAAATGTGCTAATCCATGCTTATCTTTCCTTTGAGGACACCTATAATCTTTTGGGTTCGTTTCAATGGCACAATATTTTCTATAGTGCTAAAAAGAAAAGGATATTATCCCTACCATTCTTATTCCTTGGATCTGTTGTAATGTGTATGTGGAAGTATATTCAGATGCTACCATGATACTTACTAATTGATTAAGGAGATTAGGCAGATGATAGGCCAGACCCCCTCTCATCAATTTATCTTCTAATTGAAATGGAAAACATTCAGGAATCAAACCACCTCAGATGTACTGTGGAACACAGCAGGGTAGAAACACAATATGGAAAATGTGGGTCGTAATTCATGACTAATGAGTGATTTAATTTCTAGCCCCTTTGCAATTTAAAGCTATACATAGAGCACCATTTTGTAAAAACTCCAAGCATATTTTCAAAACTATTGAGTCAGATTTCCTGAGTTGCAATCCTCACTAGTTACAAGTAAATGTAATGACCTCGGGTTCATTGCAAGGAACTTTCCAAGTCAGAGCAGGGGCCAGAAGCATCAGGGTGGTCTTTCCTGCCCTCTCTCAGGATGTGGTACTCTTGGGCCATACACAGCCTCCAGCGCAGGCACACAAGCAGTTTAGAAATGAAAGCCCTATTGCCCTTCACTAGTAATCAGGCTGCTCTGGTTCTGTGGGAAAATTTGGCCTCCTTGGTGCAACCATTCAGGCAGGAATCGGAATGAGCACAGGACGATGATGACTGCAGAAAATGCCATGAATTTCCTGAGCATGATATTTCTCTTTGCAAGTTTTTGAGTGTTCAATAGCAAACCTGCCAAAAATGGGAGACCTATAAATAGGGGAGAGTGGGAAGAAATGGAACCTGTCAGCATGCCACTGAAAATAGAGGACTAGGAATTTTCCAGAGATGCGAAGACAAAGAGGGTTCATATTATCGTGCAGATGAGACACTGGGTATATGCTTTGTAAAGAAAGGAAGACGAGAAGGGATAAGACCAAGGAATATGAAAGAGACTTAAAGAGGTAGAAAATGTGTCAAAGTCCTCGTGAAGAACATGCAGATCCAAGAAGGGGAAGAAAACTAGGGCGCACTGCTTGTGGTTTTTCCTTCTGGTTAAGTGCTTTATATTCACTTCTTTTGTTTCCCCCACCTGGTACCAAGGATCAAACTCGGGACCTTGTGCTTTCCAGGCAGGCACAGCTCCCCTGAGTTATATCCCTGGCCCCTATATCTGCTTCTAATTTTCACTTCCTCCAATAACTGAGGTTGGCATCATTACTAGATGGGACTCAAATACCTGACCAGACTATGAGAAGCTAGCAGAGGATACCTGCTGAGCCCGGTGCAACCCTCATGTGTGGGGGGACATGAGGACACGGCAGGTGTCAGGACAGACACTGCATGCAGTAGACTCTGGACATGGGCTGTTGGCCACCTTAGAGGAGCTGTCATCTTTAACAGGGAATATAGCAGAAATGTTGTATCAGTTTGGGCATCAGCGCTGCAGGACACAAGGCCAAGTTCCCATACAGGACTGATCTTTCTCTTCCCTCTTTTTGTCTCTGAGGAGCTCAGCTAGCGTGGTCTTTCTTGCTGCCCTGAATATGAGCAGTACCATCGCCATGGCTCATGGCTCCAAGTGGCAGCACTCTGGATGGAGTTCTGACCTTCCCTATCGAATCCTGGGAGGAGAATGAGCAGCAGGGACCCTCATCCCCACGCACCACCTTATCCCTCCAGCACTACCAAGATTAGCACACAGACTTTACATGTTTAGGTCCCTCCCAGGGACCACACCAGAAGGAAATGACACAAAGGAAAGAAAGAGCTCAAGCTGTAGCACTGGAGCCTTGCAAAATGAGGCAGGTTTCCCATACCTCTTTCTTCATCCTCCCTTGATGACAGATGCAGGCTGCTTGTATTTGCAACTTACCAACATTTGTGGTAAGACCGCACCTGTCAGGGCCAGCAGCGACTGGTTATCAGAACAATCTTGTTAGGTGTGACAATGGCCTTTTGAGTTAGTAAGGGGTTTTTTTTGTTGTTTTTTGGTTTTTTGGTTTTTTTTACACAATGTACAGGGAGCAGGCAATAGTGTGACGTTCGGGATTTGTTCTAACATATACTCCTCAATTGGTGGCATCCCAAATGGGAGCAAACAGAAGGCAGGCTGACCACTGTTGAAGCCAGGTGGTCAGTATCCGGGTAGATCCCTGTGCTCCCTATACTGTGTATGGCTGTAAGTTTTCATAAAACAAAATAATTAACAGAGAACATGGCTTATTCCCCACATATCAGGGACTCTGGGTGCACGTTTCTTTGAGTCTTCTGTTGAATTACGCTCCTCGAGGAGCATCTCTCCAACAGGGCTTGTGACCTAGTGAAGACCCGCTCTGCCACACTGTCAGAGGGTCACTCCCTACCTGGGGTGACTTTCACTACACAGGGCACTACCTTCCTCTGACTGCCTTTTGAAGGCAAGAGATGCACTAGTGAGTCCTGCAAGAAGAAACCTCGGAAGGCAGAGGGACCCTCGTGCATGGCAGGTGGAAGGACAGCTGCGAAAGCCTTGAAGTGGGGGTGGGGAGGAGAAGGAGAAAGGGTCCTCGTGCGATGCGGGAGTCACGAAGAAAGATAGGCAAGGGAAAAGCAACGTCTGAGAGAAAAGCTGTCTTGGAGCAGAACTGTACCGGGGAGGGTGAGCAGCTCACACCGGCCACAGCACTCACGTGCCACTCCTGGGTTCGAGTAAAGTAACCTTGAGCATTTACATGCTGGCTTCGAATAAGCGGGGACAGAGGCCGTCTTGTCCGCCTCAGCCCAATGCACTCTCGGAGGCCCGGGCGAAAGAGTATTTGCCCAGGCAGAGCCACGAGGATGCACCACTGGGGACGCCCAGAGTCGCACACACAGAACCCCCTCGCCCCTCTGGCTGTCACCAGCAGACAAGCGCGAGGCTGCAGCGCCACCATCTGCCACCAGGAGCAGCACGGCGCTGTTGCGCACCACTCCGCCCCGTCGCTGCGCCGCTCTTGGCGCCTCCGGTGCGCAGCCGTCCAGCGTCGCTCACCATTGGCTGCCCCGGCACCGCCATGTTGGCGGAAGTGGAACGCTCGCGTGTGGAGGGGCTCGGTCGCCTTGTCCCCTGCGTACCCGCCAGCGTCCTCTCCTCGCCCGGGCGGGATGGAGAGACGCAAGATGAACTTGCCCACCGGGCCGGATACGTTGTGCTTCGACAAGGACGAGTTCATGAAGGTG
>NW_022900922.1:15643375-15740657 GCF_012274545.1 Fukomys damarensis | reverse complement strand
CCCTGCGGTTGCCTGGCCCGGGGTCGCGCGGTCCGGTCCGGTCGCCACGCCGGGTGACCAGTGCTCGCAGCTCAGGGAGGGTGTGAGCGCGCCCTGGGCTCCACGCACTGCCTGGGGTCAGATCAGGAAAAGCTCTGTCTTTTTCTGCCTGACGTTCGTGGAAAACTGGAATGTAAGTGTGAAAGTTTGGTATTTCTCACTTTGTTGGTGTACAGCAGAGTCACCCATTCATCTTTTTTAAAGTTGTCCTACTTATACAGTTTAGCCAACTTGAAATTGGTTTCCAGATAATTATAGGATCTAGATTCATGGAAAGGAAATGTAAACTAAAAACATTTCCCTAATAAAAGTTGATTAGTCACAACCTAGAAAATGTCCAGGTTTTAAGTCTGAACTAGGAAGAACTAGTTGAGGTATCCCTTCAGCCTAAGCTATCCAAAAAATATCTTTATATTTAACTTCTTAAGATTGGGATTTTTGGCAACGGTAGCTCGTTTCAGTGTTATTAGAAATGGAGGCATTTAGGCTCAGTAAACACCTAAAATGTTGAACAAGTGAATTTGTCTTACTCAGCTTGTTTGATGGCTTTTTAAATCAAGTTGTAATTTTACCTTTTAGTTTAATTGACCTCTGTCTTTTGATATTTGTATTCAGATCGCATCTCTGCAGTGCATTTTTAAATTTTGGTTTTTTTTGTTGTTTTGTTTTAAAATAGTTAAGGCAGGCACAAGCCTGTAATTTCACCACTCTAGGAGCCCGAGGTAGGAAGACTGAAAGCTTGAGCCCAACTTGAGGGATTTACCTAGACCCTGTCTCAAAATAAAAAGGGATTGGGGATGTATCCAGTGCAAAGGCCCTGGATTCAACCCCCAGTGCTGAAAGAAAGGAAAGGAAGGGTGTATTGTATCTTATCTCGTGTGCCCAAACCAAACCATACGGGGGGATTTATCTAGACCTGTATATGTAGAGATATTCCTGCTAAAATGCTGTAATTAAGTGTAATTTGAACGGTATGCCTGCCTGAAAGAGTGAACAGTCAGTTCACCGAGACACCTTTCATCTACCTCCGGGGTAAAAGCTACCCTGAAAGGAAGACAGGAGGATCTAAGGATTCCAATTGGAGAGAGTGCACTGCAGGAGGAAGGGTATATGCAGTGATCAAGAGTCTTGTTCTCACTCAGGAATCTCAAAAGTGCAGAAAAGTCCCTTTTTCCACCTTGTGAGTTAGGCCTCCTTCTGGCTCATTGTCAGCATCCTTTCTAAGTCACTGGCCCCACCACCTTTCTCACTCAGAGGTGCCAGAATGCCTTTGTTAAACACAGCTCCAGGAAGTAGTAATCAAAACAAACAAATCATAAAACAGAGCAAATAGGAAAGTGACTGAAATGCCAACAATTCCAAGTTTAATGGCTTGTAAACCTCTGAATATGCTGTGGAATTAGTAAACATGAACACTTCATATTTAGAAAAAAATACAGAGAACAGTTGTTCTGTGTAAAATGTTGATTGTGTCAGTGGAACCAAAAGTTAAAGGTTGTTTGAAGTTTGTATTTCCTTTAGGGACATTTTCTAAGTTATTGTTTTGTGGCAGAAAGGATGTGTAGTGTCCTTGCTTGCCAGGATTATATTTATACAAGCCCAGCATGGTTGGTGCACACCTGTAATCCCGGCACTCAGGCAGGCAGTCGAGGCAGGAGAATGCTGTGAGTTCAAAGCTAGCCTGAACTGCATAGCAAGACCCTGACTCAAAAAAAAAATACACACCCACACACACACATTTATACATTTGTGTCTTGTTTAACACATTTTGCAATGGCATAGGTATAGGTTGTTTTGCATGTGAGAAGAGTAGGATATCAGGTATGTATTAGGAGAGTTGAGATTAATTGAATCCAGGCATTTGCCTGGAAACTGCTGTCATTAGTTTGCCAGATGATTGAAAGACTGCTAATGCAATGGCAGCAATTATTTATTCAGTCAACAGACACTTATTGATCACCTGTTATGTGCCAGCCAGCAATGTGTACATAAAGGGACAGGATGAATGAGATATGGCTTGGTTTTTGAGGTGGTGAGAGGAAGAACATGTGCATCCAGAAACTGCACTTAGTCTGGAGTGATTGGAGAGTGGGAAAATGTACAGAACAAGGCTAGAAAGGTAGGTGAGGCTCATGGGGTTGCAAGTTGGAGCCGGCCCTGTATACTATATGAGGGCTTTGTGCTCAATGCAGGGTTCACTGTGGAGTTAAAGTAAAAACAGGAATTTACGTGGCCACTTGCACTGGCGCTGACTGGAGGCAGGAGGCCGCTCACACTTAGGGGTTGACAGGCAAAATACAATATAAAGTATTGGTGGTAGGGAGAAGGTGATGTATTAACAAGGACAAGTTGGACCCACGTACCTGGGTGTGCTACTGTGATCACATCATTCTCCTCTGTCTCAGCATGTGACTTCATCCCTTTTTACAGAAAAACAGAAGCTGTCAGATGGGCCTGTCTTCACTTTGCTGATAATGACCTCATTCCTTCATGATGCAGTACTCATTTCTCCTTGCCTGCCATGGGGCTTTCCTTTCTCCTGATCACCCTGTCTCAAAATAAAAAGAGACTGGGGATGTAGCCACTGCTACACTGGCTTCAATGCCCTCTCCTTTCTTTAAGGGACTTTGTCATTCCCCCTTGCCATCATCCCTTCCCACTGCCACCCATGCCCTTGCCTTTCAAGCACTTTGTCATTCTGTCTTCCCCACACCTTCCCAGTGCTACCTTACACCTGATTCCAGGGCCCTTGCCTTCCTTTATGAGACCTTGTCATTTCCCCTTCCCACTAACTTTCAGAAACTGTCTTCTGCTCAGTCCCCTATCTGATTATTCCATTTATATCACAATTTTATGCTCACTATTATGCTTCTCCCCTTTCACTCAAGCTCACGCTGGCTTCTAGCCCATCATTCCACTGCACATTTCTCACCAAAGAATGCTAGATGTCAATCCAGCAGGCCTTTTTCTGTCTTCTGAGGAGGAGGAGGAGGTTTGTTTTTTGTCTCTCAGTTCAGTTTTGAACATGCTGAGTTTGAGGTGCCTCAGAAACATCCCAGAAGGAGTGTGAAGGAGTTGAATATGTGGGTTTGTAGATCAGGAGCTATATGGGTAGGTGACTTGAAACTGTGTGACCTGCCTATACATAGGCTGCACGGAGCAGATCACCCAGAAGAGCAGATAGAAGGTTGAAAGCAATGCAGTCCAGGGTTGCTGAGCGATTTATGATACGAAGCATAATCATTTCATAACAGATAGCCTGCCTCACAGGTTCACAGTGGGCTCTGGTTCGTCATGAAAAGGCTAAATTCTCTTCAGCCTCAATTCAAGACAGAAATAATATATTTGAGATTGCCACAAAAATTCTAACTCCATTTAGATGGAAATTAGACTACACTTCATGGAAGTACACAGTTTATTTGATTGGCACTTGGTAAAAAGCAGTTCTTTGCAAAAAAATTGTTTTGGACCATTTTTGCTTTTGAGTCTCCAGCTCATCTTGGGGGCAATATAGTATTGTAAAATGTAGCATTTGAGTAAAATGTAGCATTTGAGTAAAATATTGAATTTACAGATCTTTAAGTTATTACTTGTGATTTTCTTTTCAAAATCAGGTAGCAAGAAGCATGATATAAATAAATCTTTTTGTTTAAATGAATTTAACCGCATTTAACATCAAATTTCTTTGAACATTTGACTAAACAGATTAATCACAGACTGGGGCTTTTTTTTGTATGCAGAGTCCAGCATTTGAAGACATTAAGTTGAAAAGGTAAGCTGAAAGCACTGCATAGATTATATTAGTGTTAAATTGGGATGGAGGAGAAAGAAATCAGCTAGAACAAAGCTCACATCGTTAAGTGGATGTGACAGGATATAAATTTCTTTGTCTTTTTAAAAATATGTCATACAGGTGTGATACTGAACAGAGGGTTTGAAACAAAAATGATTAATCCAGTCAAACTTAATTCTTAGAATTGATACATTATTTCAAGAGAAGATCATCTGTCCATAGATAATGGTGCACTCTAGCATACATTTTTAATTCCTCAAGCCTAAGTACTTGGTAGTAGATTTGGAATGAACTTGGGGAGCCCTGGTTTCAGCCTCCAAGCTCCAGTGGTGCCACCTACCCTGGACATAGGATTAATTGAGGACAAGAATGGGAGGAGAGAGGTCCAAGATGTTTTTTGCACACCTGCTGTCCTCTGGTATGATCTTTTCCCACAGTTTTCCTATGGCCACCTCTTCTCAGTTCAGATGTTACTTTGTAGGAGTCTTCCTTCATCATCCAAATTAGCATTTGTCACCTACATTCAGGGTCCCCGCTTATTTTCTTTCTAGCACTTTATTACTGCTCATTAGTGTTACTTTGATTTAATTACCTGGTTTTTTTTTGTTTTTTGTTTTTTCCTCTTTCCTCATTTCTGTTATTAAGATATATACTCCTAGGGCTGGGGATTTAGCTCAGCGGTTTGGTGGCCTGCCTTGCAAGTGCAACGACCTGAGTTCAATCCCTGGTACCCCCCAAAAAAAGATATATACTCCTTGAGAACAGTCATATTGAGTTTGTTTTCATTGCAGTGTTCCCACAGCATTATTTAGAGTATTACCTGAAGTACTTGGAAAATATTCAAGTAATACTGATTGAATTTTTTTGTTGTACATTTCTGGACTTATACAAATGCATGTCATGTGTTCACCATTAAAGCATCATGCAGAGTAATGTTACTGCCTTAAAGGTCACTGCTCAATCTGTGCATTCCCCCATTCCTAATTCTTTTGGAGTTTCTGTAGCTTTGTCATTTCTGGGGTGTCATTAGATGGAATTAGACAGTAGTCTTTTCAGATTGGCTTCTTTCACTTAGAAATACATTTGGGATTCTTCCATGTCTTTGTCTTTTACTCATATGGTGTGTGGGGGGAGCAGTACTGGAAGCTGAGTCTTTGCAGTGAGCTGTATCCCTAGTTACATTCATTCATTTACTTATTTATTTTGAGACAAGAGCTTGCTAAGTTGCTCTTTGCTCAGATTGCACTCAAACTCACAATCCTCCTGCCTCATTTCATTTTATTGCTGAATAATGTTCCATTATATGGATTTACCAGTTAGTTCTTTCATCCACCTATTGAAGGAGGTCATGACTGCTTTCAGATTTCAGCAATTAGAATAAAATACTGTAAACCTTTATGTGCAGGTTTTAATGTGGACATACATTTTCAGCTCACTTGGGTAACTACAAAGGGCACAGTTGGTAAGGCTGGGTTTAGTTTTGTAAGGAACTGCAAAGCTGAATTCCAAAGTGGCTGTACCATCTTATATTTCCACCAGCAATGAATGCGTTCCTGTTGCTCCACATCCTTGCCAGCATTTGGTGTGTAGTGCTGTCTTATTATTTAAATTTGCGTTTTCCTTACAGCATGTCATGTTGAGCATCTTTCAGAACTTTTGCCCATTTTTAAATTATGTTATTTGCTATCTTATTGGCCCCCAGCTTTGAGGCAAATAAAAATTGTATGCATCATTGTGAAATGAAATGTGGCAGATTTCAAGTATATATATTATTAGTAACCATAGTTATGCTATACATTAGATCTCTAAAGTTTATTAATAATTGAAAGTCTGTACCATTTTACCGTATTTCCTCATTATACCTACCTTTCACTACCAGCCCCTGATGAGCACCATTCTACCTACCCTCTTTGTTTAAATGAATTCAGCATTTTATAGTCAGTATATTAGCTCATACAGTATTTGTATGTCTGTCTTATTTCACTTAGCATAATGTCCTCCAAGTTCATCAGTTTTGTTGCCCCACGACTCCCTTCTTACCTGTTGGATGTATACCACATTTTCTTCATGTGTTCATCTGGTGGTAGACAGTTGGGTTGTTTTCTATCTTAGCTGTGGTGAATAATGCTGCAGTTAACATGGAGTGCAAATACCTCTTTGAGAAAGTGGTTTTATTTCTTTTGATAAATACCCAGTAGCAGAGTTGCTGAATCACAAGGTAATTCTATTTTTAAATTTTTGTGAAACGCCCTTGCTGCTTTTCATATTGACTGAATGTTTTCTGATTGTTTTAATGTTTCTTCATATATTTTGGATTCAAGGCTTTTGTTAGAACTGTATTTTACAGATATTTTCTCTTAGCAATGTCTTTTGTAGAGTAGAAGTTTCTAATTCTGATGAAGTCCAGTTTATCAATATTTTCTTTCATGAATTGTGATTCTGGTGTTGTGTCTTAAAGAGTCATTGCCAAAGTGAAGTTTACTTAGATTTTCTTTTTCTTTTTATTGAGTTTATTGGTATATTCTAGGTATACAGTACAGTTACATTCATTACTGGGATCTTGTACCTTTACATGGCAGGTCTTGGTTCTCATTTTTTTCCCCTTGTCCCTACCCTCCTTTCACCCCCCCTCCCCTACTTAGATTTTCTTTTGTTATCTTCTGGAAGATTTATATTTTAAATTTAGGTCTGTTCCATTGTGAGTTAATTTTTAAGAAAGATTTTAAAAGCCTTTGTTTTCATTTTTCACATGTGAATACCTGGTTGTTCCCACACCATTTGTTGAAGAGTCTGTATTTTCTCCATTGTGTTGCCTTATTTCTCTTGTCAAAGAAGACCTTACTATTACTAACAGAAGATCTCTTTCTGGCTCCCTGTTCTGCTGTATCAATCTTTGTTCTTTTGCAGTCCCACTGCCTTAATAGCAAGAATTTTAGATTTAATTTGCTGTTTTTCTAGTTCTCTAAGGTAGAAGCTTAGATGATTGCTTTTAATCTTTTTAATACTTGCATTTGATACTTTTTCCTTTTAAGCAATGTTTTTGCTGCACCCACAAAATTTGCTAAGTTGTACTTTTATTTTCATTAATTGAAAATACTTTTTTTTTTTGGTACCAGGGATTGAACTTGTGTCCTTGTGCTTGCAAGGCAGGTGGCAGAACCACTGAACTAAATCCTCAGCCCCCTAAAATACTATTTCTTGAAAGAATATTCTTATGTGTGATGTAGAAGTGATAATCTCCAAATATGTTGAAGTTTTCCAGAAGTATTCTGATCCTTATATCTAGTCTAATTCTACTTGGTGTGGGGCCATAATTTGTTTGGTTTTTATTTTTTAAAATGTGTTTAGAGGCAGGAGGATTGCTGCGAGTTCAAGGCCATCCTGGGCTACATGGTGAGACCCTGTCTCAAAAAAAAAAAAAAAAAAAAAAAAAACTTGTTAAGATTTGTTTTGTGGCCCAGATCATGGCAGGTCATGGTGAATATTGCATGTGAGCTTGAAGAAGGTATATCCTGCTGCTGTTGGATGAAGTACAAATGTTCAGTTTATCTAGGTGGTCAGTAGTGCTGCCAACACCAGCCCTTTCCTTAGGGTTTTCTACTTGGGAAGTCTGTCCATTTCTGATGCAGGTGTGATTTGTTGTTAGACACATACATATTAAGAATTATTATTTCTTCTTGGAGAACTGACTCCTTTATTATAATGCAATACTCCTCTTTATCTTTAATAATTTTCCTTGCTCTGCATTCTGCTTTGTCTAATATCGACTCCAACTTTCTGATTATTCTTAGAAAGTTTAATATATGTGAACATTTTACTTGATTTTTAAATTTTTAAAAAAGATATAAATCTTTATCATAAAATTCAACATTTTACCATGTGCATTCAGTAGTTTTTCAGTATATTTATGCTGTTTTTCAACAAACATCACTTACTTTTTTTTTTGGTTTTTTTTTTTGTTTTTTGAGACAGGGTCTCACTGTGTAGTTGAGACTGATCTGGAACTCACTATGTAGCTCAGGCTGGTCTCAAACTCACAGCGATTCTTCTGCCTCAGCCTCCTGAGTGCTGAGATTACAGGCATGTGCCACCATGCCAGGCTCATCACTTTCTAATTCTAGAACGTTTTCATTATTCCAAAAAGAAACCTTATATCTATTAGTACCTCTCTTCCCTGGCACCATTTGTTTCTGTACTCATGAATTTGCCCATTCTGGGCATTTCATATAAATGGGATCATGTGATCTATGTATGATTTCTCTTATTAGCGGGACCTCCATGTGGTGGCATTTAATATACTTTATTCCTTTTTATAGTTGAGCAGTACTCCACTATATGGATAGACCGCATTTTATCTATCTGTTTATCAGTTGATGGACATTTGAGTTGTTTCCTCTTTGTAGCTATTAGAAATAATACTGCTGTGAACAGTCACATGTAAGTTTTTGCATGAACATCCATTTTTATCTCTTTTTAGGTATATTTCTCGGAAATAGAGAAACAGCCAAACTTCTCCACAGTGGCTGCACCATTTTACATTCTCACCAGCAGTGTGAGGGTTCTAGTTTTGTTTTGTTTGGTTTTTTTTTTCTTTCTTTTCTTTTTCTTTTTTCTTTTCCCTTACAGTACTAGAGGTTGAACACAAGACCTCCACACTGAGCTATATCCTCAGCCTTTTTTGCTCTTTTTTCTTTGGAGAAAAGATCTCACTAAAGTTCTAATTTGCCCAGCCTGAGCTTGAACTTGCAATAAGGATTTCAGTTTTTCTACGTCCTCACCAACAATTATTTTCTGATTTCCTCCCCTAAGCCCTTTTTAAAATTACTCTGTTGTAATGGATATGAGGTGGTACCTCATTATGGTTTTGAATTTCAATTCTCTGATGATTAATGATGTTGAGAGTCATTTGTATGCTTATTGGCTATTTTTTATCTTCTTTGGAGAAATGTTTATTTAAACCCTTTTCTCATTTTTAAATTGGGTTGTCTTTTTGTTGTTCAGTTGCAGGAATCCTTTGTATATTCTTGATGTTAGTCTTTTGACAGATGCATGATTTGCAAATGTTCTTGTCCATTATGTGGGTTGTCTTTTTACTTTTTTAATAGTGTGCTTAGACATATAAAAAGATTTAGGGTCCATTTATTAATTGTTTCTTTGACTGTGCTTTTGGTGACATATTTAAGAAACTATTGCCTAATCCAATATTGTGCAGATTTCCACCATTCTAAGAGAGTTATAGTTTTAGCGTGCCTTTTTTTTTTTTTTTTTTTTTTTTCTTTTGAGACAAGGTATTGCTCTGTGGTTCAGGCTATCTTTGAGCTCACCATGGCCCCGGGTGGCCTTGAACTTATAGGAATCCTCCAGCCTCAGCCTCCTGAGTGCTGGGATTACAGGTGTTTGTCACCACACCTGGCTTTTAGCTCTTATTTTTAGTTAAAGTTTTGTGTATGGTGTGAGATCAGTGTTCATTTTCATTCTCTTGCATATAGATATCCATTCTATTTCCCCACTGAATAGTCTTGCCATCCTTTTCAAAAATCATTTGACTATAAATATGTTTTAGATTATGTTTAATTATTTAATGAATCTACAACATAAAGTAGAATTATTTATATTAAGTGAAATAAGTGTTATAAGCCACTGTATGTTTGGGGTTGTCACAGTAAAAGCTGCTGAATGCAGAATTCAGAGATGCTCTAAGTAACTTAGTTCTTTTTCTATGCAAGATTTGTTTATATCAAAATAAATATGTGTCGAGTTGAGTACAGTGAACCCTTAAGTTAAAACCGGCTTGCCAGACAAACAATTTGGGCTAATTAGATTAATGAAATATTCTTCTGCCTCATTATTTATAGCATATACCCAGGTAAACATACAGATTTCAGCTGTTTTGACTTACAACCAACTTGAGTTACAACTAGCCCTCGGGAACCAATTGAGTTTGTAAATCAAGGGTTCACTGTACTAATATTAGCCAGTAGCATTTGTTCACTGGATCTGGGTTATAATGTAGACTGAACTTGAAACAGTATTTAGCTGAGTCAGGCAAAGTAGTCTTGCTGAGAGTCACATACTTGATTATACCTAGGCTGGGGTTGCAGGCTGAGTCCTCTTAGTAGTAACACATGATGGCAGGTGAATATCTGGTGTCATCTAGGTACCTCAGGAAACAAAGTGTCTAGGCCGATTCTGGTTCCAGATAAAACTGCAAATGGTCTTTTCACAGGTGGCTAGAAAATTGTGACTTGATAAAAAGTCCTCTTACCTGATATAATCACAGCAGATATTTGAGGTTAGCAAGTGCCTGAAGAAATGGTGAATATAAACCATAATAGTTTGTTTTTTAAAATGTGTGTATGTTTATTCCTCACTGATATGGAGCCAGATTCGTGTACCTGAAAAATTGATCTGATTACATTTTCATTTTGTTTCTCTGTGTCACTTGAGAGCCTGAAGACATTTCTAGAGACTGGGGTCTTTCTGGATTTGTACAATTCTCCCACTCCCCTGCCCCCAGGTTTATCTCACCCATGTCCAACTCAACAGAGATTTTCAGGTCTTTTCAAAGCATCTTCCATAGTTTCCCTAAAAACTTTTTTCATTTACATTTTTCTTGTTTGATAAAATGTTTAATGAGTTATATCATCGTAATATGTTCATATGGCCTTAAGTTTGATAACCATCATAGCTGACTCTTGGTCCTATTTACCTAATAGGAGTCAGAGTGGAGGTGAGGTAGACGATCAGCTGCTAGCTGTAAGTGGGTAGCCTGCTTGGAGCATTAGCACGCCATAGAGCAGAGAGCAGAATCTGACATCTGTGTGTGGAATTAAGCTTGCCTCTGAACATCTCTTCTGGTGTATCACTTACCATTCATGTGCAGTGTTAACACAGATGTAGATGTTTATGAAATGACAGTCAAGTTGTACTGTTGCCAGGTTAGAAGCGGTTTATACAGGCATTTTAGGTTGTGGGGGGGCATGCTAGCGTATGTATACATGTGTGTAGAAAAAGGTGTGCAAGAAACTGATGCACAGTGTTAAATTGTGAAAACTAAATAGTGCTTATTTCTAAAGCATGAAAGTATGGTTGGTTTTTTATTCCCATCTTTTGTGTAAAATCTTCATTGCTTCAAAGTTTTATATTAAACATATTACTTATAAAATTAAAGGAGGAGCTATTCCTATTTTGACAAGGATCTGCCTGAAATGGGAAAAATAAATTCCATGTAGAAAGGGACCTCAGCAGGACTCTGTGCCTGTGGGGAGTGGTGAACATCTTGTTACCCATGTGGCCAGGGAGGTTTTGTCCACCAGTGTGGCTGTATGAGGAACTGCAATGGCCTTGCTCTCTCTTCCTTTCCTCCTTTGTTTATATGTAACTGTGATGTCATTGCAATGGTTCTTCCTTTCCTGGTTAACTCTGTAGGAAGACTTTGATGTGGATCATTTTGTGTCTGACTGCCGGAAGCGGGTGCCGCTGGAAGAGCTGAGAGATGACCTGGAGCTGTACTATAAGCTGCTGAAGACAGCCATGGTTGAGCTTATCAACAAAGACTATGCGGACTTTGTCAACCTCTCCACCAACCTGGTGAGCTTGACCTGTAGCCCTGCCTATCACCTCACCCACATGCATGCTGATTCTTTAAAAGTGCAGTTTTTACAAACCTTTTAGTTGATTTTCCTCTAGAAATTTGAAGTGATCACCAGTCCCATTAATAGAATTAAACTTTTAATTCTTGCTCATGTAAAATGCATTGCTTATTTTTGAGTAAGAACCAAGTATTAGTGAAGAATGAAGGTGGTGGTAGCACAGTAGTTCTTTGTTTGCTTTTTATTAAGTATATACTAGAAAGTCTGCTTATGCTAATTTGCAAGAGTAAATGTCAGCTGTTCTCAAGGAATTGTTTAATTTACTTTCTGATAGCCAAAGCTGAGTTGAGGGAACAGACCAGTATTTATCTTCAGGAGGCGTGGTTTTATAAAATGTAAGGATAATTGGTTATGAGCATGAGAGTTGTGATAGAAGTAGTTTAGAAGTGCTTGAATTTTAACACTTTCCCAAGTTTGTCCTTTAGTCTTCTTGTGTTTTTTATTTTGCTTTTCAATGTATTTGTCCAAAGAAGTACAGAGAGTAGCCCTCTCCATGAGGATTTTAAGAATCATTAAAATTAATGAGCCATGTTTGTTTTTGGTGAAATATACTTTAGGAAACTCAGATAAATGTTTCATTAGGATTAGAAACCTGGAAAATGTTATATCCATTCAGTTTAATTAGTATTTTTCTCAAAGGCTATATTATTTAGACAAGATTTCATTCATTAAATGTTTCCCGTCAACCCCATAAATTATTATATAGATTTACAGTATTTACCTCCAGGTAGAAGTTTTTGGTCATTAAATAATTTTAGCCAAAGGCAAAAGGCTTTTTTTTTGTTTTAACTTTTTTTTTTTTTTTTTTTTTTTTTTTTTGGGGTTTTAAAAAAAAATTTTTTTTTTGTACTGGGGATTGAGCTTGGGTCCTTGCGCTTACAAGGCAGGTCACCAAAACACTGAGCTAAATCCCCAGCCCTTTAACTTTTCTTATTTTTGTGATTTCCATGTGTCTTAGCAGTCTAGTTCCACCTTGATCATGAAATAGATACTCTAAATCACTTTTGATTGTGATGTATTTATGCTTGTTGGTTTTTGATTTTAGGTTGGTATGGACAGAGCCCTCAACCAGCTTTCTGTGCCCTTAGGACAGTTACGAGAAGAAGTTCTGGTAAGTAACCCAAATAATATTAAACTGTCCACTGTAAAGCACATATGATTTATTTGCCTCCTCCCAGAAGAATTTCTTTAATCTATTTGTTGTTTTTTGAATGATCAGTGATTACAGGACTTAGCCTTAAAAAAAGATGTAAATAAATGTTGAATTTATAGTCAAATGATTGTAACCATAATGTATGCTGCAACCTAAGAAACATGTTTGAATTAAGTTGATAGATTGTTAAAGGCAGCGCGTTAAAATATAGGATGAGAAGGCTGTTTGAAAATTTAGCTTGATAGTAACCACCAGTTCATGAGTGGATATACTTTAACAACTTCACAGCAGCTCTGATTTGAATTTACTGTCCCATCAGGCAATTTGTATTTTTTCTTGGGGGATGTCTTTGTTATAATAATACAAAGAAAGACATTCATTTAGCAGACCAGATGTTGTCATATTACAGTTACTTAAGGAAAACATTAAAATGTTTTTTTAAAAAAATTGCAATATAGTTAATGTGTGGTGCAGCAGTTACAAAATGTACATTATATGCACCAGCAATGGGGAACTTGTAAGATTTCCACATTTGCCATTTAGAGAAATACTTATTGATAAACTATTCACAGATATAAATAAGTTTATTATAATGAAATAAATTTGTTGATTATTGTAATAATTTTTAAAATTGGTATGAATAGTATTGATATATTAGGGCAGTAATTATTCAAATTCAAGCAACTAACTAGACTTGGTCCATTTATAGTCTTTTTTTGGGGGGGTACCAGGGCTCAAACTCAGGCCCTTGCACTTGTGAGGCAGGCACCAGAACCACTGATCTAAATCCTCGGCCCTATAGACTTTTTATTAATTTTATTAGTAAAAAGACTGATAAAAGTGATTAGATCCATTTGTACCACCACTAGCACAAGCCCAATGGGACAGCCCTGCACGTACTACTGGTGTTTCAAGCCAGTGGGACTATGTTAAGCATTTGTAATTTCATTTGTGTTTTTCCAAATGATGTTTTATCTGTGGTTAGGTTCCTAGACTAGTCCATACAAGTTATTTAAATGCTAAGGCAGCTGAAGGTTAATATAAAATTAATGTGATACCTAATAAACACAGTATTCTGACATTCCTCTGAGATTGTTTCTGCTGTGGGAATGAGACTTCCCACCTGTGAGCCATTGTGGACAGGGACTCCATTGGAAAGAGCATTAAAAGGGGGAGTTTTGGCATCCTTCCCTGCACAGCACTGTGGTACCCTGTCCTGCCCACCCATCCACCCCTGGTCTGTGTCAGGGCCCTGACTTCCAAGTGCCCTGGCACTGTTGAGGTGTCACATGCTTGATGTATTACCCCATCATAGCCTGCGTGTATCACAACCAGATGTTGCACAGTCTTGTGTGTTAGCCCCATCACAGTGCCTGAGTGTGTGACATGAATGTGAAGTGCTAAATTTTTTTTTTTTTTTTTGGTACCAGGGATTGAACTCGGGTCCTTGCGCTTGCAAGGCAGGCCACCGAACCACTGAGCTAAATCCCCAGCCTGAAGTGCTAAAAGTTAGAACAGACATTCGTGTCAGTCATCCATAGGAGGGCAGTTAGAAAGAACTTGTGTGGAGATAAGTCCGGAGCACTGTCTTCTAGCAAGCAGTTCTGAATATCTCCATTTTGTTTGATTTTTTAAAAAGTCAACAAAGTACTTTTTTCTGGGATGGAAGGGACTGGTTTTTGTGCTTCACTGTGAATTTCACATGCCTCTGCCCAGCCTTGAGGGTGGGATATTTCCTGAGCCGTAGTCTTCAACCCTGTGTGCTTCTGTAAACTCTCCAGCAGATGAATCATTCTCCTGACTTCTGCTCTGCCTGTGGCCTGCTCTGATGAATCCTGGCCCTAGTTTTACCTTGCCACCTGCCTGCTCCCCCCTTTTCTCACAGCTTTTTATAGAGCTACCTCTTTACTTAGCATGTTAGCCATACATACATCTTCTCTTCTTTTTTGACCTCCCGTCTCCTAAATCCACGTGAGATTCTGAGATCACTGAGAGAAACGACTGTTGCTGTCTTTCCTTCATTATACCCTTGCTGGCTTGCACAATAGCTGTTGTTTTGTAATGTTTGTTTAATGAATGAACTCACTTTTCTGTAGAATTTGTGATTTGTCCAGTTCTTCTAGATGTTCCATTACCATCATTTTGGCCCTGATTCCTGATTATCCATTCTTGGCTTGCTTCATCAGCTTCTGGGCGTGTTTTTCCTCCTTTTGTCTTGGCAGCCTGTTCTTGACTTGATTCCTAAATTTCCAAAAACATTTTTATCATCATCTAAGATGTTTAAAATGTGTAGAATCAGTCCAAAGACCTTATCTGGGCAAAGCTTTCCTAAGTTAACCTTCCTTCTTGATTTCTACTTCTCTCCAAATGAAAGCCTGTGGTGTCCCCCAATGTGTATGTGTGTGTCTTACTTTACTTTCCCTTTCTTCTACTAAGAATATCCTCGTTTCACTTTGTCAGATTCCACAGACTTTCAGGGTCCACTTTGTGCCCTATGCATTGACTCAGGTTTCTGTTTTTTAACTACCTAGGATATCTGTGTAGAAGTATTTTTCTTCTGGCAGTGAATTCTGCATGGCCTTGGCTTTACATGTTAGTATGCCTCTGACTCATGAGAAATACCATGACAGTTATGTCTAATACTTTGTACTTTTACCAGTATCTGCATGATACTGGTCCATTGTTATTAGGTCCTGCAGAATTGAATTAAATGTGTAAATTTTGCAATGTTACAAAATAATTTTTACAGTCCATTTTTTTTTTTTTATTCTTTTAAAGAGTCTTAGATCATCTGTCAGTGAAGGAATTCGGGCAGTAGATGAACGAATGTCTAAGCAAGAGGACATTAGGAAAAAAAAGGTATTCTGTGGTATTCTCCATTTAAAGTTTTGACTTGCTCTAGCACCTTGTAGCGACCAGCACTCTAGACAAGTGGCCTTACCCTTCCTGGGACCTTTGTGGGGAGGAGCATGATGTGTCTTGTCAGTAGCTCAGAAGGGCTGGTATGGGCTGCATTCAGCTCTTCTTATGCCTAGACTGATTAAAGTCCTGGGAATAAGAGAGGTGAGGAAAAATAATTAATTTCTTAAATGGCAGATAAAATTGCATATTCTTCTTATGCTTGAATTTGCTCATAATAGTATTAATATTTTTAAGGAAATATGTTACATCCCAGCTAATACCCTCCTCGTGCTTACCCTTTTCAGTCCTGTTAGTCATGGGGGTAAGAAGACAATTTCAGAGGTACCAAGTGTTTGCTAGATTAAAATTCCTCAGTTTTTCAAAGGAAGAAGCAGTAATGACTGATAGTAAAGCACTTTAAAGGTTAGCCAGCATGTCATTTTTGCAGCCTCCTGTAGAGAAGACATTCAGAGTGGAAGGAGCTTCTGGGGAAGAAGGTGCTGCCTTTGTCCCCATTATATTTCTCGGCATGTACTTCCTGGACTATATAGTGGTCCTGTGTTTTAGTTTTATTATCTGATTTTTTATAATCAGAACTGCATAATGGCAGAATTGGCCTTAGAATTCAGGATCTTCACTCTAGCCTGTGTTCTGCCTAGTGCTTTCTAAATTTATAATTTACCATACATTTAAAAAATCTCACAGGGCAGAGGCCTGTTTTGGAGACCTTCTGACTGGTTCTCCTGTATAGATCTCTTCGCAGCTTTTCTCCAGACCCACGACATAATGCATTCCAGAAGAGACCATGACCATGATGAAAAGCGGGATTACTTGTTTATTCATCTGTTCCCTGTGTCTGGAAGAATGACTTGCTTCATAACAATGCTTAGTGACTGTTTAGTGAATAACTGTATCTTTTTGTTATAATGCTTCTCAGATTCTTTGATAATAGATACTGTTGTGTATTGTGTAGTGTCTTCATGCATGAACACTTGTGTATTCGTGAATATGTGCTCATGTAACTGGAGAGTATAAATATGATTGGAAGTTAAAATTAAAACACAAAAAAGCAGTCTCAAGCAGATAATGTAGAGTCAAAAGAAAGGCTCATTATAATGAGGGAGGTAAGAAGGAATAAGAATGCAGAATAAGAAAGTAATAATGTGTATTGTTTTAACTATATACTTAGGATACACTGTTGGGATATGCTTGTTCTAGAAATTGAAAATTAGGAATTGCACTCTTGATTTAGAATGATGTAGAAATAGTAAAATGTAAAATACTTTATGTTAACTTTGGGTTTATATTTCTATTTCTTTTGAGTAAGAAAGATAGTTGGTTAAACATCATGATAACATTTTTTGGCTTAACTTCCATCTTTATAGATGTGTGTATTGAGGCTTATACAAGTTATTCGATCAGTTGAGAAAATTGAAAAGATCTTAAACTCTCAAACTTCTAAAGAAACATCTGTATTAGAAGCAAGCAGGTAAGTATTTTCACGAAATACCTCATACCTAGACTAAAAGTCTGGCTTAGTATTTTGGGGGCGGGTGTTGAGACAGGGTCTCACTGTGTAGTTGAGCCTGACCTGGAATTCACATCTTGGCTTAGTATTTTTTAAAATAACTCAAGAAAAATATACTGCATGACATGATACTCACTGTATGCTGTTAGAGACCCTGTGTGTTTCTTGGCCATAGTTCCCATTCACTTCTTTCCAGGAGTGAGAGAGAGTGTTATTCCGTGAAAGATTTTAACTTTGGGTGGCCTTGCCTGTGCTTCAGCAAAGTCCTTACTGATCTGCCAGGTGTGGGAACAGCATTTACCTCAGGCTTTTTCAGCAGGTCCCAAGTATTATCATTGATATGTCTAGAGCTTTAGAATGCACTTACATTTTATCATTAAGAAATAGTACAGTTCATATTTAGTTGAAAATTACAAATTGCAGAGGGAAAGCTGTTGAACTAAGAAACAAATTACCATTTCCTTTGTTAGACTAGAATTGTCTTACTCCCCGCCTCCTGTGAATCTTAAAATCAACCAGGTGGGTAGGAGATTAAGGAATAAGTGGCCTCAATTATACAAACATGAGCAGAGTCAGTGCAGTAGAGGAACCCAGGTTAATATAGCAGGCTCACTGGGTGGACTGAGCCAAGTTATCGCTGTTCTCTGCCTGAGTTTGCCACTGTGATGTGAGAGTGCATTTCAGGACCTCTCCATGCAGGTTTGAACTTTCTGGGCATTGCTAGCTAGTGCCTGAAATTTTAGATTCAGGGGCACATTAGAGACACTATGCCCCAGATATCTCTAGATTAAGAAGTGAAGCGTCCACAGGGAAGGTAACCCACCCTTGCTAAGTCTCTGCTTCTTCTCATGAGGAGGATGTGTTTGTGAGTGGTCAGTCCCTGGTGTCTGTTTCTTCAGCCCTCCATGTTCATGTTTTTTCCTGCATCTGCACTTGTTAGTCATCATCCATCTCTTCAGTGGGGGCCATTGGAGTCCAGGTTGTCCTTAGCTACCATGCCTTTGTTACACTCTCAACAGCATCCTTTATGCAGTGTCCTGATCTCCTTCCAGTCTTGCTGGTTCCAGCCATATCCCTTTGGTTGACTGTAGGCTCTCCTTGGGTGCTCTTGTCAGTGCTTCATTCATTACTGGCATCTCTGGGCAACCTTGTCCAACCTCACAGTCCTGACCACCCTGGGATGCTGACCCTTCTTTCCATACAAGCATCTCTAGCCTCAGGCATGAGTCATTCTGACCACCAGTCTCCTGCTGTGCTGTAGGCATCATGCATTGCTCTGGATGAGAACTGAACTCATTGTGTTCTTTACCCATCTTTTGCCTTTTGCCACTGGCAAAAATGTCTCACTCTGCTTTCTTGTTTCTTACCTAGGAAATGGTCGCTGCATTGCCCCAGCTCCTAGAGTATCCAGTGGTTCTCTTCCTAGGCAGGTCCTGGAGTGTTTGCCGCTGGGGTGCCACTCAGGTTGGGAGATAGCTGTCTACTCCTCTTCATTCCCTTCTCAGTATGGCTCCTGGCTGACCTCAGTGCCCTCGCTGCAGCTGCAGGTGGTCCTACAAATTTGCCTGATCACATCTCACTTCTTATTCATTGCTTAAATATTGACCTCCCCAGTGGCTCGCTCTTTACCAGTTCTCCTACATCCTTGACCAAAGTGGCTCCCTGGCTGCTGTGACCATTGCTAATTGGTGCATTGGTACAATGCCAGTTATAGGTGGCCACCTTCCTTTCACATTCACTTCTTCTAGGCCCATCAAATTCCAAATCCAGCTCACAATATGCTTCAAGTATGGAAAGGTGATTGTTCAAAACAGTATGCTAGTTAGAGGGGAAAAAAGCAAGTTTTGAAACACTGTAGGTTTTGTAAAATTTAGCCTTTTCTGCTGGATGCTGTTTATCCCTCCCGCTTTCTTTAACTCTATCCTACTTAGTTCATTCTTAGAATGTGCACACAAGACACTACAGAAGTGAACTTGTATAAAACTTGACTGCAGGCCTGCCCCCTCTGAGAAATCCTCCCTGACCTCTTCCCATGAGTGCTTGTCTTCATGCTGCCCATCCAGCCTCCAGGTCTGCCAGGGATCTTCCCTGTGGGACCAGAGTTGCAGTCAACTTGGGTGCTTTTCCCATCAGATTGTGAGATCCCTGATTTGGGGGCCAGATCTTGCTCATTACATCCAGGGTCAAGCTGGTAGGGACCTGAGAGGTCAGACATCACGCACTCTGAGGAGTGGCCATTTGTGTCTGTGCTGTTCCTTTGGAATGTCTCTATTCAAAGTAGCAGGCTCTGTGCCCTCCTTGGTCTGCGTTGACTTCAGGGGCTTTTCTTTAATTCAGATGGGCCAATTTGATGGTAGAGAAGCTAACCAGGGCATGATAGTACAGAGTCAACACCTGTCTGTTAGGCAGGAAACATATATTATGAATAATACATCCACCCCAGCCTCCTCAGGGGAGAGCTGAGAACATTCCAGATAGAGTCACACTGGGCAGCTGCTCTCCTGTCCCTTTGAACTAAACACAGGACTGTGTGGACACTGGTGTCTGTATATGGCATCTCCCATGTCTGTATGCTGTGGGCATTCCATTATTCATGGACTTGTCCAGGAGAGATGCTTTTATATTTCTCTCCTTTGCTGCTTCACTTCCACTTGAGTGGTGGTTGTGCTTCATAATGCATTTTAGGGGAAGGTGCATTTATTCCACTTGGCGGCAGATACACAATGGCTATCTTCTCTACAACTCCAAGCATGTAGACTGTTTGGAATAATTCTTAAATAAGCTACTACTGTTTAAATGTAAACCTATTTTGAGAATTATATTTATTTCTATTGGAGAGCTAGTCTTATTTTGGACATGACATAACTAGTGTTTTAGAAATGTTAGAGGTAAGTCAGACTGTGGTACTCAACTGCTTTGAAACTTAGTACTTGACTCATTTTTATGTAAAAATTTTGTCTTGGTACTTAACACACAAGCTAGAACATGTCAGTGTTCATTGCCTCATGACTTGCCACCCTTTTCAGCCAAAATCGTTTGGTACTCACCGTTTTTGGTACATCTTAGCTCTCCTGTAACCAGTTAACAAATGCCAAGCTGTCACTGCATTTTAGAAGAGTGAATGAGCAGGTAGAGAAGTAAGAGAGGATTCAAGGGTGAATGGAGAGAGGAGGAAGAAGAGAGAAGGGAAGTCGGGATCAAGGAGGGGGTCCAGCATGTGGGCACTCTATCCAGACAGCCCTGCTTCTACTGGGCTCGTGGCTTGAGGCCAGCCAGCACGTTTTGAGTACCAAAAGCTCCTGGAACGAGGTGGGCTTGTGGCACAGAAGACTGACCTTGACCTTGTGACAGGTAGCTGTGGAAAAGCACACTCTGGAAAAGCTGGACATGATGGGTGTGAACCAACCCCTTGCTCTCTAGGAAGTAAATACCTGCAGAACTGAATTCTCTGATTGTCATCCCGTGCAGCCCACTCCTGACTGGACAGGTCCTGGAGAGAATCGCCACAGAGTTCAACCAGCTGCAGTTCCATGCGGTGCAGAGCAAGGGCATGCCTCTCCTGGACATAGTGCGACCCGTGAGTGCTGTCTGGAGCTTTCCTGTGCACTTTGGGGAACTTGAAAAATAATTATAGTTTGATCTAATAACACACCTGATACTAATTTTGGGTCTACAGAGATTTGAAGCTAGCCTTGAATTTTTCAGTTTTGTTTTCTGGGCCCCTGCTTCCTAATTGTTGCACGTTGTACATGTGTGGACTCAGCCACATGTTTTAAATTATAGGACAACTTTCATTCCTGAATTTTATATAATTTGATGTATAGTGCAGTCAGATTTAATTTTTCTAAGGCTTTGACTAGGCTTGAAATCTGTAATGTTTATCAAAGAGATATCCATAGCTTCAGGGGAAATTTGATTTTTCTTATCCTGTAATTCTGTCAATTCTTTCATGATGACTCAGAGATCTATTTATAGAGGTTATGGGGAGTGGGAGAGACTCGTTACTCCAGAAATGTAACCTACTCTCTCTTTGGGTGAGACGCTATTGAGTTTCAGAAGTTGCTTTCCATTTGTTCCCACAGCGCATAGCTGGCATCACAGCCATGCTGCAACAGTCCCTGGAGGGCCTCTTGCTGGAAGGCCTGCAGACCTCCAGTGTGGACATTGTGAGACACTGCCTGCGCACTTACGCCACCATTGACAAGACGAGGGATGCTGAGGCCTTGGTGGGCCAGGTGCTGGTGAAACCCTACGTAGATGAGGTTTGTGTGCTAGGTAGCTGCTCTCATTTCATTCTCTGCTTGGTTGGTGGGAGTTGGGGGTGTGCACCTGAAGCCTTCCTGGGAGGTTCTAGATACTACACGGCCAGCTGCAAGAATAGTGTCCATGGGCACAGTTGTGTGTCTGATCCGTAACTCAAGTATGGTCTTCACTTCAGGGAAAGAGTTTTGCCCAGCAAGGTATATGTCCAGTCCATCTTTAGTCTATTATGCATATGTAACTTAAAACCCAGTAAAATTGTTAGAAAACTTTGTACACTGCCTTGTGGGTGGAGTAAACCAAGGAAACATGACAGTGCTGCCATGTATTAGGTGGCGCAAAGAGCTTTGCGCACAGAAAGGGTGTGAATGGAAACAGCAGTGTGCATCCACACACCTTCAGGGAATGGGTGACATTGGGTCCAGCTCTTGAGAAATTTGGGAGAGTCTTAGAGCAGGAAGGTGAAGGGGCAGTATTCAGAGATGAATGGCTTTAATAGCAAATTAGAGGCTGACCCTTGGCTACCCATTAGGATACAGGTAAAGCGTAGGAGTCAGTATGCTTTGCCAGCACAGCCAGAGGGCAGGATACACCTCATGAAGCTGCGTACACACAGCGAAAGTTCTGATGTGCAAAAGCAGCATTTCCTGGGGGTGAACTAGAAGTCATGAGGCCTGTCTTTGGTGCTGGGAGATGTTTATCCAGCCCTGTCATTCTGTCCAATAAGAAGTGTACAGAGAAACTCCTGTGACTTCTAGATGAAAAATATTTAATTTTTTAAAGGGGTAAAGTGAATTCCATAAAAATGAAATGGGGGGATTAAATGTGTCCTTACTAGGATTACTAAAATGATCTTAAATTTCCAATGTTGGTATCTTACTGTGTTCCATAGCTGTCTTTGGGAAAGGAAAAAGAGAAATTGTTCAAATTATTTATCAATCAATAAAAATATTTTAGTTACTATTTATGCCCTTTTCCTCCATTGAACTGAATCTGATATGTTAAAGAAATACTAGAAGTTTGTGGCATATTAAATAAATCATAGCTCCATTTTATTTAAACTTATATACTTACCCTGTGGTATATCATCTGTTGACTGGCAACCTTAGGACTAAAAACTAAAATACAATAAAATATATTTTCTTCCATCTTTCTGTGTCTGACATCTGCCCTTGTCTGAATGATGATAGGGAAGTAGTCCAGGGTCAAAGCAGTGAGGGGTGTGGTAGGGAACCCTGTGCTCTTGACTTATGTCATTTCTGTAAAGGTACAATCTCTGTTCAGGCCCATCTGGAAGCAGCTGAATGTGAGTGTTGATCTGCCCTGGTCAGTGTCTGAGCTAGCTTGCATCTCCCCCACTGTCAGAACTGTGCAGCCAGACTTTGGAGCTAGTTTCATATGTGTCCTGATTTTTATTTTGCTGTTTAGAAAACATGCTAGTTGGGGAGGACATTGGCCATGAGGAATGCTTTTTGTTTTGTTTTGTTTTGTTTCCTTTCAGTTCGGTTTTTTATAGTCCTGGGGATGAACCCAGGGCTTTCACATTAAGCTATGTCCCCAAACTTTCCTTTCCTTTTCCTTTCCCTTTCCTCTCCTCCCTCCCCCTTCCCCTTCCCTTTTCCTTTTCCTTTCCTTTCCTTTTCTTTCTTTCTTTTTTTGGCTAGTTTTTATTTTATTTATTTTGCTGGTTTTTATCTTATTTTTCATTTAGTTGACTAAGCTAGGCTTGAACTTGCACTACTCCTCCCTCAGTCTCCCAGAATACTATGATTTAAGGTATGTGCCACCTTGCCCTGCTGAAGAAGTATATTTCTAAGTTTGTTTATGTTTTTTTTTTTTTCTCTAGTATATTGTCTATATTTCTTCTAAATGCTTCTTTTAAAAATGCTATTCCCTTTCCTAGGTAATTGTCGAGCACTTTGTTGAGTCCCTCCCCAACGGCCTTCAGGTCATGTATAACAAGCTCCTGGACTTTGTTCCCCACCACTGTTGCCTTCTCCGGGAAGTCACAGGAGGAGCCGTCTCAAGGTAACCCCTGCGGCTCTGACACGACGCCCCTCAACCTCAGCTCCACATTTTGGCACTGCCTGGCTCCCATGGGCGGCAGGTCCCTGGAGAGCCTCGCCTCTCCTTGCTCCCCTGCTGGACCTGTGAAGCAGGTGCTATCCGCTTGCCACACTAAAGAGCCTGAGCCTAATGCTTTATCTTTGAATGCAGTGCCTGTCCTTGTTCCTCTTCTGAACTTCTTACCGAATCCACTGTCCAGTCACAGTTACGTTACTTCCATGATTCTGTATCCTCCTGTGTCAGTGCCAATTCAGTGCTTTATCCTGATGTTCATCACTAATTGTGTCCAGAACTGTGGACCAAACTTCATCTAACAGAGGGTTACCTCCTCCCTGGCCTGCTCTTCCTCACCTTGTGACACATTTCTTGAAAACATCAATGCCCAGTAGGGTTTGCAGAATGAAAGAGTTAAGGCATTTTCAGTGAAAGGAAGGGAAATCAGGACTCTGAGTTCGCAGAACAAGTAACTTACTTGGTCTTAAATTTCTTGAAGAAAATACAGTATTCAGAATGATTAATATTCTGCTTGAGCCTTGAAGTACCCTCTGTGTTCCTGTATCATTGTAGATGAAGCCTTATTTTGACTCTTTAGCTTGGTAATCAGGATCTAGTTGGATTTGGAAATAAGAATAGTAGAAGTTACAGTACAAGATTAAATATGCCCCAGTTGTGCAGCATCTAGAAATTAGATTTTTTTTTTTTTTTTTTTTTTTTTTTTTTTTTTAGTAATTAGGTTTGACAAAGCTCAAGTTGGTACTCAGATGTCAAGTTTCAGTGCTCTGGAAGTTGTCAACAGTTCTCAGTGTGGCAGAGGCCTCAGACAGTTGAGCACTCTTAAGTCATCCCTGGCCAGGTTGCTTTCTGGTTGTACTCCACCCCGTCACAGTTCTGTGTGGGTTTTGTGTGTCCCTGCCTTCCCTCACTTTCACCTTACTTCTAGTTCCTAATGCTCCGTGTTTCCTTTGTCTTTTCCTATCTTTGCCCTCTGCAAACATTCAGGATCTAGAAGCTTGCTCTTGTCAGCCACAGTGTCACCTGTTAATCTTGCAGGTCTTATGTTTGGAGAGGGGTTTTTAGACATTTACTTTATGAATGCAGAGATTCATTATTTGGTGTTGATTATACTATTGTATCTAAGTCCTCAGTTCCTCTCTAGATGCCTTATAGCCCCCTCCTCCTGACAGAAAGTCTGATAACCCACTGAATTTGGTACACCGGGGTTTGGGTGGGGGCATTTTCCCATTCCTCCTGCTCCTCTGTAGTTTTCCTCATTGTTCAGGTGAAGCCTTAATAAGACCATTGAAAGCTACTCCTGAACAGAAATAGTGCTTCCTTGAGGACCTGTCTGGATAACTTCTGCTGAACAGGAAAATTATAAAACCTTTTTAGAATTTATTTTAATACCTACTGGAATTTTAAGTCCCAAGGTGATATGACAGCTTAGCTATACAACTCCCAGAAGACTAAAATTAGATTTCTCACTACCTTTAAAGAAAATTATCTTAAAATATTTTGTCTAGATACAGTTGTAAATACATAAGTATATTATTTTCTAAATAAACTTTATTATAGAAGTCCTAAGGATCTGTAAAATTACTTTATTCAGCACACAGTAGAGTGGGCAGTCCCAGGAGATAATTGCCTAGATGCTACTTATAGGGCTTTGTGTAAATATTACTAATCCCTATTGTTTGTCCTAATTGCTTTAGAAAGGCTAGTCTTCTTGACGACTGTTTGAAGTTGGTGGTATTCTCTTGTCCATTTTTAGGACAAAAAAAGCACTGGGGAGTTTCATGTGAACTCAGGTTTGCTGATTCTGAAGTGCATGCTTTTGTCTTAGTGCTATGTTTTTGAATCGTCCCACCTGGCATGGTGGTGCAAACCTGCAATCCCAGCACTCAGGAGGCTGAGGCAGGAGGAGTGCTGCAAGTTCAGGGCCATCCTGGGCTACATAGTTCAAAGCCAGCCTGAACTATATAGTGAAACCCTGTCTCAAAAAAAAAAGAAAAGAAAAAGGAAATCCAACATTCAGTGTTTAAAAATGGCAAAACAAAGTATATACACAAAACACATTAATCTGTTTTTTGGGTTTTTTTTGGTATCAAGATTTGTATAAAAACTGTAGAAATTTAGAACTGAAAATAATCCTTAAGGTAGGGTAATAAGTATGAAGCTTTAGTAATGGAAAGCTTGCATCATTTGCAGATCTCTGCTGGTGTCAGGCTTGAACACAGGTTGCTTCTCCTGTGGTAGAGTATTTGGGCAGCAGCCTTTGTAAACGTAGGGCAGTGCCAACATCATGCAATGACTTTGCCTTATCTTTGACGCTGGTGTGGGAGTTGGGTTCCATGACAATTGTCAGATTCAAAATGACACTGAGATCCAGGAGTGCAGTAGCACCTTGTGTATAGAAATAAGCAAATTGACACAGCTGGCCTTTAAGTTTTAGGCTGAGCACTTTTTAGTACGGTAGAAATAGAAGTAACACTGGAAATTCCCTTTGTATAGAAGATTATGGTGAACTTGACTGAGATTTTTCTCTTCTCTTTCAGTGAAAAGGGCACCACTGTTCCTGGGTATGACTTCTTGGTAAACTCTGTCTGGCCAGAAATAGCAAAAGGACTAGAGGAAAAGCTCCCCTCACTCTTCAATCCTGGAGACCCTGATGCATTTCATCAGGTAACTTCTTGGTTTGTGAAGATATTAACCTGAGACAGGAAAAGTTGTGTTCTCTTCTCTACAGACTTGGTCCTGTGCTTTATTTAAAACAAAAATTTGAGTTGCTAAGGGAACATTTGCCTTAAAACGTACATTATTTTATCTACTTGATATTATTTTATCCAGTGGTCTCTGACACTTTCAGGAATGAGAATATTCTCCTTTTAGAATATCATTCTAATTTTAATATATTTGCAGCTGAAGCAAACACATTCCCCTTTTAGAATATAAAAGTATAATTCAGTCTAGATAATAGTTGTGACTAGATAGGTGCATTATTTTCTGACTTACTGTATTGAAAAAGTACTAAAGATCTATGAAGGCGTTATCTTTACATTTGTTTTCCATGGAAAATTCAATTTTTATATCTTTATTTATAATTTTGAAGGAAAATAGCATTGATTGGATTTTGAAGAGTATTATATAAATGTCATTTATAATTTTAAAAATTAGGAAGGCGTGGGTTTGAGGGTAATTTTGCTTTATTTTGTTTTGGTACTGGAGATTGAATCTAGGGCACTAACAATGGAGGAACAACAGATTAACAAGTTGATTTCATAACAAAGGTCCAGATATAAGGCTTTATAAGGCTTTCTTCAGATATAAGGCTTTTCAAAGTAACAAAGTTATTTTCAGAACCAAGAGCTTAATGTGAAAATATGAAACTTATCATTAAGCCTTAAATGCCTTCTAACAGAGAAGCTTAGGAGTAAAATGATACAAGAAGACATCTTCAGACCTTTTTTGAATTTTTAATTTTGTGACATGGTCTCACTAAGTTGATAAAGTGCCTAGATTGCACTTTCAGCCCCCCTGCTTTAAGCCTCCCAAAGTGCTGGGATTACAGGCATGTTGTCATTTAAAAACTTTCATGGTTGAGATTTCAAAAGCACATTCAGTGCTCTTCTCTCTCTGTGTGGCCTCTAAGCTGTGCCCAGGGTGTCTGATCATGAGGCAGATGCCTGAACCCCAGCTCAACCTCCTTGCTATGTGGCTCAGCCTCCTGACCTCTGTCTTCTTTCTTCCTGGAGTTTGGGTTGTGGGGCATTTTATCTAATAAGGCAGTGTTTGCCTTTTAATTATGTGGTTTATTAACCTAAGTAATTGTAATTACTGGCATATTGGGAGCTTATTATGTAGTCAGTCTTTTCTTCATTCTTTTCCTTCTTTCTCCATTGCTTTGCACCATCTTTGCATTTTAGATTTTTCTCCTTTATTCCATGTTTTCCTTCTACTATTTTGGATATTAGGCCCTTTTTTTATTTCTGTGTACCTTAAGTGGAAAGTTGACAGAATGTCACTCTCCACTTAACAGGAGCCAAGTTACCTGGTGTTCTTCAGTCTTCTCCTGAATAGGACAGGGAACTTGGAACACTCTAATGCTCACTGTGGCTTCCTACAGTGTACAGCTGGTCCAGGTTGGCTCTTATGAGTTACTCCTTGTCTGTTTTTGTTGTGCTCTGAGTTTCCCCAGGAGTTTGTCTTTTGTGTTGCTTACTTGTACCTGCTTTTTTTGTGTTGCTTACTTGTACGTGCTTAGATGTCTTCTTGTATCATTTTATTTCTAAGGCTCTCTGTTTAAAGGCTTTTAAGGCTTAATATAAGGTTATATTTTTATATTGAGTTCTTGGTTCTGAAAATAACTGTTACTTTTCTGTTTGAAAAGCCTTATGCCTGAAAAAAAGCCTTATAAAACACTATATCTGGACCTTTGTTATGAAATCAACTGTTAATCTGTTGTTCCTTCATTGTTAGTGCCTTTTTGCCTCTGTCTGCTTTTAAGATTTTTTCTCTATAACTCTGGTGTGCTAAGTTCCACTGTCTGTGTTTTATGTGAATGTCTTTTTATTTATACTTGGGATTTGTTGGGTTTCATGAATTGAGCTTTTTTTGTCCATGAGATACCTGTCCAGCTGTGCTTCTCTCTTGTTCCTGAAGCACCTGTTTCTGGGACCCTTGATTTCCCTCCCTCACCCTCTGCACCTGCGGCATCCAGGTGATACCTAGGACCTGTCGGTCAGCACGCTGATGCCTCCTTCAGTTATGTCTGATCTCTTACACTTGTGCATCCAGTGTTCATTTATCATAGTTGTCAGTTCTAGTTCTATTTGCTTCTTTTGCTAGTCATCCTGCGTAATTTGCTTATTAATTTTGAATGTATAAAGAGACACAAGGTAAACATGCAGAATCTGGAGCTGAGTGGACTTCACAATGATTTACACAACAATTTGGAGCTTTCTTGTCCTAAAAATGCCCCTTATCTGTTCTCTGATTTTCCCATGTTACAGCATATCAAATAATAGGATGACATGTCGTTTTTGATAAATGGTGTAACAACTTCTGTGAATTTAGAAGTAGGACTTTTAGAATTGGATACCAGTACAGGATCCCAGTAATGAATGTAACTGCATTGTATACCTAGATTGTACCAATAAACTCAATAAAAAGGAAAAAAAAAAAAAGAATTGGATACCATTAGCGGGGTAAAATACTGGGCTAAGGCCAGGCTGCTGAGGGTTCTTCATGGTTTGCTGTGCTCTGTAGAGGGTCACATTGACTCTGTTCACTCAGCAGAAGTTTCCAATCAGAAAGGAACCTTTCTGCTACAGCTGTGACTTCAGGATTCTCAGCCAATCCTCAGTTGTTGTGGATATACTTTCCACAGGTCTTCTGTCAATTTCTTTCAAGATAAACTTTCAATTTTAAGCTTTAATGCAACGTATTCCTGTGAAGAGGGAAGTAGCCTTGTATTCATTTAGCATCCACATATCCAGAGATGAAGATCATACCAAAGGTGGGGAGTAGAGCCTGTCTACACCTCAGTTCCACACACCTGTACTGTCCTTGGGGAATATAAGGAATGTTGCCCAGGTGTAGTTGCCCCAATTTAAAAACCTGTGGTTTTGATGGTGCTGAAATTCTGTCTAAGCACAGACCTCAGCATATTCAGAGTCGTGATTTGGTGACCTGGGATTGAGCCCTCCCACCCCATCTGAGAAGTATATAGAAAGTCTTGCAGTGACTTCAGTAGAGCTTGGGGTTGGGGGAATAAAGAACAACCCCCATGAGGATTGTGTAGCCAGCTACCGATGGCTGGGGGTCTGCTTCCTCTGCTGCTTGCTTTGTCTTTAGGGCAGATTCTGTCGTCCTCACAGAAGAGAAAACGATGAAGAAAGTAGTGGTTTTACCTTGAAGGGGAGTTTCTTGGTTTTTCATGGTGTTAGTCTCCCTCGCCGTTTTCATACTCTCTCATCTATAAAATGGATGTGATATTCTCTTTCTTTGTTTTCTTTAAAAAGTTTTCTTAGCCAGGCATGGTGGCGCACACCTGTAATCACAGCACCCAGAAAGCTGAAGCAGGAGGATTGTCCTGAGTTTGAGGCCAGCCTGGGCTACATAGTGAGTTCAGGGCCAGACTAAACTGCATACCTGTCTCAAAAAAATCTTTTCTTCTTCCCTTTCTGGAGAGGCAATGAATTAAACCACTTAATCTGCTGTCTGTTTTCATTCTGGTGGATGGATTTGGGGTGCCCTAGAATATGGGCACTATCATTTAACTAGCACTCTACTTAGAATAGTTCATCTGGGTTTCAGACAGACTTTGCCATGTAAGACTATAAGCCTGTCACTGACTTCATCTGGGTATAACCTCATCCCTAAGTGGGGCATTAGATGGAAGTTCCTTTAAGGTCTCTGTCAGCTCCAGAACTGTGATTCTGCATGTCGACTTACCTTGATTAGTTTCCAGTGTGTGCTCCTAGTTAGCGTACTGATGATGAAAATTCTACTGTTTGTTCTTATTTTAGAAATACACCATAAGTATGGATTTTGTAAGAAGATTTGAACGACAGTGTGGGTCCCAGGCCAGTGTGAAAAGATTAAGAGCACATCCTGCTTATCATAGCTTCAATAATAAGTGGAACTTGCCTGTTTATTTTCAAATAAGGTCAGTCCTTTGCTCACTACCGCTCAGCCCTAAGCAGTCTGAATGCTGGTACAGAAGGTTGGCTCCTCTTCTGGGTCATCACATTCTTTAGGAAGCAGAATTAATACGAGAACTGTCATGAGTGCTGAGCTGATGAAATCATGTCTTGTTTTGGTAATGGGATAGAGCTCTGGACTTGGGATGAGCTGGACTCCAGGCCTGGCTTCCTTCTCACTCAGCATATCCCTATTTGTGGCAAAGATCAGAGAATGTAGGAGTTTGATAGCAGCTTACTCTTTCCTCTCCCCTCCACACCTCTGATAAACAAACACTGTAGTGTTTGCTCTCTCGGGGAGCAGGAGAGCTTGGCTGTGGTGTCCCACCTGTTAGCTTGTTAGGAGCCTGGTGACTGTTGTGATACTTGTTGTCTGGTCTGGAAAACAGTGATGTCTTTCTCCCAGACCTTCAGCCTTGTGATCCCAAGCTCAGTTGCCTGGACCTACCAGTTCCTGAGTGCCTCCAAAACCCCACAGTGCCCAGGGAAACCTTTTACATTCACTAGATTTGGCTTAAGTATTCAAAGGGATTGGTTAGCTTTTTTCCCATCCAAGTACTAACCTGGCCCAACCCTGCTTAGCTTCTGAGATCAGATGAGGTCGGGCACACTCATGGTGGTATGGCTGTGGACTGGCTAGCCTATCTTTGTAAACTGTATTATTGAAAATCTGTGAAAAACTTTAAAATAATGCTTGAGCTGTGAAGTGTGTTTTATAAAATGAGTTTTCAGTGTATTTGCTCTTCTATGTAAAAAATAAATTCAAGTAGGAGTTTGTAGAACTTTTCTATCGATTTTTTTCGGGATGTTGGATTGTTTACTTTGAGGGTGACTGAAAATCTGCAAACATGGCTAGAGGTCAGAGTGGCACTATCACATTACTTCAGGGTCATTTAAAGTGGACCTAGGACAGGGTGCTGACGTTTTGATATTTTCATGGAATAGAGTAACGCTGCACCCTCAGGACCAGACCGTTGCCCTCCTGGATCTGATGTGCCCACACTGTGGCCAGCCTTAGGAAGAAGGCAACCTCCACTCACCGCTGTTCTGTTGTTCTCTGTCCCAGAGATTCCCTCTGTGTGTGCACAGGAGTGGTCTCATGAACATGTTGGAAATTTTTTAGGACTCAAGTTTCTTAGAGAAAGGAAGGAAATGCACATGTGACCAAAACAGCCTCAAACTGTGGTCATCCAATGGCAACCTGGAAATTGCAGATAAATAAGCACTGAGAGCTAAGGGTTAGTTTGTTGTGTCTCTAGAATGTTCTGTAAAACATCCACATGTCTGTGCTGTGCATGTGACACCCATCATTGCTGAATACAATAGGGCTTCTCCTTTCCATTGAGGTGTAGGCAGTTCCATCCCCATCCTCAAACCCTCACCTGGCCCAGGACACATGCCTTGCTGTCTCTGGAGCCTCAGAGTAGAGGGGAAGGTAACACCATAACGATTGTTATTGCAATCGTTATTTTTTATTTACACAGGCTATTTTCTGTAGCCCTGTGATATTCATGGGGAATGTGCAGAACAGGAATTTAGACATGTTTGTATCTGGGGTTTCCACTCTTACTTAGATCCTTTTGGTGTGCGTCAAGAAACCACAGCACTTCACACTTCCCCAAGTGTTACCTCTTGTTTTGCCACTTTCCAAGAAGTGTGATCTTTGCTGTATGAGGGGCTCCTGACCAGGAGGCACAGCTTGGTCACACGACTAAAGCCATTCCACATCCCTACATCCTCACACGTGCCCCCAGATAGGCAAGCCACTGGAAGAGATGCACTAAGGCCCTGCTGCCTTTGTTTCTTGTGGTTTTTTATTTGAGAATTACCATAAATGTTCACATAACTTGGTGTCCCACATCTTTGCCTGATGCTGAATCATCTACCTGCTTCCCTGCTTTTTCCTCATGTTACACTGTCACCTTTGGTGCTGTGCTGTAGTCTGCGGACTGTGCCACACTTTCATAACTACACTTCGCTTTGGGCCACATGGGTTTCCCCTAGTCCTTCTGTGCTACAGATGGTACCAAGCTAGTCACAGACCTCTGGTGGGCTTACTTGATATATTTTGGAAAAGGTGCCTGAGGGGCTGAAGGTCAAGCTCTGGTGGTTGGTGTGAGGTCCACCTCAGAGCGAACCCTCTCTTCTGGTCCTACTGCTTTGGCTCACCGCCTCTCTTGCTCTTCCTGGCTTTCTGCTCCCACATATTTTCTCCATCCTGTGTTTCTCCTGTGCTCTGGCCTGCAACTTGCAAAGACTAGACTTCAGTGGGCCTCACTAGGCAGCAAGCAGGTCTCCTTCCTTGCCCAGAGTAGATGGGTCAGCTGCAGAGACCAGCAGCTCCAGCATCAGCATAGACCTCACATCCTCAGCTCTTAGCTGCATTGTCTGGAGTGGTTGCTCCTTTGATCTACAGTCTGCACACTGCTTTTTAAAAGCCCATGCCCCATCAAAATCCCCTTAGATAAAGTGATCTTAAACATGAGCCCAAATTTACTGTTAGCAAGGGAGCTAACCAGTGACAGAAGAGTGTGCTGATACAAGTATACAAAGATTGAAGAGTCACGTAAGTGGGAAACAGGATGCCTGTGGAAGTAGCCAGTTGTAAAATAAACAGCTGCATTCTTTATAGTCAAACACAAGATCTCTTTTGTCATGAAAGCACTCCCAACTCTGTTAGAGATAGAAGTCTTTGATGGACCAGGTGTCTTAAGGGGAAAGCAACGGTTGCTGAGCAGCAGTAGTCAGCAGGGCGGGGGCATGGGCACAGAGAGAGGGCCAGTAGATCACTGAGCAGGGAGTTCCAGGTTTAACTGGCTGCCTCAGGGCTTTTTGTCAGGCTGCAAACACAGCTTTCCCATTTCTTGGTTTGGGACATTTCCTTCCCTCTGTAGTACTAGTCTAGGTAGATTAGAGACACCAGTTATGTGGCCTTGGGGTAATTTGATGTTTACAGCCAGCAGGAATTTATTCCAAGGGACCTTTAGACAGACACTTAGCGTGGCAGTGTGTTCATTTCAAAACTACAGATTTATGACTCAGACCATCTGCAATACCAGGTGCAACAATGGGTTAATCAAGATAGTTTCCTGAAGCTGCTTGGGTATCCCTCTGAGTGAGGGTTGTCAGCAAGTGGGGAGCCCTGTTATCGGGGAGAAGGTAGGGTGGGGAAGGAGCAATGTCTGACAGAACCGCAGCACTGACTTGTGTTCTCTTCTCAGATTTAGAGAAGTGGCGGGATCCTTGGAAGCTGCACTTGCAGATGGGCTGGAAGACGCCCCAGGTAACCTCCTTAGTGAGAATGGAAACAGCAGGCTTCCTTGAGGTTAGCTAGGCTCACCAGCCAGCTAGACCTTGGTTTCCGAGAATGCTCACCGGTCCCCATCATAAAGTAAGCTGGACCTGAAGGGCACTTAGTTTAACTTTTTTTTGTTTTGTTTTGTGGTGCTGGGGATCAAGCCCAGGGCCTCACATGTGCTTGGCAATCACCCCATCACTGAGCTGTACCCCAGCCCAACTTTGCTATTTTTATAAGGTTATCAGAAACCAGATCTTTTGACTCATTAAGCTTTTTGCTTTATAGAGATGATTAAAAGGATGCTTTATGGAATAGGAAGGAAGCAGACTTTTTCTGTCCTGAATGTAGTATGTAATATCTTTAGCGCTGTTATGCTCACATAATCTCTTCTGTGCAACAGATTGCTGCAGCTTGCTTCCCTCCCACTTGTGGAGTTGGAGCACCTGCTTGAGCCTCTGTTCTCTGACCTTGGTCTCTGGCCCCTTGTCCTGGGGCCCTGGGCAGGTGGGGGCTGCAGGTGTGCAGATTCAGAGAGCATGTATCCATGCCAGGCAGCTTCAGTGGTTTTGTATCACGTTACAGCCATTCTCATGACCATGTATGTGCAGTGGGGCTGCTTCTACAGCCACATAGGTATTGGGTTCCTCAACAAGTGCCTGCTCTCCTCATGCAGCTAAGTCCACTGAGCACCCTTCCCAGCTTTGGAGGCAGGTTCTGTCTGTCATTGCCAATGTGGTCATGTGTAGTTTCCTTCATATATAACAGCTATATTGAGGTATAGAGGAAGAGACAAATGACATAGGATAATGCAAAACTATAAGCCCTTGCAAGTGACTGCCACTTGAGCTTTTCTTTGTTGTTGGTGTAGAATATCCATTAAAAGACATTTCTGGATGCTGTGTATGTTTGACATTTTCCCACATGCCTGGGAGGTAGTACCAGGTAAATCATCGAATATGTTGCATTATAAATGTAGGAAATGGCCATGTTATCCTCTGTGGCCTCCAGTAGAAGCTGTGCTGACCACACTTCCTTCCAAATGCCTGCTTTTATTTTGTATTATACACTGGAATTCTACAGGAGATTATAGCCCACAAGGGATTGAAACTCCCTAAGTCGGTGGTTTTTCTCTAGCTGGAAGTCCGTATTGCCTTTTGGCTTCTCACAGAACATGGAGCAGCCTGAGGAAGTGTTGGTCAGACGAGATGTTCTTGCCATTGTTGGCACATCGCCTGTGGAGACTCACGCTGCAGATTTTGGCACGATTCTCCATGTTTGTCAATGAGGTAAGCATTGGCCCACAGCTCCTCACTGACCAGAATGGATGAAAATTAAAGATACATTTAGCTAGATACTCATACAAAGTTTTTAAAATGCCTGTAGTCACCAGAGGCTAATTCCAAGGACAGCAGCACTTGATGCCTGGCCTCGTTTCAGTCCTGCCCTAGCAAGTATCTGTCCCTGACAAGTCCATTTTCCTCCTCCAAACCAGAATCTTTAAGGTCCCTTTAATTAAAACAGATATTCATTTTAATGAAAATAATTAGCCAAAAAAATAATAATTAGCAAAATATATGTATTAAACACTTAGTATTTGGAAATTTTTAAAACTTCCAAATGGAAATAAAAAAGTAGTTGACCCTTCCTTTTAGGGTGTTATTTTCCCTTTTCATATTTCTGTTTGACGTATTTCCTGCCAGCTTGTGACTTGTGCCACTGGTGGTTCTTTTATGGGCCTTTTTATGAACAAAATTAATTTTAAAAAACTGTCTGATGGTGTAGTCATGCGTGTATCACCAGTGGTTCAAGCTGCCTGGCAGCAAGACATAATGAGTTTCAGCCCCATCCTGAACATATTGACACACGTGGACTGCCCAAGGCTCCTGGTCCACAGGAACATTGCTGCTGCTGCTGCTCAGTGTAGAGTACTCGCTTTGCCAGATTTCTGCAGAGCTGCCATCTCCAAGGGCAGTCTCAGTGACAGACACTCTGGAAAAGTAGTCATTGTGGTGCAGAGAATGAAAAGGAGTATTTTTTAAAATGACAAAGGATGAGCACTGTGCAGACATAGCCCCACTGAAGAGAGTGCAGTTTCTGTCCAGAGCAGAGCAGTCTTAGCCACACTTCTACCCATCCAGTGGGTAGAGTGCTGGCTTTGGAGCCAGGCAAGGTGGACCTTGGCTTTAGCCACTTTGGATTCTGTGGGCTTGGGCACAATACAGTGGAGCCCCAAAACTTACAGGTGTTATATAATGTTCCTAGAGCATCCATGATTTATGAAAAACTAAAATTTCAGATAATGGTCAGAAAAATGTCTACAAATGCTTACTTTTATAGTTTAAACCCTAACTGTGCTGTATTCTCCACAGTTCGTAATTTAATAAAATACCATATTAATAAAACCCTTGAGAACCAAGACCTGTCATATAAAGGTACAGGATCGCAATGATGAATACTGTACTGTATACCTAAAAAGTACCAATAAACTCAATGAAAATAAATAAATGCATACATACATACAAACCTTAAAAGGTGCAGGGTTTTTTGGTGGCATCTTAGGGCTTTAAGAAGAATAAAACTGAGAGTACTCAAGATAACTGTACATGGTACAGCAGCCTGTTATCATGCAGGAATGCTGGTGTATCTGCTGGAAGTGGGTTACAGGGCATAGCCAATCAGCAGCAAGGAGAACTGAGTAAAGCTCTCACATTGGGTACTTGCAAACCTACCACCTAAAAAACAATTAGGGAGGGGTGTTTGCATTTTCCACAAAATTACAGGGATTTAGAAGAACAATTATTAGATTCTAAGGAAAAATCCACGAATGACTGAGACCACTAACTCTGAACTGCTACTTCATAGGGGTATACTGTAACCTCCATGACTCTGGGATTGTATATCTATAAAGTGGGAAAAATGGCCTTTGTTGTGAGAATTTATTTGTGGATTGAATGAAGCACCCAGGAGATTCTGAAGCATTGATAGCTCAGTGGAAGTTAGTTCCATTTTCCCTCCGTTCAGGAGAGTTCTTAACAGGCTGTCTTACAGTCCTGGGGGTGGCAACACCAGTGAGCCCTGACCCACCGGCCTTGCAGTCTTGCTAGCTGGTCATCCTCTTGGTTTCTATCCAGTGATTACTCTGCCCTAAGTGTTGATTATCCCATCTTCCTCTTGATGCAGTACTTCGTTTTTTCCCTTTAACAATATGTCATGCAAAGAACACTCTGTTATTTGTATTAGTTGAAGCATAATGAAGGTTACATTTTGATTTTTTACTCTTAGTTATAACTAAATTTGTTTAATAAATTTGGTACAATATTTACCTACTACAATTAATTAATTTTTTAAAAAATCTGTGATTTTCCAGAGACTGATTTCACTGTGGTTTGGGGACTGTTTATTTTCTGCTTGTTGCTTTTTATCCCTAGAAGTTAGGGCAAGAAGGGTGGTGTGCATGAGGCCACACCCTCTGGAGAGGTAAAGGTGGTGTCTTCCATTAGCATATTTCCACTGTGGCTCTGCAGATGGCTGTCACCATGTGCTGGGTTGTTGAGATGTATATTCATTCATGTGTCTTGTTAGTGTGAAAGCATGTTATCACCAGAATCCTTTTGCAGCTTTCTCACAGGCCCATTTCTAATGAAAGTGTCAAGGACATAAAAAAACCTTCGGTGACTAATGGCAAAGACACTCTTGCTGCCCAGGGAGGTGGCGAAGACCAGGGAAGTGGTCCTTCAGATGCAAGGCCAGTGGTGTCTGTTTCTAGCACGCAGCTGGTGTACATGGTTGCAGACCTGGACAGGCTTCAGCAGCAGGTAAGCCTGTGTCCCAGAGAGTCCTCAGAGTGCAGGTCAGTGTTTCAGAGTCCTATATGCCAAAGTCAGATACTATTTGGCTTCATGGGCCTTAGACTGGGGCCATGGGTGCCCTAAGGAGACCATATTGGGCCTCCTGGCTGGTGTTTGTTTTTTGTCATTTCCAGGTCCTCCTCTCATGCCAGACCCTGATATCATGCCAACTTGTCATCCCTGCTTCCTCTCAGCAGCGCCTGCTCCACTTTTTTCCTTTTTTCTATTAGCTCAACTCTGCTCAGGCATGCCTAGGGTGGCTGGATTTTAGTTAGTTTGTTTCACTGACCCAAATGTCCTCTTAGTACTTGAAAGTATAGTGTTGACTTTAAAATTTCAGTAGGCCCTTGACTTACAAACTTGATTGGTTCCCAGGGGCTGGTTGTAACTCAAGTTGGTTGTAAATCGGTATAGCTGACATCTGAATATTTTCCTTGGTACAAACTATAGATAACAAGAGGCAGATGAATCTTCCATTAAACTAATTAACCTGAGTTGTTTGTATGTCAGGCCAGTCATAACTTGAGGGTCCACTGTTCTCCCTGTTTTTGTTGTGTAGGGCCCAGACATTTTTGCTTTTATCATTAAGAGAACTTTATAGGACATATTTAGTCCCATATTTACATCCTCTAATTTGGGACTCTGCTTTCTGCAGGTTTAATATTTTGTGTGCTTGAGAAAGTGCATCTGTGTGTTTTGAACAGGAGTATGGTCTTTATTATGAGCTGGTGTGGTGTAATGGAGAACCACAGAATGAGTTTGTTCTCTTCTCTGGGTCTTTTAGTAGCCTGATGTTACCCTTGGTTCCTGTGTTGTTCACATCTCATGGTGGGAGCCCTAAGCATTGCTTTCCCTAGATGAATGTCACTGGAAGTCTTTATTTTAGTTCCACCATTCACTAATGATATTCTGAGTTTGTAGAATCACCTCTTCCTTTGATTTATAAGTGATAAATGAATATATAAAGTGTTTATGTGTTCCAGCTCCCTGAACTCCTGGAGACAGTCAAACCAAAACTTGAAATGATTGGCTTTAGGAATTTTTCTTCTATCTCAGGTAAACATGATTCTGAAACTTAGCAAATCTTTGATTAAGAAACAATGTAAAATAAAATTTCATAGACTAGAATATATTTAACATTTTCTTCCCAATTTGTAAATCCTTAGTTGTTTTTATATTCTGCTCTGTGGTTTTAACTTCTTTAAAAAAAAAAAAAAAAACATCTTTCGTTGGGCCAGGAACTTAGCTCAGGTGTCCTGAGTTTGATTCCCCCATGCACACCCCCCAAAAAACCCAAAACTTTTAATTCTAATGATTTGATTTGATTGGTTATAGTACTCTGTCAATACTATGGTAGTATTTAAAGCTTACATCTGCCTGGAACAAGAAGCTTAAACCCATCTTCCTGTCTCCACAGCAGCCCTGGAGGACTCACAAAGCGCCTTGTCTGCCTGTGTGCCTGTGCTGAGCCACAAGATCACGCAGGACTTGAGTGAGTCTTGCTTCAGTTACCTGAGAAGTGCCCTGGAGGTCCCCAGGCTTTACCGAAGAACCAATAAGGTCAGTGTGGCTCACGGGTAGGAATTCTGAGGTGGAAAGTTTGTATTAGGAACATCTCAGGGGAGAGGGTGTGGTAGAGTAGATAGGAGCAGGTCCCCATGGGGAGCCCAGCACAGAACAGAGAACAGAGCAGGTGAGGGAGGTGGGAACCAGATGGGTGCACAGCTGGGAAGGAGAAAGAGGGTTGGAGAGTGTGGACTTTGTCTGTATTCTTTGGGCCCTAATGGAAAGGTACTTTTCTTGTAAAGAAAAAATATAAATATAAATCTTTATATTTAAAAAATTTAAACTTATCTTGCTTCCTTCGTATTATCATTGGAAGTATCTGCTTCTGACTTTTAATTGAATAAGACAGAAAGCTACATTTAAAAGTGTGTTAGGGGCTGGGGTGTAGCTCAGTGGTAAAGCATTTGCCTATCAAATAAGGTCCCAGATTCTATCCCCAGCACTGCAAAAAAAGTTAAAGGCATTTCCTAAGATTTTTTTTTTTTAAGTGCTCACAGGTTGTCAAAGATAGAGTTTTCTGTTTATTCTTGCAGAACAGTGATTCAGGGAATTCTATTTTACCAGCCGAATATTCATTTCCATGCACTTGATCTCATTTCATTCTAGTTCTCACATAATTCTCCTTCTACTAATGTTTTTTTCCTCCAGTTGTAGATTTTCAGTTGTAGATTTTAAATGCCTTTTAGTTAGTTTGCTACCAAAAGTCATTCTCAAGAACTGTGAAAATGGTTTATGGCCAGCCTTGGGCTTACATACTCTGTAGGGATCCCATCCCTTGGCCATGCTCTCCTTTCTCCCACCTGCTGGGATGCTTTGTGTGTAGTTAGGTGGCTCCCTGTCTCTGGACTGACTGAAATTAGCGCTGACCTCCTGTGTGGCTCTTTCTCTTTTTGTGTTAGGATCTGAGAGGAGCAGTAGAATTACTACTTCTAGCAAAAGAAACTTCCTGATATTCTCTTTTCTCGTACTTGAGAGTAGGAAGGAGAGAGAAGCCTGTTTTATATTGCTAGATAAATTCTTTTTCTTTTTTTGGTACTGGGGATCAAACTCCAGACCCTGAGCTTGCAAGGCAGGTGGCGGAACCACTAAGCTAAATCCTTAGGCCTCTTTTTTTTGTTTTCTTTTTGGTACTGGGAGTTGGGATCCAGAGGCGTTTCACTGAGCTGCATCCCTACCCCTTTATTTTTCATTTTGAGACAGGGTCTCACGATTGTGCCCAGATGGCTCAACTCCCAGATACTTTCTGTATATTTATTGAGATGTGTACTGTCGGTCAGAAACTATGCTGAACTCTGCACACTTCACTGCTCCTCCTGTGAAGTGGATGCTGTATCTTTATTTACAGATGAAGAAACCAAAGCTAGGGAAGATTAGGTCACTCTCAAGATCCTTACTTCTCAAATGGTGGCTTATTGATAAAATCACCATGGCAATCCCTGGTGAAAGCTTGTTAGAAATTCACCCTTGCTGGGTGTGGTGGTGAATGCTTGTAACAGGGAAGCTGGGGTAGGGTTGTTGAGAGTTCAAAGCTAGCCTGGGCTACTGAGTGAGTTTTAGGCCAGCCTGAACTACATAGCAAGACCCAGTCAAAAAGCAAAAAAAAAAAAAAAAAATGCAGCCTCATAACTTTTCCTCACCTCTCCTCCCACACCCCAAGAATCGGAACCTGAATTTAAAAGGATCACTGGGTGAATGGTGTGGGCGGAAATTTTGGGAAGAAGTGCCCTAGAGGAATTGGAAGTGCTGGACCACTTTTGAATCAACCTGGCTGCAGGCGTTGTCCTGTCCTGCTCATTCCCCTCATCTTCATCCCCTCCTCCAGGCATCTTGGGATAGACAGAGGTTGTACTGTGTCAGAACAGAGACAGAAGTATCGTTTAGAGCCTGAGGTTTTGGTAACTCACTCTCTCTCTCTCTCTCTCTCTCTCTCTCCCCCCCCCACCCTACCTATTACTCCAGGAGGTCCCAACCACGGCCTCCTCTTACGTGGATAGTGCACTAAAGCCATTTTACCAGCTTCACAGTGGTCACAGGGATAAGCTCAAGCCCGCAGTAATGCAGCAGTGGCTGGAAGAAGCTCTCTCTGAGAGCACTCACAAGTAAGTGACTTTCGGAGGGGCTGTCTATGACTTACTTGGGGAGGCTGAGGCATCACGGGGCTGTATGTAAATTTGACAGTAAGAGCATCATAGCACTGTCTGGCACTGGATGAGGCAGCATGTGGTCACTCAGTCTTATCTCCCTCCTTCCCCTTCCCACCCCGCTGCCCTCTAGCCCTGCAGGCCTCTTCTGCCACCTGGACCACGGCCAGTCTGGCCAGTGTCTCCCAGCCACCGTCTTTACTGCCCTCCCCTCCCTCTGCCCTGTCCAGGTCCTTCCTCTTGGGCTCTGTCAGTCCAGCATAGCTCTGGTCACAACATATAATGAAGGGCATTTCCCAGATGAGACCTCTGGAATGAAGATGAGAAGATGTCCATTTTAAAGCATAATTACAACTGACAGTTTCTCAAGCTCCCAAACTCTTGAACATCTCTTCCTATCCAATCCATCCTGCCCCAGTGCTGGTATTGGCATTCAGTCAGGCCAACTATGTAGTATTCAGGACTGACAGTGAGGCTTAGTGGGAGAACACTTGTCCAGCATCTGTGAGGCTCTGGATTTCATCCCTAGCACTGCCCCAAAAAAAGTTATTCTACTTTATTATTGATTTCATTTAATTATTAACTTGGTAGTAGTGTTTTATTATTTCTGGTACTTAAGAGTTAAGTAGCTGTTGATAGCTTTAGAACATAATAGTGGTGCATTATACTATTTTTGTGGGCAAGCATAATTCTGTGTCACAGCCAACTTGTAGACAAAGTCTAGAAATACAACTCATTTATAATTTGAAGAATATAAAGAATATTTGTAAAGTAATAACCAGTTTTATTTAAAATTCTGAGGTAATTTTATGCTTCAAATGGCCGATTTGGAATGAACTGTCACTCATTCTGGAACATGTTACAGATGTCCACTCAGTGTGAAAGATACTGGCCTGTCACTTTCTCATAGTGCTTAGGGTAAAGCTTTAAGCAAAATTTGTTCATGCTTCTCGTGTTCTGAGAGAATACCATGCTGTTATGAGCCTTTCTTACAGTCTCAAGGAATATTTATTGTGTTGGGTTTTACGAGAGCTGAGTTTTTCTTAAAAGTCTTCTCTTTTTTTCACAAAGCCATTGTCTCTGGTTTTACAGATGTCTCTCAGTAGTAACCATGTCTTTGTGCCCAAGGTACTGTGAGACTGTGTCAGATGTCCTGAACTCCGTGAAGAAGATGGAGGAGAGCCTAAAGAGACTGAAGCAAGCCAGGAGAGCCCCTGCCACCAGCACCGTGGGACCCAGTGGTGGCATGAGTGACGATGACAAGATCCGGCTGCAGCTGGCCTTAGATGTGGAGTACCTGGGAGAGCAGGTACCTCCTTGGGGAGCTAACCCCAGGCCCTGGGGTGGTGTTGCTGGAGCTTATGAGAGAGGCCTAGGTTACTTCGAAAGCCAAGGTTCTGCACTAGGAACCAGGAGAAGGGAAAAAGTGTGTCAGGAGTTCTCCTGTCAGTGTCATTGGTGGGCCCTTGTGTGTCTGCTAGGGTTATGGTGCATGTGCTCACGTTGCCCACTGCTATGAGCCCACAACAGGACCCTGTCCCGGTGCAGAGAAGCCTGGTGTGTAAATGGCCACAAGGAGTGCAGAAGGCCTCCACCTCCTGTGCTGTGACGGATGAAGTCTGAGCTCAGTTTCTTTAATTCACCACCTGGGTTTTATCAGTTTTCTGTAAAACACAGATTTTAGAATGCAGATAACACCATGTGGCTGATGGCCTGTAGACCATCAGTAAGGGATTATGTGGATAGCATGGACAGAAGTGATGTCCTCAGATGTCTGAAACTGCCGCATTCCATAGAGCAGAAGCTCCTCAAGAAAGGCCTTTGCAGAGAAGTGAGATGGTGCAGTGTCCTGAGAAGCTGCTTGCTTTCTTTGAGCATTGTCTTGCACACATCAGGGCCATCTGTGGAATTCTAAGTTCATTCCACCTGAGGCAAATTTAGAGGTGCAGAAGTCACCTGCCAGGTTTCTTTATTTCACAAGAGAAATTAAAATATTTTTACAAGCGAGAAAGTTTGCTATAGAACCATGAAGAGCAAATAAGCCAAAGAACAGGGAGGGGAAGCAGGAGAAGAGGTTCCCACAGCCCTGGGTCCGAGCGCAGGATGCTGAGTCATGCTGGCGCCTGCCTCACCAGGCCTTATGGCTGTCGTTTTTTAACAGAAATGGGGAACATTGTGTGCTGAGTCTTGGCTTCCAGAGTCAGCTCAGTAGCTGCTGTGCCAAGAGTGTTTCCAGTCCATCGTGTTCTCAGAGGCTGTTGGCCAGTTGAGAAAGTGGGAGCTCAAGCCAGTGTTTTTGTGAAGGTTCACCATTGATCACTTTAAAAATAGTTCACTGTAAAAATTTCTTTTAGTGTGAATTTTCTTTTCTAACATTTCTTTAAGGTCCACAAAAGAGGCTTTTATCCCGGTCAGAGTGAGATAATTTAACAGACTTGCTTCTTAGCATGCAAAGTGTTTGACCCCAAAACACAAATAAATCCTTTGCTCTAAAGGAAAAGTATCCTGAAGGTCTTTGGGAGCCCTGGCTTTCTGGCTCAGTGGAGGGAGGGAGGGTGCGGTGGGTAGGGAATTTTGTTCTTGCTTTTATAAGGGTCTTTTTCACATTCACCTTAAGTCGCACTCACACAGTTCACTCTCATGGCCTTCCACAGATACGAAAGATGGGCCTGCAGACAAGCAGCATCAAGAGCTTTGAGGCCCTCAATGAGCTCGTGGCAGCCGCCAGGGACCAGGCAGGAGCTGAGCAGCCCTGAGCACCCTGGAATCTGGGAGGAAGAAAAGTGGTTCTGTCCTCAGCATCACTGACAGCACCTGCGCCCCTCTCAACACACTTGGGTCTTCCATCACCCAAAAAGAACAAAAGCCTTTTCCATTGTATGGAAGATAGTTTTTAAAGACCTTTGAAACTTTTTACTATAGTTTACAAACAGATTATTTTATTTTTCTTGTAAATCTTAGTGTGAAAGAGCTGATTTCTAAAACAGAACTAAAGTGCGTATGCACGTGTGGATAGGAAGCTGTCTTCCAGGCCTGTGGTGGGAGGGGCTCCTGGTGCTGCAGCCACAGCAAGGAAACATCTCTGGCAGGATGACTGCAGCCCTAGGCTTCCTGGATGCCATGGTGCCCAGCCTCAGCATGGCACAGAACAGCACCGCAGATCCTGCTTGCTTGTTGCCTAACCTCTGTCATAAGCAGAGCTACTAGGAAAGATTTATTTCCTAAATAAAACTAGTATCTGCCACAGCATGTGCCTTTCGTTTGTGATTTTTGGCACAGTGAGGTGCACCTGTCACTCCCACCTGTACTATCACAGTCCCTGCTAGGAAGATGTCTCCCTCAGCACAACCAGAAGGTCCTGTCCACGTAGAACTTTGCAGTAGCATGTGGTAACTCTGACCTATGAAAGAAAAACAAGGCATCTTCTGCAGAAGCCAGTGGGTGCCACCCCATGGCAGCTCCCACTGATAGGGGAAGGCTTCCTGATGAAGAAAGCTGCAGCACTGTGGAGGCGCCAAGGGCGGCGTTGGTTTACTCGCACACACAGGTCCTGGCCAGAGCATCCTTCAGTCCAGCCTTCACCCATGGGAGACCTGGTTCACCCCTGCCCCTGCACTACTTTGTCATTCTCACCCGTTGTAAAGCAGGAGAAGCAGTTCATTAGACCCCCAACTCCAGCACCATTTCTTTCGGGGCCATGACCCAGGCGGGATAGTCCCAGGCCCACACAGATGCCAGTGGTCCAGAATGGGGCCCAGGTGCTGCCCCGACCCACCAAACTGGGGCCGACACCACTGCCTCCTGAGTTCCTATGAGAGTGACAGCCTCATTGTCAGCGTCTGCTGCAGAAACCAATCTTTTAAGTTTGAGAATGCTTGCTTATAGCTCTCCACAGAACAGCTCTCCTTTCTTTGATTTGCTTTTATTAGCTTTGTTTTAAAGAATCAATACCTTCTGCTGTAAAAGAGTACTTGTTTTCAGCATTAACATACAGGCTTAAAATGGTCGCAGGCACAGGTTCTTGCTAGTGTAACAGACATGGATTGGGGCAGCTAGGCAGTCACTTGGGGACCCCAGCTAACTCCAAGTCTGTCATCTCTATCCTGCTTCCAAGTTCACCCTGGGACCGCCTCTGTTTTCTTCCTGCATGGTCAGATTACTACCGTGGAACCTTTCCTCTCACAGTTCTGAAAGCTGAAGTCTGCCTCCAGTGTGTCTCCACTCCACATGGCCTTCTCCCTTTCTCATGCTTCAGGGCACACAGCTGAAGCCATACCAGGTTTGGGACCCATCCTGTTCATCAAAGGTAATCTTACTAGCAGACCCCTAACCGAATTACACCACAGAGCCCATTTCCCAGTGGAGTCCTACACTAAGGTCCCAGGGCTTGAATGTGATGTGTCTTGGAAGCCGCCATTAAGCCAACCCACTCTTCAGTATAACTCACCGGGGAGGGAGAAGAGATGGAACAACCCACAAAGTGACTGTAGCCTAGCTTGGGTGACATGTGGCTTTCCTACCCTGTACACAGCTCAATCGTGGGGGTTGCGAACAAGTTTAGCTATGAGTCACGGAAAAAGGGGAGAGAGTGGATTTGGAAAGTGGCTGTATATACATTCAGGTCTCCCACCTGCTCTAGGGGGTTGTCTGAGGATTAGGTACGGAGCTGAGTGCACCATTGTACCCCTCTGAAGCCTGCCACGGAGCTCCAGTACCAGGCTGTATGTGTGAAGTGTCCCTAGCCAGTCCATATCTCCCACCAAAATCTCAGTCTCAAAGTGGCTTTTGTTGCTGAGTAGTCATCCTGTCAACTCCAGAAGACTTAGAATTTAGTTTCTGTTTCTTGGAGAAACAGACCTCTAGAGGTAATACTTTTGTGTTAAGTTTTAACACAAACACAAACCCGCAAAGTTTTGGTATTCTGTGACCTCATATTGTTCCTATTGTAGCAGCATCCCACTTACAAGGGCACACCATGTGGCCAAAGAAGAACCTGTGGCAACACAATGCTCCAGCAGCCTCCCCTGGAATTGAGGAGTCATTTGTCGGCTGCCTTTCCAAATAAAAACAGATGTGCTGAGCACATGCTTGTAATCCCAGCACCCTGTGAGGCTGAGGCAAAAGGAACACAAGTTCAAGCCCAGTCTTGCTAAGCCTTAGCAACTTAGCAAGACCTTGTCTCAAAATAAAAATAGATCTGGGAATGTAGCTTAGTGTTAAGGCCCTGGGTTCAATCCCTCATAACACACACACATTCCACATGTTCAGCTCCCTAGTAACAACAATTGTCTGGAGTCATTAGGGTAACTATAGAGTCATAGTTCTCATCCCAGGACCACACCGTAGTAGTGACTCCCAGGACCCACTAGGGCAGTGATTCTCAGGCTCACTGTTGGGCCATAGTGCTGGCACTCATGAAAGGAGTGTGCTGGGGACTTGGAAAGAGTAGCTCTGAAATCTGATGGTCAGCCTACTCTTAGACTGTACCCATGAGGTTTTAGGAATCAAATTTGGAGATGTGTCATCCACCAAAGCAAGTGGAGCTGCACTGGCTGTGGCCACAGCCTCTTCTGGAAACCTGTGCTTGGAGCACATTTTGTGTGCTGTTTAACATGGTGCAACCCAAACACTGATGTGTTCCTGGGCCTCCTGTCAAAATGTAGATTTTGGCTCTGGATGTCTGTGGGGCCTGAGCCTGCATTTCACCAAACAGAACTGCTGAGGTCCCAGGACCTCCCTGTAAGTAGTCGAGGTCTGTGCTCCAACTCTCAAAGAGTCTGGGCACCTGCAGCCATTTGGAGTACCTAGGTAGCAGGATCCACCCCACCCTGGCCTTTAGAGGGCCAGAATGAGGTAAGCTCTACAGACCTGGGGACAGTGGGTCATGGCGAAGAACAATAGACCCTGCAGTGGTGGCAGGACCCCAGCCCACACCAATAGTGGGGCTCTGGTCACCTCCATTTCGGTCATGCACATAGAGAAGGCAGCAAGATCCTTAGACCACAGCCAGTGTCACAAGCCAAGCCAGTGTCCAGACTGCACGCCCCACCACCAGCTGTAGGCAGTTGGGAAGATAGAACACTAGCAGTCCCGCTGAGGGAGAGACAGGCCTCAAGAAGAAGAATGGTGTATTGTGGTGCTGCTGATGGCAGGAAGGAGAGTGCCAGGCCCCAAAGGCCCACAGCAGAGACCCTCATCAGTTTTAAAAAGGCACAGTGCCACCTGAACCCCCTCTGACTTGTGTCCGCTGGTGCCAGCCCTGTGCATGCCTGGTCAGCATCTCCATTAGAAGGACGAGCAGAAACCCAGATCCAGGAAAAACTTTGTAGTGGCCTTCCAGGGACCCCAAGGGTGACTGGGGGAGCCACAGGTGCATGGGGAGGCCCTGCAGGAAGTCATCACAAGCTCAGTGGCTTAAGACAACTCAGATCTAAGCCTTCCAGGGCTGAGGTTCAAGGGACTCCCTGAATGTGGACAGAGGGCTGGAGCCCCCCCCCCATGACTTTTTTGGCTGCCTGGGCTATTTCTGATCCTTGGCCTATGTCCCCATCTAGCATTTGCCTTCTCTCTTGTTGTCACTTATATCTAGCTTTCCCCTCCCTGAAGCCGTGGGGTTACAGGGTAGGGCTTTTCAGAGGTGGCTGGATCTAATGTGTGTGATGCTGGCATTAAGTGTGTGATGCTGGGATCAAGGGTGTGTGATTACTAAATTAGTCTGGTTGGTTTGTCATAGTCTTTGGGAGTGGATAATGGAAAGGCCTTTCCTGGGTGTAAGTGCTACTTCCCTGGACAAAAAGAGCTGCTATGGTTGCTGGTTGCTTGCTGCTTGCCACTTTGCTGTTTTGCTGCCTTCTGCCCACCATGAACTGTTTCTCCTCTGTGATGCCACTTTGCCTTGGAGCCAGCCAGTCATGGACTGAAACATCTATAAACTATGAGCTAAATAAGCCTTTCCTCCTTTAACTTTGCGTGTTGAGTATTTTTTCTCATCAATAAGAATAGTAACATCTCCTATCTGCCATTATACCATCAGCCATTGTCTTCAGCTCTCACCCTGCATTCCTCTTGTGCTGGACACTTGTGATTAAAGCCACCCATAAATCAATGTTCATCCCCACTTCTAGAGCCATAGTGCCACCTGCAAATCCCTTTTCCACATAAGGGACCAGGCACAGGTTGTAGGGGTCAGGACCTCAATAGTGGCCCCAGCATGGCAGTGCACACTCCCATTTTGCCATACTTACACAGGACAGGACTTCCCAACAGGGATTGTGACCTCTTTTAATTGTGGTTAATTTATTCATTTTATTCATCTCAGCATTTTCTCTTTTACACATCAGGGCAGTGAGGCCCAGAGAGGCTGAGGAACTGGCCCCTGATCATATAACAGTACATAGGGTGGATCCACCTTTGAGCCAGGACCTACCCAACCACCATGTTCATAGGTCAGCCTAGACCACACCCACTGGACAGAGAGGACAAACTGTCCTAGTTTCATCAGAGCCAGGGAGGAATGTCCAAGGACAGGGGAGGCCCTTGGGAGACGCTGAAATTCTGAGATGGCACAGCTTTCTGGCCACAGTCAAAAGTGTGCCATGTCTGTCTTCAGAGCTGCTGTGGGCCACATGCTGGCCCTGGGCAATTCCAAGGGAGGTGCTGCTTGTCATGCAAGTGCAGGGTGCATGAGCAGGCAGAGCCCACACTCCAGCTGAAGCCAGGGAGGCTACCCACATGTGACCAGGGATCCCCATGAGAGCCTCTGCTTGGCTCCGTCCAGCAGCCAGCATGCTTCACTGCTCACCCGCTCCAGCATGTGTGCCCAGAGGAAGGCAAGTGAATGAGAGGAGGAAGCATAGCCCTGTCACTGTGGCCAGCCACAAGCCCTCCCTTTGGCCCACCCCAGAGTTAGAGGCTGTGGGCCTAATCCCATCTAGTGGAGCAGGCAGTCACCGGGGAAGGAAAGGCATTTGCAAATATGTGTCTGAAGATTCTAAATCTCTCCTCTACCCTGCATCATGGAACAGCTCTCAGACCTATGTCCTGGTTGGAGAGTGTCCTTGGTCCCATTTCTCTCCTGGGACTTGTGAAGACAGGTTCCACAGCCCTGGCCATCCTCAGAGAGTCATGACCGTCAGAGCAGAGGTGTCCAGGAAGCTATGTGAGGACAATCAGGTGCTGGTCCTGCCCTCCACAGAGCCCAAGCAAGGGCCTCGAGAGAGCTCTGTCAGCTGAACAGCACACCTCTCGGCTTCTAAGAATCCTCTTAGTTTCTTGTTGCAAGACATTTATTAACAACACAGAGATAATCACCTATTGTATTACATTCTAGCTAAATTCAGATGCTTGTGTCTTGTGTTTTTCAAAAATCACAGGAAAGAACAACTAAGATATTGTGGAAACCCCATGAAGATCAAGGTCACATCAATAAGCTAAATATAAACCCAAAGCAATAAAACACAATGTGTGTTTTAATTTTAAAACCCAATTTCTGTTCTCAATATAAAAGCAAACTCTCTCTGTTTTCACAAATGAATTGGTCAGTTCCCATTCTTTCCAGAACAGTAGGCCTGTGCTGAACACCAGCTTCTGGTTCCCACCCCCATCCTCCAAGCAACCTGGCCTGGGAGGCTGATTCTGCTGCTCTTTATCCATAGCACTGTGTTTACAGAGGAGACTGCTATCGCTCAGTGTCACTCTTGGAAGGAAAGGAAGAAGACCAGAGGCAGATGCTCTGCTGTCGGCCTTGTCCCACAGCCAGCAAGCACTGACCTCACACTGCACTCAAGGGGTTGTCCACACGGCCCAGGAAGTGCAGGGCATCTGCCTCCTTCTCATAGATAGCGAACAGGAAGGGGCTGTTCAGGGTCACCTCCAAGGCCTCAGGCATGCTTGGCTGGCGGGTGGACACCACAGGTTGCTTCCCATCATCTGCTTTGAGTTCAAAAAGGAGGCTGTTCCGCACCTGCAAGGCAGTGGACATTGGCTTCTCTCCCAAGGGCTGCAGGACCTCCCCCCAAGGAGGGCATGGGACAGCCATGCCCTGAACAAGGACCTGTCTAGCCTGCCAGGAAGACATCCTTCATGTGGACACTGACCACCCCATGCCAAATCACATGCACCTCTCCCTGCCACCCTGCTGGCTCTGGGAGTTTCAGCTCTCTCTGTTGTGGCTAACCTAGCACAGAGGGCCCATGCCCTGGAAGTGACGTGCTCCCTCCAGCACTTGCGCAGTGCCTGGAGTATGCAGGGCGTCCTTGGCACTGCAAGTGGGCCTCATTCCCAGTGGAGGTGAGACAGGGTCTTCAAGGAGCCAGAGGACAGGGCATTGGCCCAGGCACTCACTTTCCTCATTCTAGCCTAACTCTGCCACAGGACCCAGGAGACCCTGAGGGCAGGCAGGCAGTCAGGTCAGGTCTGAACCATAGCAGATAGCAGAACAGACCCGGTAGGAATTGCTTTTCCCTATCCCCACTGGCTCCAGCCCTGCTGGCCCTACCCATGCCTCTTCTCATTGGACTCATGAGCCAGGTCCCCACTGACCTCTCCCACTCTCAGGCTGGTGTCACTGATCCTGTCTAGGTTGACCTCGGTGCCCAGCAAGGCAGACAGCTTGGTCCCGGTCAGCACCTCCTGCAGGTCGTAGGATGCTCTCAGCTCCAACTGGGGAAAGGTCAGGTGCATGGCCCTGGGGATGACATGGTTAGGGGTCCTGGAAGTCCTTCCTACTGCAAAGATCCAGGGCCCACAGCCAGGGTTCCCTAAAAGGTTCCTGAAGAAGGGATGTCCAGCCCCTTATACAGCTAGGCATCCTCACTTTTGAGAAAAACCTCAGCACCAAACACAGTGGAACCTTCAGGTTGTTTGAAGTAGGATGAGGAGCCCCTGCAGGTGGAGACCTTGCTGACTGTGAGCAACTGGCTGCCCTCTGTCCCTGAGTATTCTCAGGCTGCCTGTACATCAGGAGGTTCTGAAAAGAGCTAAGGGCCACCATCTAAAGTCATGAGAAGTGGCTGTCTCCAGGGCACTTGGAATAGAGACGGGTTCAGGAAAGGGACCACGACAGCAGGCCGTGTGGCATGTTGTCACATTGTGTGTATGCACAAACTGTGGATGAATAAAACGTGTGTGCACAGTGGGTGTTGTGCAGCTGTGAAGAGGAGGGGAGCTCATGTGGGACAGCTCCAGGGAACTCTAAGGGGCTGCAGCACTGGGCAGGGAGCACAGAGTAGAGAGTCTGGGCATAATGAGGCTGAATTTCTCTCCTGCAAGATTTGAAAGCTCTGGAGATGGACGGTAGTGATGATGGCACTGTGACTATACTTAATTCCGCCCATCTGAACACTGTAAAAACTCAAGTTCACATCAGAATGCCACTCATGTCTTGGGAGCAGGCTACTGTCCCACCAGACTGGAACTGACATTGAGGTTGAGGCCAGCTGCTCTGTTGTCACACAGAGCCCTGCCCCATCACACAATCAACTCTGGTTCAAGGCCAGTTCCCTGAGGAAGCTCCCAGTCTCACAGGAGCCCACAGCCCCCTACAGCACATTCCAAGATGCTCTGGGTGCCTTGAACCTACTCCATGTGGGTGTGGGATCAGGGCAGGCCGGGTGTTTCTGTCTCAACTCATATGAGAAGCACACTTCCCCTCCTGTGCCAGTACTCGATGGTACGATGGAGACACCACAGGGGCCACCCAGCCCAGCCAGCCAGGTGGTACTACAGCCACCCCACCCTGGGTAAAGGGCCAGTGCAGCACCCCAGCTTTCCAGAGGAGCAGAGGTTCCTACCGGGAAGACAGGTTTTTATTCATCTTCACCAGGAAGTCATGGTGGAAGGCTAGGCACATGATCTGGTCCAGGTTGGAGGCACCGTGGGGCTGGATCAGCAGCAGGGTGGCACTCTTGCCCATGGGCACATGAATAGCTGAGAAGTTGCTCTGTGGGTTGCTCCAGTGCTGGAAGGTGCCAGAGCCTGACATCATAGGGACAGACACCGCAGTGCTGTTGTCCACCCAGAACTTCTGAGGCCCAGCCAGCAGGGAGAAGCCCTTCATCCTCCCTGAAGCCAGACAGAGCCAGAAGGAGAGGTCAATGGTCAGCAGGCCAGGAAAGGGGCACAGGCCACTCCCACTTACTCCCATCTCCGCCCCTTCCCTGCCCACTGGGCCAGCTTCATCCTGGCCACAGGTTGTGCCCACCCAGACCCTGGTGCTGCTCAGGTCTTTGTCCTGTGTGATCCAGCCACTGAGATTGCCACAGAACTCGGCCACCGCCAAGGACCTGGCCAGGGCACCCCAGATCTGAGCTTATGATGTTGCTTCAAGATTGAACCACCACCACCTGACCAGCTAGACCCAAACCCAGATCTTCCCTGGTCCCAAGCTTCTAGTTCGCCACCCTCATTATTCTACAAATAGATATTCTTGAATTGCCATGTTAGGTTCACAAAATTGAATAGAAAGTACAGAGAATTTCCGTATAACTCCTGTCTGCCACAGTCAACACCTCACAGTCTGTTTACTATAACTGTATGTGTCTGTGCATGTGCATGTGTGTGCATGCTGGGGGTGCAGCTCAGGCCCTCACACTCACTGCTGAGCCACTCCATCAGCCTCCATTTGTTACACCTGAGGCTACGTGGTCATTCACTATCACCCAAAGCTCCCCGTTCACACAGGGCTCACTCATGGTATTGGGCACTCTGCAGAGCTGGATAATATACAGTGATGTGTGTCCACCACTGTGGTGCATAGTCATCTCACTGCTCTAAGGACATCTGTCTACGTCCAGCTATGACAGAGCCTGTAGTGGTCCTTGGTCCCAGGGACCCACCCCCCTCCCAAAGTCGTGGGTCAGATTGGCACCCAAGATTTAGAATGAAGGCCTCACTTCTCAGGGTCCCTGGCCATGACTGACAGAATGAAGAGATATACAACCCTGCTGTGAGCCCAGATCTCAGCATGGACCTTGTGCAGAGCAGCCCTCTCTGTCCTGTCTTCACGCACAGACTGAGGATGAGGCAGAGAGCCAGAGGCTGCACTTCAGGCTGAGCTGCCCTGCCCACCCACGTGGAGGACAACTGTTAGCCGGGTCTCTGCATGACCCCCGATACCTCCCTGACTTTACTCCTGCGCATTTACTCATGGTGCAGACACCACTGTGGGGCGTTGTGAGAAGAGGGGTTGACAAGAGCCCATCACAGTGGCCAGTGACTGGCTGCAGAGGGGACTCAGAGGGCCAGGTTCCTGCTCTCCTGAGTCAGGGTCCTCAAGCTGAAGGCGGGGTCACGGGGAGTGGGTGTGGGTATGGCAAGTATGGGCTGGATAAGCCCCTACCAGGACCCAGGTCTTGTGAGGGTGAAGGGGCCCATTCCTCCATCCTAAGAGCCCTAGAGAGATGAGCCATTCTCAAAGTCCATGTGAACAAGAAGCTGAGTGTCCCTCACCCAGTCCCCAAGGGACTTCAGCAGAGGCTTTTTACTTTAAAAGGGAAAGGGCTGGACTTTCTCCCCCAGCAACTAAAGCAGAAACAGAAATGCTGGACTCTGCCATGGGGGTGGTGCCCTCTCGTCACTGACTAACCCTGACTTGCCAGTCCCATGCTGAGGTTAAGTCAATCCCTCTGGTTCAACCCAACTGGCACCCGGGAGCCTGCCAATCCTGGGGGAACTGAGTACTGGCAAAGGGCACCTGTGACCTTAGCCTAACACCTTGAGTCTCACGTATCCAACCACCTGCTGAGGGGACCCAGAGCTCCTAAGACAGTCTATTCATCCACAGAAGGATTAACTAGCACAGGAGGATCTCCATCTGGAGGGAGCTGAGACCAGCAAGGTCAGCACAGAATGTGGGGGTGGGGGCCCAGTGCTCTGAATCTGACTTCTTCCTCCTTTCTCCACCTCTGCAGTCCGTACTGAGGATGGCTTTCTTCCCAGGCAAGATTCCCCTCCTGACACCAGTGGCTTGCTTGCCTTCACCGAGGAGAACCACCTTCTCATGGAGCCTTTGGATGGCAAGCTCATCCCCAGTTCCCCTCTGCTCCACACAGGGAGGGCCTCCCTCTGCCCCCATGATGGTACCTGCCCATCCCCCAGCCTCTCCTTTCCTGGCACTCAAAGTCAGATACAAGATCTTTGCAGAGACTCAAGGATATGGCCATGGTGGGAAATCATCAGGCACAACCCACCTTGCTGGATCCCTGCTGCTCTGTCTACAGTGGCCTGGGTGGCACTCCGCCCACCCCTCAGCTGTACATCTTCCTGTCGAACCTTGTCAACACTCCCCTCCTCAGCCAGCCACCCATCAATGCACAGATCAGGTGCACGACCCTGTGACCGTGTGCCTGGGCTGTCACACACATGGCCTTTGGGCGTCCTCCCTGCCTACATGCAGCCCCTGCTGTGGGCTGTGGGGGTGGGTGTGAGCAGGACTCCTCTCTTCAGCCCCCACCAGGCCAAAGCTCCTTCCTTCCCGCAGCACATCAGGCTCATCCTGTGCTCTGGCCGAGCCAGCTCTCTGTCCTCTCTTACGCCCTGACCCCCATAGCCTCTGCGCCAATGATTCCTCTTTCCTTCTTCCCCAGGCCCTTTGAGCCTCCCCTTTGTTCTGCGTGGCTTTGCTTTATTGTCTGAGCTCTTTCATATGCAGCTTACTCCAGGCATCTGCCCTTGGGTCACTCCTTTGTCTGTGTTTAACTCCTGACCTGGTTTACGCCTGCTCACCCTTCCTCTTGCCCATCTGAGACAGCCAGCTCAGTCTGACCTGTATTCGTTGCCAAAATACGCAGTGTTTATAGTAGGGATATTCTAGTGAGACCCATCCCGTCGTGAAAGCAAGGTAAGCTAGGCAGGCAGCCACCACTGAGCACACTGTAGCTCACAGACTGGTTGTTTCTGCATGGGCCAGAGACCCTGGTCCTGGCATGGAGCTGGCTGTAGGCAGGGGATATGAGTTGATCCCAGGAACCTGCCTGGGGCTGTGTTCTCCTGAGTAAGATTATTGTTCCTCTGAGCCCCCACTGTGCCACCAGTAAAAAGAAGCATGGAATATCTTTCCCCTTCAGAGGGAGCAAAGTGATGAGAGCAGAGGCTTGCCCCAGGAGCCACACATACTAGGTAGTGCGTGGGTGGGCACCACCTAAGGACCTGGCAGGCAGTCCCTCCCACCTCCTCCGGGGAGGCCTCCAACTCCTTCCACTTGGCCGCCACTCCCAGCCCCACGATCTGCCCTGCTTGGGGAAGCCCACACTCGGCATGAAAGTCTCAGGGGCTAGGATCAGCACCCTTGGGCACTAGCCAGGGCCAAGTCGCCTGGGGGGCTGGCCTTACCTTGGAAGTGGACATAGGTGTTGAATAACAGGGTGCTGCCTGGGCGGACTCCTGCCAGGGGCCCACCTATCTTCCACCCTGTCACAGCCTTCAGGAATGTGTTGATCTTCTCAGCCGCATGATTTGGGTCAGTGGACAGGTCCAGAGAGCGCGGGAAGATGACAGGAGCAAAAGGAGCCAGGCCCAACATGAACGACCTCTTCAGATGCAGGCCCGGAACCGTGAACATGCCCACCACAGTGGACAGCAGCAGCCGGGCCTGGCCACTGGCCTCACCCTGGGCTACCAGGAGGCCCTGAATGGCTTTTAGGGCAGAGAGGACCTTGTGCCCATCCAGCCGGGAGGTGCAGCCCTGGTCCTGCATGGGAACCCCTAGTAATGCCTGCAGCTCACTGGCTGTGGTGTCCCAGGCACCCAAGTAGAGAGAGGCCAGTGTACCAAAGACAGCCGTCGGGGAGAGGGTGATCCCACTGGCTGTGCTCCCCACCTCACTCAGAGCCTTATACAGGCGTAAGCCCAGGAAGTTGGCCATCATTGCAACCTGGGTGGCCCGCTGCCTATCTTCAGTCGTGAGCTGCTCAGCGGCCAGCACCAGCTGCTCATATAGTGCAGCCTCATTCACAGGGGAGCTCTTGGCCTGCACTGGGACAGGTGTGAAAGTTGACTCTTTGGGCCTCTCTGCAATGGACTTCTCCATCAGTATACAGCTGCTCTTGGGGTAGAAGAGGAGGTGGAATGGGTGGATGTACACTCGATCGCCAGCGGCCAGGCCAGCCCAGGCCAGGAGGCAAAGGATGGTGGCCTTGAGGCCAGTGCCGGTGAGAATCATCTCTGTACTCTGAAAAACACTGTGTGAGGGGGAAAAAGTGGTTATCCAGTGACCTCCACCACAACTGTTGACTATCCCAGTATTCCCTGCAGCCAAGTAGATTTGGAGAAATCCATCCATGTCTATGGGTATTAAGCAGCAAAATGGACTTAGAGCTGCATGGAAAGTATATACATAGTCCAAGTGCCAAACACACCGTCACAGGCTGAGCTGTGCCCTGTGGATTCATACACTGGAGCACTCATCCCAGGACCTGAAACTGTATTTGGAGACTTGTCAAGTTACAGTGAAGTCCTTACCTGATCCAATCTAACTGGTGTGTCTTATAATAAGAGGAGCTCAGGACATACACAGAGACTATGTAGGGATACAGGGGAAGGATACCATCTGCAAGCCAAGGGACCAGCCCTATCCACACCTTGACCTTAGACATTTGCCTTCCAGGATGGGAAACAATACATTCCGTTATGGATGCCCCCGAGTTGTGGCACTCATTACCACAGCCTTGGCAGGCCAAGTCACACCCATGATGATGGCAGTCACTTCTCCCATAGAGGATCTGGTACATGCAACACATGCAGATCCTTGAGGAGGCCCCTCCCTACTCCATGATAATCTAATAGCCCTGGGGTGGGTCCCAGGAACAGGTTCTAGAGTACCCAGATCTTGACATGTAGCCAGGATTGAGCACTGTAGGCTCAACCCAGGACCAGGACTTTTCCTGTCATCTCAAGCTCCAGACCAGCTCTTGGCCTTACCCTAGCAGACCCTGGGGGATGGGGGCTCCAGGACTCTGCACACCCAACTCACTCAGTCACTCACAGTCAGCCTCAATGGCCTGTGCAGAGCCAGAAACAGACTTGTTAACTTCCCAGGTCACTGCCATGAACAGCTGGGTTTCAGTGTCCCCCACCTCATGAGCCCTATCTCCAGCCTTGGCTGTGATAGGCAGCACAAGGGAGCTATCATAGACCTGGTCCCCAGCGCTGGACAGGGCTTCCTTGGAGAGGTGGCATCTCGGCTCTGAGTCAAGGCCACCTTGACATCTGGCTTTCCTTGCTTTGCCTGTCTATGCCCAGTCAGCCATCTTACATTGTGCTGTGGCTTGGATGAATATCTCCCAGAGGCCCATAAGATAAAGGCCTTGTCCCCAGCAAGGTGCTTGTGGGAGGTGGTAGAACCATTAGGAGGAAGGGTCTTATTTTGTTAACCTCTAATTCCCATCCACACCTTCCCCAGAGAAGTAAGTAATGAGTCCACCAGAGCTCAGACTGGAAATTCTCAATCCACAAGGCAATATGAAACTTTCCTCTTTATAAATTAATTTATTGGAATTTCCTACAGAGATCTAAAGCTGGCTGACATTCAATGCCCTGCCTTCCACATTCAGTTCAGGAAACCTGCATCTGCTCTGTACATGGTGAATCCACAACATTTCAAAGTGTACTATTCTGCTCCAGCCACCCAACCACCAGGAGACCTTTGACTTCTGACCAGTCACCATCTCATCCACTTCTGACTCAGCCCACTGTTCTCACAGGAGGCCACAAGGCATAGAAAAGTGGGGCTCCTACAAGAGGACCTGCAGTGTCTGCTCGTGCTGATGTAATCCAAGTAAGGCGAGACCATTGTGGGGGAGTGGCAGCAAGGATGTGCTTACCAGTGCCCACGCCTGTGAGACACAGATGGACACAACCCTTCGCACTTTATGATGCCGCTGAGGGGTGTCATCACATGGATGAGGATACAGTCACTGCCATGGGGGAAAGTTTCAAGGCCACTGTCACAGGAGCACTGTCAGTGTCACAGTCCCCATTGTGAGACAGGTCATAGCACTCTTAGGCAGAGGCAGCTCTTTGCTCTCAGCTGAGGTCTTGTTTTTCATGGGTTCCCACAGGGTCCCGAGAACAAATGGGTTGACCCCCCCAGTAGCTCTTGTGTGTCCTGTGGATCCTCTCACCCTGCCCACCATTGATAGGCACTTCTCACACTGTTCTGTGTCAACATCCTATCCCTATTAGACCCTTAACCCCCTCAGTACACTCCATACCCCCACATGTATAGTACTTGCCACCTCCAAACCCTCTTCACTTAGCCATGTATTTATTCTGCACCTCAAATGTTTCCACCATGAGAAAGCAGACCCCACGAAAGTGGTCCTCTCCCTAGCTAGCAAGGCCCGCATCCCCAAGATATTCCCAGACATGACACATCCCGAATGGGAGTTGTCAGGTAGGTGAGGTCATTAATACTGTGTCGTGGAGGAGCAGAGAGGTCTGGTGACTTGCTCCAGGTCACACAGATGTAAGAGACAGAACTAAAGATCTGATGAGGAGCCTGGATTCTATAGGTGGTGTGTCAGCACCAACCTATGTTGCCTCTTGGCAAAGCAAACACCTGTCTTGTTGGTGTCTGGAAAGCCCTTCTAGTTCTGGAGCCTGGGGTAGTTGTGAGCCCACGTGACAGAGGAGCAAGTACTGATGCTGGGGACACAGTGAGAAGCCAGATCACCCTGACCTGGCATTGAGTCCAGGACCAGAGAGACCACCTAGAGCCACAGGTGACTGTATCTCCCTGGCGATCCCATACCCCACATCCCCCCAGCCCTGTAGCCCACACACAAAGCCTCACTCCTCCCTGGGACTGGAAAAGGCTCCATGGGCTCTTGGTCAGGGTGATGCTGGCCCTAAGCCAGTCTCTCTGCCCTTGAGGCCCCACTCTGTCAAGAAGCAGGAGGATCTGGCCACCCTGCCCTGTGCCTGGGGGACAGGAGGCCCTGGAGAGGACAGGCCTGCAAGGAAAGGCAGCTCAGTGACCATGTCCCCCTTGGTGGTGGCCCTCATCCACCCCTGGCCCCATGCTCCAAATGAATGCTTAATGCCATTTAGCCAGCCCCGCCTGCAGCTCCCCCAGCCTTTCCTCTCTGTCCTCAACTCCGCTGTAGCAGGGAGTCTGGGGAAGGAGCCCAGGGCTCCACTCACCTCTTGCTTTGTCCTGGACAGAGGAGGGCAACTCTTCCCTGGCTGGCTGCACAGGCCACATTTATACCCGAGGGGCGGGGATGGATCTGTTCCCAGCCACTCTGTTCACAGGCTGGGGGTGGGGGAAGGAGGGACCTGGGTAGGGGCCTGGCCGCCCGGCTTGGCCAGGATGGACTGTCAGGCTGGGCCCCTTCCAGGAAGGCCTGAGATCAATGCAGTTCTACTGCTGAGTAGATGAGTCGGTATGGGGTCCAGTTACATATTTACCCAAGCTTGTTGGAGGTGGGGCTGCTCTTACCGGACCTGGCCAGGTTGTGACAGCCTGTGGCCCACCATCCAGGCCTTCTCACCAAACCCCTTGTGACACACTTCTGAGAGGCCACAGAACATGCAGGAAAGGGGGCTGGGGCAGGGGGCGGGTTGTGCTCAGGTGCCTTGGGGCTGCTGTGACCACACTGCTCAACCACAGGTTAGGGTTAGAGTTAATATATGAACTTGACTTCAAGTAGGTGCCATGAAGGTTAGAGTTGGCACCTACTCCACATAAGGGCCTCTTTGGAGACATGGGAGCAAGTAGCAAGCATCTTCTAGAAGCTTCCTGTGCAGCTAGAAACTGAGAATACCTGCGATGGAGCAGCAATCAGATCAGAAATCAGAAGACAGAAGCAGCCAGATTCTGGTTGTAAACAGAAACAGCCAGCCAGGCTGGGAGGTTCCAGGGAGCCACCCCTCAAGTTACAGAGGGTAGAGGCAGAGAGGGACGAAGGGCTTTTGGAGGAAGGCTCTTGGGACACCAACAAAGGAGTTGTGCTATGTGAGGAAGGTGGAAACGCACAAGCCCACATCCTGGCAAGGAGGGCAGATCTGGCAAAATGCAGCTACTTCGCTTGTCACCATGCTTGTCAGCAAGCTTGCACGCCCATGACATCTTTCTTTCCAAACCAGATGACCCCCAGCCTCCGACCACACATTCTAGGAATTGGTTGGACAGAGGAAAGCTGCCAGAGCTGCAGACACAGGTGGAGAAGGATGGGTATAGCCAGATAGCCAGAGCCCAAATACCATGCTCAGGAAGGGAAACCGATGTCATCAGGAGAGGGGTGGGTGAGATCAGAGCCAGGGACAGAGGGTGAGACATGATGCTGCAGTCTGGTGCAACAGCTTCTCTGAAATGACGGGTGACACCAGCTGGAGGAAAGAGGCCAAAGGCTGTGGCCGGTGCAGCTGTAGGCTCAGGGGACTGGGAATGATGGAGCCGGCCCACAGACAAGGGTTGCAGAGGCAGATCCAGGCTCTGGGGAAGGGTGAAGGTCTTGCTGTGGTAGGGTGAGCACTCAGTGAGGTGGAGAGGTGGCTGCGATGAGCAGAGAGAGATCTGGGCTGAGAAACACCAAGGAGACACTTACCTGGTTGATCCCATTCCCAGCACAAAGACCTGAAGCTCCTGCAGCTGCCTGAGTGTGAAGGTGGCAGGACATCTCTTCTCAGGGACATATTCTTAGTCCCCAGCTATTGACTCCGGAGCCTTCCAGACCCCTAGATTCTCCAAAGTACTGAGTGTCCTCTTGCTGGGGTTGACACTGTTGATCGTGCTTTTGGATCTGGGCCTCAAGAAGGGGCTTAAACAGAGGGTCTCAAGACATCCACACTGGCGGACACGCCCACGTATGGGTGAGGGGTACTCCCTGACTCCACGGAGACTTCAAAGGTCTCTGGTGGGACCTTTCTGCCTCTTCACCTACGCATATACCTTTTGTGACAAACCAGCAAATGAAGATGAGTGACTCTTTAAGTCATTATAGAAAATTCATATGAGAAGGCCTTGAGAGCCTCTGACATGTCACCAAGCTGAACAGCATTGTGGGTGACTGGGACCCATTGCCCTGCCTCCTCTTTGGGGGATCTGTGGACATAAGCCTACTACTGCATGACAGTCCTGTCTGATCACAGGTCTCCCATTCCTGACTAAACAGATCCCAGGGATGGGCCAGGGATTTACATCAGTGGTGCCACTGCCTGCCTTGCAAGCACAAGGTCTTGAGTTCAATGCCCAGTACAAAACAAAACAAAATAGATCCCGGGGACACTTTCAGCCCAAGCTGGAACAATCCACCAGGTGAAGGTGGGTCAAAGACAACAGATTGTTGAGGAAACCTATGGAAGGGCCATGCATGCTCCCCCAGCTCTTGCTGGTCCTGCCTGCGGTCCCTGAGGACCCTGGTTGGTCCTCAGTGAGCCACACTGCAGAGTCTCATAGGTCACAGCTGCTTTAGTGACTGATGAGACTATAGAGCTGTCTGCAGAGCTCATGCCCACACATGTGTCCTGGGAACCAGAGCAGGGCTGTACAGCCCCAGGGTAGGTGAGCACACAATAGGGATCCCTGGTGCTGGCCAGAAAATGAAACTACACGTCTTCCCTTCAAGGAAAGCTCTGTGTGTGTATATGTGTGCATGTGTCGTTTTTGTGGCAGGCCACATCTGAGACTTCCATGGGGGACACGCTGGCCTGGCTAGCTAGCCGGGCTGGGTGGCTTTCCAGATGCTCCCCAATCCTCTCTGCAAATGAGGAACTACACTGCCACACCTTCCTTTTTCCTCCAGCCCTTCCTCAGCTCAATATGTGCTACTGACAACTCCCTGCTCCTCTCAGGTCCCCCAGCTTGGCACATCTGGACCCTCCTGTCCATCCTCATCTGGGACACCTGGGCTCTCCAGAAACCCCTCAGTCAGGTCCTCCCTGCACACTGGCTGGTTCCTGTCCACTTTCAGGTCCTTAGACCAAAGGCCCTGTCTTCACTTCTGCCACCCACCCACTTCCAGGATGCAGGGTCCTTGCTTGGGCGTCATCGGTATCTGCAAATCTTGCCTCAGTAACTCACCCTTCTCTAGACTGCTTTATCCCTGAGAGTCCATGTCACAAATGACATGTCTTTCAGGGCATTTGAAGCAGCTGCTCAAGGAATCAGCACATGTGTAGATTTTTTACAAAGACGGGCCACAAAAAAGCCAGATTTCTCTTACCAGTGACATGTTGTCAGGAAGAAAATAAGGAAGAGATCATTGTAAAGCCAGACACTGTGGTGAATGTCAGCAAAAGCATTTTGCAAGATCCATCAAAGTCCTAGTCCTCTCCAAGGCAACCTTGAGTTCCAAGATCCAAGACCCAAGACCCAAGAGCGAGTCTTCTGGGTGAGGCTCTCAGGCTCATTAAACAAATCAAGAGCTTGCCAGAGCATTTTCTCTGGTCTGCAATTTATTCCCATAAATGTATATTCACATAGCCCCTAGACTTCTGGTGCAGCCCAGAGCTGGGGCAATTTTTCCCCCAACAATTTCAGACTGCTTTTTGTGTGTTCATTCCAACTATGGGAGTCAGGGATTCCCAACCATGGAAATCTGCAGCTAAAGGAAGCTGGGTGAATGAAAAGTAAACGCTCCATTCCAAACGTGGGTCAGCCACAGCTCACATTGGACCCGCTATGTGTTGGTGATGGAGCCCTGGGTGGCTCCCCACCCAGGCAAGTTCTGTGGTCTCAATGAGGTCAGGTCAAAGTCATAACACCCCCTTTCCTACCTCCTGTCCCCCCAGCCAGCAACAGGGTAAACACACAAAGTGAGCCAAAGCAGGAAAGTACGGTTCTTTATTTGGGGGGTGGTCTTTAACTATTTGCATGACGCAGTTAAACTTGGAACCAGCATGGGAGGTGAGGCCAGAGCAGGGTGTTAGCGCAAGAGTGGAGTTATCACTTCTGTCTCCAGGGAAAAACTGCTTCACAAGGGATTTTTTTTTTTGCCTGGACCAGAACTGTCATCCTCACATGACCCCGGTAGGGGCATGTAACACGGAACACATGGTTCATACGAGGTCAAGGGAAGGATGAGCAGGCTATCTGGATCTTGTGTGATGAGGGTGCCCTGGGAAATGGGCCCTACATTTTAAAAAACAGTTTTTGTATGCACCGAAAGTGTGCAACACAATGTTTTTGTGCACACAGAGATGTTGGCTACTGCAGCCCAGCAAATGAACATGCCTATCATGTCAGGTTCATATTTGCTTTCTTTGTGTAGCAAAAGTGCCCCAAACCTTCTCCTTATGCCATAGTCCTGAGCCCCGCTTGGCAGTAGGTAGCGGCCGCATGGTGTACAGTGTTCATCCTCTACACTTGCCGTGTTGCTTCCTCAGCCTCATTCTCCGAATTCCTTCTGCAACTCAGTGGCCATTGTCTTCTTTGCAGACTCTGTGCTTGTGACACTACTTTTCTCCAGGATTCATATGTGAGTGAAGTCACACACACTGTCTTGCTCCACCTGGCTCCTTTCAGTCAAGAACCATCCTCCACATGGTCTGCACCTTGGCAGGTCCGGGCATCCTTGTGCGGGGCTGAGTAGTGTCCTGGTGTGCGGGCAGAGTCTCCTCTGTACCCAAGTCCTGCATGGATGCAAGTTGCTCCCCTGCCTTGGTGTTTGTGAGTGATGCTCAGCAGGCCTGGAATGCAGATGTCAGTGAAGTGCTGTGTTCCTCACCTTTGGGCACATGGCTGAAAGTCTCCTCTTCCTATTGGACCCTTTGAATGTCGTATAGACCTGGGCAGTGGCCTGTGGCCACTGTATAGAGCCATTTCCTGCAGGAGGCACAGGTGAAGACAGGCACAGCCTGCCACAGGCTGGAAGATAGCTGGAAGCCAGAGGCTTGTGATTATGGTCAAGCCGGTGGCTCCTTGGGTGACCAGTTTCTGTTGTACAGTCAGGAAACAGGTCGTTCACTTCTGCCCATCCCAGCAGCAGCTGACATAACAGGTGCTATAACACAGCAGGCTCTGGGCTCTGACGAAAAGCGGTGATAAACTGTGCTGGACACTGTGGGGTACTGGCTCTGCCTGCACCCCCATTCCCAACTCATTTCTCCAGTGTCCATCTCCACACAGACAAGGAGAAAGCAAAACACTCACTGTTATTCTCCTCAATAGCCAAGTACGATATTTCTAGCCAAAGAGACACATGCAGAAATTTGTTGAGGAATCTGGGTGAGCTTTGGCTGTGCTTTATTAGCAGTTTAGTGCTCAGACATCACCATTCTTTCTCCTTCAAATATTGATGGAATGTCTGAAGTCACAGCTGCTATCTTGCAACCATGAGGCAACAAATGTAAGAACCAAAGGCCAACAAGCTAAGAGTGATAGAAAAAAACCTAGGCCTTTGATTGGCTTGCACAGGTACTAGTATCACTGGTTATCTATCTCTGGGCCACTTCTGTATGAGATGTAGTAGAATTTTCAGATGGTTGTGTGCAGCTGAAAATATCCTGAAGTTACAAAACCTTTATTCCCACCCCAAAGCCAGAAGAGCCTTTCTTCAAAATAGTGTATCTATCTGGGCCTGGTGTGCATGCCTATAATCCCAGCACTCAGGAGGCTGAAGCAGGAGAATTGCTGAGAGTTCAAGGTTAGCCTAGGCTACATAGTAAGTTCAAGGTCAGTCTGAACTACACAGTGAGACCCTGTTACCCCGCAAAAGAATAGTATATAAATATATCATTAAAAGTTGTCTATTTCTTGTAAAATTTTGGTCTCTTTGTAATGAGCTTTGCTTTTTGTGTTTGTTGTAGTTGGTTTTGCTTTCAGTGCAGTGATCAAAATAAATTTAATATTTTCCCAGCTAATACCCTGTATGCCATTCCTGGATGAGGCCAGGGACCCCATGTCTGAGCTGAGGAGCATGGTCAGGGTCATGTTTCTTCTGCGCTTAGTTTTTATGTCATCATGTAATATGCTCCATCCTGGTTAACCCTGCAATCCACGCCTGGGTGAGCATCCTGCCTCCACTTTCAGTAAGACAGGAAACGATCAACCGCCCTGCATTCATTCCCAGGGGCATTCACAGTTCTTAATCAAAGTCTTCAGCATGTTGAAAACGACTAAGAAAACTGAACCACCATCTTTCCCCTCCTCCTTCTGACAGCCAGAGAGGCCATCACCCTCATTCCCACTTCCCATCCTCCTCAGGGGTGGCCCAGGCCACTGGCACCGGCATCTCTGCCACCCCCAGGTGACTTACTTTGGGGCCTCCAGACCACAGTGACAGGAGCTGGGCTTAGGGGAATAGCAATGCCCTCCCCACTCCTGCTGCTCCGGGAGAAACTTCCTGGGCCACAACAGTCTTGAGTCTCTGATCTGTCAGACGACCTCACACTTCCCCTGTACCTTATAGCTGTGAAAGTCATCAAGCAGGTCTACAAATGCACAAACCATGCACAGCCCACTGCTGGTCATGTAAGCAGCTCCTTGATGCTCTAGGTCAGTCAAGGAGAGCAGCCAGAGCAGAGAATTTCCAGAGACCAGAGGCAGAGACCAGCAGTGTCAACTGGACAGTGGGGACCTGCAGAGAACCCAAGAGAGGCAATGGAAGCTGCTGGGGGAGCTCCAGAGAGCCGCCAAGAGGACTGTGAGCCCAGGCTGCTGCGGACCCGACAGGGATAGCTGGGAGCTGCTGGCTGTGACACTGACAGCCAGGGCCAAGGACACTCAGAGCCTGGAGCAGCAAATGATGCTGCATTTTGCTGCTTTATGATTTCTATTTGAATTGAACAGAAGAGCCCTCAGCTGACAGGCAACACACACAGCAGTGACGTACAGAACTAGTATATGAGCGGTGGGCCTGCAGAACTGAGTGGATGGAAAACATCTCTAACACACAGCCCAGGACTGTTCATGGTAGTCCACAGTCTATCCTGACAAGAAAGACGCTTTCATAAAACAAGCAACAGTGAATCTTCATCCACTCCAGGGACTGGCACACCATTGCCATGTGCTAATGATGGATCTCACCTGTGGAAATAAAGTTTTATTGGAACTTATTAGAACTCACTAACTACTCTGCCAGTGTATCAGCTGCACAGCTACTGTGCCTTGCCTGGCCCTTCAAAGACTGAACCTCAGATTCTGATCTCTTCTGCTGGTTCAGGTTGTCGGTGACAGGGGTGCCTGGTCTGCATTTGTATATTGTCCTTTCACATAAAAATTAGCTTGGAACCATCTCACAGCACTTGTTCCATGTGTGACTTTCCTATCTAGTTTTATTAAGAGATGACTGACCGGGGAACTATAAACATAATGACCCCAACCAAACGAGGCTATGTGTCCTTCCTGGTTCATAGAGGACACCTGCTGCCCACAGACAAGAGCTGGACCTGAACATCACAGGCTTTGTCGCTGATTGAACCAACCAACCATGGGAAGGGGGAACAGAAGAAAAGGCAGTTTTGGATATGGCTGTGTAAGAAAACTCTTGGTGACAAAAGTTATATATTGAATGAACAAAAGCTACCCAATTAATCAATTCTTCATCCCAGACTTTAAGTTGGAAAGAATTTATCCTCATGAAGATTACTTTGGAGAAATAAAAGTGGAAAAAGCTTTGTTAACTCAGAAAATAGAAATAACGGAGCTCTACCACATAAAAATTGATTAAGATTCTTTTAGTTCTTTTGGAAAGATACCCAGCAGAGGGATGGCTGGGTCAAATGGAACCTCCAGTCCAAGCTCTTTGAGGTATCTCCATATTGATTTCCATAGTGGTTGCACCAGTCTGCACTCCCACCAACAATGGAGAAGGGTTCCTTTCTCCCCACAACCCTGCCAACATTTGTTATTGTGTGATTTCTTGATAGCAGCCATTCTTTGTGGGGTGAGGTGAAATCTCAGTGTTATCATCTGCATCTCTAGAATGATCAGTGATGTGGAACATTTTTTCATATATTTACTTGCTGCTTTTACTTCTTTGTCTGAGAAATGTCTGTTCATTTCGGATGCCCATTTTTGAATCGGGTCTTTATATTTGGGCAGAGAAGTATGCGCACCCATGTTTATAGTGGCACAGTTTGTAATAGCTAAATCTTGGAAACAGTCCATTTGCCCATCCGTTGGAAACTGGATAAAGAAGATGTGGTTTTTCTATAAAATGGAATATTACTCAGCCATAAAGAACGAGAAAATAGATTCATTCATAGGAAAATGGATACATATTGAAGATATACTCCTAAGTGAAATAAATAAGTCACACATGTGTAAATACCGAATATTTTCCCTGGTGTGAATAATCTGCAATAATACATAAGATCCTAATAAGATTACTGACATTTAGAAATGGAAAGAAAGGAGCTAAAGGTGTAGGGAAGATGGGATGGGTAGGGGAAGGGTAATAAGGGAAAAGAAAAAAATGTGAGATAATGAAAAGATGAAAATAAAGTGTTTGTAGATGGAGAGGAGAGGAGGGGGTGAAGGGAGGGCAGGGGTAAGGGGAAAAAATGAGAATCAGGACTTGTCATGTAGAGGTACAAGATCCCAACAATGAATGTAACTGTACTGTATCCCTAAAATGTACCAACAAACTCAATTAAAGCTGAAAAAAAAAAAACTATTTACAATTCTAAAAATTAAAAAAAAATTGATTAAGAAATTAAATTGGCTTAATGAATCTTACTCCAGAAAACACCTTTTCACTGGAAACTCCACAGCAGTCCCACACATGTGAATGGAGTACTTGTGTCTGATGTGGCCAGTCCTCAGGTGTCCTGGGTGTGCTCTGTGGGAGATGCTCCATTCGCAAGGGTGGGAGGTCAATTTCTATGTCATTGGTGAGGCTGAAGGTAGAGACAGGCAGCACTGTTTCCAAACCCACTCTCTGCACTCAATTGTATTTGATCTTATACTACTAAGCAACATGTCCCTGGCCCGAACTCTGTTTGCCTTGGTGCTCACGGCTGGGAAAGTCTACAGAGGACACTCTGCCCGCCACATAGTGAGTTTAGACAAGCCCTGGCTGTCCCAATGGAAAAAATGTTATCACCTCTCCCCACAGGAGATCCATGCTTTATTGACGTGAGCTGACCTCATGGACCTCACTGTGCTCTCTCCTGCAAAAGCTGGCTCCAAGAACAGTGTTTGTTTAATTTTCAGTTCAGTGGAAAACACAGCAAAGACAGTAGGAAAGACAAATACTAGTGACTTCCCACCACAGACCAGAAGAGAGGGGGTTCAGGGTGGCGTGGGACCATCACCGTGGGGCTGCTAGGAAAGGCTATGGTCACTGTGACTCTGTAGAAGATGCACCCTGTCTAAGCATCCCGTGAGGTTCCTTTGCTCTTCTCAGTATGAGGAGCACCAGCTGCCTTGTACATGGTTCGATGGGCAGTGGTCAGCAGGTGGAAGTGAGCACCTGGACTGAGATGTCTCCTGCTGGTGGGGTGGAACAGGGCTCCACCAGTATGCACATACAATGTTTAAGCCCTGACAGAACAAAGCTCCACTAAGCTGACCTCCTATACCATTTTACCACATCCTCACCCAGCAGTGGGAAGCCCCCGGAGGACAGTCTCTTCTGTCATCCTTCCCACACATCCTTGTTGTGCAATCCAGCCAGGAGTCCTCCACATGTGTCATCCACGTTGAGAAGATCACAGGGCTCCAGATGACCCCAGACTCGTCTCACCCACGGCAAGTCTTCGCTGAGGGACACCACACACCATGGGTTCCCCAGCCCTTTTCTTCCATGTACCATTCCCTCTGTTCTCCCAGTTATATTCAACAAGACACCTACGTCATCTGAGAGAACAGCAAGGAGTCTGGGTAAGGACTCTGGAAGTCCCCTATGACCTCATGTGGTCAGCGACCTACTGGGTCAAGGTCACCCTCTCTGTTACCCATACCATGGGGAATGGATGGTGGCATATTCCTTGGCGAGCCCGCAGGTCCCCTTGGTGTGGTTCCATGATGACCCCGATTGCAAGAAAGGGCACTCCCAAGGAATCTGGGAGAGTAGATACAAAGCCCTCATTCTCTGCTCCACACAGAAACAGCACCCTTGCAGGAATTGCTTCTTGTGTCTTCACCTCTTTGGGGACCCCTAGGTCAGGAAGTCCTCAGGGTACCAAGCATCTAAATTATGAATCCCAGATGTACTTCCAGGAGGCAGATGCCTGAGGACCTCCCTGGGCTATTCCATGGTTGTAACCTAAAATTGTCAACCAGACTGGCAACAAATATTGACTAAGCTCATGCAAACAGACTGTGGCCATGGAGGAAGTTAGAAATAGAGAAAAGGTACAATGTACAGCTTTGTGTCATTAAATGTGAAAACCTAAGTGACACACACCATTCTCTGGTAAAATTCAAATAACCAAAACAGGTACAAGAAGAAATAGGCACCCTAAGCAAATATAGAAGGAGGCGGCAGAGGTCCTTCAAAGACACCACACCTAAGTGGACAATGCCAAGTTCTACTGCTGTAGGAACCAATGATTCTCATCCTCTGAGAATGGTTATCCAGGGCCTGTGCCACACAGAGAGCTGCTCCGGTGCTGGGAGACCTAGAATAAAGGATTTCTGTCTTCTGGGATCTGATGTCGTGTTAAAGAGGTCATATCTGTACACATGAAGACATCATCCACAAAATAATGCCCCCAGTGCTAAGCTGCCCCCACTCACTGAGACCTTCCAAGCGCCTGACGCCACAGCTCCTGTCATTCTTGGTCAAGCAGCTGTCCTGAGAATGAGATAAGAGAGTCACGGCTACACTGCAATCTGGCTCTCTCAGCACATGCATATCCTCCCTCACATTCTGTTCTTTCCCTTACCTCAGAGAATCTGCCTGACACATCTCTATGTGGCCTGCCAATCCCCAGCAGAACTGTTCCTGCCTCAGGGGTTGGTCTGGGCGTTGAAATCATTAGCATAAGAATATGTTTGGATTCTGTACCTGCTTTCTGTCATTTAACATGATGCCCTCCAAGCTCATGTCTGCACAAATGATAAACTTTTCTTCTTTTTCGTGTCCGAAAAATGTAGAGGACTGTAATATAGATGATGCCCAAAGCAGGTCATGAAGAGTTAACCCCACAATTGACTTGTTTATAGAAGTGAGTCTGGTCAAAGCCTACATGCCGAGGTCAGAGTAACTCACATCCAAATTCCATTCCCACAACTAAAACCTTCAGACTGAAGGACATTGTTCTAATTATGATCACATATTTTATCTATTTTGTTCCTAATTTGAGAATGCTTTGTCTTGTCCTTTTGAGCTTTGTTTACATTAATTTCCATAGAAACCACATGTTGCCTTTACCCCAATTGATTGCCAATAAAAATCAGTGCCTGCGGCTGTCCAGTGCCTTTGTCAGTTGCACCTGCCTTGGCCACCCTGGCACCCTGCTTTCTCTCTCTTAGTTCTGTCTCTTAGTGTACTCTTTTTCTCAGGCCTGCATCACACACTGGGCAGGTGGGGACTGGAACCTGACTACAGGAGTCTCTGACAATTGGTGCCTATCGTGGGGGCTCGAAACTGCTCAGTGAAGCTACTCAGAATGAAAAGAAAAAAAGAAAAAGAAAGAAAACAGTCAACAACGCAGTATTTCTGGCATCAAGGTCAAGGACAAGCACAGAATCCCAGAAAAAAGGAGGTATGTGTTTCAGATGAAAGAAGGTAGTAAATATAGTCAGCTGGGACTAAAACATGGGGTAATCACTTTCGGCCAAAGTTGGCCCACAGTGTAGAAATAAGTGATGCAAAAGATAGTTAAATATAATCATCATTTTCACAAAAAAGAACTTGAGATGTGGAACTCAGGGAGCATGTCAAAAATAACTTCCAGACAACTCAACAAAGAAGAGAAGTTATCTCCCTTGAGACTTTAACTGAGACTTTGACTACTTGGAGCCTTGTGAGCTCTGTTTTGGGGTCTTAACAACCCAGCCTGGGAGCCGCTCAAGCTTCTGCTCCACCGCAATCAGCTGCTAGTAAGAACTGTTTCGTTTGGTTTTAGAACCGCTGCTTGCCAAATCTGCTGTCTTTCACACAGCAGACTCTCTCAGAAAATGTGACATCGTTACAGGTAAACTCCAGAGCTTCCCCTCCGGAGGGAGTCGAGCTGCCTCCCCCTACACTTGAGTTGCTAAGATCACAGGTGCGAAGGAGGAGGGGGCAAAAGCATGAGGAGAATTGCTTGGCTTTAGCGCACTGGTCAGACTCAGAGAGGGTCGAGGAGGGCCTGCACTCAGCTTGGAAAGAACTAAACTGAGAAAATAAATCTTTGATGGATTGAAAACAGCTAGGAAAGCTCTGAAAAGCATAAAGCAAAACAGAGAGAAAACACTCCAGGCTTTACGGGCCCAAAGACCAGTGCTGTGTTATCAGCCTAAGGTTGGCTGCTAAGGTCTGGAATTTAAAATAAAGCCAGAGAAACTACAACTGCTCTCTAGCAGATATCAAGAGATTTTACAAGAGAAATCAAGTTACAAATTTTAACTATTTGATAAATGTATTTTGTTTTCAATTTGAGTTGATGTTTAATTGGTATGCTTGAAAAATTTCTTGTGCATTGAAAATTCTTGAATTGTGATTACAGGGTTAACTTGCTCTTTTCCGTACTTTGTTAATGAAGAACTCAAGGTTAGTACTGTTCTACTGACAGTCAAATTTTAAAGTGTAACAATCTGAGAACAGAAGATAAAAAAGGGACACTTTAAAATTTTAACAGCTGAAGACAAGTTTGTTATAGAAGGTTTATAGTAAGTGAGATGGTGGAGGAAAAATATTAAGAAAGCTATAAGTAGAAGAGATACTTTTGATATGAAAAGATTGTATATGTTTGTCTTGTTAGAAGGATAAAGAGAGATATACAAGACCAGAAGGCCTGGGTATGTTGAGAAGGTGTGTGGAATTGATTTATCAAGGAAATATGTACGTTTGCTTGTTGGTTTCAAGTTTGTTATAGAAGGCTTGCATTTACAGGCATAAAGAGACTTACATCAATAAATATTACTTAAATAATTTTAACAGCAAGACAAGTTTGTTATAGAAGGTTTATAGTAAGTGAGATGGTGGAGGAAAAATATTAAGAAAGCTATAAGTAGAAGAGATACTTTTGATATGAAAAGATTGTATATGTTTGTCTTGTTAGAAGGATAAAGAGAGATATACAAGACCAGAAGGCCTGGGTATGTTGAGAAGGTGTGTGGAATTGATTTATCAAGGAAATATGTACGTTTGCTTGTTGGTTTCAAGTTTGTTATAGAAGGCTTGCATTTACAGGCATAAAGAGACTTACATCAATAAATATTACTTAAATATGTTATTGTAATATGTTTACATTGGTTGTCATCAAAGGGTTAAGTTCTAGATATATTTACACTTACAAAGATTAAATTTTCTGTGGGGGAAAAAACAAGATTTTATTGAAAAGATGCTTTTGGTATCAAAGTAAAGGGCATAAGGTTTCATACATATAATTATGATAGTTATTATTGTTAATTTTGTGGTGTACTAAATGAATCCATGCTTTATGGCTGTACAGGGTTTCTAATATATTGTTTATGGTAATAACTTTCTTTTGATTCAAGTGTTTGGGTCTCTCTTACACTCCAGCTACTTATGATAACAGGTACATTTATAGGCTGATGTATTTTCATTAGATGGCATCCTATCAAAGGATAATGATTTAAATGAGAAATTTTTGTGTTTTTGGAGGAGAATGAGTAGACATTTAGGTGTGTTACAAAGATAATATAATTGTCATGCTAAAATATTATGTGTGACTCAAGTTGAAGTTTTTTTTCTGTTAACATTTTACAGGAATTCAGCTATTAGAACAACCATGATTGACTAAAAAATAAGTCTAACTATATTTTATATTTTAAGTTGCTTGATATCCAGATAAAATTATAATTATATAATAATGAGTTCTATTCCCATCACAGTGCTAACGTTATTGATCTTTTCTTCTGGGTGTTCAACAACTGAAGTTTAGAGACCAGAACCGGAAAGGTAACTGGGCTAAGAAGATAACCAATATTTTTGGCCCTGCTCCTGTCCCTTCAAGGTCTACAAACAACCCAGGACATGAAAGAACCTTTGCTACATGATCCTGTAACTTTGATAAATCACTCAACCTCCTAAACAGAGAGATTGTTGGACACCAAAAAGATAAAAGTCAAAAGTGTGCCAAAGGAGTGTCACTTGTAGGGGAAAATCTCTCATGCTTTCACAGAAAGCAACATGGTCAAGCAAGGCCATGACACATCCCGATTGCTGACACTGACAGGAGCTGAGAGACTCCGTATAAGTTTCAAAGTAATGCCTGTGGAGACCTAATTGACCTCGATAGACAGTGAGAGGTTAATTTTAATTAATATAGGTCTCACCTTAACTTGGTCTTAAACACCCAGTAGGAAAGTATAATCCAAAGATATATAAAGTCAATACCATAGTAATAAAGCTGGATATAAGAAGGAGTTCTAATTTCTGAACCCTATTGACAGTTTCCAACTACACTAGTGGTTCACCCCTATTATGTGTCAATAAAAAAAACTTATGGTAAAATTTATAGACCTCAACAAGAGTTTTAAAATTTTTTAGCTAAAACTGTTTTTTTAATTATTAAATTTTTAATCTTTTTATAGTTAAAAATTATGACAAATATCAGACTTATGTATAGCTTCCATTAGTAAAAGGGTCTAAGAGCCAGCAGGTTACAATCACTATTTAAGTCCTTTAAAAACAGTTCAACAAGTGTGCTAGATGTTTCACCAAAATCCACCAGATTGACTTATATAGATTACAACAGGATTTTTATTTAAGGCCTAGTAAATTAACTCCCTAAAGAGAGCACCTAACTGCAATCTTCCCTACATTGACCCTTCTCAGCTCAAAGCAGTTCGATTGAAACTATGACCTTTCTTCCCTAACCACAGTTGGAGATGCTGTTTATAAAAAATTATTATAGGACCAGGGATTTAGCTCAGTGGTTCTACTTCCAGCCTCACAAGTGCAAGGTTCCGAGTTCAATCCCCAGTACAAAATAAATAAATGTTTTAAAAAATAAAAAATTATTATAGACGGCTAAGTCAGTTAGACGCATTATAAGTCCTTGTGACACAGGTCCACTGGATAACTTATGGGACCAAGCCATTGTTGGATATACTCACTTTTCCCTAAAGACACAATTACATCAACAGAAAGGGGGGGCAGGTACAGCTGCCTCCACAAGCTTGATTAATCTTGTTACTTTCACTTTTAATTTTTTAGATCCACTTATGGAATATAAATATTCACAAAAATAGACCTACAGACATGACCTAGACACTAGCGTTGTCCAAGTCTGTACTAAAAGGTAAATGGCTCAATATAATTAATAATATAGGGACCAGGGTATGCTTATTTTTTCAACAGAAAATAAAAAGATGCTGTGACCATCATCCCAGAATGCACCACCATGGACCAAGATGATAGATTCACTGTAAGCAGCATGATATAATGCCCTGGCTGAGAGCCATGCAAAGACTGCATCTGAGTGACTCCCCTCACCTGCTACAGCTCTGGGACCTGCAAAGATCACCAGACCTGATGTACCTGTTGTTTTCAAACAGAGAAGGGAGAGATGCAGAGGACTGTAATATTGATTATGCCCAAAGTAGGCCATGAAGAGTTAACCCCACAATTGGCTTGTTTATAGAAGTGAGTCTGGTCAAAGCCTATGTGCTGTGGTCAGAGTAACTCGCACCCAAATTCTGTTCCCACAACTAAAACTTTCAGACCAGGACCATGTTCTAATTATGGTCATATATTTTGTCTATTTTGTTCCTAGTTTGAGAATGCTTTGTCTTGTCCTTTATGAGTCTTGTTTACATTGATTTCCATAGAAACCACATTTTTGCCCCAGTCGATTGCCAATAAAAGTCAGTGCCTGGGACTGTCCGTTGCACCGGCATTGGTCGCCCTGGCACTCTGCTTTCTTTCTCTTACTTCTGTCTCAGTGTATTCTTTTCTCAGGCCTGCCCTGCACACTGAACAGGTGGGGACTGGAGCCTGACTACAGGAGTCTCCAACAGAAAAATATTCCTGTGAGTATATATACCACACTTTCCCTCTCTATTCATCTGCTGATGGACACCTAGGTTGGTTCCATATATCAGATATTGTGAATAGTGCTGCCACAAACCTAAGAGTATAGATGCCTTCTCAACATATCCTTTCATTCCCTTTGGCTAAGTACCCAGGTGTAGACTTGGGTCAGACAGTTGTATTTTCAATTTTTTGAGGAAATTCCAGACTGTTTTCTATAACAACTGTACATCAAAGCACAACATGTGGTCTACATAGATGATCTATCTACATGATGGCTATTATTCAGCACAGAAAAGGAAGGTGATTCTGACACATGCTGTGTCATGAGGACAGGAACTAAGTGAAACAAACCATCATAAAAGCACAAATACTGCATAATTCTACATATGTGAGGTGTCTGGAATAGTCACGTTCATAGACAGAACTAGAGTACAGGTTACCAGGAGGTAGGAGGGGAGGAAAATGGGGAGTTAATGTTTAATAAGTACAGAGTTTCTGTTTGGGATGATGAAAAAGTTCTGGAAATGGATAATAGTGATGATTATGCAACATTGTGAATGTACTTTATTGTCATTGAACTGCGCACTTAAAATCATTAAAATATCACATTTCATTATGTATATTTTGCCACAATAAAAAAGAATCATAAAGGAAGAAAGGAAGGGAGGAAGCAGAAAGGGAGGAAGGAAGTCCCAAACTACAGTCTGGTGCCCAGTCTGCTCACCTAAGCCACTGTTATTTCTATAAGCTCTGTTACTTCCGAGATGGCTCCCCCAGTGGATGGCAGCAGAGCTAGGCTAATTGCATTGAAAAGGCAAAGCCCACCAGTTCCTCCACTCGCCCTAAACCTGAGGCACTGCCAGGCCCAGCGCCCCTGCCCTGCCCTTTGGCCTCCCCACTCCTTCCCTCCTGGACTCAGCTGGAGCCTCGTGGGCCAAAAGCCTCTTGCCAGCACCTCCCCCAGCCCCAGTAGTACCAACCCCTCATGTATGCTGCCAGGACAAATATTAGTTAAGTCTTAATTCTCCCTGTTGAAAATGGGGGAAGAGATCCCCATGCCCTGCTTTTCCCAGAGCTTTGACCCTGGAAAGTTGGCCATTGTATTATATCTCCTTTCCATGAAATGTGTCTAAAATCTTTCTGAGTACTAGGGAGAACTTTGCCAGCTAAAGGACCAGGGACGTCCTTCTCGGGGACCTGGAACCTCTCTAGGAAAGGTAGGCATAGCCCCTTCCTCCCAGGAGCAGAAGCCTGACCTCAGGTACACACCTGACTCAGGTGGCAAAACTGCCTCCTGATGTGATGTAGAGTCCGCCTTTCTGGGGATGAGGTGATCTGCTGGCACATGGGGTGGAGGTGGCGCAAGCTGCCTGACGGTGGCATTGCTGAGCCCTCTCGGGGGAAGCCCTGGACTGTTGCTGTATGAACTTGCTGGAGAGCACACAGACTTGCCCGGCATGGTGGACACAGTTCCTTCCTGTCCCCACAGACTCCTAGCCGACCCCTGTGATATGCATTGTGTTCTGGTTCGGTGTCCACTCAAGAATTAGAGCATTCCCTTCTCCACTACCTTTCGGTGAGCATTTGTGGGTTGGGAGAGTCTGCCTTTCATTCTGCTCCTAACAGTGCCCCTTAACTGTTGACCTGGGCACCTGGCCCCGGCCCACTGTCCTCGTCTCTCCTGCCCTTCATTTGGTGGTGTATCCCACCATAGTGCGTGCTGTGTCCGTGGCTCCATGCTCCCTCCAAGGACTACCCTCCCACGGGCCGCCCCTGACAGTTGAGGAAAGCCCGGTTTGGCTGCGTGCGGCTGTCACACCACACGGTGCCACCTTCTCCCTGACCTCTATCACACTGATCTCGTTTCTGTCCCCTGACACCGAAGCCCAGCCCTACACAGGGCAAGATGCTGCTATTCCCATGACCCTGTATCTTCGTGCAGTGGCTCCGCGCACCCACGTTCATCCTGAGAAGACTCCGGGACACCCCAGAGCAGTGACCCCACCCACCTCACCACATTCTGCACACCACTCTGCTTCTCCATAATGACCGTCAGCAGACAAAACTATCCTGCTCCTTGTGCCGCTGGGAGACTCTGGAGAGCATTTGGTTACAAGAACCATCTACTCATTGAGCCATCTGCTTGCGCGTACCCACACCGCAAAGGCGGTCTCATTTGCTACCATTCTTTAAGTCACACCAAAATGTCTTCATTGCTTACGGAAAGCTTTTAAGGGACTGGATCCCCTCCAGAGAACCTGGCAGTGAAGTTGAGATGAAGAGAAGTCACAGGATCTTGCATTTTTTACAAACCAGCTCCCACGGCTGGTCAGATAGGCAAACCAGGGCATGGTGAGGACCGGGCTTCACCTGGGCTGGCCTCGCATCACCGCTCCCTGAGCTCCCTTCCACCTTCAGATCACATCACAGGCCACTCAGGGACGACCACCCGTGCTCAGGCTGAGGGACTGGGCCCCTCGGCAGTTAAGGCCTGCTCCCAAATGCACAGAAGCTCAAGACCCTTCTCCACAGCTCCCTCGTGTGGTCGCATGTTTCCTGTTTCTCTTTTACAGTCCTCTCATCCCGGGTTCCTGGACAGCATTTGTTTGATATAAACCCTTCTGTTCAGTTTACAGTGATCAAAGGCGGACGTAGTTCAAACATGGATCAGTGGATACAGGGGGGAAACATTATATCCATAGACGGGTATACTACTCAGCCAAAGAGGAAGGAAACACCAACAGGACTCCTTGGATGAACCTTGGGGACACTGTGCTGAGGGAAATAGCTAGGGTAGACATGTTCATAGGGAGAGAAAGTAGGATGGGCTGCCAGGGGCTGGGTAGGGAGTGGAGAGTTAGTGTGTGTCCTGGCAGAGTTTCAGTTGGGAAACATGGAAAAGTTCTGGAGATGAGTGGTGATGACGACTTCAAAGCATTGTGCAGGTATTGGATGCCACAGCCCTGGACACTTAGGAACACTCCCTGGGTGTCAACGGGGGATTCTTTCCCCAGCCCAAATCCAAGGATGCTCCAGTCTCTTATTTAAAATGGCACAGTATTGCATGGAACCTGCGTATGACCTCCAGTATAGATTTATGTCTGTCTCTTTTCTGTCTATCTGCTTCTTAGTGATGGAGATCGATCCCAAGGCCTGGCACAAGCTGGGCAAGATTTTTACCACTAAGCTACACCCTTAGCCCTTCCCGTGGACTTTAAATCATCCCTAGATTGTTTATAATACCTAATGAAATGTAAATGCTATGTAAGTAGCCATTACATTGTGCTCTAAAGAAAAACGTGAGAACACATTTAGCACAAAGTTTTTCCGTAAATATTTTCCATCCAGGATTGCTGGAAACCTTGGATGCAGAGGGCCAACTATAAATATATAAATATGTGATCACTGTGTTCAGGTCAAGACTACTTCTGCTGAAGGACCAGATTTGTCTCCAGTAAACACAGCTGGCTGCTCCTGCTCATAATGACAGGAGCGGAATGGTGGAAGGAAAGGGTCCTTGGGGCTTCCTCTCCTGCAGCTGCTCCAGGGCTGCTGCCACCCCTGGGGGAGCACTTCCACACAGCACCAGGCCCAGGACTTGCTGAGGTTCTTCTTCCACCCTGACTGGAGGGCACTGTGTTTCTCCTTCCTTCCCCCAGCCCAAGTGTTAGCTCAAGTGGGCTCAAAACTTCTCCTCAGAGTCTCAGACTACATGATTTCCAAGTCATGCTTAGTATTTTTGCATTTTAATTTTACCATCACTATGAAAACGAGTAAAGTATTTTTTAAAAAGCTGGACATACAAGTTTGTAAAGTCACAGTGGGGATCTTGCTCCTCCTGCACCCCAAACCAACTCCACTTGCAGGACTTGCCAGCCTGTGAACCATGGGCTACACATATGGTTGTCCCTCAAGACCTCCTGCCACCCTCTTCTCCCTGGGCGACCCCTGGGAGATTGATATAAGGACAGCTCGCAGGCCCCCTGGCTTCCGTGGGCTCTGCTTCCCACCCTGCCCTCTGCCGTGGCCTCAAGGTGAGCCATCCCCCGCTGCAGATCCCAGCTGCCCCTGTCTGGAACTGTTCCCTTCCTGTCACCTCAGCCCAGAAGGTTCCAGGGATCCTGTTCCAAGCCTAGATGATGAAGCAACTGTGATTTTTTTTCAGCTTTAATTGAGTTTATTGGTACATTTTAGGGATACAGTACAGTTACATTCATTGTTGGGATCTTGTACCTCTACATGACAAGTCTTGATTCTCATTTTTTTCCCCTTACCCCTGCGCTACTGTGATTTTTAATGCCTGCATCTTCGTGAATACAGTGGATGTCTCCTATCCATTTCAGTTGCCTTCATCAAGCAATCAACGCCAAGAGTACGTCTTAGGTACTTCCTTCTTTATATTCTTGGGATATAAAATACCCAACACCTGAAACTTAAAGGAGAAAGGTTGATTCCAGGAGGCTGCACCCTCATGACCTAATCACTTCCCAAAGTCACCACTTCCTAATACTCTGATCTTGGGGACTGATATTTCAAAGTATGAATTCTGAGGGGGACAGGAGCTTTCATACCACAGTAGAGTTAACCAGTGTCTCCAATCCCACTGCCCATACCTTCCCTGAAAATGGTATGTGGGATCCCTGAGACAGGAAGTGTGTTAGAGCAAGTGACCACGGCTGGGAATTGTGAAGTTACACAAAATCTATGTCAGGCTTATCTGAACCCATTGACCGCAGGCCAGCTCCACAGCCGGCTGTGTCTGTCACAGACTCACTGAGATCATGCTGAAGTGCGCGGAGCCCTGGAGCTCCACATGGCAGAATGCTGTCAGGCTGCTTACATCCTCTGGCAATGCAAGATCCCGCTGTGGACTTCTGAGCAAAGGAACATTGTGAGAGTGAGGTCTGGAGAAGAGTTGTCTTGTGCTCTGAGCTTGCTCTCTATCTCAGGGTCACACTGCATAAAAGCCAGCCCCACCTGCACTGGAGAGAAGGTTTGCCTGGGACTTAGCCCTTGTCTTTATCCATGCGGCTTCTATAGCTGCAGTGACAGCCGAGGTAACCAGCTGCAGCCCACAGCCCACTAGGTGTCTACATCTGGCTGTTAGGAAAAGGTTCCCACCCCTGCTAGAATTCCAAATGCGATCGCCAGCTCTGAATGCCTATGATGTGCCACCACGATCCACCTTCCCACTGCAAAACTCTGCCTGTCTCTGATGTGGTGGCTATGACTGCAGACCATGCTGCACTGCAGCCACCTCCCAGGCCAGTCTGATCTCTTACCCTGTTTTCCTTCCTGTGATCCTTCTCTCCCTCTGCCCTCTTTCCTTCTTGCAATCTTCTCCCTCTGTGTCTCCCTGTGCATTAAGCAGAGTTGCTGCCTCTGCCAGTCCTGGTCATTTGCCAGAGCTGCCCCCAGCTCTCCAGAGCCCTAATCGGGCAGAGGACTCTCCCTATTTGCCATCAGGGCAGGCCCCCTCTTAGTCTAACAGGGACACACCCTGCAAACAAGTAGAGGTGAGGTCACTCAGCCAGGGCCACTGAGAACCTCTTCTGACCAGCACATACATCTTACCTCTTCCCCTCCTTTCCCTCTACCACCAACAGCCCCTGGGAGCAGCCATGCCTTACCTGTACCCAGCTCCAGGGCCCCAGGCACACCCCGTCCCCCAGGATGCCCGGACTACCCACTCCTCAGGCCAGAGCTTTGAGCAGTTGAGGCAGGGCTGTCTGCAGGCTGGCACCCTGTTTGAGGACCCAGACTTCCCTGCCTGTGATGCCTCCCTGTTCTTCAGCGAGAGGCCCCAGGTTCCCTTCGTGTGGAAACGGCCAGGGGTGAGTGGGTGAGGAGGGTGGGGTGCAGGCTCGGCATTTGGTAGAAGGTGGAAAGTTCTGGGGAGGAGGGGAGGAGGGCACCGGAATGACTGCATGCACCTCCGCTGTGGCAGTTCTGCACCCACTGTGAAGGCTTTGCAGTGTGTGTGGGGAGGGGGCTTTCACCTATGGGCGCCACCACACTGGGAGTCCAGGGTGTCTGGTTTCACTCCCTCACTGGCAGCTCCTTGCCTCCCACCAAGGTTGGGGACCTAGACAGTGGGACTTACCTGCATGTAGGGAGCAGGAACAAAGCTTTGTCCAAAAAGACAAATTTCAAGCAATGCGTGGCGCCAGAATCCAAGGGCAAGCATGCACAGAGGCGAGGGAGAGGTTTGGAATGAGTGAGGTTCCAAGGTGAGGCCCCTGCCTGCCTTGCGGCTCCAGCACCCTTGCTGAGCTCAACATTGTGGCAGAACAAGGCACTGACTCCTACTGTAACCGGTCAGCAGAGGGTGTTTGGGCTTCATTAGTTCAGAAATCAATTAGGAACAGCTCCATGAGTGACTCAAGGCCCTGAGCGTGTGAGATCCCAGGCCCCATGGTGTCAAACTTGCCCCCAGCTCCCAGCCACCGCCAGCTTCTCAGCAGCCAAGGCTCAGAGCACCCTCGGAGGCTTTCTGGAGCAGCTGCAGCAACTTGCAAAGCCTCTCTGGGCTTTTCCACTGGTCTCTGCCTCTGGGCTCCAGGGCCCCTCAGGACTGGATGCCCTCCTCTGACCCAGGGCTGTGAAGAGCTGCTTACGTAGAGCAGCAGTGGGCCATGCAAGCAGTTTGTGCCTTTGAGCAACAGCTTGAGGACTTTCCCAGCAGCGGGGACAGTGACAGGATGGGGTCATCTGGGATAGGTCCAAGGTTCATGTTCATGGCAGCACAGTCAGTTAGCCTGTGGAGGCCCACGACGTGGAGGGAGGTAGAGGGGTGGACCCTAGGAAAGTGGCAGTTGGATCCCTTCCCCTTCTGGCTGTTGCTGAGGAGGGATGATGGCCTTGGTTCCTGAGTCCTCCCTGTGTCTTCAAGGTGGGTGCTCCTGCTCCTCCACAGCCTGCCCGCAGTGTCAGGCTCACTGGTGGACTGGCCCCTGCCTCGTGGGACCTTTTACTACCCGACAGCCCAGGCTTCTGCAGCTAGCAACCTTCTCTTCAGACCTCAGGGGGCCCAGGACATTCTGAAGAGCACAGCTTCAAAGGATATACTATGGTCCCATGAAGGCCTCAGCCCAACTCAGGTTGGCCTTTCAAAGTTGTCCCAAGTTGGAGTGACACGACTTCTGTGTTTGCGGTCCCATTAATTGGTCCTGGCGTGTGGTACCCTGCTGGTCTCTGGGCTTGTGGTCTTAGCCAGGAGCAAGTGTTTCCAGAAATAAGGGCAAGCCTCCTTTGGAAAGAGAGTCCACACAGCCAGCACAGAGCCTCAACTTTCTCTTCCATAAAGTGGGACAATGATTCCACTCACTTCCGGGGCCACTAGGAAGACGGTGTTACTAGAGCTGAGCACTGAGTCAGGAGTCTGGCAGCAGCCAGAGGGTCGCCATCGTCACTTTGGCAACGTGTGTGATTAACACTTCCCCTCCCTGCCCTGGGGACCCACCTCCCACCTCCACTGCCATCACCACTGCCAGGTATGGTGAACCCTTCAGGCCTGCAACAGGGCCATGGAGACCCACCAAGCCCTCCAGGTCTCCGGAGTCCAGGCCTCAGCCTCGGAGACTCCATCTGTGTTTTATGTCTTCCAAGGAGGTCCTGACCATAGGTCAAGCCATAAAACACAGTCTCTCCAAGTGCCCTGTGCACACCCCAACCCTCTGCCTCTCCCTATCCCTGCCTCAGTCCCTTGGTGCCAGTCCTCTGTGCTCTGCCCATCCTGCGGGCTCATTTTCAGAACCACTTCTGCCCTTGTACCCTTGGTCTGTCTGCTCCTTGGTCCTGGAAATGCAGCTTGTCTGTCTCCTGGCCAGGGGGCATTGTATTCTGTCTTGGAGGCATCTGGAAAGCAAGAGGCAAGGTACTGGGGGGGCCTTGGATGTCCCTTTGCAGCGCGGAGGAGCATCACCTTGTATGGGGGGTGCGGTGGCTGAATGGAAGTCTTCTCCAGAAGGCCCATGGCTGGAATGTGCCCGAGTTTCTGCTGGGCAGGTACCCAGTATATCTCAGCAGGAAGTACCCAGCCACCCAGTGGGGCATGGGCAGGTGGCCCCCAGCACCACCTTCTTGTCAAACACAGCTGAGCTCGGCGGAGCAGGAACACAGAACCAAGTTACTTCACAGAACCTGGGGAGGCGAGGTGTGAGTGGGTGCAGTTCCCAGCTCAATCTGGAAAGGATCAGACAAGGAGGGGACAGCAGCATGCCCAGCGCAGATTCAGGAGGGTCACATCTGCAGTCAGGGACACGGAGGAGCTACCTTTGCTGCTTATCCTGTGCACTGGAGATTAGGGTCACTTAATGAAAAGTCTCCAAGGGAGTCTCCTGGAGCTGAGGGTGGGAATGCAGGGATGTGCAAGGCCTCATGGAAAGGGCCTGGCATCGGGATGTCATGCTTCTGCCAGGCCTGGACTTCTGGCACATCCAGTAGCCCAGCTCTTCCAGAAGCTCTCCTGCTGGGTTTATGTAAATGTTTTAGAAACATTTAGAAAATGGATTCACTTTGAGACCAGATGTGCCCTGCACTGCTACTATGTGCAAGGAATGTGTTGTCAGCTTTCCAGCACAGTAACAAAATACCAAGAAAAGCCACTGAGAGGAGGAAAGATTTATTTTGGCTCATTGTTTCAGAGTTTTCAATCAGCTGGCTCCATTGCCCTGAGTCAAGGCAGAAGCAATATGGTGTAAGGGTGTGGTAGAGGAAAGCCGCTCATGGCAACCAGGAAGCAGAGAGGAACAGGTCCAGGGGAAGGAGCCAGGGACCAGAAATGGTCCCCACGGTCTTGCCCCACAATCCCCTCCCTTCGACTATGCCCCGCCTTCTGAAGTAATCAAATATGGGGTTCCTCCTCCCTGACACAGGGGAGCACCTACACCCGCCACACTCCAGCAGTGCTCTCACCCTTCCCCCAGGAGATCGTGGAGCACCCGGAATTCATCCATGGGGGGGCCACCAGGACCGACATCTGCCAGGGGGAGCTGGGTAAGTGTGGAGGATGGAGCCGGCTGACAGGGCGACAGAGGGACCTGCTCTGAGCAGCTAGAGCATCAACAGTAGTACCAGGTCCGTGAGAATCAGTCACAGGGCTGGAGGCAGCACAGCCTCAATTCCTGTTCCTCCTCCTCAGTGTGCCACCCTGCTACAGAGCCCGTAGCCCCCAAGAAATGCACACTGCCAGCCTCTGGAGATGCACTTGCCCATGTCCTGGGCTGTCCTGGAGCTCCTAGCATAGCCAGCTTCTGCAGCATGGGCTGGTCACCTGCCGGCACCCTCTTAAGAATGAGGCTCCTTTCCGCTTCCCAACCTTCCCGTGTTATAGATGAGAAAACTGAGGCTGGAGCAACCAAGCCTTGGAGGTAACACACAGGCTTTTAGGGTTCACACAGGGCCAGACTGGCTGCAGAGGGCCTGCTCCTAACTGTCACGCCACCGTGGCTCTTGTGTTCACCCTTCTGCCGTGAGCCCAAGTGTGCCCCATACCAGCTAAATCAGTCCTGTTAGCTCAAGTGCAAAATTGAGCTAGATTTACCTTTATAAGAGGGAGAGAGAGGAGAGAGAGAGAGAGAGAGAGAGATTAATCTGTCTTTGAACTGCAAGTTAATTGAAAGCAAATGGAGCCACCACAGAACTCTTGCTGCCTCTAAACCAACTCTGGGCTGAGAAAGAGACAGCGGCCACAGAAATGTGGCCCTAGGCACGTCCAGGCTGTCTTGCTCCTCTCTTTCTGCCCAGTCCTGCAGACCTGGCCGGAAATCTTCCATTTTTTAAAATGTGGAAAAGATGCGGCTTTCCCCACGTTCCCTTGGCACAATTTTTCCCTGACTACTGAGAATTGGCACTGAGAGAGTGATTTATGGCCTTCCCTCTGCAGGGGACTGCTGGCTGCTGGCCGCCATCGCCTCCCTCACACTCAATGAGAAGGCCCTGGCCAGAGTGGTCCCCCAGAACCAGAGCTTCGGGCCTGGCTATGCAGGAATATTCCACTTCCAGGTAGGGGGCCCTGGCCCAGTGGGTCTGCCTCTTTGGGGCCCTACAGGATGCTGATGCCCCCTCTGCACTGCAAGGAACTCTGGGAGGAATGTAGCAGCATGTGTGTGTGCACCACCATGCCGAACCACACAGAAACCACGGGGAACCACTGTGCTGAGCCACGTGGAAAGCATGCTCTGTCCTGCAGTAACACCCCAGGCGTCAGAGCAGCATTCGGGCATGCTCGGGGGATCCTCGGGCATTTGGCAGCCTTGGAAGCGGCACGACTCAGCCCCAGAAATTGCTTCCCAGTGAGGGAGAGAACCCAACCTAAGGTCATACAACTGTAGGGAGTCAAAGCACCTCGAGCCTAAGAGCTGTCTCTGGTGTCCTTCGAGGCTCCACTATACCGCCTCCGGCAGGTATAGGCCAGCTTCACCAGTCTGTCCACTGTCCCTCCTCAGCCCCCTCCCTCAGCTCCTCCTCTGTCCCTGGGCCACAGTGGAGACAAAGAGACAGAAGAGCTGGTCTGTCACCTGTAGCCCTCAAGCTCTCTCCGCAGGGGGCCAGCACCAAGCTCCCTGCCTAGTCTCTGCCACTGCAGGAGGCCTGGGGTTCGGGCCTGGACAAAGGACCTCCCTACGTACCAGGCTGCTGAGTCCCCCTGGGCCGAGCCACAGCGTGGAAAGGCTCAGATTGGCTCCCAAGGCCACTGCACCTGGCTGCCACTCTGACCTTCTCCTGACAACCTCAGGATCTGGCCGGCCAATTGTGGGGAGGGAACAGGGAGGAGGTAGGTCCCTGAGGGATAAAGGGACACATGGAGAGATGACACACAGGCCTTGGCTCCCTCTACTTCCCCCTTCCTCCCTACAGATACACGCTAGCACACACGCTCACACACCTAATACATGAGTGGACACAATATGCACACCAGCATACACCCATGCTAATAATGCTGCCTCCACATCTCCACCCCTGGTACTCAGGAAATCCAAGTCAGCCTTGAGCTCCACCTATTGGCCAAGAGGGCACTGAAGGCCGAGGAAACCCTAAGGAGCTGAACCCTAAAACTGAGTGGAGAGAACACAGGACTGGGCCAGCAAGAGCAGACCCAAACCCCACAACACCACCTCTCCTCTCCTGCCCAAGATTTTGTTGTGGGAGAGAAACATGGTTCAGAGCATTGCAGTGCCTGCATGTGACTCCCATCCTGCACCTGCTCCATTTCCGAAGGGAAACTGGGTCTAGGAGCTGATGTCCTTGGAGGACGGGGCTCGTATGTGGTCTCGTGGACAAAGCCCACCTTATGGGATTCCTTCCAGATGCTAAGGGCAGTTTGTTGGGAGGGAAGAGCAGCGGGATGACACTCCCAGGGGCCCACTCGCCCGGACTCACCCTCCCCAAATGCCTCCCTGGCCTAGTTCTGGCAGCACAGTGAGTGGCTGGACGTGGTGATCGATGACCGCCTGCCCACCTTCAAGGACCGCCTGGTCTTCCTGCACTCAGCAGACCACTGTGAGTTCTGGAGCGCTTTGCTGGAGAAAGCCTATGCCAAGTGAGTGCTGGCCCCACAGGCTAATGTGGTTAAAGGGCAGCTCTATGGGGAAAACCAAAGCACGGCCGCAGATGCACAGCAGTTTTCCTGGGTAGATCTGCATATCCTTGGGCAAAGGGACCACAAGTATCTCCATTGTGTTCCTGAGGCACCAATCTGGCCTTGGGAAGAGCTGTGGAAGGAGAGAGGGGAGGGGAGAGTCTGGCTCTGCCTACAGCTCCCGGTTATTCAGGCTGCCTGCCAGACAGTGTCACATGGGTATAGAGACATCAACTCCCCCTTGCCTATGCTGCTTTCCTTCTTAAAAAAAAAAACAGTTGTACAATATGAATGACACAAATTTACCAATTCATTCATTCAGTTATTAGAAATTCTGAGGACTGAACCTAGGATCTCCACACTAAGCTACAACCCCACCTCTTTTTAAATTTTTTTTTTTTTTTATTTCAAGACAGAGTCTTGCTAAATCACTAAGTTACCCCGCCTGGGCTTGAAGTTTCAATCCTCCTGCCTCAGCCTCCAGAGTACTGGGATCACAGGTGTGCACCACCACACTCAGCTTCTTTTCATCCATTTTAAGTGTACAGCTCAGCAGCATTGACACATTCACACTATTGTGCAACCGTCACACACAACTCTTGCAGAACTGCAGCCCTGTGCCCGCTAGACCGTGCCTCTGTGCCATTTCCAGCTCCTGGCAGGACGGTTCTACTTTCTGTCTCTATGGTCTGACCACCCAACAACTTCGTATAAGTGGAATCAAGATACCAAGTCTTAGCCACCAACCAAATGCCCTCAGCTCCCTCAGGCCTACTAGCAGAGAGTGACAAAACAATCTACAGTAAGTCCCTGACTTACGAACATTTGAGGTGAGAATTTTCAGAAATATGAACAGATCTCACACTCAGTTTTTTTTTCAGCTGTAATTGAGTTTATTGGTACATTTTAAGGATACAGTACACACTCAGTTTTTTAATGCTTTACATTGTACTTTTGTGTCAAAGGTGTATAAGACTCATTTTGTCAAACTTATCAAGAAATCCAACTTACAAACATTCTCCTGGAACGGACCTGGTTTGTAATTCAGGGACTCACTGTATATTGCAAAGATTTGAAATGAACTCAGCAAAGCAGGGGGAATGGGGTGTCAGCCTCAGGCAGAGGTGCAAGGCCTTCAAACATCCAGGCTGGAGAAATCATGCACTTCTCACGCTCCTGTCGACGACGTTGTTCCTCACAGAGGTACCGGCAGATAATCCTGATGGGATTATACCTGGGCCAAGTGAAACATCAGGTCAGTGGATGTCAGGTGGGGTGGTTCTCTTGCCACTGACATTGAAGGTGACAGACAGGAAAACTGAGGGGCTGTGCTGGCCCATGTGGAGACTGAGTTACATTGGAGACACCAGCACAGACTACACTGCACCTGGCGGAAAAAGACGCACAGAGGGGTATGCATGTGATTCTGGGCTTTGCACATGTGCATCCCCTTGCTTTGTCAGTGGAGAGGACTCAGAAGTAACGACAACCCCCCTGGCAGCAGCCACATCTACCAGGCCACCCAAGGAAAGCCCTGTCCTGTACCACCACAACCCAATGCCACCTGCAGGAGCCCGCAGAGCCCCTGCACCCTGCTCCCCTCCCTCCACCCCACTCAGTTATCTCCTCCTTGCCTCCCTGCAGGCTGAATGGAAGCTACGAGGCCCTGAAGGAGGGCAGCACCATTGAGGGCATGGAGGACTTCACCGGTGGTGTGGCTGAGACTTTCCACACCAGAGAGGCACCAAAGGACTTCTACCAGATCCTGGAGAAAGCCCTGAGGCGTGGCTCCCTGCTAGGCTGCTCCATGGATGTGAGTTGCTGGTGGGCTCCCCTTTGGGTGCTGCAGGGACCCTGGAGACTTTAAAGGAGAGCGGGACTCTAATGGGGTTTTATTTCTTCAGGCAAAACATAAGTTTTTGCTTAATATTTTCCTGAAAGATAAGATACTTGCTACCAGATGAAGCACATCTGTCTTCCCTCCATTCCCCTCCCAGATATCCTGCACCTCCCCGACCCCATCTGGTTAGGAAAAAGGGACTGTCATTTATACCTCTGCTCACACAGACAGACACATCCACGTCGCACCCACTGGGAGAAGCTGCCTGAACTTCACCAGAAGGGGTCTTAACATATAGTTTCTGATGAAAATCTAACAGCATTTTTTAAAATTTCTTTATGCATACACTCATAGGTATAATTGTATCTCATCTATGCAAATTTTCTTCTTAGGTTAACCTTGGGGATCTATTTTTGCTGATGAGCTATCATTTCCTCTTCAAGTTTACATGTGTGGCACAGCCGTGCCCGTGCTGTGTGCCTCCCAGCATCCTCTTGGTTATATGTAATCATGTCTCCTGCCTCCTGCTGTACTATGTGGTGGTGATGGTCAGGTTTTCTTTGGGGAGAGAAGAGTGACTTTCTGTTTGCTGTCCCCATTCTGGAAAAGATGGGAACTAGCTTGTGTCACTGATGAGCATGTTAGTAGTGTCCTGTGTTCCCGATTTACACAGCCCATACGTGTGGCCAGCGCCTTGGAGAGCAGAGGGGATGGTGGCCAGGATGGCTGAGCATGGGCCTGGGGCTGGCTGGGCAGGGAAGGCTCAGCTCAGACAGTGGGCCTGACACCGCTCTTCTCCTGTTCTAGATCAGAAGTGCTGCAGAATCTGAAGCCCGGACACCTTTCGGCCTAATTAAGGGCCACGCCTACACGGTGACTGGAATTGACCAGGTAAGGACAGAACCTCACTGCAGGTGTCAGGGAAGGACAGGACAAAGCCCTCTCACAGGTGCCACGGTTTAAATGACCTTTCAGATTTCACAGAGACTGTCTCCCCTGCAGAGGGTAGTCTGGGACTCGGAACAAAACAGGGATGAGAGGAACCGAGGTGATTCCTCCACAGCACCGTACTTGCTCTGGAGGCATGCAAGCCTGGGCTTTGACTGTTCGGGGGTCTTTTTATTTCGTTCTCTTTTATTCTTTCCTAATTTTGTATAGTTCTAAATTTCTATATTTTCTATATCTTATCTTATATATAATTTGCCTATAATTTTATATGATAAAATGCCATTTATGATAAGAATTTGGCTTGCGTGATTATGGAGGCTGAGAGGCCCCCTATCTGCCATCTGCAGTTTGGCGCCCCAGGAGCGCCCATGCTTAGTTCCAGCCTGAGTCTGAAGCAAGACCTGAGAGCAGAAAAATCAGTGGAGTGAGTCCTGGTCCCAGAGCCTGAGACTGGTGTGCCAGCCCATACAGCTGGCAGAGAGCAGTTCACCCCCTCTGCCTTCTGATCTGCTCAGATCTGTGCAGAGGGGTGTAGCCCACCCACACTGGGAGGGCCTTCTGCTTTGCTCAGTTTGCCAAATTAAATTTTATCTTACCCAGAAACATTTGTGTAGCTACAACCAGAGCGAGATTTATGCAAATATCTGGGCACCTGACCGCCCAGGCAAGGTGACACATGAAACTGACCATCCCAAGTCCCATCCTCTGAAGCCATAGCCCAGGTTGGACTGATCCTGGGCATCCAGACCCCACGAAATATCACCCCACTTTCTAGTGAATAAGTGGCCTGGAGGAGGGTGTCCAAGGGCCATAACTGAAGGGATGCAGGTTCCTAAAGCTGAGGACATGCTGAGTGACAGATTCCAAGGGAGTCCAGGGCAGGAGGGGCGCTCTTTCTTCCTCCTCTCTGCTGCCAGGTCTCAGATGCAGTCAGATTCTCTGGGGCTCTCCAGCACTTCAGCTCTTGTGCTCCTTCCGTCCATCTCTTTCCTGTCCCTGCAGGTCCTGATGCTTGTTCACTTGAGTGGTACACTGTTTTTAGCTCATATCTTCTAAATATTGTTGCAAGTATAGAGATCTCTTGTGCCCGCCCCAATCCTCTTGATCCTGCTTTCTCTCTACCTGCAAGGATCTTGCAAATCCTAGGACGTTTTAGACCAGTGACCTTCCTACACCTCTCAGTCTGCCAAGTTTATGCTACTTGAGTTACTTCTACTCATCAGAACATAATTCATGTCAAGTACATGAGGGTGAAGCCCTCTCACAGATGGTTTCTTGATGAACAGATGCCTTTTTCTTTCAATCTTTCACCTTTAATGTTCTCAGTTACCTCCTCTCTCCTCCTGCCCCTGTGCCCTCAGAGCCTGAGGGCCTGGCTGAATTGTCACTTTGCTAGCTCGAGGGCTGTCAGTGCAGGCACCCTCACATGACCCTGCAGCACAGAGCATGGGATTTGGAAGGTGGAATCTTTGGTTGTAGTTGTGTTTAAATTCTCAGCATGTGAGATTATGCTACCACCACCAACCTGGAGCAGACTGCAGGTCCCCTGAGCACCTCTGGGGACCACTCTGACTATCCTGTGCCACACGCTGAGGTGCCAGGGATTAATATAATTCAGGGGATCCTGCCCTAGAGGAAAAGCTCCTTTTGAAAGTTGACTGATTTCTTGTTAATTACAATATTTCCCAGATGTGGCATAACCATTCCATGATGATTAATATGATGCCACAGGCAATGCAAATGACTGTTTTCAGTAGGAATTTGAAAATTCCAGGGGCTGTTTAAGAACTGATGGGTTTTTGTGTGCCTTCAGTGTGTTTCAGCTGGCCCTGCAGGGAGATGGACCCTGGGCTCACTGAGGAATAGAGCCAAAGCTCCGTGGTCCCTTGGCATTTTCCCTGTTGCTTTTCCATTCTAGGTAAACTTCCGGGGCCAGAAAATTGAGCTCATCAGAGTCCGGAACCCTTGGGGCCAGGTGGAGTGGAATGGGCCGTGGAGCGACAGGTCAGTGGCCAGGCCCCATCTCGTGTGGGTCCCGGGGTACATGGGCCAAGGCTGGCTGCAACTGTGAAAGAAGAGTAGCTCGTCCCCAGCGACCCCAGTCGCAGTCTTTATCCTGGGTCCTGCCCTGCCCTGCCCTGGGGCAGATCTTTGCTTCAGCCCTCAGGCCCTCCTGTGGGCAAACTTGCTTCCCGAGAAAGATTTGAGAGCAGCCCTTTGACTGTCCCCTTGTATTTGTGTGTATGCACGGATGGATACACTCCCGTCTCGGGGGATATTTTATTCCTCCTCGGCGCTGGGAAGGACTCTAGCTCCAGCTCGGAGCAGCCTCAGTAAGCTGTGTGTGGGGTGCGGCAGTGATAAGTGCTTGAGGGAAGGAGAGAATCCCTGAAATACTTCCAAGCAGGTAATTGTGGGGTTCTCTGTGGTGGTCACTGATCACTGGCCAAGGCCCCATGACCGAGCAGAGAAACAGAAGAAGAAGAAAGTCATCCATTGCTGACAGTTAACCGGAGGCCTTTATTTGGCCCCAATTATGAGGGAAGGCCGGCTTCTTTTCCAGTGTGCCCCCGCCACTCCCTTGGAAAGTGGCTCAGTGATTGGCAGTGGGAAGCCATTGTCACTCAGTGAGATTCTCATCCTGCCATCCCCACCCTGGCCTCGGCTTCTGCCTTCTCAGGGCCCAGACGCACTGCTGGAGAGGGACTCAGACCAGACACTGTCAGAGAGGAAAGAGTTGGTCTCCCTCTCCTGGCAGAAACGGAAAGAGCAGAGATTTATGGAAACCAGAGTTAATAGGACTGCCCCCCCCCGTCACAGACGGCAGAGACCCTCGTTTACTGAAAGCAGTGTATAAAAGGAAAACTGACATTTTTGCTTTCTCCTGGAATTCACGTGCATTTTGACCATGAGTCCAGACTGGCCAGAAGTTTCCCTTCCCCTCCCAGCATTCACCTCCTCGCAGTTATCCCTCGAGGATCCACTCAGGAGGCTCACAAGGTCCTGGGAATTGTCTGCGGGCAGCCCTTGGAGATGCTGTCTTGCCTTGGGGCCAGTAGTCTGCCAGCTTGAGTCCCAGGCCACACCCTGGGGCCCAGAGAGGACGGCTGGGTGGGATATTCTCCCCCTGTGTGACACCGGGGGCTCCGCCCCACAGTCAAATTCCAACTCTCTTTGCTCCCAGCTCTCCTGAATGGTGTTCCGTGGACCTTGCTGAACAGAAGCGCCTGTGTCACTCTGCTCTTGATGATGGGGAGTTCTGGTACAGTGCTCTCCCTTCCATTTCTGTACAACTTGTGACTGGCATGAGAAACGGGGGATGTGAGAAGCCCACACCTGTTTCCTGCCTTCTTCCTCTCCTTCCTTTCCTGCATCTCCTTCCTTCCTTTATTTCTTTCTACATAAAATATATTTCTTTCTCACCCCTCATAACCACCCAGGCTGGCAGGAAATTAGATTTCAGTGATGTTTGAAGGACCCTCTCTGGTCTCTTTATGAGTCTCCAGGAGGTCATGCCACCCACAAATCGTCCAGCTTTTCCCTTCTCCCTGGTGTGGCCTCAGCAAGCATTGGGTCAGTCCACCCTTCTCTGCTGTCTAAGTGTGTTCATGCTGCTGGAACAGAACACCATGGGCCTGGGCTTTTAAGCAGCAGAAATGTATTCCTCATAATCCTGAAGGCTGATCTGGTGTCTGGTGAGTCCTGCTTGCTGTGTCTTCACAGATGAAAGGGCCCAGGGATCTCTTTGGGCCCTCCTGAGGTCATTAATCCCACCGTCATGACCCAGCTACTCCAAGGCCCCACCTCCTCAGATCATCACAGATTGCACTGCAGCGTGTGAATTCAGACCATAGCAACAGACCATGCATTTATCACTTTTTTTTTTTTGCCACCAGAGTGGTCTCCAGCTTTCTGAGTGGCCTGGTGCAGGTCATGGCCTCTCCTCTCAGTCAATAAAACACAAGTACCTCACTTCTGGGTCTACTCATGGTCCTGCCTTGGTTCCTCTTCCTCCCCAACCTATTGGCATCAGGCCAACTGCTCAGTGCATAGACCCCTACCCTGATACCTACTCACACCTGTTGCATGACCTCCCTGTGTCCAGACTCGAAAGACCCTCTTTACACTAACAACCTCAGCTTCCCTCATCAGCACCTTTCCCTAGGACTCCAGAGTCAAACACCCTCTACCTGTGCCACATCTCCCCCAAGTGCGCAGTAGACATCTCAGAGGAGCACTCCACCCCATCCCTTGAGCCTCCTCCTGACTACCCCAAGACCCTCCTTCCACATTCTCCCTCCCCACATCCAACCCCTCAGCCGACCCATCAGCAGCTGTAAAAACTGTCTTCAGTTTTTCTCAAATCTGGTTACTGCTCAAATTCCCAGGCTGGACTGAATGACACCCATCCCTCCACTCCCTGCGTAATAAGCTGACTTCCTGCTGACCAGGTCACCTTCTAGTGGCTCCCATTTTCTCAGAGTGAAAGCCACCCCATTCCTCTGGATCTTGTCCCTGACTGATATATAACTAGCCTTGTGGCTTCACTGGCCTTCCTGGTGAGCCCCTTTGCCTAGAGACCTCATTCTCTCTGCACCAAGACCACAGAGAACCTCTCACTCCATCAGCCTGCTTTAGATCATGTGTTAGCTTTTTTGTCACCCTGATCAGATACCCGAGAAGGCAAGTTAAAGTAGAAGAGGTTTACTTTGGCTCACGGTTCAGGGGATTCAGTCCCAGGTCAGCTGGCTCCAAGGCAGGAACATCACAGCAGAAGGCTGATGGAAGGAAGCTGCTCCACCCAGGACCTCCAGGAAACCGAGCAGGGGAAGAGCCCAAGAGGAAGGGGCCAGGGACCAGATACAGCCCCCAAGGTCACACCTCCATGGTACACCAGATACACCCAGAAGTGTGCTTTACTAATCTCCTAGGTGGCTCCCAAGCCAATCAAGTTGGCAAACATGATAAATCTTGATTTTTTTTTTTTTTTTGTACGGGAGATCAAACTCAGTCCCTTGCACTTGTGAGGCAGGCAGTGGAACCACTCAGCCAAATCCCCAGCCAACACAATAAATCTTTATAGGCCTCCACCCGCAATGCCTGCCAGCATCTGTTCTGGTAATACTCACCTTCTCCCCCAACTCGGTTTTCCTCCATAGCCCTTATCACTTCCCATTAAGCTGTACATTTACATTTGTACATCTTTTAAAATCTTCATTTTACCTTTCTGTGACATTTTCTGTCCCCCATCCCATGGGGACAGGAGTTGGATGGCTGACGGAGGGGACACACGGTGGCATAGTATCGTCTCCTGCACACTGACCCTCTGTCTTACTGCAGGATGGCCTTTAAGGATTTCAAGACCCACTTTGACAAAGTGGAGATTTGCAACCTCACACCCGATGCCCTAGAGGAGGACACTCTCCACAGATGGGAGGTGACAGTCCACCAAGGAAGCTGGGTTCGGGGCTCCACAGCTGGGGGCTGCCGGAACTTCCTGGGTAGGTGACTTCCTGTCATTCCTGCTGCCATTCCCAAGTGTCTGGCCCAGCCCAGGACATCAAAGGTCAGGGCCAGGACCCTTGGGGAAGCCCGAATTGTGGAACTGGACTATAGGATTCAGGGATGATCGAGGAAATAAAGCTTTGTAGGCTTAGTAGGAAGTTGATAAGAATTTTGAGGGGGAACTCCACTTGACACTTGGTTTATTTACCTTTGGGATTGTTACCAGTATAGGAAAGAGAAATCACAAGTCATATCTGATTAATTGTCCCACATAATTGAAAAGTGCAGAGGAGAAGTAGCACAGACTTCAGGCATGGTTCTATCAGGGATCTGTCTCTGTTCATTTATCATCTTCTGCTCTGCCTTCTTCCTGCGCTGACTTCTTCCCCAGTCTGGCCTGCTTTGTAAACATGGGACAGCTGCCACCCACACTCAGGCCTTCCTGAACCCTCACCACACCCATAGCAAGAGCTGGTAAGGTCAGCACGCAGAAGTCCTGACTTCCTCCCACTGGAGAGTCCAGTGTTGTCTGGTAAATGCTGCAAGTTGAGTGTCTTTGTTCCAGTTCTGTGTGGCAAAAGCGACTGTCAGAGACCAGAATTCATTCTTGTATCTGGGAGTAAGGTCCAATCTACTCAAATGACTCACAACACAAGCTCGCTTCTTTTTCTTCTGAAATGCCAAGTAAAAAAATAGGACAGAACAGACCTAAGCAAACTAGACCCAGGAAGACGTCTTTTGGAAAGAGGTGGAAATGAGGAGGGGACACTGGAGTGATTACAGCAGGGAGAGAAAAGAATTTTCTCAGGTTGGGAAGACCTAGTGGGATGGGTAGAATGGTGTGTGTGTGTTCTTTATATTTTTAAGGAAGTGACAATAACTCACCCACTTCTTTCCCATGGCAGATACCTTTTGGACCAATCCACAGATAAAGCTATCCCTGATAGAGCAGGATGAGGAGCAGGAAGGGTGCACTCTCCTTGTAGCTCTGATGCAGAAAGATAGGCGGAAACTGAAGAGGCTCGGTGCTGACATGCTGACCATCGGCTACGCCATTTACCAGGTAGGGGCGAATGTGCACTCAAAGTGTGCTCTGAGCTCCCAGGTACTTCATTGCCCCCCTACGACCTACATGCAGTCCCTGACTGTGTCTGAGGAGCCAAGCGCTGGGGCTCCTGGGACATCCTGCTTCCACCACAGAGCCCTGAGGAGCACGGACACCTGAGCAGAGACTTCTTCAGGTACCACGCTTCCCTGGCCAGAAGCAAGACCTTCATCAACCTGAGGGAAGTCTCTGACCGCTTCCGGCTGCCCCCGGGGGAGTACATCCTGATCCCCAGCACCTTTGAGCCCCATCAGGAGGCTGACTTCTGTCTGAGGATCTTTTCAGAGAAGAAGGCCATCACCAGGTGAGGAAAGAGAGTGGACTCCAGAGCCTTCCTCCTGAGCGGTGCACATGCAGGGGCCACCAGGGACTGTGGCCTCTGTGCCCTGTGAAACACAACGTTCAAAAAGCTGCACACGGGGGTCGGGGGTTTGGCTCAGTGGTTCTGCCACCTGCCTTGCAAGCACAAGGGCCTGAGTTCGATCCCCGGTACCCTCCCCGCAGAAAGCTGCACACATATTCTTGTAGCTCTGTTTCTCATCTTCAGGCAAACGGCTAAAGAGTTGCTGGCTCAACTGCTCCCAGAATAATGTCCGTAGGGCTCTTTTTCCAGACCTTGTCACCAGGACACTTCACCAGGAAACTTCTGGGGGTAGGGACACATTGTTTTAGTGACTTTGCTCATCTCTGAGACACAATACCGGACACCCACATCTTTAAAGAGCAGGAGTTTATTTTGACTCACAGTTTCAGAAGTTTCAGTCCATCGTTGGCAGATTCCAAGGCAAAAACAATATGGTACCAGGGCAAAGATGTGGCAGAGGAAAGCTGATCACATCATGGCAGCCCCAAAGCAGAGAAAGAAGGGAGGAGCTTGGAAGAGAAACAGACCTTTCTAAGTCACGCCTCCCTCTGACCTCTTCCAGCCAGGTCCCGCCTCCCATGGCTTCCACGATCCAATCATCCTTCCTCTGCACACGCAAGGGTTTGGGGGGACAATGCAGATCCAAAAGCTCATTTAGGGATGCTAGATTTATGTCCGTGCTTCTGACAACTGCAGGTTTAGCATGCGACGTGTCCTTTCAGCTCCATTACATGAATGCTGTTGGCCTGGACCACTTCACACTCCCCACCCTTGCCCTTCTAACCCTGCTTGCACCAAGAGTCTCACAAAATCGTTCTATATCTTCTTTTCCTTCTCCTCCTCCTCCTTCTCCTCCTTCTCTTTCTTTTCCTTCTTCTTCTTCTTCTTCTTCTTCTTCTTCTTCTTCTTCTTCTTCTTCTTCTTCTTCTTCTTCTTCTTCTTCTTCTTCCTCTTCCTCCTC
>NW_022900922.1:15634759-15642992 GCF_012274545.1 Fukomys damarensis | reverse complement strand
CTCTTTCTTTTCCTTTTTTTTTTTTTTTTTTTTTTTTTTTTTTTTTTTTTTTTTGAGACAGGGTCTCACTCTGTAATTCAAGCTGGCCTTGAACTGACTGTGTAACCCCAGCTGGCCTTGAACTTGCAGCAATCCTCCTGCCTCAGCCCCCCAAGTGCTGGGACTACTGGTGTGCACTACCACATCTGGCTGTATCTGTTACCTCCGGATTTCCCCTTGCTGCCTTTCTACATTGGTTGCTCTGTGGCAGAGGGGAAATGGTTCAAGGCATAAAATCTGTTTTTTTGTTTTGTTTTGTTTTTACCCAATGAAGCCTTTCTAAATATTGCAGACAATGGCCAGGACTGGTTCTGTATTTTTACTAGGCAAATCCACAAGGGGGAGCGACCTGCACAGAGTGGGCAGGAGAAACAGCCCAGGCTGGTTTCCTGCTGCTCAGCAAGAGAGGTGGTGGGTGGCCGCCTGGAGAAGACCCTCAATCCCAAAGCCTAGCCACACTGATGACAAGAAGCCTGATTCTTTCTCTCAGCTAAATAGAAGCAGTAATTAACTTTTTATCTCCAGGAGAATTTTAGAAGGATCCTGTTGTGTGCACCTAGGGGATGAGGAGACCAGGGAGAACCGCCTGGCTCAATCTTAATGTTTATTTTGTTTGTTTGTTTGTATCCCTTTGAGTTTTCCATTTTTTTCCTTCGGGAATGACTCAGGTTTTAACCTGTAAGATTCTATCCCTCCAGATGTTTTGTCAACAAAAACTGAAGCCTGCTTCCTGGTTCTACTGCTGTCCAAATACTGGGGCTTTCCTAAATATGCAAATGAAAAAATTAAGTTTCCATCATTCTCCTCTTTTCCCAAAACTTGAGCATACAAACACACAGCCCCCAGTCACCTCTGTGGTAGGGTGAGGGGTGTGGCTTGCAGCTTCAAGGTTTTGCTGTTGGTTTGCTTGTTTCTTTCTTTCTTTTTGTTTTGTTTTGTGTTTGTGTTTTTTTGTTTGTTTGTTTTTGTTTTTGTTTTTGGTCCCGACTCCGTGACTCTGTCATCTTTATAAATCCTCTCTACCCGTGACAAAGTCCAGGTGGGCTGAGTGATGTCTGAGCCCTGCAAATCTCCCTTGGGGATGCCTCGATGGGGCGGTATGGGGTGAGGCCATCCTCCCTGGGGGTTCTTGGAGGCTCCCCACTCCACACATCTCTTCCTCAGGGGCATCATTAACATGCATCAGGGAAATAGGGAGCATCTGCTGGTTAGTCTTTCAGGAGTCCAGGGTTCGCAGGTTCTAGTTGGGTGAGGGCTGCCCCATCTCCTCCTGCTTCGAAGTGGCTGGGCAGGTGTCAAAGGTGTGCAATCTGCAAATCCCCAAAGGGTAAGCAGTACTGAGGGGAGCAAGTGTCGAGGTCTGGAGTCTGCAAACCCCAGGAACGGTGAGGGACACTGAGCAAGCAGGGTCCCCACTGGGCAGAGCCTTGGTGAGAAGTTGCTCCCCACCTGAGGAGGTGTGTTTCTGCCCTTCAGGGACCTGGATGGAACCACAGACATCCACCTTCCCGAGGTGAGTCTTCCGCCCTGGTGGGGGAGATGGGGCATGGAAAAAGGCACTGGAAGTCTCTCTCCTGACCATGAGGAAAGCCCCTCAAAGCTCAAGGTCAGAAAATGGAGCTTGCTCTTGGGTTAGCCACTGTGGCTCCAGCCCTGGTGCCAAGGTTTGTGCTTTGAGTCCCTCACAGCCCACAGGTTGCAGCAAACCTGAGGCAGGCACTTGGCATGAAGTTCTGCCTGTCGCCCTCTGCCTCCTGGCCTCTGCCTCCACCTCAGAGGTATCTGCTGCTTTAAACCATACATTATTTAAGAAAAATAATTAACAAAAGGAAGGAAAGGAGGCAAGTAGATTCTTTTTCCATGGGTTTGAGGGACTCGCCCTGTGCTGAGTGTGCTTTTGGGCAGAGGGGCCAGTTTCATTTCATCCCAGGCTCAAAGGTCTCCACTGGCTGCCACCCATCACCGTGAGTGAACAAGGAAACCAAAGCCTCCCCAAATGTGCCTTGTTTCCCAGGCAGCAGGCCTGGCGCCTGTGGCAGAGTCAGATTCTTGCCCTCCGAGGGTCTGCTGCCTGCCCGACAGAGGACAGGGCTGTAACTGCCGTCCAAGGTCAGGGTGGGAAAGAGGCACGGCAGCCCCCAGCCAGCCATAGCCAGGGTCAGGCTTCCTTTACTTCCTCGCATGCCAACAGGAACTTACGGAAGCTGCCAGGTGTCACAGAGCCCCTTCTCTGGTCCCAGCAGACCAACCCAGATAGGGTCAGTCATGCTGATGTTTGTGTCACTACATCAAAACCAAGCTGTTCATGTGCCTTCTGCAACACCAGGAGAGAGAGAGGACACCCAGACCCCTCACAGGCTGGCTCTAGCCAGGAGGGGAGAAGACCCTCTGCTATAACCTTCATAAGTAAGGACAATGACAGTACCTGGAGCCACCCACACGTTTTAATGGTACTGAGGTTTTATCCCAGGGCCTTTGTATTGAACTACATCCCCAGCTTTAAAAAAAAAAAATTTTTGAGACAGTGTCTCATTAAATTGTTCAGGCAGTGCTATAACTTGGGATCTTCCTGCCTCTGCCTCCCAGAGTGCTTGGATTACAGGGCTGCACCTCCATGTCTGGTTTTGCCAGTCCATTTTCATGTGCTATTTCTGGAGCTGCTCAAGCTGCCTAAAAAGCCTGACTGTTCAGCCAGCCCAGCGAGGAGGCTGTGTTTATAGATGGGAAACTGCCTAATTCATGAGTCACTGATGAAAGCCAGTCAGGCCTTTACACCCTATTTGAGGACAGTCTGTCCCTTGACACAGGGAGTCCAGATCCTTTAGGATCTGGTTCTGAAGAGCCTCTCACGGCCTCCAGACTCAGCCTCCCCTCTTCCGTGTTGACATGTGTCTGGGCACAGTTCTGGCCATCCCTCGGGGGCAGCGCTGTGACATGTCTGTGGGAAACCAAATGCCAGGCCTCTTCCTGTGGCCCTTTGGTTATGTTTCAGCCTCTGCAGCCAACTCCCCCTGAGCAGGAGACGGAGGAGGAGCAGCAGTTCCGGGCCCTGTTTCAGGACATCGCTGGTGAGGTAGGTGCCTGCCTAGGACTTCTCTAGCTGAAGATATCAGTCCCGGTCTCCAAGGCCCAAGAGCCAGCTTGTCCATAGCTTCTCACACCAGTGACCCACTGACGGGGTGATCAAACCCAAAGCACCTCACAGCTGCCCAGAAGCTTCTTGAGGCAGATCAGGGACAGCCTTGAAGACATGGCTCCTCTGAATTCTGCCCAGAAATCACTGCCGTCAAGCTTCCCTCTCACCTGGTGTGGCAGCACACGCCTGTAATCCCAACACTCTAGGAGGAGGCTGAGGCAGGAATATCGCAATGAGACTAACCTGGGTAACATCGCAAGACCCTGTCCTAAAGTAAACATAGAAAAGGGGCTGGAGATATAGCTCAGAGTAAGGGCCCTAGGGTCCATCCCCAGAACCACGCGCACACACAGATGCCTTCTCACTCCATGATGCTCAAAGAGGCCCCATTCCACTGTAAACTTGGCACCCAGAAGCAGTCCTGGGGACAGTGAATGCTCAGGGTCGGACGCGGGCCACTGAGGAAGAACAGAACCCAGGCCCCACTTCCAGTGCTTGCCCCCCAGCCCATTCCCACTTCTCCGTGGCTCAGCCCCTTTGTGAGGGCCTGGCACACAGGGGAGCTGGGAGAAGCTTCACACACTCAGGTGCCCTCCCTCTGCCAGACGCTGCCCCATTCTGTTGAGTCACCACTCTAAAGGAGCTGATGGACTGACTCAGGTGGAAGGCGCTGCCCAGGGGAGGAGTCTACACTCAGGAAGCATCTGATGGTGACTTCACAGGCCCTGCAGTGAACCAGCAGAGCAGGGGCCTGGGACCACAAGCTGGGCTGGAGAAGGGGCCATGTGCCTGGCTTTACCACAGCAGGAGAGTGACTACCTCTCCCGGCGGGCAGAGCCAGTCTCCCTAAGGGTGGAAGAGGTGGGGACAGAACCCTGGTGTCAGATGTGTTCGGAGAATGCTGAAGGAGGCTGATGCTGGAGGTGTTGGGGTCAGAGCCAGCACAGTGGGTGCTGAGTTTCACAGGAGCTGCAAGCACCAGGACAGAAGTTGCCAGAAATGGAGATGCAGGGCTTAGAATGGAGCAGAGGCAGGAGGTTCATTCAACCTTCATTAACAACAGCAAAGCTCTCTGGTGTAGGCTCCACCCTGCAGAGTCTCAGCCTCTACTGCATGACCCAGTACACAGCTCCATCTCTCGCTTTCATTCAGTGTGGGCACAGGCTGGCTGCATCTGCACCTTCTTGCTTTTTCTTTTTTGCAGTATTAGGCATTTAACCAAGGGCCTTTGCACTGAGTTAAATTTCTGCCTTTTTTTATTTTGAGATACAGCCTTGCTAAGTTGCCCAGGCTGGGCTTGAATTTGAAATCTTCCCACCTCAGCCTCCCAGAGTACTAGGATTATAAGCTTGCACCCCCACTCCTGGCTATCTTCGCTTTCTTACCAGTGTCAAACCCTTGATCCTCAGGCCTGGGCAGAACTCCTGGCAAATGTGAAAATAATCCCCAGGTATTGTGTCCCACACTTCAGGTTCAAACCCCAGCAAGTGAGCCAATGGCATGACTGCCCACATTCTCTTGTGCATGAAAAACACCTGGGCAACCGGGAAAACTGCAGCCTCTACTCCTACAAATCTGGGGCAAAACTCAAGCCTGCATTTCCAACAGAGTTTGCTGCAGGATGCAAGATTTACTGTACTGCCTGGACTGATGGCTCTGAAATTTTCCCCCAGGGATTTTAAAAATCTGAGTGAGCCATATTTCAGAATCTTCCAATTTAACGGTGCCTGGAGTAAGCCCCAGAAGTAGGATTTCTTTAGAGCTCTTCAGGCAATTGGTGGGGAGAGACGTGGAGATTCACACCAGCTCTGCCAAATTCCTCTGGCATTCCAAGTCTTCTGGGGTCACCAACAGTTATTCCCAGAGTATTTCTGCTCTGTGGGAAAGTTGGGCATCATACCTCCTGCCAGGGTCTTCCCGGGGTTGGCTGGGCCTCCCTAAGAAGCCAGTGGGTAGCAGCCACCAGGAGATGGGCACAGCTGCTGCAGGGTCTCAGGGCTAATCTGACTCCTGAGCCAAATGAGCTCAGGACTCAAGGAAACTCAACAAGAGGCACTGGGGCTATAAGGAGCTATTGTCTCCACTTCCACAGGACATGGAGGTGACTGCAGAGGAGCTCGAGTATGTTTTAAATACCGTGCTGCAAAAGAGTAAGTGCCACACCCACTAGGGATCAAGTGACCACACTGCCCTGTCCCTCCAGCTCCCTGGGCTCCTTGCTCCTCCCCAAGACCTGTTTCCTGGGCTGTTTCCTTTAGGGAAGCTTTGCAAATAGCTGACACTGTTGATTTCCTGATTGTAAAAATTATGTTAGTCAAGCTGTGCTTTGTGCCTTGTGCCTGTAATCCCAGAATTCTGGGGGACTGAGGCAGAAGGAACACAAGTTTGAGCCTAGCCTAGGAAACTTGGAGAGATCCTGTCTCAAAAACTAAAAAAAAAAAAGTTGAGAATGTAGTTCAGTGCCCAGGCTCTGGGTTTAATCCCCAGTATTGTGTGTGCACACACACGCACACACACACACACACACACACACACACACACACACTAGTTTATGCTATAAAATTCTAAAAATGGCAGAAAAATATAATGACAAAGATGAAAGTCACCAATTGCCTCACCACCATAAATAACCACTGTGAACACTTATGCGTGTGTCTGTGTGTCTATGTATTGAGTGTCTGTGTTGTATGTGCAGTCTGTGTATATATATAGAATCCATTTCAGGACATTTTCATCATCCCTAAAATAATTCCTTATGTCCCCCTTACTCCTTCCACGGCCCCTAATAACCACTAGTCTACTTTCTGTCATTATGGATTTGCCTGTTCTGGACAATTCACTCAAAAGGAACCTGGGAATCTTTTACTCCTAGACTTACAGGACTACAGCCTGCAGTTTTTCCCAGCACAGTGTGTTTGAGATTCACTGATGTTGTGCTGTGTGTCAGGGCTTCATTCCCTTTCATGGATAAGTAATATTCCGCTGTACAGCTGGACCCCATTTTTTTTATTTATTCATTTGCCCATCTGCAGATCTGTGGGCTGCAGTGAGCACTGCTTCTGTGAGCATCTGTGCAGCAGTTTTTCGGGTGGGATGTGTTTTCGTGTATGCGTACCCTGAAGAGGCTTGGATTCCACGGTAACTCTGAGCCGTGTGTCTTAAGGAATTACCCAATTGTTACCCGAAGGGGCTGTCTACATTTCTACCAGGGTATCAGTGCTCAAATTTCCCCAATGCTTTTACATCCAGCCTTAAATTTGACTTTAATGAGCAGGTCGTTAGATGTGCTTCCAGATCCCTAAGGACTATCAATCGCGTGATACCCTTTCATCGGTCTTTTATATCATTTCTAATTTTGTCATTAGTAACCTTATGATAAAAATCTTACATAATTTTTTTTTTGACTTGGGATTCTAAGGACTAGAATGAATGTATTAACCAGTACTCCCTGCGTCTGTTTTTCTGCTTTTTTATTTGCTTGTTTGTAGTCTTTCTCTTTGTTTCTGGAGGGTTGTTCATTGTTTGTTTGTTTCATTTCTGGGGACTGAACCCAGGGCCTCACATGTGCCAGGCAAACTCTACCACTGAGCTACATCCCCACCTGGCGTTTGTAGTTCAAAGTCTTGTTGCTGTAAATTTTCCTTCTGAAAGGCCATGTCAGCTTCTACTCTCAACAGCATCATAAGAGAGTGCCTACATTATGACTCTGGGACCTCGGATCTAGCCACATTCTGGGGTTCTCAGCAGAAGGGGCATAAGTCTGTCTTACCAGGTCAACTGAATTCTACTTGCATGTGTGATTCTAGAAAAGGACCTCAAGTTCAAGAAACTAAGCCTGATCTCCTGCAAGAACATCATTTCTCTGATAGACGTATCCTTCCAAACAGTTACGCTGTCACGCTGGCCAGGGGTTTCTGTTTGCACACGTTCTGAGGATCCCACATGCTCAGCCAATAGGAAGCCTTCACAGGAAAGACCCAGATACAAGGAGCCCCTGGTGCTAGATGAGGGTCATAACCAAAGTCCAGGACCGTCCAGTGGGGAGAAGGTATCCAAAGGGACTTGGGAATGACGTTGGCGCTTGGGGCCCCTTATAGCACAATGAATAGTCTGCTTATGTGTTTTTGCAAACCTTTAAGTGGCCCCTCCCTAGCCCACCCCTTCCAATTCGCTCATGAGAGATGCATGGTTCAGTCATTAAAGCCACCCTCTGAATCTGTCACCTGTGCCAGTAGGCCAGATATCAGCTGCCCCTGGTTTCCAGAGCTGGAGTCCCAAAAGCAGCTCTGGTTACTCCCTTAACCCACATGGCCAGACCAGAGGCAATGGGAAGCTGGACTTCAGTGAATTCCGGGTGTTCTGGGACAAGCTGAAGCGGTGGACTGTATGTGACCTGGTGCAAACACCCAAGCCCAGAGCACAGTGGGGCAAAGGCGAGGCTGAGGGTGGTACTGGGAGCAGGGAGGAAAGAGGTCATGGTAGAATCCTGAAGCTTAACAAAAAGAAGGCCCTGGGCTAGAGCATGGCTCAGTGGCAGTGTGCTAGGCTTGCGTATGGGAAGACTTGAGTTTGACTAAGTTTGGAGAGGAGAGACGGAGACAGAGACAGACAGAAACATAGCCAGAGCCGGAGTGCCCAGCCTGACCTCGCTCCTGTAGCCTGGGGGGTGGGGACAGGGTCTCTTCCTGGGCAGCTGCCACCCAGTTACTGCTGTCCATGTCACCTCCCTCGTTTCCCCACTCTCCCTCCAGAACCTGTTTCTCCAGTTTGATGTGGACAAGTCGGGCACTATGTCCTCCTATGAGCTTCGGACCGCGCTGAAAGCTGCAGGTAAAGGAAACCCTAGGTGGTGGTGCTGCCTCCTGGTGCCATTTGCCTACAATCCTAGCAAGTGGCAGGCAGGAGCAGGTCTTGTGCCACTGAAAGGTGAGTCTCTGAGTGGCACTGACACTTTTTAAGTTCACAGTCCCCACAGCAACATGGCAGGCCCGGCCCCAGAGCTCCCCTGTTCATGCCAGATCCTCATTTTTTTTTTTTTTTTTTTTTTTGTAATGGGGT
>NW_022900922.1:15622921-15634331 GCF_012274545.1 Fukomys damarensis | reverse complement strand
GCTGGTCTCAAACTCACAGTGATCCTCCTGCCTCAGCCTCCTGAGTGCTGGGATTACAGGCATGCGCCACCACGTCTGGCCAGATCCTCATTTTAAATCAGGGCCCGTATCAGCAGGAATTTTGAAGAATGAACTTGTTCTGCCCTTGCAGGCCTCTCAGCCACTGGACAAGTTTTCTGACCAGCACAGTGACATATGACTCTTTGGTAGCCCACTACAGTGCTGCCAAACCTCTAAGTGCTACTTTGTGGCAGTCATTATCACAGCTAGACAGAGTGAGCCTGCCTGTGGTTTGGGCAACTGTTCCCCTCCACCTACCACCTGTGGCCCGTCCCCAGCTCTGCCAGTAACAGGCACTGAATTCACACCGGATGACTCGGTTGATAGCCAACTACTTCCCATGAAGGACAGGCTCCCACTTGCATTTCCACCACTTGGTAGACCCTGGCCAGTAGACTCATCTTGGGGGCTCAGGGCCCTGTGCACCAGCCATGGTTTTGGTGGCTCCTCTGCAACCTGAGTTCAGTGCACTTTATAGACAGAGGCAGCTGCAGCTCATGACACAGTCCCTTCCCAAGGCACCAGAAATCTGGAACACAGCCAGGTCATGTCCTAATGGGGACACAAAGTAAGATGTGTTATCAAAGTGGAGAATACCACAGCGGAGGCAGTGCCTGATTCTCCAGAGCAGGAACTGAGCATGGGATGAAGGGACCCTCAGAGACAAGGCACGTGACCAAATTTTCCATCTTGACTTGAAGAGGGGGATTCCCCACCCCTCAGGCCTTGGAGGCAGACCCCAGGATCCTGGCACAGCCGTAGCCAGTACCATTGTGTGGGCTCCAGAAACTGTGCTCTGGGACTAACTGGCTTCCGCCTCTACCTGGAATCTGGAAGAAGCAGCAAGAAGTGTGGACTTTGGATAAGCCTGTGAACACATGGGCTGAGCACATGGGCTAGGCTGGGAGTGGGAAAGAACACAGCTCCCAGGCACTGATTAGCAATTAGGGGCTGGGGTGCACCTCAGTGGTAAGTGCCTGCCTAGCATGGGTTCTGTCCTCACAACCTCAAAAAGGAAGTAAAGTAGCACACGATTAGAAATCAAAGCACTGAACATGGATCTAGAAGGAACTCTGCTGTGAGAAGCTGAAGCCAGAGAAGGGAGGCCACACACACCCTACAGCCAGGGCAGCCCCAGAGCTCCAGCAGCCTCCTGACTGCAGTCTGGTGCCACCCTCCATAGTGCCAGGCAGGAAGGAGCCTGTATGGCATCCTCATATGGGCTGCAGTGCCCCTTGCAGACACATTCTAGGTTGAAATGTGCTGAGTGGTATTTACACACCTCAGTACCCGGCCTGGAGCCCTCTAGGGCAGGTGCCAGCAGGGAGAGCCGCTGCAGAACCAGTGTGGGACTTAGGCGCCATCCAGTGTTGTCTGCTCAGTGAGGCCCCCTGGAAAGTCAGCCAGACCCCAGGGGTGATGTGGGCTGCAAAACCAGCACTATGAGCTCCTTAGGCACATTATATTCAGATGGTGCCCCCAGTGCTCATGGTCCCAAGCACACACACACACTCCACCCATACCCAGACCAGGGACAAGCCCCTCCGACCGGAAATCTCAGCTCCACGGAGCAGAAGTTGGCCCTTTTAACAGTTTACCCTGCTACCTGGGAACCCTGGCACTGTGGACTCACGGACCAACATGGCGACTCCCAGGCTCCTGTCCCTCCACAGGCTTCCAGCTGAGCAGCCACCTCCTACAGCTGGTTGTGCTCAGGTACGCAGATGAAGAACTCCAGATGGACTTTGACGACTTCCTCAACTGCTTGGTGCGGCTGGAGAACGCAAGCCGTGAGTGTTGGGAGCTGTGGGGGTGGGGGACACCTCGGGGCGTGTTCAGTCCCCCTCCCCAAACATGTAAGAAACAACCTGAGCTGGGCACGGTGGCACATATCTGTAATTTCAGTACCCTGGGAGGTGAACAGGAAGATCACAAGTTCCAACCCATCCTGGGAAACTTGGTGAAACTCTCTCAAAATAGAAAAGGGCTGGGGATGTAGCTCAGGGCATGAGCCCTGAGTTCAATACACTATGTTAGGGGAAGAAACTGGCAAAATTCAGCAAAGATAGACCCAGAGGGCCACCATGATCTTTGCAGATGAGTGTGGCTGTGAGCATGGCTGAGGGCAGAGGTGTCTTCCCACAGTGCATATCTCTTGACCCCTGTTCTTCACATATTCAGTCTCTGCAAAGGATGGGGGTGAGGGGATGCCTTGCATCCAAGGAAAGGTCCCCTCTTGGGCCAAACCCATCACAGTGTATAGAATCATGAGAGTCTCAGTATTCTCACTCCCTTTCTCTGAAACCAACAAGATTATTATAGCAGGAGGGAAGAAAGGTCATATATGGGCGCTCCTCCCTGCTGCATCCCTGAGGACAAGGCCACATGTGTCCAGGCTTTCATCTGCCAAGTGCAAAAGGACCCAGGTCCCAGGCACCTCACGCTGAGTCAAATGCTCTGGTGTTTCCATCTTGAAAGTCTTGAGTTTTGAACAAAGGGCCCCACGTTGCACTTTGCACATGACCTCACCAATTGTGCATCTAAAATCTGCTCAATAGACGACCTCTAGGCAGGGTCTCGGGTTCACGTTGGGACCCTCTTTCACCCAGGGGACAGACATGGTGATTACTTACTTGAACTTGTCTCCATTAGTACCAGAGCTGACGGTGGGTGGAGCCACCCTCAGTGAGCAGTCAATAAACATGGTGGTGGCTGGGAGATGGGGGAGAGAAGGCCCTAGATGTCCTTCCAAGAGGCACAGCTTCTTCAGGGGGTGACTGGTAGCCAGGAAGAGGTGACTGCTGAAAGACCCGCCCCAAAGATGACACTTATTAGACTCATGGGGTAGTTAGAGCAGACCCTAGGAATCAGAGATTTGGTAACTTCTCTCTTCTCAGCCAGTCTTCCGCCTCTCAGCCCCTCATGCGTGATCATTCCTGGCCCTGCTTTGGCTGATCTTCTGGTGGAGGAGAGCCAGGGAAGAGGCCCTCAGGCTTCTGGTATCCTCACAGTGCATCATCTGGGAAACTTGCTAAGGCTACAGCTTTGCCCCAGTGTGATTTCAATCCTTAGCCATAGAAACTGTCAACCATGCACTCCTATACAGAGAATAACAGGGTCCATGTTCACACCAGTGCTTCACAAACTTTGCTACACGTGACAGTCCCTAAGGGAGCTTGAAAATTGGTGATGGAATGGGGATGTAGCTCAGTGGTGAGTACCTGCCTGGCATGTGCCAGGACCTGGGTTCCATCCCATACACCATAAAAAAAAATAAGTTGTAGTGATGAGGTTACACAGTAGACCAATTAGGTTACATTCTCAGGAGGGGGAATTTATAAAACACTTCACACAGTATCAGAATTTGGAAAAATTCCCCAGAAGGTTCCAATACTATACATCCATCCTTAACAATCTTCCCTCCAACACATACTTTCCCCCTGAATTATTTAATAACAGATCCCAGAGGTTCTGTCCTTGAATCTGCAGCTATGTCCAGTGGGTAGGCTGGTGGCCATGGATTTCAGGGTCTCTGGGACTCCAAAAGGTTAAAACAGGGAAATTTTGGATGCTGGAGCTCTCCAGCCACCACATAGGGTAGGTGACTGCATGAGCTGCTACTCCCAAGGCCACTGTCCTACAGCAGCAACTAAAGTCCCTTCTGTTGGCCCATTCCTCAGGCTGTGCCCAGCAATCTCTGGTTCCCACCAGAGGGAGCAGCTCCCACACAAGTGGTCTTCCACTAACTGAAGGGACAGTCTCCACAGTGACACCTTTCTGTCTCTCCCCTCAGGGGTGTTCCAGGCCCTCAGTACGAAGAGCAAGGACTTCATCTACCTCAACATAAATGAGGTATGGCCCCTGCAGGTACTTCTCCAAGAGCGTAGAGCATCGCTGAACTTAGCATCAGTGAGGGCCACACTCAGTGACAATATGGTAGCTGATATATCTGAGGTGCTGTTCATTTGACTTAGTGATTCTTTGAGGTACAAACTGAGGCAGAGGGAGATGGACCACCTTGGATGGAGGTGTGAATACACCACCTTCTTGACCAGCTTCTCTGCCTGCCTTCTAGCTCAAGATCTGTCCACTCTCCCTCACACAGGTCATCCTGTGACTTCCGTGGTGTGTGTGTGTGTGTGTGTGTGTGTGTGTGTGTGCACGTGCATTCATGCACACACACACACACACACACACACACACACCTCAAAGCCCTGAGAAATGCAAGACTTTGGCCTGTTGCAGGAGCTGTCCCATGGCCTGAGGTTTATAGATGGATTTCTGTAGTGTGCAGAGAATATTCAGAGTTTCATGTTGACCCTCTCCTGCGTATGGCCTTGCCCAGGGCAGCTGGTTAGGATGCAGAACATAGGTCCCACCCAGCCTTGCTGCAGTGGGATCTCATTTCCGGGGACCCTGTGATTCCGACCCACATGAAATTTGAAAACTGTGGTCAATGTTCTCCTGCCCAGAGGCCAATGGGAACTATGGGATGCTTTCCTTCAAGTTTTCACACTTTGTCTTTCTCTCTTTCCTATTCACCCTGTGTCTCTCTGTCCCTTTTTGCTGTCCAAAGCAGGACCATAGTGATCCAGGCCACCAGCGTTTGCCCCCTGTCTTCTGTACCCACATTGCCATCATAAGCTCACCCCAGCCTCAGAAGCCCCGGTCTGGGGCTCAGGTAACACTTTAGTGCCTGTTCTAAGACTGACAGGTGTGCTGGGGTGTGAAACCTTCCTCCTCTGCCCTTTGCACACCAATTTGGATTGATATCCTGCTCTGTTCCTCAGTTTTACTACCTGCAGAAAGAGATGGAGGCATTGCTCTTACATCAAAAGATGGGTTCATAATATTATAGAAATGGTGATCATTATGCTTCACTATTAGATTTTCCGTATGTGTCTCTTGGATCCCTGGACACATTATGGCTTCTCTGTGCATAGAAGCAGGATGCTCTCTTTTCTCTTCTCCAGTACTGTCTTCCAACTTTAGCACACAGGACACATGTAGTAACTATAACTTCTCTGATCCATAACTTCAAGAAGCACCCCAGGATTCCAAAGAGAGATACATGTCCTCAAGCTGTTTTCTCATGAAAATGGGGGACCAGAGGCCCACCTTCATCTCTTGCTTCCTGCTGGGTCTTGTCACTAGTTGGCACAAGGAAAGCATGTGGTTGCTCTTGGTCTTGGTGGGAAGGAAAGTGGTAGCTGGGCGACATTGGCCAAAGGCCCTAGAGATCCTGAAGTATGTAGGAAACAGTCCACTGTCAGGGTCAAGGTATCCCTGCCAACCCGTGTCCACAGGTTGGATCTAGACTGCGCTCTGGCCTTGCCCATGTTACTATTCTGAGCAGCAAGAAACTCTTTTCATCCTCCTCTAAGCCTGATATCTGGCTCTGGCTGCCCATTAGCCTCACCTGGTTGATGTTAAAACCCATGCCCCAGCCAAGGCCCCAGACCAACTAAACTAGAGTCTCTGAGAGCTCCTAGGGAAATGGGAGTCAATTTGGGGCTGAGCTGCTGTTCCTCTGCTCAAAGAACCTGTGTGTCTTCATTACCTTGATTCTACTCATGTCCTGCCCAGGAGAAAAGGTAGGGAGGGGAGAGAAAACATCTCACATGACTGTGCTCCCCAGGTCATCATGCTGTGATCTGCAAGCCTGTGGGAAGGAGAAGCAGGTGACCTTGGAGAGAGGAGAAGAGGAGAGGGGATGAGAGGAACTGCACACACACACACACACCCAGGAACTCACTTATATAGACCATGTGCCTGGTCCCTGCTTCCTTCACAGCAGCCTTGCAGTGACAGAGTCACCTTGTACCTTTGTGAGGGATTCCCCGACCCAACAGAGAACTAGCACACTCTACCTTCCCTCTCTCTCACTGTCTGTGCTTGATGTAAGCTAAATTGCAAAGGACCTTTAGAGAACTTAAAGTGCTGAAGGTTTGTTAATTTTTTTTAAAATTTGGCTTCATTTGGGTGCAGAAGTCTGAGTTTGCTGGCAAAATGATCCAATGGCCAAAGCTCCCATGTCATTAGTGAACTTGGTCCATTCCTGATGCTGGAGGAGTAAGCCCTTTTCTCTTTCTCTTTATTTCCAGTTCATCAACTTGACAATGAATATTTGAGTCACTTGGCAGGGATACAGTCTGTCCAGCTGTGTCTTGACTTTTGGACCATGAACGCCAGAGCTTCTCTGGTGAAGAGCATCATGCTTGGCTCCTTCGGGAGCATCTCCCTGCTTTCCCCAGCCCACCACCCTCTCAATCGCCATCTGAAGAATGAAGCAGATTTGGCCTCATTCTCTGACCTTGTGAACATTCACTCTGTGAAATCACTGTCTTAAGAGGGTGGACCAGACATGGTCAGTGTCTTCTCCCTCCACGTACCCTCCCCACTCCCTTTTGTAACTGTGCAGAGTTCTAGCGCCCCAAATCTAGGCTTCCATGTGGCATTCACCATAGTGCTCAGACATCCTTCATAAAACAGTGTTCTTGAACACGTATGAAGGAGGGGGAGGCAAAGAGGCAGAGGGGGTGAGAGTGTGAGGTCACAACTGAACGTCACATATGTGTGTCATTACCGAGGAGGAGTCAGCCAATCTCATCACCCTCACAAGAGAGAAACAACAGGGGAAGCTCTGCACCCTTTGCCGGGATGGATTCTGTCCAGTTCAGACAGTCTCCATGGCCGAAGCCTGGGGGTCAGAAAGCCAAGTGCTATACTTTCTTCTCAGGGAGCCCAGAGTCTTTTATTCCTCTCCATCATGAGGGAAGAAGTCTCACTATTGCTTCCAGGCATGGAACAAAAAAAATACTACTGAGCTGGGGAAATGGGATATTGGTTCAGAAAGTGCACGGTCCCACTTTTTCTGGCGTACTGGCCACAGAGGAGGAAGAAAGTGGGGGACCCAGTGTGCCAAGAGGGAATGGGAAGAATGGTTGGGGGGGTTCAAGTCAGAACCCTGTACCCTCCTCATAACAAAGGACACAGAATGTCAAAATTTATGAAGCAAAACGGATATAGTTGGAAAAACAATAATTATAGTTAGAGAGCTTAATACCCTGCTTTTAATTATGAAGAGAACAACTAGACAAAAAAAATCAATAAAAACAGAAGATTTGAACAAGCCTGTCAACCAACTTACTAACATTTATAGAACACTGTACCCCAAAATAATGAATACACATTTTTTTCAAAAGGACATGGAACAATGTCCAGGTTAGACCATATACTAGGCCATAATATATTTAAAATAATTTATATCATTCAAAATATGTTCTGTAGCCACAAATGAATTAAATAAGAAATAGAAAAAGGAAGAAATCTGAGGAAACTTCCATTGTTAAGAAATTAATACATTTTTTAAAAGGCCGTGGTAGCCCCAGGGATATAGCTCAGTAGCACATGCCTGCCTGGTCCTGAGTTCAATTCCCAGTACTGGTGGGGAAAAAAAAAAGGCAATGGATTAAAAGGGGAAAAAAATCAGAAATCTTTTTAACCTAACATAACAAAATTACAGCACACCAAAATTAGCAGGAGAGGGCCAAATAGGATTTAGAAAAATAATAAGCTCTCAATCAATAATTTAAGTTTCCAGCCGGGGATTTAGCTCAGTGGTTCCGCTGCCTCCCTTGCAAGCACAAGGACCCAAGTTCGATCCCTGGTACCCCCCAGAAAATTAAGTTTCCAGCTTAAGAGGGGAAAAAAGCGAGAGACACATACATAGAGACAGAGATGGGATGGGGGAGGATTAAACTCAAGAAGGCATAAGGAAAATAAATAAAGATCAGAGCAGAAATCAGTTAACTAGAACACAGAAGAAGAGTAGAAAAAAACAAGGAAATAAAAAGTTGGCTCTTAGAAAAGATCAACCAAATTGATAAAATTTTAATTAATTCAATTAAGAAAAAATTGAGAAGATGCAAATTAGCAAAATTAAGAATGTAAGAGGGCATCACAGAAATTTGGAGAATAAGTGAATGTTATGAGCAACTTTATGCCAACGCATTAGACAACTTGGATGAAATGGGAAAATGTCTAGAAAGAAACAAATTAGCAAAATTGACCTGAGGAAACTGATAATCCTGATGAGGATAAAGAAATTGAAATAACAGTTTAAAAATCTTCCTGTGAAGAAATGCACCGGTCCAGACAACTTAACTGGTGAATTCTATCTATATTTACCAAGCTTACATGACTCCTTTAAAATACAGACAGAGAGGGAAGACTGTCCAACATATCCTAGAAGGCTAGTTTTGACCTAGCAAAACCAAAGACATAATAAAACCACCAACCAGTGTCTGTATATTGCAATAATTCTTAACAAAATGTTACCAAATGAAATCCAGCATCGTGTAAACACACCATGGAGCCAGGTGGATAATGCAACGCCTGAAATCCCAGCACTCAGGAGGCTGAGGCAGAAGGATTGCTGTGAGTTTGAGAACAGCATGAACTACATAGCAAGTTTAAGGCCAGTCTGAACTACACAGTGAGGCCCTGCCTCAAAAAAACAGAAAAAAAAAATTACACACCATGATCAAACAGAATTTATCCCAGGAATGCAAGGTTGGTTTAACAACCAAAAATTAATGATTACAACATACGAATAATGGATAAGAACCTTATGACCATCTCAACTGATTGCAGAAAAAAAACCCAACACCACTCATGATTAAAACTCTTTTAAAAACTAAGAACTGAAGGAAACTTTCTTGACTTAAGTAAGGGCTTCTGTGAAAAACCTACATTTGGCATCAAACTTAACAGTAAAAGATAGAGAATAGATTGGGAATAAGGCAAAGATATCTGTGCTCACTATATTAGGCAGGAAAAGCAAGGAAATACAAATAGACTGGGAAGGAAGCAGTAAGTTTACTCACATGTGGCAGAAAATCCTAAAGATGCTGCCAAAAAAACTGCAAGACAAAATGTAGATAGGTAAAGAACCAAGAATACTTCTTCATTTCAAAACTTACTATAATTGAACGAATTTGTTTTGGCATAAGAAAAAACATACAGATAAACTGAACATGCCAGAAATAAACTTATTTCTATGGTCAGTTGATTGTTTACAAGTGTGGAGTTAACTTAATGGAGGAGAAGACAGACTTTAACAAATGGTGCTAGAACAACTGGATGTCTATATAGCCATAAACATAACAAAGAGGAGAAAAAAAGGTCTTAGACTGTTACCTCACACTATACATAATAATCATGTATAGATACCAAAATGTAAGGGCTAACACTATCAATATTCTAGAATAAAACATATGAGTACGTCCTTGTGACTTTGGATTAGACAAAGACTTCTTATATACAACATAGAAACATGATCCATGAAAGAAAAATTTGGTAAGTTATATGTCATTGAAATTAAAATATTTACTTTTGTTTTTCAACAAGTGCCATTTATAGAAAGGAAAAAAAGCCAAAGACTGGAGAAAACATCCACAAACTATACATCTGGTAAATGATTTGTACACAGAATACAGAAGTACTTAGACTCAGTGAGAAGATGAACACAATATTTTAAGTGGGCGAAGATTTAAACAGACACTTCTCCAAAGAAGATACATAAATAGCTAATAAATACGTGGAAAGATGCTTTACACCATCAGTGATTCAAGAAACGCACATGCACACAGGTGCTGAAGGCCCCATGGGATACGAAGGCATGAGAAGAGGATGGGTGAGAATGTGCAGATGGAGGAAACCTCGTCCCTGCTGGGTGACGGTGAAAGGATGCAGCCACACGGAAGTACAGTCTGCTGGGGCAGTGAAAGTTACACAGTAGGTGTATAAATTAACGACTGCACTTCCACCTCTCTGCCCCAGGAAAAAGTGACAATTACATATACGTTACACAAAGACTCGTAGATGAGTATTCATAGCATTGTTTATAAAGCCCCAAACTGAAACTCATTCCTCGAATAGTGCACAGATAAACAAACTCCTTCAGTGGAATTATTTCACAGTAGAAAAGAAGCAAACTACTGATGCATGCTTATCCAAATTACATAAGACTCCCAGTGAAGGCAAATCTATAGGCACAGTAAAGGAGATCACCAGTGCTGGCATGGAGGCTGGAACAGGCAACCAGGGGACTTCTTGGGCTGATCAAAATGCCCTAAGATGGGGCTGCAGAGATGGCATCACAGTCCATAAATTTACTAAAAAGCATTTGTTTGTACATTTAAAATATCAGTAAGCTATTAATATGAAGTACGTGATCTGTGAAACAAAACAGAAGTGAGAAATAAAGAGATAGATAATATTGCATCGATCAGATTCTGCCTTTGCACCTAGTTTTAGTTAAATCAGTCGGCATGAAAATTTTAAGAATAATTGCTGTTTTTGCCCATCTTTTATGGAATGGGAGCTCATATTTACGGCCATAGCCAGCAACTCAACAAAGTGCAGCATGAGCTGTATTGCATAATACATAACACATAATACATAATGAGCGGATCAGCCTGTTATTTTCCATCTTCTGCTGTAGATGGCAGCTTGGGTGAGTGAAATACGTGTAACGCTCTGTCCCTAAATGCAGGAGCGATGTTCAAAACATGACAACATTGTGGTCTCAGGTAGAGCTGCTCTGTCCAGGGGATTCAACTTCATTTGCCCATCTGGACTTGGAGGATGCATTTGAATTGCTAAATTGAGAGTGCTTTCCCTGTCTGACAGCATTTGGCAGGCCCATGTGACCTAGGGTAGGCCAGGAAGGCCTGAGGCTGCTCAACTCTTCATCCAAAGTGAGGAAGAGGTAGAACTTTTCAGAAAATGACAATGGAAACAAACACAGTTGCCTTTTGATTTCATCCTATTCACTGGAAATGCCAGTTGCACCTTATAAGTAGCTCATTTAATATTCTGACAGTCTGAGCTGGTTGGTGTTCTCATACCCATAAAACAGATTGTTTAAACCCCAATCTTAGAGTTGGACAGTGTGCATGCACCTATAATTCCAACACTCCGGGATGCTGAGGCAGGAGGATTTCAAGTTTGAGCCTTGTATGGGATGTTAGCAAATTACTGAGAACTTGTCTCAAAATAAAAAATAAAAAAGGGTTAGAGATGTAGCTCAGTGTGAAAGCCCTGAATTCATCTCCAGTACAAAAAAACAGAAGAAGAAGAAGAAGGAGAAGGAGAAGGAGAAGGAGAAGGAGAAGGAGAAGGAGAAGAAGAAGAAGGGGGGGGAAGGTGGAGGGGATTGAGAAAGGAGGAAGAATTTACTTTTCAGTCTGGATCTTACTATCGAACTTGAAATGTACATGCCTTTTTTTGTTAAATGCAAAGTAAAAGATAAAATGGTACATTGGTTTGGGACTTTCTCTTCCTT
>NW_022900922.1:15618571-15622736 GCF_012274545.1 Fukomys damarensis | reverse complement strand
GGAGGGAGGGGGAGAGAAGAAGGAGGAGGAGGAGGAAGAAGCAGCAGAAGAAAGAACGATGCAAAGAAGGAAGGAAGAAAGGAAAGAAAAACCCAAACTGAGGCAGAGGAGCTCACCAAAACAATGTGACATGTTCATCTTGGGTGAAGAAGTAGGAGTCTGTCAATATTGAGAAGTTATGGTGACTTTAAGTAACCTGAAAAGCATTCCAACAACAGCATAAGTGACTGATGACACTACTTTAAACATCGTCTCCTTTACTTTCATTTTGAAGCAGTGGGGGCCCCAGTGAGGTGTGAGGCCCCTGGTGGAGGACGACCCACACCACACTGCCCCGGGACTCCTCCCAAGGAGTGGCTGACACCTGCCCATCTGAACAGCTGTGTTAGTTACTTTTCTCTCACTGCTGAGACAAAATACCCGACACCCAAAGTTAAAGGGGAAGAGGTTTATTTGGCTTACAGTATGGAGAGGTTTCTGCCCATAATCGGCTGGCTCCAAGGCAGGGTGGCAGAGGGGCAACAGTTCACAGTGGCAGAAGTCAGCAAAAGCAACAAGGGAAGCTGGAGAGTCATTGCAGAGGAGAAACGGTTCATGGTACCTACAACAAAAGGGATCTTAACAGTGTCTTTCTGCCCCTTTTATTTTATTCAGACTACTTAGGGCAGGTAGCACTCATGCCCTTAATCCTTGTGCCCTCCGGCCTAGCCCCACCATGAGTCAATCATACACTCTAGATTTAACCACCTCTGGAAAAGCACGAGGCTTTAGGGGGCATCTAAACACAAGCCAGAACAACATCCAACCTCAGCCTGCACAGTGGAGGACAAAGTGACATCTGTGTGTGACACAAATGTGTGTGCGGCCCTGTGAGTCCTCAGGGAAGTTCACTGGGAAGGAGGCCATTCCCTGAGCAGGTGACAAAGACCAGGGCAGGCTGTGGGCCACTGCAAAGAGCAGTCAGACATTCCTCTCACCCTGTTGTCTGCCACAGAGACAGCCCCCTGTCCCCAACATCTCCCCCACGGGATGGCTCTCAGTCCCCAAATTCTTAACAGTCCCATGGTCATGTATAAAGAGATGCTCCCAAGAGGCAGTGGAAATCGGTCTTTAAAGTTCCTGGGCCAAATCCCTGGGGCCTGGTAGAGCCCTCAGAACCAGTCACCTTCAACTGAGACTCCAGGAAGCCCTGGCTCCTCCCTGCCATGCTGGGTACACTGTGCTTTTGGGTACACTGGGGTCCAGAGCTTTGGGAAGACAGCATGTGACCTGGTGGGTAGGGTATTGAGGCCACTGGTGCCAGCCCAGTTCAGTGCCCAGGGTTCTCGCTGGAGACAAAGCCCCATTCTACCAGGAGCCAGGATGGCCTGCCAAGGCCTGCGTAGAGACTGCCTGTCCCCACAGCTGTAACTCAGCCCAGGCTGTGCCGGCTCCTGATGCTGCCTGGGCCATTCCTCAGCCCCACTGGGCCTCTCTGAAAGGGGGAAGGGAAGAGAAGGGGGATGGAAGACTCACCCCGGTACCCTAACAGCACTGCAGTGGAAGACGTTTAATGCAGCTCAGGATGTTCCTGAGCACCAAGTTCCCCAGTTCATTATCAGCAGGATTCTGCTGAGAGGAAGTCACCCTCTCTCCAAGAAAAGGGACAAACCACAGTCAGGGCAAAGCAATGGAGAGCAAACGCAAGATCACATGGTGGAAGTCATACACCCGGACTGCCCGCTGTTTGTCTCACTGGTACAGCCTCCTGCGTTGCTGGACACTGGAGGTGATGTTCCTCCTCTCACATGCCTCCTGGCTAATATTCTACAGGCTTCAGTCCTCATTTCTGTGCTTCTTCGCCCAAGCTCCAGTCCCTACCAGGCCCCCAGGCTCCCTGCCTCATGCATCTGCCCTGGCACCCAGGTCCATAGGACCTTTCCAGACACCTCAGCCTCTGTGTGCTACACACGTCCAAGTCTCTCTCGGCCAGCAGTAATGGTGCTGCATGACCTGCAGCTTAAGGTTTCCTTGTGACTCCAGCAAAGAGCTGGCCCGGCTCTGCTCAGCACTTAGCACGGTTTCTGCCCTTTGGGATGAAGCCCAGAGCTAGATGCCCGGGCCTCCCCTTTGGAACCAAGGCTCTCAGGCTCACTGGCTGCAGCTCCTCCCCAAGCCCTGGCTTCCACCTTCACGGGCTCCCTTGAGGACCGGGGGAAAACTCAATGCAGGGAACAAGAAAAGTCACCTCTGTGTGTCCCACGAGAGATGCCCAATTGCAGTCTGGAGACAAAATCATGAATGCGAGGACTCTGGGTGTAGGGTGTGACTCTGAACCCTCTGACTGTGGCACAGTCAGCTCAGGCTTGTTCTCTGCAGGCCTGGGCAGGGTCACTCACTCAGCATCCCTTGTGACACATGAAAGCGCCTCTCTGCTCAGAGCATGTGGGGGCCCGGTGCTGTCCAGGCAGGAAAATCCAGCCTGTAGGGTAACCTTCAGTGAGCACTGTGGTGGAAATTCTCACAGAAAACAGGGCAAAGCAAACAAGGGTCTGAGAGTGTTCCCAGAAATGCCTGCCATACTTAATTATTACGACTCTGATGATCACCCAACCTGCCCTACACACAGTCTGCAAAAGTCCCTGGGAGTGTCAGAAAACGTGAGGGTGAGATTCCCAGAAATCCTTCACCATGCTCACCGTTACCTATCGTCTCGCTTGTTAGAAAAGTAGAGGCAAGCCGGTCATGTTTTGAGCTTGGAATTGGCCTTTGTGTGTGCACAGACAGAACTTCCCTCGGCCGACACCCACAGTGGGAGGTCTCTTGGGATGGCGCGTCACATCCCAACAATCCAGAGGCTCGGTTCGGCTCTGTTGCCCTAAGCAGGCCTTAGTAGTTCTGAAAACACCCTGCTGCATTTTAAACAGCATTTATGTTTTTTTGCGATAGATTTATCTATTCTACTTATTACAAGAGTTTGTCTTAAAAATATAAAGAAGAGGGTTTAAAAAGCATCCCTAGTATCACCCAGTAAATTTTAAATTTTTAAAATTTATTTGACTGTGGTAAACTATGTGATAACAAAATTCACCACTCTAACCAGTTCCTCAGTGCACAACTCAGTGGTCTTCAGTCCACTCTCACTACTGTGTCGTCCTCACCGCTATCTGTTGCCAGGAGGTTTGATCATCCCATGAGAAACCCAGCAACAGCTGAACAGTAACATCCCTGTTCCTCCTCCCCTGGCCCACTTTCTGTCTCTATGAATCTGCCTATTCTAGGTGCCTCATATAATTGGAATAATGCAATATTTGTCCTCTAGTATCTGGCTTATTTCACTTAGGGTGGTGTTTTTGAGGTGTAGTCGTGTTATAGCAAACCCATACTTCCTTTTTATGACAGCGTGATGCTGCACTGTACAGAGAGACCCCATTTTCTTCATTCACTCAGTTGGACAGTTGGGCTATCTGCACCCTTTGGTGATTAGGAACAATGCTGCTGTAAATATGTGAAAAGCTTCTGTGCAGACATCTGTTTTCACTTCCTGGGCAGCTACCTGGGAACAGAATGGCTGGGTCATAGGGTGACTCCGTGCGTAAGTGTTTGAGGAATGGTCAGATGCTTGCGAAGGGGCTGCTCCACCTCACACTCCCACCAGCAGCACACCAGGCTCTGACTCCTTTGTGCCCTTACTGATACTACTGTTATTTTCCTCTCCTTCTCCAGATGCACACATAGTCATGCTAATGAGATTGATAGGATATGACTGTGGTTTAGATTTGTATTTCCCTAATGATGCTAAGCATACTGTCATGTGCCTATGATCCATTTGTAGATTTTCTTAAAGGAATGTCTATGAAAGTCCTTGGACTATGTGTTTTTGTTTTGTTTTGTTTTTCACAGAACTGGGGATCAAACTTGGGACCTTGTACTTGCTGGGAAGGTTCTGGCACCACTGAGCTAAATCTCTGGCCCTGAACTATGTTTTAATTATGTTGTTTGTGTTTTGCTGTTGAGTTTTAGTTCTTATTATATTCTAGATAGTAATCTCTTTCATAAACATGACTTAAAACTGAATTCTCTAATTCCATGAGTTGTCCTTTTTTATCTTGATAATGCTGGGGGTTTTTTGGTTTGTTTTTTTTATTTGTTTGATTGGTGTTTTTTTTTTTTTTTTTTTTTTTTC
>NW_022900922.1:15581980-15618465 GCF_012274545.1 Fukomys damarensis | reverse complement strand
TTTTTTTTTTTTTTTTTTTGGTACCAAGGATCAAACTCAAGATCTTCTACCTGCAAGGCAGGCAGCAACACCACTGAGCTAAGTCCCCCCTGGCCCTCGATATGCTCTTTGACAAATAAATGTTGTAATTTGGTGAAGTCTTATTTGTCTATTTTTTTCTTTTGTTGCCTATAGTTTGGTGCCATAACCAAAAAATCTTTGCCAAAATTAGTGTATGAAAATCTCTCCCTTATGTGTCCTTCTCTATGTTTCATAATTTTAACCATGAAGTTTAAGCCTTTGATCCATTTTGAATTAATTTTTGCATATGGAGTTAAGTAAGGGTTCAATTTCATTCTTTTACATGTGGGTATCCCATTTCCCAGAACTATTTGCTGAAAGGACTGTCCTTTTCCCCACCAAAGAGTCTTGGCACCTTGTCAAAATCAATTAACTCTATATTATATATGTGAGGCTTTATTTCTGGGCTCTCTGGTCAATTCCATTGTTCTATATTTCTGTCTAAATGTCAGTATCACACTGTTCTGATTATTGTAGCTTTGTAGTAAGTTTTAAAATCAGGAAATGCACTTTCTCCTAACTTACACTACTTCCAGGGAGAAATCTGTCATCCCTGTTTTTTTTCCTTTGTGTACAACATACCATTTTCATTGGCTTTAAAAAAATATATTTTTTAACTTCACCACTGGCAGTGGACAGTGTGAGTGAGTTGGATACAACTTGGCGTCTCTGGGGCTTGGTGTCTGCTGTGGAAAGTGTTCAGTCCTGGTCCTTTCAAATACTTTTGCTCCTCCACCTGTGCTTCCTGCTTTGGGCAGTTCAGCTACATAAATAGGAGAACACTCAACATTATTCCAGTGTCTATATATCCTCTTCATTTATTTTTCAGTCTTTTTTCTATCTGTTTCATTAGCTATTTCCTTCTTCTGTCTTCAAGTTTATTGATTTTTTCCCCTCTACTTTCTACTCTGCCTTTAATCCCATCATGTGTGTTTTTCATCTAAGATGTTGCAGTTTTCATCTCCCAGAGTTCAGTTTGGGTTTCTTCCTCCATCCTATCCATGCCTCTCCTTCACGTGGTCTGACTTCAGCTTCCTGAGCACACAGAAAATGTCTGTAAAAGCTGTTTTTATGTCCTTGTCTGCTACATCAATTCTGTGTCCATTCTGAGTCAGCTCCATATAAAACACTCCATTGCATTCTAAAACAAAAAAAAACTGATTGATATTTCTCCTCATTATGGGTTTTATTTTTCTGCTCCTTTATGTTATTGGAAATTTTTTATTGATTACCAGACATTATGAGTTTTCCCTTGGTTGCTAGATATTTTATATTCCTATCAATATTCTTGAGCTTGTCCCTAGACACCATTATCTAAAAGCAGTCTGATCTTTTGTTTTTTGGTTTTAAATTTTGTTAGGTGGGACCATAGCTGACTTAATTTAGGATTAATTTTGCTCACTAATGGGCTCACCCAGAAAACCCAGTATCACTTGCCTATTTTAAGGTCTGTAGTCTTAATTATATCTAAAATACCTTTTCAGGTAACATTGTTCCATATTCGGGATTTAGTCACAAACATCTTTAGGAACTCTTCTTAGGCCTACCATAGTTCACTCTCTGACTCCCCCAGAATTCATGTCATGAAGGACTTTCCTTCAATGTCCTCCACACTAGCCACCTGCCCCAGGCACAACTGCTCTGTGTTGGCCCCCATTTCAAACTCTGCTTGGGAAGGGAGGTGCAGGGCTCTGGAGGCTTAGTTCCTTCCCAATCCCTTAGTCATAGAGCTTTAACTTTTCCAGACTAAAAGTGTTCCTGAAAGAAACCAGACCACAGGCACATGTGGTGTTTTTATTGCCGTAGCGCTGAAAGAAATACACAGAGATTTATTGAGGTGCACACTGAAATTGGAGCAATCTATATAAGCTCCGTGTGTGAAGTCACTCAGAAGGGAGCAAAGACATCAAGTATCTACTGAATAATGGAAAATGAAGTGTGGATTTTGAGAAAGAGCCAGATGAGATCATGTTCCTGGAAAGACCTGGGCCGGGGTGGAAGAGGTTGCCCTCCTTCTTCCTCTGCATCCAGGGCATAACAAGGCCAAGGCCAACCAGTTTTCACTAGCCCTGCTCTTCATCCTTCAACAGGAAGACAAAGGCAAATAGAGTATCTGTCTCTCCACTTTCGTGTGTCTTGTGTCTGGGCACCGCCCTGGCTTGTCAATGAGCATATGGCTGGGACAAATACCCATCTGTGTCTTGTTTCCTCCCTCCACAAATCATTGCCCTTGAGAAAGGGTGGGGCAAGCATGGGGAAGGAATGCTAACTTATGTCTCTACCAGCTTCCGGGACAGAGGGCCAGCCGGTCCCAGGTTGGTGTGCGGGGGAGGCCAGGCAAGGATAGCAGACCTGTGGGAAAGGGTGAGAAGGTGCCGCTGAGGAAACTGGGACGGGGTGCAGGTCCAGTTTCAGAGCTGAGTCTTTCACCGATGCCAGTGTCAAAACCTCCTGACAGAAAGTGGGATTCAAACGTGAGAAGCATTCGGAAGGTACCAGTTCAGATAAGCCATTTAGAAACTGAGGTTTCCCAGGAGAATGAGTGTAAAAAGAGCACGTTGGGGATGGCCCATGAAGCGGTGTGCTGCTGGGTCACAGAAGGGAGAGGGTGCTTAGGAAGAATGAAGGGCAAACACCGTCTGGGAGGACTGAGAAGCTCCGAGGCCCAGGGCCTGGCTAGAGGAGGACAAGGGTGGGAGGCTGAAGCTGTGCTGTCTCCACCTCCATCTCCAGAGCACAAGGCCAGCCCCTTGGCCCAACTCCTCCCTGTGCCTGGGCTGCAGAAACTTCTAGAAATATAGTCAACCTCAAGGGCTTCAGGAATGGAGGCTGAGCCAAGGTCACAAGCAGGAGGTGGACTGGCCAGCAGGCAAGCCTCAGAGAGCAGTGATTCCACAGCAGAATGACACAGGTGCCCCCAAGGGTGAGACGGCTCCACTCACAGGGCCTGGGGACCAGGCAGCGACTTTGAGGTAGCACGCTAAAGGCATGTGCTCCATGAGCCTGGGGCCTGAGAGTTGTTTCACAGGCATGCTGTCCTCGCTCATCTGTCCCAGCCCTAGATCTCTGAGGATACCTCCCTGTCCCTTCTGAGGTCAAATGGAGACAGGCTTGGTGTCAACCATGGGACTAGGGTGGGGGGGGTGCACATCCTTGGTTTGTTCTCTCTCTCTCTGAGTTTTGGTCACCACCTTGGGCATGTCGTGGGCTCACCTGCAGGGGACAAGGGAGACATCCAGCTGGTCACCTTGATGCCCAGTGCCAACTAGCCGCAAACCTGTGCACAAGTCTGAGGGGAGCAGGTCCTACTGCAACCCTCAGTCCTGAGCACAGACTCGAGCTTGACAGACACCTACTGTGCCCCGCTGTGGGATTCTGGGGCTAAGGGGCAGTAGATGGCTGATAGGATATCTGAACAGGAGAAAGGGAGCGTTTTTCCAGTTTACATTAGGGTTGAGGGCATAACAAAAGAATGAAGAAGAGAAGCAATTTAAAACTACATGAGCTGGGGCCATGGGCTGGTGGAAAGGCCAATGTTACTGACGATGGGGGTAGTTGGTGGCTGGAGCTGGGGCCTGGGTGCACTGAGAAAGCCTCTTGTTCATCTGCACAGAGGAAATGTGGTCTCTGTCCTGGGAGAGCAGGTGCAATGGAGGGAGCCGTGGAGGCAGTTGTCACCGTCTGTCTGCTGGTGGGACCGGACGTCAGTTCTCACAGCGTTCCTTTCCCCATCTGCCTTGGGGACTCAGGCCTTCTGGGTAGGAGTCTCTTCCTTGGGAGATGTGAGCCTCTCTGTCTATTTCATCCTATGCCTCACCTATCTGTCTAAGAGCCCAGCTGGGCCTGCCCTCAATCGTGATAGGGTGACCCAGACGGGCCTCACACTCAAAGGCCTCACCTGCATCAGGCCACGGGTCCTGAAGAAATTCCTAAGGAGACCGTAGGTATTTTTATGACCTAGACTGTAGCTAGAAATAAACCTACAGACCTAGGTCATCGAACCCACTGAATTCATTGGGAAACAATCAAGAAATGCTATTTTTCTCTCTGACCATTGACTTCAACCACAGAAACTATTTAGACCAATCCCCCACCTGCAGGTAGCATCTCTGTTTTCCAAAGCAGTGTTTCTCAGGGGGTAGTGCCTCACTTTCTGGCTGTATGTCCAGGGCTGGCCACTGCCTCTGAGTGTCCCCTTAGCTGGGGAAGCCCACATGCCTGTGAGCTCCAGGTGGCAAAGCAGGGCCCCTCTAGCCCTGCCCTTCATGTTGTCCTGCCATGAACACAGTTCTAGGACATTTCAGCAGCCAGGCCACAGGGCAGATACCCACCACAAGCTGGATGCTACTCACAGTTCAGGCAGCTCTGCTTGGTAATGTGACTCTATCATTAAGTCCCTAGAGACCAAAGACCATTGTTTGTGTTGATTTGCAATAAAGTTGAACTGAGAAAAATTTTTTTAAAAGTTGCCACGTGAGTCACCACTCAGAGTTGGTTTCAGAGCAGAGAGCAGTTTACTGAGCAGAAACCAGGCAGGTGTGAGGCAGGGGACATCTGACAAACAGTACCTGTGGTGTCCTGGGCACTGGTCTGGGCTTGACTTGCAGTTTCTATGTAGGACATGTTTTGATTTAGTGAAGCTTCAAGAAACTCTACAAACTGTGGGTTTGAACACCCCATAGCTTCCAGACAAGAAAAGGCCTCAGTGCTGGCTCAGGCTCCCTCAGTGTGAGCCTGCCCAGGGCACCACATGCCTGTTTCCAGTCTCACTCCTCTGTCCTCATCCCATTGACATCAGAGCTACTACTTTACCCAGATGAGGAACAGAGAACAGAAACATTAAGCGGCGGTCCTTGGCAATTACTAATGAAAAGCACTTAGAAGCAGGAATTGCCACGGGCAGTTGGAGAAATAGTCGGGACCTGTGCCCTGACGGGATGTAACTGGGGTGAGAAGGGGCTTTGGCTTTGTGGAGTGGATGAGGCTGGAGTACCATGGGACCTGGGACACTGGCAATGAGGGAAGATGGGAGACTGTCCAGAAGCACAGGCCTGAGGTGCCCACGGGTCACAGACTGCTGAGATCAGCCCTGGCTGCCTGGGAAGCAGCGGATGCCGGTGAGTGGTGCTGTGGGAAATCACTGCTCTGTCTGCCTCCCCTGGGGCCTGAGTCTTGCCATCTGCCCACAGTCAACAGAAGGAAGAAATTCGAGGGGCGGGAAGGGGAAGAAGATGAAAAAAGAATTAAGATGTGTTGGTGCATGTGCCAATCTCCATGAGAAATGTAATCGTTATGGACTGCAAGCTTGTACTAATAAAAAATAAAAGTTGAAAAAAACAAGTCAGGGGCCAGGCTGAGCAGGACTGGGGAGGAGAGGTTGGATCCAGAAGCCACACCCGCACCAGGCCACCAGGGATCTCAGCCCTGTCTCTGTCTCACTTTGGCACAGCCAGCTTTGGAGGAAGATGTGGGGAGACTGACTGGAGGGTGGGAGGTTGGAGGGATTCAAACCGGACCCAGAGCCACGCACCTGACATCCCTCTCCTGAGTCAGGCCCCGGAGGGTGGGGGTCACAGAAACAGAAGGACAGGGGCAGCCAACTCCCTGCAGGGAGCCACCTGGAACAAAACAGATACCAGGGCACAGCAAGGGCCTGAAATGGGCATCAATGCCCTCGTGAGGAGCTGTCAGCCTTGGGGACAAAGGTGAGGACTAGAGGCTGGCTGCATGGGAGTCCTTTGGAGTCTCCAGCATAACAGCTACCCTCTGCCTCTTCTCCTGCTGCCTCCTTCAGTCTTTGTGCATCTGCTAATCAAGAAGTGGTCATCAGTTTATCCCATACCAGTGCTATGTTAACAGCCTTACCAGCCTTCTCAGCAGCCCTATTAGGTACCTCAGCTCTTTGGAGAAGGTTCCAGAAACCACCACATCTCACAGCTCCCTCCTGTCCACGTTCATTCAGAGGCCCTAGAGGAGACAGGAGGTGTGAGAACTGAGGACCAGGGACCATGTTGGACTCCAGGGGAATGGGAGCCATGAGTGGGGCACACAGGCTGAGCCCAGGAGGAGCTCAACTCTGAGATGTAGGATCCCCAGCACCTCCTCACCACGCAGCAATCAGCACTGCCCTTGAGGAACCCCATTACAAAGGGTGTGGTTGTTTTGGAGAGCTCCACCTCTTTCTGCAACAACAAAATAAGTCACTCTACAAGGCTGCATGGTCTTCCTACAGCAGGTGTGACGAAGGGAATTGGTCTCAGACCCCTTCTGTCCCCTAAAACAGAGAAGAGTCAACCCCTGTGGTCAGAAGACACATGCGCCGAGCAGGAAAGTCACAGCCACTCATCTGATCACATGGCTCCTGGGCCCAGGCCCTGGGTTTGGCTGCCAGCCCGGTCTACCTGTCCTCAGTGCCCTGTGGTAGCCCCCTGCCCCACCACCCACGCTCCATGGCCCTGGATGCCACCCATGGGCTGCCACTGTGTGCCTTTGTACATTCAGCCTGGGCTCTTCTGTTTCTCTGGTAGGAAAATGGATAAACAATGGCCTCCATGTTCCTCGGGGGCAAGAGTTGTGAAGGTTCTGTGGAGATCCGAACCCATGGCTGTCTGCAGAAAAGCTGCTCACAAGCCATCTGCTCACCCAGGGCCATGGCATATAACTCTCTGAGGTCAGTATTTACTCTCCTGGCTCCATTCCCAAAGGTTAGGGTGGGCCACGAGGCAGACCCGCCCTTTGCTGGGGCCCTCCTGTCACATTAATCCAGCAACACCCTGGAGCGTGGTCTGGAAAGGAATGTGTCCCCTCAAGACTTTTGGTGGCTCCTACAGGAAAAAGGAGGAAATAGCCCAGGAGGCATGGGCCCGGGCCTTCCAGGAAGGGGCCCATGAGAAGCCTCTTCTCATTTCCTAATGCTGACCCCATGCTGTCAGTCTCATATCGCTGGTTTTCACAGTCATCCATTGCATCCTGCAATGCCCCCTACAGAGCTGTGCATGAGTTTAAAGGAGGGATGACCGGGCCTCAGGGAGGTGACTGAGCTCTATGCAATGCTGCCCAGCACAAAATAATGCGAGCTGTACATGTAAGGTTTAATTTTCTGATAACCACATTTCAAAATATAGAAACAAGTACAAATTGATCTTAATTGGTAATCCATTTTATTTTAAACCACATGATCAATAAAACAAAAATTATCCATGAAATACTTTTGTGTGTGCGTGTGTGCGCGCGAGTGCATGAATGAAGTCTTCAAAATCCAGAGTACATCTCACGATTAGGGCACATTTCCATTAGTCCTGGCCCCACCCCAAGCACTCAGTGGCCACCTGGGGCCAGTGGCTGCTCTTGGGGACAGCTGGCTACTTCTGCAAGGTTGCTCCAGGCCTGGGGCTGCTGCTAGGCAGAAACAGAGCAGATGAAGCAACCCCAGCACTTTCGCTGCCCAGGGCTCATCAGTCTATTTTTTCCATGAAATCTTTACCAAGTCTGCTGTGAAGCCTCGTGTGGAAAAAGGGATCAAATTGGCATTCTCCAAAGGGGTCTGATCCGCTGCCAGATGCCGGATGGCAGCAGCCGCCCCTGCCCCCAGCAGCAACCAGAAATGTCCCCCAACACTGCCGAATACCCCCAGGGAGGGACAAGCCACTGCTGTGTCCCATTTCTGTCGACACTTGGCCTCATCTAGCTCTCTGGCCCTTTCTCTGATTACCATTATTTTTGGCCCCTTTTCATAAGCTTCAGTTTTCAGGATTTCCTGAGGTTGCCGGCCCTTTTTGTTAATTTGCAGAAGTGCCCTCTGTGTCCGTGATATCCGTCCTTCACAGAGGTGACAACCACGTTCCCCTGTCCCTTCAGCCCACCAACTCCCTTACAGAGTGCCTCACGGACAAGGGTCCTGTGTGTTTACATCACCAGATCCAACATCCTGCTTTGCTGTGGACTTTCATGGAAGCCCTTCTTCGCCAGGTCTTGCCTCTGCTGGCTTCACACTTTCGCCATTATCGTTCATCTTTAAACCATACAGACCCTCTTCTGTGCAGCGGGAGGGAGGAGTCCATGTTTACATCCCCCCGCCCCGCACACTGAGCCCACCCACTAAGGAATCGTTCCCCATCTCGATGGTGACTTGCATCCCCATCCCGGCATGAGCTTGTCCTTGGCCTCATCGCATTTCCCTGGTCTGTCTGTCCTGCACTCACTAGGTCATCCGTCCTACAGCCCTGGAACGCGTCCCTCCAGCTGATCGCACAGCCCCCTCCCCTTCTGAGGCTTTGATGTCGGGGGAAGTGTGGGTGTGGCAGGGTGATACTAGGGATCAAACCCAAGACCTTCTCTCTGAGCTACATCCTCATCCCCTCTTTTTTTCTTTTTCCTTTGAGACAGGGTTTGTGTTGTTGAGTTTCCCAGACTGGGCTCTAGCTTTCAGTTCTCCTGCCTCATCCTCCTAGAGTGCTCAGTTTACAGACCAGGTACCACACCCAGCCCCTCATCTGCTTCATTTAATGAACTGTGTCTCTGATCACAGTTGAGTACATTTATTAAATTCCTCAAAATGCCCAACTGGAATTTTTATTAATGTACTAGCTTCATAAAGTGATTTCAGGGAGAATTAAGATTTTGATACCAAGTTATCCACTCCAGGATTCTCGGGTCTTCTAATTTTTATACTTTAAAGACTGACTTACACAAGAATTCTTTGTATATTTGCTTAAATTGACTCTCGGATAATTTACTTTTTATTGCCATTAATGGCTGGCATTTGATGTTTTTAGTTCGTACCAATGCCTATTAGGGGTTGAACTATGTAAACGACCCTCAAGCTGGATGTTGAAGTTCTGAGTCGCAGAACTTCAGAGCATGACTGTTTGGAGACGGTCTTGTGGAGGTTAGTTAAAATGGCACGGCGGGGGTGTGCCCTAAGCCAGCGAGGGACCCACGGACAACCACATTAGGACACAGATGAGAGGGTTGTCCACAAGCCACGGAGAGGCCTCAGGAGAATCCCTGCCCTGCCCTCACCCTAATGTTGGATTCCACCTCCAGGATTAGAAGAGGCGGATGTGCTCACGGTGCATGTCGTGGGCTCCCGGGAGAGTGACTGCACAACCCCATCTTGGCTTCGGCACATTCATCTCACGTCCAGGGTTCTTGCTTGAGCTTGAACTTGAGTCTCGCTGGGGTCGCTTGGTTGGGACTCAGAACCAGTCTCCTCCTAGGAGCTCCCTCAGCATCGGGTGCCTGGAGAACGCCCGAGGAAGGCAAATGAGGAGGATTGGAATCGATACATTACTGGACAGGCTCCTGAAGATGTCCACCCCACAGACAGCTCTGGTGTCCTCGCTGGGTTATTTCCCTCTGGCTGGCTGCACAGCACTGAACACAAACAGTGCCTTTTGCGTCTATGTTGACGGCTCCCTCTGGTAGAGAAACACTTTTTTTTTAATGTTTCTATCACGTATTGGATTACCATAAAAGCTGCCAAATCTAGGAGGCTGGGAATAATAGCTCTGTGCCCTTTACTTTAATAAAGGTAATGGCCCACCAGGGAGGCCCTTACAGCATGGGCTGCCGGCCGTGCAATCGCTCTCCCAAGGAAGCACAGCCCTGTGCATGGTGAGAAGTTAGGGGGGGCTTGTCAACCTGAATTGCCACATTTTAAGGGACATTAACTTTAAAAGCTTTAAAATATATATATATATATATATAATCAACATCTAAAAACTCTCCCACATCTCTAGTGGCTGTAGTGACTGATTTACCACCCACACCCCACACTTTAATTAATGAGATAGGACTTATTAGCCAGGCTTGATTTTATATTTTTTCCCTACAAAAAAAAAAAAATAAAAAAACAACAAAAACAGTCAGTGGTGACCAGACTTACTGAGTGAAAAAGCTTCCCAGGGTCACGGTCATGCAGTATGTGTAGACACACACTGCAGGACGGAGCTGCCCTCCTGGAGTGGCAGGTGCTCCCTGGATGACCTCTCGTACCTTCGGAAGGGACCCCGTCAAGAGTGGGCGAGGGGGATGACTTCCTGAGGTGGCAGCAAGCCGGCTTTAACCAGCAGGAACCCTTTCTTCTCTCCAGCACTCCGATGCCATCATCCTAGCGGCATTCCTGAGCCCAGCAGAGGCCACAAAACAGACACAATGTGGTATTTTTTAAATGGCTTTATTAAAGGCTATTAGTATAAAATACAACCAAGTTACAAGTTGTCAGTAAGAAGGTATCATTTTTGAAAAAACGTGTATCAAAGAAAGGGAGGTGCAGGGAAACACAGGCAGCTAGACACATAGGCTGCACCTGGCCAGCTGGCCGGAGACAGGCCTGCTGCTCCCACCCGGCCAACCAACTCAGCCCCGGAGCCAGGGTCGGGCTCAGGGCCGACAGCTGTTTCCGTCCTGGGGGAACTGCTGTAAAATGCAATCACCAGAGCAACAGCGAATCCTGAGCTGAGTCCCAGGCGCTGACTCCAGGTGGGGGAGGGTCTAAAATCAGCAGAGAAATGTGTATTTTTTAAAAAAATAAACTCCTGGATTTAGAAATTCCATCGTGACGCATGGGAGAGGGGACGCGTGACAGATGTAGAGCCTGATTTTCCCAGGACACTGGCACAGATTCCCCAGAAGATGAGAAAGAAGCCGCCTCTGCTTGGAGTTTGCCCTGGGTTGAAGGGTAATCTGCAGGTCAGGCAGGATGGGGAACAGAGAAAATAAGCAGGACTCAGGGCTCTCCAGAATTCCCCCCTCTTCGACTTCACAATTGCTTTAGAGAGCCTGCGGCCTTATGGAGAATCACCATTTTGAGAACAAACCCTACAGGGCTGGGTCCAAAAGGTTTCAAGCAAACCGCAACTTGCAATGGTCCCATCCATACCTCAGGCCTGAGGCCAACCTGACAGGGACACAGATCAGTGAGAAAGTGGGAAAGAAATAACTTCTGCCAAAGAGCAGGCAGAGCACCCTGAGCAAAAGTACTGTCCTCCCAGAAGCACAGACTCCCAGAACGAACCCTTGTTTTGGGGCTTCCTGGCTGGTGGCTGCCCTGGAGGTGGAAGTGTAGGAGGTGGCACCCAAGGCTCTGGAACAGTGCTGTGGCTCAGAGTAGCTGGCACCCCACGGGGCTATGCGCCTTCTCCTCTCACCGTCATGCAGAAAACCTCTCTCGCAAGTATCAATCTTACTCAAACGGTTCAGGAAAGACCTCCCTTTGCTGAGCCGCAGTCTGTCCCTGGAGGAGGAGGGTAAGCTCCAGCCCTGAGGAGCCGCTTGAGACTTAGGGACATGAAGCAACTGGCAGGAACCAAATCTAATGCTGGCAAAGCTGTGGCATGGCAGATAATTTCCTTGAGGTGGGGGAGGGGAGTTTCCAAGTATTTCACCTCAGAGCCAGAGAAAATATTCTGGAAACCAGTACTGAAGGTGTGCAGACATTAACAAGACGCTGGACCCTTTGGTACTGAAACCCCGTTTATTGGCAGGGCCCATAGGGACTAAGGCTTCAGGTAAGGAGATCGAAGTGATGGAGATGTGGACTCTTGCAGTTGGTTGGAGTTCAGGGCCACTGGGCAAGGGGCAGCGAGGACCACATGGTGGAGGAATCCATCAAGCAAACAGCATGGGGCTCCCGGGGACACTGCTGGGCCTCAGAGATGGCCCTTTCCACTTCTGCAACCCATAAGGGCTGACAGGCTGGGTTTGCCAAGATATGGCCTAAGCAGTTCTTGGGATGAAGGACAGTCACAGCCCCATCCTACACAGAAGTTTCTAACAGCAAATCAGAAGGAACTAAGAGGTGGGGATGGAGCTCGGTGGCACCGCGCCTGCCTAGCAAGCGTTAAGGTCCTGAGTTTGATTCCCAGTACCAAAAAAAAAGAAGGACCTGTGCTCCAGCATTGCCTCCACCCACCCTGCTCCTGCTCCTGCTGTGCCCAGTACGGGTCACCAGGTTACAGGAGCTCCTAGAAGGAAGCAGATACAAAACCAAGGGAAATGGCTGCCCATGGCACTACATCTAGATATAAAACAATGAGAAGCTGATACAAGGCTTCTAAATGCACAATTCTCTTTTAAACAGTGATCAATACTTTGAGTAATTTGGGGCAACCCGAAGACAATGTCTGCCACATGCCACTGGGATGCTGCCAGCAAGTGACACAAGGGTGTCAGGTGCCACACTGCACAGGATGTGGCTTACACGAGAAGCCACAGGTGTCAGTGAACAGATCTTCCTGCAGCCACACCCAGCAGCCAGTGTCATCACGGCTGAGGACATCACTGAGGTCACCCACTGGGGCACAGAACATGAGATGGAATCACAGCCGGACTTCCGTGACATGGTGAGAAAACTTCCTGCGAGGAGGGGAAACGGGTGGAGCTGGGAACGGAAGTTTTATTTATAAGATTTACTGAATTCCTAACAGTCCTTAAAAATTCCAGATGTAAAACTTCCGTTATCAAATCAGTGAAAATAGTATACATATCTGGTTTTACCAAAAGGGAAAAATCTGGCAATATTTACCAGTTTCCAAAGGATTAAGAAAAAGAGTAGAGAAACCAGGAAAATACACAAGGCAACATTGCCCTTCTTATCCTCCATCCGCGTAGCACTGTGGAAAGTGTTTTGGGGTTCTTGGCTTTTTTTTTTTTTTTTTGGTCTAATACAGTTTACCAGTTGTCCAGAAAATCAAACCCTGTCTTCAAGACGACGTTGCTTGAGGTGACCTGTGGAGGAACAAAGTGGTGAAGTAAGACAGGAGCTTCTTTTTCAGTTATGCAGAATCTAAAAACAGCATCTCATTTAAAATGACCCAAATGAAGTAACTGGCTTCCTCTCAGGGGCCCTGATCTCAATTTACCTCAGTGCTGGAGACCAGAAAAATCACATCAAATTCGATGCAAGCCGCCCTCTGCCCAGTCTAGCCCCTCACAGCACTTCTGTGCAACCTGCAACCTCCTCACAGGGAGAGCAGAGAACAGAGTGTTTCTCCACTCCTAGGAATCTTTTCTGTTTCTGAACAACATCCCAAAGCGAGGGAGGTCGAGCTAGGGAGTCACTCTTTCTAGTGCAAAACATACATACCTGCACACACAATGAGGACACAACAAAAAAGGCAAGAACTTTGTACAGCTGAGGGACTAAAATCTAAGAAAGGTGGAAAGTTCACTTCTTCCCAAACATGAAAGAAGGTAAAGAATGAATTTCTAGGCCCTGGGAAATCACTGACACTCTTGTGTCCAGGGAAATGAGAGTGACTTCGAGGGCTGTGGGTACACACGGCTGGGTTTGTACAAAGCGACTACAGTATCAAATTCTAGACAGAAAACAGAACGGTGGCTGCCTGGGGCTGGGGAAGAAGAATGGAGTTAGTGTTTAGTAGGACAGTGCTTTGGCTGTGATTTGGTTTTGCTTTGCTTACTTTGTGTGTGGATAGAAGCCAGGGCCTCACACATGCTAAGTACAAGGTCTATCACTGACCTACGTGCTAGCCCCAGAGTTGCAGCTCTGGAGACAGTAGGTATCATAGCTGTACAACATTAATACCACTGAATGCACACTTAGTTAAAATGAGAAATTTTATGTCATGTATTTTACCAAAATTAAATATGTTTTTAATATGTCAAAAAAAGTGACCACAGAAGGCCAAGGAGTCCCAAGGACAGAGGGGGCTGGTGATACTGACACAGAGGAGCCCCCATCCGGTGCTCACCAGCCTGCAAGGAGCCAGGAGCCCTTGGGCACACTGGGGGCACAGCCAGGCCTCTCAGGTGTGCCTGAGGAGGCAGATAGCCCTGCTGACAGGAGCTCTGGCTCCAAGTCAGAACCTGGTCCCTATGCAGCCAGCTCCCACAGCAAAAGCCCCTCATAAGGGCAGAGCCAGCGACAACCACCTACCTCACCCAGAGGACCTGACCCTTCCTCTGCTACCCACCCACCCCACACCCTGGAAAGGGCTCCGTTGTCTAAACTCCACCATGCCTGGAGAGGAACAATGTCCTTACAAGCCGAGTCCTGGTGGCTATGCCCTGGCTGAGCTCTGGGGTCCCACCTGAATCCCTGGACCTCAGAACACCTGTAGGACCCTTCCTCACTAACAGTCCCCCAACTAACCACCATCTTCCTGCAGCCCCCCTTGCTGCCTCCACACTGGGTAAGAAGGCAGTGGCCATACGACCTGCTGACAAGTTAGGGCTGCCATCAGCCCCAAGTTTTCTGAGGAGGACAGTGCAACACCAGCGGCTGGTCCATCCTATGGGGTACCCCTCAGCTGCCCCAGAGCAAGTCCCTGGTCTGCCGCAGCCTTGACGCTAGCCTCTCACCTGTGCAGGCTTGGGCTCCGGGAACAGAGCATCGTCCTCGTCCTCTTCATCTCGCCCGGCATCGGGAGACAACGGCTTCCCCGGGGGCTCACAGGGCGTGACCTCAGGTAACATGCTGGTGGGGCCCTGCACCAGCTGGGGTCTCTCACGCTCGGTGCTTGTGCTGGGAAGGCGCAGGGCCTTGGCCTCCCGGTCCTTTGGGGAGGGATCCTGCCGGTAACAAGTAGGCAGCACCTTCTCCCCCTTCTCCATGGACTTGATCTGGCTGGGGGTCAGCGACTGGAACTCAGCCTCAGGCCCCTCCCGGGACCGCTCAGCATTGATCTTCCAGAAAGATGCCTCCTCTTCCTTCCTGGCTGGACCCAGGGCGTCCAGGCTGGAGGACCTGCTGCCCTGCGAGGCTTTGGGCAGCGGCCTTGGCTCACTGGTGGCCATGCCATTGCTCGGTTCCTGGATGGACAAGGAGGCAATGCTGAACTCCATCTGACTCTGTGATGGGATGAGGAAGGGGAGAGAAGAGAAAGTAAGCCTTAGGGTCCACTGCGACAGGCAGGCCATCTGGTGCACAACTCCCAGCCATGTGCAGACCCGCAGTAGCGCAAGCCACTTTCCATTTATTGGAACTTTCTGTCTCTCCTGAGTGGCTATTTTCAGTTTGGCCCTGGATCATCTGAAACCAACCGGAGGCCCCACAGTTATGAGCTGCTCTGACCCTTCCCCCACAACCGCAGCAAGGCCACCTAGGCCACCTCATGTGGACCCCATGAAGCCACATCTTCCCAGCCTGCAGAAATGGTCATCTGCACTCCAGTCCTTCCTAAAGTTAACCCAACAGCCGGGCATGGTGGTGCACGCCTGTAATCCCAGCACTTGGGAGGCTGAGACAGGAGGATCTCTGTGAGTTCAAGACCAGCCTGGGCTACATAGTGAGCTCCAGGTCAGTCTCAACTACATAGTGAGACCCTGTCTCAAAAAATGAAAATAAATAAATAAAGTTAACCCAATAATCTCTCTTCCCTACCCTTTCATTCCCTCATGCCTTCTCTTGCTCCTTTTAAAAATGGATAAATGTAGGTAATAAAACAACATTACACCTTTAGCCCCTTTCTTCCTATTTCACATTGGTGTAGGGAAAGTGGGAAGGGTAGGGCAAAGCTAATAAGGGAAAAGAAAAAATATGAGAAAATGAAAAAAATGAAAATGAAGTGTTTGTAAAGGGGGAGGGGAGGAAGGGTGAAGGGAGGGCAGGGACAAGGGGAAGAAATGAGAACCAAGACCTGTCATGTAGAGGTACAGATCCTAATAATGAATGTGACTGTACTTTATACCTAAAATGTACCAATAAACTCAATGGGGGAAAAAAACCCAAAACATTACAGGAAGTTGGGAAAGCACAAAAGAAGAAAAATCAGTCATACTCCTTCCTCATCACAAGCAACTTCTGGGAGCATGTCTTCAGAGGGGTGGGTCCCACCAGGCCCAGAACTCTGGGCGTTGCTTTCCACCTGCTCATGAGCCTTACTGTGTGTTGCCCAGTCTTCACAGCTGGTATTCTAATGGCTGCAAACATTTCACTCAGCAGCATCCCGCCACCTACCGTACCATCTTCTTACTCTCAATTTTCCTGCTAATTCTCTTGCTAAAATCAGGGCAGCCAGGAACATCTTGATGCACATAGCCCTCTTTCACTCTGGGTTAACTGCTTCAGATAAATTCCCAGAAATGACACATCAAAATACAAAAGTGTGAGCCTCTCTGTATGTAATTTTAGATCCATACTCTCAAGTCGAATCAAGGTGCTTTGCAGTGGCTGCCCATTTCTCTCCACCTCCCTACAACCATATTATATATATAAAGTAGCATTTGGAGTCACTGAGCATAATAATTTAAAACTGTCTGTGCTACCTTAACACATAGAGCATAGGTCTTTAGGACTTTAATGCAAATTCCCTCACTCAGCAAATGGTCAGTTTGGTTCTTTACAAGCACTCTTCTTTACAAGACCAGTGCGAGCCACAGGTCTTGAGCCCCAGAGCTGTGAAGTCCCATGTCTGGCACATTCCTGGCAGGTGCCCTGCAGGCTCGGAAGCTGCGATGATGCCATAAACATGAAGAGCTCAAGTTCAAACCAAAAGCCCAAGCTGCCTGGCAGCTCAGGCATCAGGAAATGAAATCCAAGAAGCAGCCATCAAAGCTTCAGGTACAACCAGGAGCTGTCGTTACACACACATGTACACGACTGTATCCAATGCAGTGGTTTTGCTTTTTGTGGCAGTAGGGAATGAACCCAGGGCCTTTGCATTAAGCTTATCCTCTTTTTAAAAAAAATTTTTTTAAAAATTTTGAGATAGTTTCTCTCTAAATTGCCCAGGCTGGTGGTCTCAAACCTGGCAATCTTCCTGCCTTAGCCTTTCAGAGAAATGGGAGTATACATATCGGCCACATGACCTATTCAGACATGTAGTTTTTAAATTACTTTCCATTCTACAAATAAGAAAATTGATGTTTGAAGTGATCAGATCACCCTAGGACACGAGTCCTTTAGGAGAGTCTATAGCTGGAATTTTGGCCTGGATTGCGTGATTCTGAGGTCTGGCTATATAGACAAGCAGCCCTGGCTGCAAAGAACAAAGCCTTGTACACAGAACTCAGCTCGTGCGTCCATGATCTGATTTGATTTTTAAAGGACCACTTCTGAGTGAAGTGTTCTGAATACTCTGCATATTTCCAAATTCCACCACAGAATACAAACACTGTAGGCAAAGGAATGATCGTTACTTTAAGTAAGGAAGTCACTAAAAATAGCTGGGAAGTAGCCCAAGACCCAGTGTGAGAGCTGACTTTGATCTGGAAATTGTAGTGTAAGGCTTTTAGACTAGAGCACTTTGTCAAACCCCAGCTTTTTTAGGATCAGCATTTTCTCTGGTGGGATCTTGGCTTAGAAGCCTGTGAAGGGTGAGGCAGGACATTCTGTCAACGTGGCTGAGCTGGGTGCTGGGGAGGGCAGCGAGTCACAGCAGTTCGGAAGCCACATCCTTGCTGGAAGGAACTGAGCATCAGCTGAGTCAGGGTGATACCCCACGTGGTGACAGGTACACCTGGCCCTTCGTGAGTTAGTGGAGGCCTCGGGACAGCACCTCATGGATGGGTGTCTTTGGTTAGGAGAGTCTGTATCAGCAGGAGCTGTTTTAAGACTTTGGAGATGAAAAAAAAAGACTTTGGAGATGACAGAATGAAAACAATAACTTAAAGAAGTAAATAAGTTTTAATGTACTTGCTTCTTTTTCCCTATGTTTTTTTTTTTGGGGGGGGGTGGTACCAGGGATCAAACTTGGGACCTTGCACTTGCAAGGCAGGCAGCGGAACCACATCCTCCGCCCCTGTATGTTCTTTATTTTGCACATCAAGTATATTTACAATCTCCTTTAGAAACAGACCTCTTCAATCATGCTGGATGAGGGGTCTTGGCCATTCCTCACTCACAGGAAAAGAGTCTATTATTTAGGATTTACAAACCATGGTATGTGCACCACTGCCCGGACCAAAGGACCCAGGACCTATTAAAAAGAATGGACCCTAGGGACAACCCACTTTCCGGTCCCCCTTCTGTCTCTCTTAGACAGAAGCTTTCTTTCTCAATAAATTTTTCCTACTCTTAACCTCCATTGTTCCTAGAATTCATTCTTTGACTTTAGGGAACATGAACTCAATGTTTCAAATATCTAGCAGGTTCGGGGGTTACATCTATTCCCTTATATTTGGAGGTCTTCCAACAAGATTACTGGACAAAGGTAAGAGTTTTCTTTCACAGGTTCTAATTTTGGTCTTTTTGCTTCATAGACTGTAACTTTTGTTTCATAAGTTCTGATTCTTGTTTCATAGAATCTTTTTGTTTCATAAGCTCTGGCCATTTGTTTCATAGATTCTTGCTTTTGTTTCATAAATTCTGACCCTTGTTTCAACTTCTGTACAATTATTATTTCAGTTTCTAAGAGTGACTCTTTCCCCACCTTGCCCTTCCATTTTAGTGCTCATGCTTAGATTATACATGGTCTAATTTCTTTAAAATTTTCTTTATTCTTACCTATGGACTGCTAAACTGTAAATGGTCATACAAATGGAACCAAAGACAAATGTGCTAAACTTCCTTTACTGGGATCCATCACGTTGACCTTGTAAAAAGTTCTTAACTGCTAGACTACAATACGACTTCTATGTTGGATTCTAAAGTCCTCTGGACCTTCTGTTTGCTCTCTTTGTGGAAAGCTATTACTAGTTCTTCCTGGTGTAAACATAACAAGCCAGGTGACATTATTTAGCCCATGTATTCTTAACTGTTTCTTTGGCTTTGTCTCCTCCAGACATAAAGCTATTAGGTTACCCAAGAGGACAATGCCTGGAGCCTATGGAGGGCCTTTAGATAGATGTTCTGCAGAGTAACTCTGACTGTTGGTCACAACTAGCACCCTCTTCAGCTGGAATTAGCCAGAATGTCTTCACCACTTGCCCCCTCATGGCAGTTAGGGATACTTCTTCAGAGGGGGGATACTGTAGACAGGTAAGTTAATTAGGTATCTTGTAGGCAATTAGACAGGGCCGCCATCGAGGTGCCAGCCTCAAGGTGCCAGCCCCCAAGAAGCCAACATGGAGAACAAATGAGGTACATTCACTGGTTAGCATTATAAAAAGAAGAGGCACCACTTCCCCTAAAGATTGCAGTGATTGATATTCTAAATGGGAAATCCCTTGTATGTGATTTGTTTTCCCATTTGATCCCAATTTAATCAATATTACCTGGTTACAAGATCCCAATGATGAATGCAACTGTATTGTTTACCTTCAATGTGCCAATAAACTTAATGGAAAAAAAAATATTACCTGGGTGACTGCACTTGTAATCTTATTGGTTAGTTGTGGTTTTGTCCCACCTTGTAAATTTCCACTGGGCCTTATAGTTTTGTTCCACTTTGTACCCACCTCACCACATGGCTTTGCTGTATAAAACACCTTTGAAAAGTGGGGGGAGTGGGCAACCCACTTTTGGTTCCCCCTTCTGCCTCTTAGAAGCTTTCTTTCTCTCAATAAATTTTTCCTACTCTTAAAAAAAAAAAGAATGGACCCTATCAAGGTAGGCAAGAACAGAGAGCCACCATCTTCCTGAATCCTGCAGGGCCACCCACTGTCATCTATGCACACAGCATAGGACAGTACAGTTGTGTAGGTTGCACGGAGCAGTGTCAGGCCTGTCTGCCATTTCAAAGCAAGTTCTACTGCTTTATGCTTCTGGTCTCCACACTTGGCCCCTCCTCCGTCATCCAGGTCACTCAACCCGAGGGCTCACTGAACCCAGAGGGTCTGCCTGGGAGGACTCAGTCTAGCCAGGCTGGGCGTTAGTCAGCCCATATGGGAGCCAGGTCTCGACTGGCCACATCCATTCTAAAAACAGCAACACCACAACAGAGCCCAGCATCTATTTTTGTGTCCTACTCACTGGAGAGGAATGTGTAACATTTCAGTAAAGGGGCAGTTACTGCTGCCAAAACCAACTGCTTGGCTTGGCAGCCTCGGCAGATCTAAACTGTTGGGACAAAGACTACAGGAGCATCACTGGAAAGCACTGAAGTGTGCTGGACAGAGCCTAATGAACTTGCCATGCGCGCAATGTATATCCTTCTCTCCTCCACGCCAAAGAATAGCAGGAAGAGGAGCAGGAATATGAAAAACTCCCAGGACCACAAAATGAGAGAAGTGGCAGTCAGGTGGGGAAAAGTGACTATCAGGGCATGAACACACTGGGCGGTGACGGGCAGTTCCAGGGCTGGGGCAGCAACCGAGCACTGCCTAATACACCTGCGTGTCTACTCCCAAAACCTGGCAGGGAGCCCAGGGGAGCAGAGATGGTAAAGATGCTGGCAGTTGGGGTCCTGGGGAACCTGAGCAGGGCGTCCAGGCCAAGACCTGTAAGGAGCAGTACAGAGGGATCCCTCAGGACCTACCTCCGGCCTTGTCACCCACAGGGACAAAGAAAAGCCACTCCACGTCTCCATCTCCAGCATTTCTCCACAGTCACACGGACCCCCAGGAGTAGCTGAACATCAAGTGAAAGAATGGAGCGGACAGAAAGAAGCCACACAGCTGGGGAGCGAGCCGATGAGTGCTCAGGGCTCTGCCTGCCCTGCCTAACCTTCCTCCACAGGCATTCTGCAGACCTCCAGGGGAATGCAACGAATCTTCTCTCCTGCCTCTCCTGTCTGGAGCATTCTGAGTGCTAGGATTTTTCCTCTGAATCAACAGCAGGAGAGAGGAATGCAGTGGGACCCAAGGGCACATGTCTGCCAAGCTGACAGATGAGTGGAAAAGATGACAACTGTGACCACCCCTGTGGGACAGGCAGGCCTCCCTCCCACCTCCCCTGCACAGTGGCTGTCAGGGCTGGGGAGTCGATGTTCAGTGCGAACAGAGGTCCATTCTACTAGATGGAAAGAGCTCTGGATATGTTTGATTTAATCATTCCACAATGTATACAGATTTTTAAATCTCTCTGTACTCTATAAATACATGCAATTCTATAACAAGAAAAAAAGAGTTCTGAAGATGGACAGTGATGATGGTTGTACAACAATGTGAAGATAATATGTAAATGCTGTTGTACTCTGCGCTTAACCATAGCTAATGAGCTGGGGTTGCGGCTCAGTGGAAGAGGTGAGCTTAGCTCGGGTGAGGCCCCAGGATTCAATGCTGAGAATCAAAAAGAGAGGGGGCGGGGGAGGGAGGGAAGGAGGGGAAGGAGAGAAAGAGACAGAAGAAAGGGGTAAAGGGAAAAGGAAAAGAAAGGACTAAAGGCCGGGGATTCAGCTCAGTGGCACTGCACCTGCCTTGCAAGCACAAGATCCTGAGTTTGATCCCCAGCACCAGAAAAAAAAAAAGAAGGAAAACTAAAAGGATGAACATGGTAATTTTATTATTTATAGTAGCACTTTATCACAGTTAATAAAATATTTAAACATTAATAATGATAAACAGCGGTGGGGGAAGACCCAAGATTAGCAACACCCGGAGGGACGTGGCTTACACTTAATCACAGCCACATACTGCGGCCCTCACCCCGAGGCTGCGGCTGCTCTGCCTTGCCTGGACCAGCCAGACAAAGCAATGTTGCAGGCGTCTGTGAGCCGAAGCCACGCTGGCTAGCTGGAGTCACGGCCAGCTGGGGATGCAGCCCAGGCACGTGAGAGGTGGGTGTGGGTGTGAATGATTGCAGGCAGGGACACCAAGAGAACAGCCCTGCTGAGCCCTGCTCTGACCGCAGATCCCAGTGTAAACGCTGCTCAGAGCGACTCGGCCATGGGAAGCATGTGACCAAGAGAGGAAGGATCCTCCACAGGACAATCAGAAACGGGGTCTAGCCTGCAGTCCAAATAGGGCGACCAAGGCCAGGCCTCCTAATGCCTCCTGTGTGCGGCTCTCAGAGATGTTCTTAGACATCTTTAAGTCCTTAGAAGAGTGTGACCAACATCTGGATGTGCAGGGGTATGACTGAGGAGGGCCAAGCTCTTTAAAACCCAACCCTAAGGGAGGAAGAAAGCACGCCTCTCCTCTCTCAAGCACCCTCACTGTCAGCTCCAGGGGCTCCAACCCTGAACTCCACCTTGAGAGATCATGTGGAAAGGTGCAGACAGGGAGACCCACAGCCTGAGAAAGAAGTAGGCGCTTTCAAACGGGACATGGTGACACATATCTGTAATCGCAGTATGAGGGAGGCTGAGGCAGGAGTGCAAGGTCAAGTCCTGAGTAGGTAATTTAGTGAGATTCTGTCTCAAAATGAAAGGACTAGAGATGTAGATATTGAGGAAAGAGACAGAAAGAAAGAGAGAAAGAGAGAGAGAGAGAGAGAGGGAGGGAGGGAGAGAGAAACAGGGAGAAGGGAGGGAGGGAGGGAGGAACGAAGGAAGGGAAGAAAAGAGAAGTACTTTCACTGGGGGATCTAACAGCCTCGATTTCTGCTAAAGGGCCCAAGTCACATGAGGAGCTCGCATCAGCCTCATTTCAGGGAGCTATGGCTGGTTGGCACCAGCAAGGTGTCACCTGACTGAGTGGATCATCACTCTCCTCGCTGCAGACACTGCCACTCCCCATCCCAGAGATGTGCCTGGGCCAGAGACGTGCCACTCCGAGGGCAGCCCCACCAGGCCTCAGGACATCACTTGCACTAGGTTATGAACATACACATGTCCTGTCCACGGTGGCCTAGGGAGGGAGACGGTTAAGGGAGCAGAGCAGATACTCGCATGACGCAGGCCATAGGCTGCCCTTCCCAGCATTTGCACTGCTGTGACTCCCCCGCCTTCCCCTTGGCATCATCCAGGAGGACCTGGCCCAGGGAGCACATGTGCACCGAGGCTGCTCACTCCCAACAGGGAGACACCTCCCTCCCTCCTCCACAGACACCCTCTGTAGGTCTCTGCTCACACACTGGCTACCTGGCAGCCACAGAAGATGAGGACAGGGGACCCAGCTGGACGTCGGGGAAGTGTGTGCGGCCACCCCTCACTTGACGTGACCTGGCAGACAGGCTGCTGTGGGTTTGCCACCTGTCACTTCGCTCCTGACACCCCATGCCACCCCAGCCCAGCCCTGTCACCATCTCCCTGGTCCAGGACCTGGGGACACTCAGCTCCTGCAGGCCTGTTCCCCCTCACCTGCCCTCGGCACACACCTGGGTGCCGGCTAATCTCCACCAGATAATTTAAAAGAGATACGCTAGACACAGATGCTCGTACCCAGTGTAATGGTGTGACAGAGGCAGAACACATCTGTGTATCCCCAACATCTCTCACATGAGAATAATCTTGACTGCCCCAGGTGTCCACATGCAGGACCAGCTCGCTGCCCCCTCGGATCAGTACTTGTGTACCAAATGCTATCTGTGGGCGCAGGGCCAGTGGCTGTCCCATCCACCTGAACCCTGGTGGGACATTTCAGGACATAGCTCCTAAAGTATACGAGGCATCTGGGGTCCTTGGAGACATCCGTGGGGCTCCTGGATGCCCCTGTGTGCTGGGACAGTGGCTCCGATCAGAAACTGCAGGGACAAGTGAAAGCCCAGGAAATTAGGTCCTTAAACCATCAGCACTTGAATCCTGTTCGACCTCAATCCAAACCCTATTCTGGGAATATACCCACCCACACACAGCACTGAATGTCCTAGAACTCCGAAAACTCTGGCCTTTCTGTTCTTTTCTTGCTTTAGTCACTGTCCTGCTCGTGAACACACATCTCAGGGACAGCAAGAGACCAGGGAATTCCTTGAAGCTAGCTGGGTATGATACTCTCACTCCACTCAGGGCAGGGCCACTGTGGTCCCACTGCTGGTGGGCAGGGGCACAGGCTGACAGAAGCTCCCAGGTCTGGCCCTGAGCCCAGGCTGGCTGGGTGCTGGAGCCACATCAGAGACCTGGGGCATCACTGGGTCTGGCTGGCAGCATCAACCTGACTTCCTATCAACTACACTGGGTCTCCTAACTCCCCACAGCCCTCTTCCCTTGGATAAGGCACCAGTGGGGCCACAGCCTCCTGAGCAGAGCAAATGCCAAAAGAAAATGTAGAGCTACTTGATTCTTGTAAAAGGACAAATACATCTCAATTTAATCCAACTTACCCTTGTTTCCCAGGAGAAAGGGGCAGAGTGTTCATCTTGCCAAGTTATGTCCTGAAATAAAAATTCAAGAATAAATCTGAAACCCAAACTCAGACAACCTCATGCAAACATGCACCCAGGGCCGTGAGGGAACCCAAACGCAGGAATGACCCCAGGTCCTGGCTCTGAGCAAGATGAGGTCCTGATGCTCAGCGTGGAAGGTGCTGACTGCCACAGCTGCTTCTGCCTCAACCCCTGCCCCACCTCCTGACACTTAGGGAACTCTGGTGGGGCTCTTAATGACTCAACCCAGGAGGGAGGAAGTGGGACACACTTTCAGTCCTCAGAAGAACCAGCTCAATCTCAGCTGTGTGCTCACAGGAGTCGACAAAGCATTTGGAGCCTCAGTTTCCTCATTGGTAAAAGGAAAATTGTACCACCCTTGTGAGGATTAAATGAAGCTAAGGCCACAATTGGCCAGGCAACAGTAACATGTCTGAGTTCCTGCCTCTCCGTGTGCCTACAGAGATCTGAAAGACTTGGTCAACAGCCAGTGAAGAAAACAACACCGATTTCAGGTGAGTACCTGGCTATAGCGAGAAATAGAGCATCATCACCCCAACCATCCCAGTAGAGCAGAGTGGGCAGAGCCCTTCTTAACCTCACCCTGGACGTGACCGCAGGACTGAACAAATGCTTTGGGGACCCCCACCCCATGGCTCTCCTGCACACCCTGTGGTGCTCCTGGGCTGGCAAATACCTCATCTGCGCCTTGGGAATCCACCTGCTGGACCCAAACAGGGGACACGCTGGGTGACACAAACTGAAAAGAGGCTAAAATGTTCTAATTGAGACTGACACTATTATTACACCCATACTTCATCTCCCCCACCAAATAAGAATTCCAGGGAATCTCTGTCCATCCATAAAGTACCCATTAAATCCTATCTGTTCCCACCCAATGGTCCTGACTGCAGCACTCCTCCCTAGCTTGGCCCCAGGGAGGGCAGAGAATCGGGCAGAGGCCCCACCCCCAAAGGAACGCTGCACAAACACACCAGACCGGCTAGCCAACCCTGCAGTCCTGCTCCATGAGCCAAGCGGCAGCTGCCTCTGCCTAGGAGCAGCGACAATAGAATGCAGGGAACTGTGTGACAACTCCCCCGCTCCCCCATGAGTGGCCATCCCAAGGTCACAAGGCAACCTAATAGCCTGTTCACTGCCTCACCCCAGGGCCTGAGAACGGGGGTGTACACCCGCAGACACTCCAACCAGGTACAAAGGAGTTCTGCGCCAGCCCCATCTGCGCGCACCTCAAGAACTCCCTAACGCTTCAGTGAGCTGGCTCTCTCCGAAACCCTGGGGGCTTGGAGAGAGCCTTGGTCTGTGGGTAGAGATTTCCGCTGGCTAGAACTGCCCCCTCTGTAAAAGGAAAATCCATACCCAGGGACAGAGCCAGACCTGGAGACAGGACCACTACTCCAGCCTCCTCAACATGTGTGGGAGGACCAAGGACTGCAGGAAACCCTGCAGACCCAGGTAGGACAAAGGGTGGGGGGGGCCAACGCAGACAGTTTAGAGCCACACAGCCATCAGCTGCAGCTGCCCCCAGACAGACCACAGACACCTCAGGGTCAAGGCCATCATCACAAGGCCTCCCACATGACAACATCTGAAGGTAATGCTGCCTCACAACTGGTTTGCCCTGCTTTTTTACTACTCAGAGCCATCAGGCAAAACTCCTAAAGACAACAGGAAGAGGGTGACTGGTTTTGCCTTTGGAATTTCAGCTAAACACATCGTCTGGAGGGTGAGTGTCGATACCCTGGCAGCAGGAGGCTCCACACAGGCAGGGGCCAACGGCAACTGCAGGCCACCCTTGGCTCCAGGTACCTGGCAGGGGAAGGGAACTGAGTTAACAGACTTGAAAGTCTCTCAAATATTAGGCTTTTAGCCAGGCGTGGTGGCGCATGCCTGTAATCCCAGCACTCGGGAGGCTGAGGCAGGAGGACCGCTGTGAGTTCGAGACCAGCCTGAGCTACATAGTGAGTTCGAGGTCAGTCTCAACTACATAGTGAGAGCGTGTCTCAAAGAAACAAACAAACAAAAATATTAGGCTCTTGAGACTGTAAGTTCCTCTTAAAAATAATGATACAGAGGCTTTGTTTTCAGGTGGAAAACAAAGGAGGCTGTTGGGACTAAAGTTCCTTCTTTTCTGGGTGTGATCATGAGAAGGTAAAGGAAACCACATGCTTCTACCAGAGCCACAGCCCCACCACTCCAGTGGAAAGAGGCAGCGTATGGTGATCACCGCAGGCAGGAGGAGCACAGGAGTCTCCGCTACAGGGTCGAAAGGGAACACAGCACCGACTCCACCGTGACGCTTTATGACCTGTCTTTATTTATTTATTTTTGGTACTGGGGATCGAACTCTGGTCCCTGTGCTTGCAAGGAGGTGGCAGAGCCATTGTCTTTAAAACATGAATTATAAAATCTGAGCTAAGATAAAGTTAAGAGGGCTTCGGGCTTGGGAAGTGACTGAGTAGTGACTTTGAGGAGCAAAGGATGAATGAACGCCAAGCCTGGCGCATCAGGTCTCAGTGATCACTGTGGCGGGGCACAGATCGAGATTGGTCACACTGATTTCTCCACAATTTGGTGTCCCATCAGCTGTTTATTGCTTGCTCCAGCCAGATGCTAAGTCAAAGGGTAGATTCCTTGGATTTCTGCAATTCTGAGCTCAAAACAACTAATAAAGTACTTACAAAAATAAACCTGCCAAACAAGAATGCGAAGGAAGCTCTGATGTTAGCTGCAGGGACTCTAGCCACAAGCAGGTCTGGCACGGCAACAGGTCCCCAGGCTGTGGGATGCAAACGGCATTGGGATTTCAGAGTGGCAGCAGCCCCCTTCCCTCATACACATGCCACATAGCATCACACACACACACACACACACACACACACTGCCATCTTTTCTGCTACTCATCTTTTCTGCTACTCTCACAATGACCAGCAGGCAATCCATACAGGGCCAGATTTGGTCACCATTGCACATGTCTGCTGCAGGGTTGTTCGTAAGACCCTCCCACCCATATCCCAGGCACCTAGAATGGAGACCATCCAAGCACCACAGCACATCTAAGCAGACGCCAAGATGACAAGAGTGGGCTGCATCTTGGCTGAGCAGTTCCCTCAGGGTCAAACTCCTCTCCTTGGAGATGTCTACGTTGGAGGCAACACTTACTCCCTCTAGAAATGGCTTTTCCTCTAGAGCCCAGCCTCGTATCACCAAGTCCCAAAGGAGAAAGCGAAAAGCTGAGAAGCCCGGGGAGACAGTGCAGCAACTATCAGAGGCCTCACTACAGATGAGAGGCTCTGCTGGTCTGCAGGTAGCTCTAAGAGGCCATCCCAGAGGCCACGAGTACCTGCTCTCATCCTGAAAATGTTTATTCAACTCAGTTTCTGTCTTCTAGAGTAAACAGTGTTTAAAAAAAAAACAAAAACACTATATCCTTGCGCATGTGCACATTCCCTCTCTCCCTCCCTCCCTTCCTCCCTCCCTCCCTCTCTCTCCTCCCTCTCCCTCTCTCTCTTTAGTACTGGAAGATATACTTGTGAAAGAATTATGTAATGTGTATCAATTTCTTGTTTCCTGTTGTTAAACACAGCCATTATTAAAGTTAACGTACATAAATTCACAATTAAATACACTATATTAAAAACAAAAGTGATACACTTCGTGCCTGTAAGGATGACTATTACTTTTTTAAAAATGGAAAATAACAACCAGAACCCTGGCCAGGACTGGCAGGAATGTGGAATGGTGTGGCCTATGTAGAACAGCCCAGTAGTTCTTCAAAAAGTGAAATGTACAAATGCCACATGGTCCCACAATTCCACTCCACTTTACGTACCCTAAAGCATGAAAGCAGGGCCTCAACTGACACTATGGCTCCCATGTCCTTTCCGAATTACTATCAACAGGCCCAAAGTGGAAACAATTCTAACGTCCAGGTAGGCAGGTAGGTAAATGAGCTGTGCTCTATCCATGCAGCAGAATATAATTCAGTCTTAAAAAGAAATGGCATTCTGACACGTGCTACAATGTGGATAAATTAGGAAGACATTATGCTTCGTGAAAGGAGCTCAACACCAGGACACAGGCTGTATGAGTCCACTGAGATGAAGCACCTAGAGAAGGAAAAATCATGGTGACAGAAAGCATAAGATGCCACGGAGGCGGGGAGGATGTTATTCTATCATGTGTATAGAGTTTTACTGTTTAAAGGATATATAGCTTCACTTTAAATAAAAACATTCTGGAATAGATGGTGGTGAATACACTAAATGCCACTGTACACTTAAAAATGGTTAAAATAGTAAATTTTATGTTTCATATATTTTATCATATATACAGAGCTTAAATGCAAATTACTGAAGGAAAGAATCCAGTCTGAACAGGCTACAGACTGCCTGATTCCAGCTGTATGACATCTTGGAAAAAGGCAAAACTATAACGGCAGGAGAACGACCAATGGTTGCTGGGGCTGAGAGAACGGAGGGATGAAGGTGTAGTAGAAGGACTCGCGTGAACCAATTCCGTGTGAACAGACCATGAATCTTCTCCGTGCCATACTACAATGGTGGTACCAGACCAGGAGTGAATCTGACATCAACCAAGGTCTCTGGGTGAGAATAGTAGCGTTAGCACAGGTTCGCTCAACAAAGTCACCATTGTGGTCTGGGGTGCTGAGGACGGGGAAGGCGGTTGTATACACACAGAGGTGTGTTTAGGAGAGGAGTCTGAGGGAACTCCATACTTTCTGTTCAGTTTTGCTGGGAAACTAAAACTGCTCTAAAAAATATTTTTTAAAGTTTTGTCTCTTCAACAGAAGGTTATCCTCAAACTTGTCATTTCCTAAGCACTTTAGCACATTTCCCTACCAGCTGTGTTCCTGCAGCTACTGATCTACTGTACCAGCCAGGTCGGGGCAGCAGTTACTTACCACCCTGCCCACTGGCTCCATCCTGCTGCTGCAGGTGCGACCAAGAGGCAAGCGCCAGAGACCAGGGTCAGCCAGCACCATCCCGAACCAGCTGCAGAACATCTCCTGGCACATCATCAGACATACTAACATCATTATATGCTACAGCCAATGTGACTTCTTGCTATTAAAACTGAAAAGGATTTTGATAACATAGTTTCTGAAAATATTCAGTCATAAACACTCATTAATCACTGGTCATGATTTCTCTGTAAAGTCAGAGCTGCAAAATTATTCTAAAAGGCAAAACTCTGGACTTCAAATTCACTTCAAATGTGGTGGAAGTTTATAAATATGAACATTTCTTCCACATGCAGTTGATAAAAGATTAGGCATTGGTCTTTGACAACTTTCTCTCCTACTTTAGGACCGGTATACTATTGGGGCACTGGTGAAGGGACAGGGCAGCACTTCGGAGGGCACCGTCTTAGGTGGAGGCCACTCAGTCCCCTATCAGCTGTGCCAAGAAGGGCATCCAGATCGGGCAGGCAGCTTCCCATAGCCAGCAGACAGACCCCTCTCCCCACAGGATTCATCCCTCACAGGGGAAGATGCCTAGGGCCTCAGGAGCCTGTGGAGCTGGGCTCACATTGCAGCTGATCCCAGACACCTGACTCAGGACTCAGAGCCCAGCCCAGAACTCTGTTACAAGTCAGAACCACCTAAGGTGCTGTCTCCTAACTACAATCTGTGGGCTCCACCTGGCTTAATTAAAAACAACATATAGGGGCTGGGGTTGTACCTCTCAGGCCTAGCATGTGCAAGGCCTGGGTTGTTTTCAGCATCACTTTAAAATCAAAAGCAAAATCTTCCCCGGGTAATTGTCTCTGAAGCCACTGTCTTATGGGGGAACCCATCTAGCTCAAGACCCATGGGCCTCCCAAGAGCCCCAAGACCCATGGGACTTCAGACACCCTCTGGTGTCAGAGGTCCATGACCATCTGACCAGCTCTGCAGAGGCCACAACCACAAAGCTCCTCAGCAAACCCTGCTGGGTGCTCTCGCCATCCTCAATAACTCCCATGAAAAGCCCCTGGTTCAGGTGATTCTCGTGATGGCTCACAGTTTCCAGGCCTGATCTTGTTATCCCCACACAGAGCCCAGCAGAGTCATGGCTTTTTGTCACAGCCACCACTTAGGGCAAATCCCACTGAAAGACTTCTTTGTTCTTCCTGTCACTGTGGCTAATAACAATGTTTCACACTACAGGAGCTACCTTGCTATCAACAGCAAACCCTCTCATCAGGCAGAGGCAGAACAGGGTGTATACTATTAGGAGTGCCTTGTTTCTAAGTCAGAATGACAGCCATTAAAGTCTCCAGAAATAGATTCTGTTTTCTTGGGTAATTCAGAAGCAGCGCCTGTAACCCTGCAGCTGCTCTCTGAAACTGTGAGTGGTCAAGGACCCGAAGTCCAAAGGTGAGGGGAGTTGATAAACAGTGGCATCTTGGCCTAAGCTGAGAAATGCTAGAAGCTAGAGCGAGAAAGCTGGGACAGCAGAGCCTGTGGAGAAGGGACAGAAAGCCTCCTATGTGCAAAACTGTGCTACATGCAGGCGAGGTATATTTCTGCTGGTGAGCTGTCTGTTACCTCAAAGACCCGGTGTCTGTAGGCCACTTGATCATAAAACATCAGTACTGAGAGATGCCAGAGTACAGCATCCTGGGCTTGTCAATCAACTGAGATCAGGGCACAGTCCATTGGCAAATTCCAGTCCTATTAAAGATGGGAGTGAGGCAACCATGTGTTTGAATTGAAAACTTCTGTTCACACAAAAACCTGATGTTCAGAGCAGCTTTATTCAGGCTTGCCCAAATTTGGAACCACCCAAATCATCTTTCAATAGGTGAATGGATAAACTAACGGTGCTACATTCAGATAGTGGAGCACTGTTCAGTGCTAAATGGCAAGGATCCATCAAACCATGAAAAGACATAGAAGAACCTTAAATACACATTATCACATACAAACAGTCTATCAGAAAAGGCTACATGCTGCATGGTTCCAACTGTTTGACATTCTTGGAAAGGGCAAAACTGTGGAGACAGATCAGTGATCAGCAGGGGTGGACAGAAGCTTGGAGGGTCCCCAGGGCACTAAAACCATTCTGCAAGATGCAGCTGGGGGACCCTGTTGCTCATCAAGGCTTACAGTGTGCTAGCAACTGCGAACCCTAATGTGAATTCCAGACTTTGGGTAATAATGAGGTGCCCATGTAGGCTCATGGGTGCACCTCTGTGGGGTACTGACAGGGTTGAGACCATCTGTGTGGGCTGGGGGAGGTGGGGGTACATGGAAACTCTACTTCCCACTCAATTTTGTTATAAACCTAATCTGTTCTAAAGAAATAAATCTGTTTAAAAGAGAGGGATGGTTAAAATGTGCTCTTTTTTAAACCATCGGCCTATTCCTAGTAACTATTTTCATACGTATGGAATTGGTGCCTTTCCTTTTGGCTTAAGCTATATTTAACTGCTGAGATGGTGGGGGGTCCATAACCGGAAATACAAATCTGCAGCTCCCAAGACAGAAAGCAGTTATGACTTAACTGCCAATGCATTCCTCTGTGGATGCAAATTCAGAAACTCAGGCCTCCACAAATCACAGCAGAAACAAAACCAGTGCCACTCACTTTGGTAATGGGACTAGGGAACAGTGTCGGTGCAGGAAACTGGAAGGGAAGGAACAGAAAATAAGCACAAAGTCTAAGAAGACAGGTCTAGTGGGCAGTCGTTCATTTATTTATTTGGAAGAAATGGCTATTTCCCCCCAGTACTATGGAAATCTCTTGCTTAGGGTGTGAAAGTAATTCCTGTCCATTAAAAGATGACTCCAAACCTGCTCACAATCTTCCTGCCCTCCCACCCTGCATGACTATGAACAGGTCATTTCACTTAGTTGTAAAACTTGTTCCCAGGCTGCTACTGGGCCACACTCCCACAGAAACTAGTGGGCAGAGCCACCTGGGGAGGGGAGGCCACGTGGTCTTCCTGGCCACAGCCCCCATGCTGCAGGGAAGTGCTAACTAGAGTGAAAAACCTCAGTCTCCAAGGGGACGCTTGTGGGACCAGCCCCTGGCTGCCCCTGGCTGCCCCATTGCAGCCTGTGGAACTGGATTAGGTGACATCTCAATGCCTGCCCAGCAGCTGAGCACTGAGCCCCAGGCAGAGGGACACAAAAAGCCACGCTCACCCTGTCATCTGTTCTAAAACATACATGGATATGCCAGACAGACGGAGAGAATTATAATTCATACATTCCACCTTCCTTAAAAAACAAGTCCAAATTATTGAGAAAACAACTTTCAAATTAGTACTTTTGCTTTTTCCAAAGAAGAAGAAGAAGAAGAAAAACGAAGCTGAGCTGTTATAGTGGGAAGGGAAGAGGAAGCCCCACCTGTCCCAGGGGCCATGAAACAACCTCAAACCAACACAGACTTAAAGCTTGAGAAAAGTTCTGGAAGGATCCTCTCAATTGTTCTCCAACACTGCTTCAGCATGGTTTAAAACATTTAATAACCTTCTACACGTGCAACTTTTAAAATAAGTTAGTTTATTTAAAAAACCCAAGCTGGGGATTTAGCTCAGCGGTTCGCTGGCCTGCTTTGCAAGCGCAAGGACCCGAGTTTGATCCCCGGTACCCTCCCCCCCAAAAAAAAACCAACAACAACAACAAAAATAAATAAAAAACCCAGACACTTAGGCTGACCAGCACTCAGGCCCTCAGGAGTCTGGACCGGGGTGGGGAGGGGTCCTTTGCAGGCAGCCCAGGAGCTACTGGATGGATGCAGCAGCTCAGCAAGGCTTTCTGACCACAGGGACTCCACAACTGTGGCAGCTGCAGGGTAGGAAAGCCACCAGACCTTAAAAACCTATGGCAGTGCAGCAGGTATCTGGGAACCCAAGAGGCCAAAGCCCAGGGGAGTAAGAGAGTGCCTAACAGTGCTCCAGGCTCCTGTAAGAGGAGGATGTGGGCTCAAGGGCAGCAGTTGGTCATGCAAAGCTGCTGCTGAGTGGATGGAGCTGACTGGCTCCTGGGTCTCAGAACTCTATGTTCTACATGCAAAATCCAGATCAGGTCCTGGCATATGGAAATACCACTCCTGCCAGCTCCACCCACTGCCTGGATCAGTGAGGCAGGCAGGCAGAGCCACATGGACAGGATGCACTGGCTACCCAAGTGTCCCAGTCACCTGCTCAGGGCTTGTTTGCAGCCACGAAGGCAGCACAGTGTGGAGTCCTGTAACTCTCACTAGGGGACTCAAAGCTTCTCGATGCGTGGCAAGGAGATTGGGGGTGGTGGTGGGGGAATAGGTAACACATCCCTAAATCAAGGATTTAGGATCTTAGGATTTTTTTTTTTCTATCTGATAACAAGACGCAGCAGTAGAAACATATAGGGACATCCATAAATCCTTGTAAAACAAAGAAAGAAGAACACAACTATTAAAAAGCAGGGAACACGTTAGACTGTTAAGTGCAAGTATGCCTTCATGTGCTTACCAAATCCAAACCAAAGGGATGTCCCTGCGCCTGTGCCTGCTCCAAGCCAGGCCCTGTGAGCCACGAGTTTCACCCCAGCTCCAAAGAGGGAAAAGTGCCCCGTAGAAGGCAGTACACTGCTGTGGGTACTGCCAGAACCAGAACCAGGGCTCCAAGAACTCTGCTTTACTGTTGCAAGTATCCTTAGCAGTTAAGGCTTAGGGTGACAGTGGGTGGGGAGAAGGCAAATAAGACGCACTTCTGTGCATATATACTGAGGTCAGATGTCCATGGTTACAGGAGCTAGTGCAGATGTTGGCATCGTAAGCTAGGATGCTTCTCATTTCCAATAAACAGACCAGCAGAAACACTTGCCTGATCAATTCCCAAGAAGAACCAAAGTACTCTTAGGTTCCTTCACAGCTTTTTCAATACTAAAGCAAGCTACCTCCTTCTCTGCAGAGGTTCAAGTTAAGTCATCAAAGTAAGGGGGACCTGAACCCAGCCAGGTCTTCCTGCCCCACAGAGAGCAAGGGTGAAAACAGACACACACACACACACACACACACACACACACACACACACAGTGCTGCACCTGTTCTATGCCAGCCAAGCTTGGTGCCTGAACTGAACCCCTGACCCCACCCAGATCTACACACTGGGTTCCTGTTTGCCCCTGTAACACCTACAAATGGGTAGAATTGGGCCTGTCCAACTTGTGGTCTATGGGCTGCTTATCTCCTTTTTAAAAAAGTGTTACAATAACAAGTATTAAAAAATAAAGCAAGTTCTGCTACTTATCCACATTACGTATTTTACATGTGGCCCAAGACAATTCCTCTTCACTCAATGTGGCCCAGGCAAGTCAAAAGGCTGAATTCCCATGGGCTAGATGATGTTTACCACATCCTCTGAATGCTCTCACTTAAAATATCGCTATGTGTAACACAAAAATGTTACTGGCAATGGTGGAGGGTATTTATAGAAATAGGCAGTGCCCTCCAGGGTAGCTGAAAGGCCTGTGAAGCCCTGAGTCCATGTTACAAGATAGAAGATGGAGTGCCCTACTCAATCTGGTTTAGGGTCCTCTCACTCAGTCTTGGGGCCATCTATTTGAGCCAGCCTGTGTAGCATCCTAACTGCGGGTCATCCCCTGTCCTGCCCTTACCTATTATCCCTTGTGCCTGGGAGCTGGCTCTCCTCCAAGAAGGTTTCCTGGGGGCAACAAAGAGACCACAGACTTCACTTAGGCACCAACTGCTCCTCTAGTCTGACGAAATTAAAATTCCCTGGTGCCATTACACCACACAGCCACTGCAGGCAAAAATGCCCCCTGGGCAACATCACTAAAATCTAGAAGCTGTGTGCCCCTCTGCCACCAGTGCCAAAGATGGCCAGAGGCATTCTAGGGCGTGCTTTCAGGTCATTTTTGCAAAGGTGAGATTCAACTCTCAATAATAGGGCTGGATGGAAAGGAACATGGTGGCCAACACACGTTTTACTTGTTTTTATTACACTAGGTCTGAAATTCTGAAACAGCCTGGTCTGGCACCAGATTAGGAATTATAGTAAATATTTGGCCACATCTTTCCTTCTTGGTAACCATAGTTTCCAATGTGACCTGGCTTTTTTTTTTTTTTTTTTTTTTTTTTTTTTTTTTTATCAGGGGATTGAACTTAGGACCTTGCACTTGTGAGGCAGGCGGGAGAACCACTAAACTAAATCCCCAGCCAGTGACCTGGCTTTTTAATGACATGCAGACATACCACTACTTTGAGCTGGATACCCAGGGAGAACCAGTGACAGTCACTCTCCAACATGTGTAAGTGCCTACAGGTTCACTTTCTGTAGGACTTACTAAAAGTCATGATTCTTCCACAAGGAAGCCCAAACCTGAGCAAAAACACCCCACACACGTCCTCACAGATATGCTTATTTCACACTGAACATGTTCCAGCTTTAGGAATACCATTTAAAACCTACATTTTCATCTCCCTAGTGAACCACACCCTTGTTTTTCCTGGCAAAGCCCCTGGAGTTTAAAGTCCAGAGGAGACTTTTCTTTTGATTCCACCAGAAGAAGGCAATGTTGGCAGCAGTTCCGTTCTGCCACACTTCCGTTACATTAAAGTGGGCTTATGACCACAAACATTTTGTGATGTATATGTCTCCATGTACGCTGCCTGAAAATGTGACAAACCTCATTCTTAACTTGAATTCCTTCCACATACACAGCTTCCTCGGAAAACTCTCGGGCTCCTCCTCCCGCAGCCTCAGCAGGGGCCTGGACTGGGAGTTTATCTCTCACTTCCACACTTTAGCCACAGTGCATTTTCCAAGGGTACCAAACCGGTTCCAGGAGCCTTTGTAACTGAGCGCTCAGTAGTTTACTGCCGTTTCTCATTCCCTCTCCACAGCGTTAGTCCCTCTACAAGTCTGCGCCCTCCCTAGGAGCAGTGGCTCGCTGGAGCTCTCAAAACTTCTCCCTCTCTGGTTTTTACTACAAAAACGGGGTCGCCACGCGAATCCCCAAAACATTTGCTGCACGCCGAGATTACTGGGGACGCGTCCCAGGGCAATGGACATTGCCCCTTCTCCTTGGAAGGCACTCCCTCTCCTCAGGAACCCGCCTGGCCACTTCACTTTCGGAGCGCATCACCAACACTGACACTTCGGGAGCTGAGTGCCTCGCGGCAGACAGGGGTGGTACAATCCGCTTTCACAGGACGGAAACTGAGGCTCACCCATGGATACACAGATGTCAAGGGGCAGAGCTGAACCAGAACCCAGGTCGGACGCTCCAGAATTCCGTCCGGTCTGGATGGCCCCGCGCCCTCGCCGCGCCCTCTACCCACGGACCCTCCCAGTCCCCCGCGCCCACCTCGTCGCCGAAGCGCACCAGCTTCTGGCCCGTGGGGCCACGCAGGCCGGGGAA